>NC_140740.1:18737500-19337500 GCF_050655825.1 Lonchura striata
GCATTGTTGTGGTTTGGTTTTTTTGGGGGTAGGGTGTGGATGTTGGTTTTTCTTTCCCTTCTGTAGTATGCTGTATTTTTTTCTAGGGATTCTGTTATTAGCAAATCGTGCCACTTCTTAATACTAGTTCCAGAAGAGTTCTGGTAGGACGATGTCTGGCACATATAAAGAAAAGAAAATAGGACTGGCAGACCCGTTTACTAGCAGCTTCAAAAAATCAGTCATGTTTATTGCAAGTTGAAACTTCTGTGTGTCTGAGGACACAATCAACAGAGAGTCCCAGGAACGAAGGTTTTACTGTCCTTTCCTTTTAGCATTGTAAATCAGTTGTGTAGCACAGACAAAACACATCTTAAAATTTGGATATGATAATACCTTGTTTACATATTTTCAGCAATACATGTCTGTTGCTTCACAAATTCAAAAAATCTACAGGATTCAAAAAGTGATAGCCTTTTTAAGCAACACAAGACCAGACTGCATGTGATACTAATTAGCAAAATTTTTCCAGTAAAAAGCTGCTGACATTTAAAAAATACCTATGTGTTCTTGCTATGTGTTGTCACTTCAGGAAAGCTTAAATATTCATAAAAAACAAAGGGAAATGGAGAGTTATTTTTTTCTAGAGCCCCAAGTATATCAGCATTGCACACAGTGTTTTTGACCAATATTTTTAATTTAAAACATATTAACAAGAAGTTTTTTAAGCTGTGTTTTATGTGTGAAGGGTCACAGGAGGTAAAAAGAATTGTTACTATGAAGTAGTATAGCATTTTGTGATTATAAAGTTAATCTGTTTAAAAAGTTTTTTGCTATATAATGAGCAAAATAAATTATAGTATTTTTTATGTTCCACAGCCATAATTTTACCAACACAGCTGTTTGACCCAGTGACATCATGTTTTGCATATTTCTGCATTTTAATGAGTCAGTCATTTAAAAGGTTACAAAGAAACCATAACTCATAAGTAATTAAATTATTTAGCAGAAGTATAAGAAGGGGAAGGTATCTGACATGGGAAGGTCACTGTGGGAAGGAAGTAGCATCAGAGTACTGAATTGCACCTGTTTGTTGAAGATAGGTACAGACCAGAAGCATTACTGTTAGATTAAAATTGACTGTTTTCTCAGGGAATCATTAAACACATGCACATACTAAAAGCATCTGAATTCCCTGTCATTGAGACAGAGGATTTCTGGTCACAAGATACTAAATGGGAGTTGTCTTTCAAGACTTTGGATAACTTCAATATTTTACCGAAAACACTTATGTGCATGATGTGTTTTTCATTCAGAACACTGAAATACAGACCTACTGAGAGATTGGCATTTAATCTTTTCCTATGGTATTTTAATACATATATATTTCTGGAAATGAAAGGTAAAAGTGTAAGATATTGGCATCTCAAGTTTCCTTTCTTGCAGCTAAATATTTTACAAATCAGAAAAAGCCCTGAGCCCATTGAAATATCTGGATGTCAGAAAGAAAAGGTTTTTGCAAAGATTTTACAGTATTACAAAAGCAAAGGAAATAAGGTTTATTGTGGAATGAATTGTTACTTTTTCGTGTCTGTTATATAGAAAATGTGCACTTTACTATTTGGGGATATAGTCATCGTGTAGTGCTAATGAGAATAATCAAGATATTGAGAATAATGTGATATTTTCAAGGAGGAGGGAAAGCATACTGAAAAACAAATTTGCAGTTGAGAACTTTACTGTCAGCTAATGGGATACTTGGAAATACCATAGAAACATTAAAAAAATCCTGCAATCCAGCTTTGCATTTGTATTTATTTGAAAATAACTTTTAGGGGGTAACTGATATCTTCCTTGGTTTCCTTACTGAGAGATTCATTAGAACCAATAATTACTTGTTATTCATGTGGGATTTATTAAAATAAATTTATTTACTTTATTTCTGATTTGTTGTTTTCAAAAAATTATATTTATATAGAATATTATGAATGTTATTCAAATGCTATTTAATAACATTTTCATTAAAATCTTAGTTCTTTCTTGTACCTCTCTGAGGCATTTGAAATTTTTGTTGGAAAATAGTTTAAAATAGTTTTTTAAAGTAGAGGAGAGTAGAGGAGAGGATGAACTTCTGGAGTACCAACTTGAATTACAGATGGGGTTCCTGTAGGATATCTTGAGAGCAAACTGGTGGGTTCATTCTTTCATTCATATAGGTTGTATGGACCCCAAAGCTGTTTGCACTTAGTGAAGAAAAGCAGAATCTGGTTTTACAGCCTGGGCAGTTGCTGTGGACAGATTATTTGCAGCCCAGTATCCTGCCTGCATGGCTGGGATGGATTCATTTCCATTCAGTCTCCAATGATTTCTACAAATAGCCCAAATCTCACATCAGGAAGAGGGGGGTGGATCTGATGTTTGTTAAACAATATTTGAAGCAGTAGCTGAACGTGAGCATATTTCTTTCTGTTAATTCACAGAATTAAATTAATGGTATAGCATAGTTTCTTGTGTCTCACTTGCCATGAGAAATAATTTTCTGCTGCAAATCCTAGTGAAACTAGTGCTTGTAAAGGCATGGAAGTTCCCTATAAAGAATATCGTAAACTACTGAGGATGTAAAAATCCTTTTAATTCATGGATGTTTTCATTCCATTTTGACCTTGTGAACAAACAGCATAAAACAGGGTTGCAGATCTAACACATAGACATATTTGGGTTGCTAATTATAGAGAGATGTAAAACATTAATTATTTTCAAAACTTTTCAGCAGTAAACTCAAAATACAAGAATAGCTTCTCTGGTAGGTTTTTTTAAGCCTTGAACATTGATTTATTTCATATAGCTGCACTAGCACCAAATTAACAAATAGTAAAGTAAGACATAGTCATGGCATGTTTAATAATTTCCAGCATAAAGATTGTGAAATAAGATAAATACAGTTCTGCAGGCAAATAGATTTAGACATAATGCAGTGTTGAAGTAGAAGGCAGTAACAGAGAGGAAATGGAGAGTTTATTGTTTCTATAACTCCAATATCCATTAAAAGTTAGTTACACAGCAGGTGGCAGTTTGGGTAAGTGTAAAGTGAATGTTTTGAAATAAATAGCAGCTGGGTGACCTGGGATGTCAGGGCTCTAGACAAGGGTGTGTGTTTGTCAATATATCCTACATGTTTTACAGACTCCTCAGGGACCAGGAAAAGATACAATTTCACCTCTTCTGTGCCAAAACATTTTAATTATATCTTCTTCCAAGTACAGCGGTTCAGTAACCAAGGAGCTGACATTGATGCATGTGTTGATAAAGCTGCAAACATTCAAAATGAGATTAACAAAGATTTTGAGGAAAGGTTGACAGCTAATTTTGTACAGTATTTTGCATCTAATTCAGGTCAGTGTAATGATAAAATGTGTCATAACTGCTGTGTCATCTAGAAAGACTTTTATTATGCTTTGTGTATTTAAAGATTTGTGTATATGAATGTACAGTTTTTTATATATTATTCAAGCAGGTTATAACTTCTTTATTGAACATCTATTGGCTACAGCTGTAAATAGGAATAAACTTAACCATTTAGAAGCAATTTTACATATCCATCTGCATTAGTCACAGTAATAAGTTCCTTTTCTCTAATTTGCCTTGAAAATATTGACTTCAGATGTGAAATGTAATCAAAACTACCATGCACTTTTTGTGGCTTTGCTTAGTATTCGCAAAAAAAGTGGATGGAAGGTTATAGTAAATGTATTTAAATAATCAAACTGTAGTTTCTTTGTATTATGTGCCGTCTCTTGAGAACATTTCAGTGCATTTCTGCTCTGTTCTCCTCCTTGTTTGAAGGTAACTCACATTCTTCCACTTCTTTTTGTTTGTGAAATTTTCTCCTCTTTTTTATCTACTCAGTTCTCCATCTGCTTTCACTTTTGTTTGCTTGGGCCGTCTCTCATCCCAACTTGATAATGAGGAATGCAGTGTGACCCTGACCTCTATCAGCCCATGCATGACCTTCTGACTTGCCCACATAACCTTTGACCTTCTCTTTGACAGCTTGATTAATTGCCCTGTGTTATGATTTATGAGTAAGTGCTATGTAAAAATAATAGACAACAGGTGGTCCTCTGAAATCTTTTTGTGGTACGTTTTCTTTTCCTGCCTAACCTGATGAGCTGTTTTAAGTTTGGAACTTAGCAGGACAAAGTGTGTTTGACAGAAGCATGGCATTTTTATGCACTTGGACACAGTGCTGGAATTCAGGCGGCTGAGGTATATCTGGGATGGAAATATCACAGTGTTAGCAGGGTGCAGTTGCCAAAATGTACATTGGGTGGAAACAGAAAGCAGAATCAACTGACACTTCAGGCGTTTCAGTCACAGGTCACGTCTTGAGAAAATTGCTCAAATAATAGAGAGGGCATTTTTCAAGCTGAGCTGCATCTCCAACAGCTATGTTTACTTTAACACTTCACTAGTGGCTTCTGATTGGTTGTCATGACCTCATCTTGCTATTGCACCTACAATGTCGCAATAGTGACATAGATGTACCCTTCTTGCAGTAAAGATGGGAAATGAACAGACCATACATCTTTCAGAAAAATGAATGGACATTGCTGTGTCTGTTTTAACCACAGGCAGGTTTAAGAACAGAGTGCTTTGAGTTGCATTTCCCCAAGGAATTAGTTCTGGTCTTGCTGCCAACAGTCCAAATAGAAACCTGAACTTGAAAATTCAGGTTGATCAAGCATAGGAAAATGATCTCCTTGAAATCCTCTCTCACAATCCAAAAAGATAGTTACATAGGTCAAAAGATATCTCTCCAGCTCTGACTTCTTTTGCCACATATTGTGTCCCACCCTGCTGGATTAATATGCAGATCTGAATGGTTTCAGCTCATTACTCATGTGCCAGGCAGGTGAAATTTCAAACTATTTGAAATATATCTCACATTTTTTGAGGTTCTTTTTTTTTTGTGCTTACCCCCTTTGAACTTCCAGTAAGAGACAGAAAGTACTGTCCCATTTCTGTCTCATGTTTCCATTGCAAAGGAAAAGGCTCTTCTACATTGCTCTTAGTAGTATACATACTGTAACTGAGGTTCGTGATTCTTTCCAACTCTTGACTTAGTAATCCTGCTTTTCATTTCATCATCACAATCCTCAACCTCCAGGAGCAGCAACGTGGAGAATTGTAGGAGTTAGTGTAGATTAAATTTTACTTACCTTGAAGCATTACCATGTCGGGGGAAGAGATGTTAATCAGGTGCTTTAGTCTGAGAGAGAAACTTTAATTTTGTAAATTAAGGCTGGGAGTTCTATTTGTGAGTGTCTGCCATAATTATAAGGTTTTACCACTTATAAGGTAAACTGATGGGGAAGTTTGATGGGGATGAAGGTGTAGTGTCCTTAAAGCTTAAATTTTTATTATGAAGAAACTTTTTTGAGAGTGGTTTCTCTTTCTGTGCACACTGCTCACACAGGAGAAAACTTTGGTACTTAAGTCATAGGTCACTATGTTTTAATAATGATGTAAGCTTATAATGGCTGAAATTGGTATTTTTAGTCACACTGATTTAACGATGGCAAAGTAATACATAGAAATAACACATTTAATACTTTCCATCATGCAGGACTGTATATGGTGAAAAAAGATTAATACAGTCCTGCATGCGAAGAGATGTTTCCAAACAGGACTCTAATTTTAATAGATGCTATTTAATGAAAGTGATTTTTGTCTGTGTTAACAGTTATGCCAAAGACACAAAGTTTCTTGTCTGCTATTAAATTTTACTAAAGGCCTTTTTTAAGATATTAGTGGTCTTGTGTTCTGAGGTTTGAATTGACTTGCACACTTCTCAGATTCACTGCATTAGAGCTCTGCCTTTTTTTTCATTTTCTGATTGCACTGAACTTTAATGGTGTAGCTACACGCACATAAATTACATTTTTTTTTAATTAATTGAAGTTAAAGGCCACATTGTTTACACTGATGTTACTTAGAGCAGAGTATTTCTTTTCAGTAGAAAATGCTCAAATACAGGCTGGGGTGGAATAAGAGAAGTTGTAATTGGCTATTTATTTTTTATTCATATTTTACCAGTAATTCGGGTTTTCTATGTTGATTTTTATATGTTACTCTCAAAGCTTTTTTTCTGGTAGCATTGTTTTCTTCTTGAAATTTAGGATGCAGTAATGCAAGGGAAGGGGAGATACACCATATCATGTGAGCAAAACAGTCCAAAAAGAGATTACTTTCCAAAGAGAATGACTTAGGCTTTCCCATAATAGAAGGGGGGGAAAAATCTTAGTTTAGTTATTACTTAATTATTTTAATTCTACTGTCAGGAGTGGCCTCCTGTCTGGGAGAAATTGTGGAAAAAAATGTAAAGCAAGTCATGTAACTGCTTAAAATCTATTTAATAAAAATAATATAATTTATTTATAAAATAGTGAATTTTAAAATAGAACCATATTTCACTTGTTGATGTCTACATGAAAAATTGATGTTGTGTCCTCATAAAATAGGACAAATGAGTCATGTAATTTTAAGTTACATAACTTAGACAAATTCCACTTCTCTGATGATTTTTGTGACTGTTTTGTGATCAGGTTGAAGTGCACAGGGTTTCAAACTTCTAGATCAGTAGTGACAACATGAATTTTGCATTTTGCATTGTGTAGAAAACAAAACAAATCAATATACAGAACATCTCTGCTCAAAACAAGCAGGTCAAGAAGATTAAGAACCCCAAAACTACCAGCCTGCCAAGTACTGCAAAAACTCCAGTAACAGCAAGCTCAAAAATTATCCTTTCATCTGAGAAGTTCAGTTTAGGAAGCTTTGTAAGCCACATTCTTCTCCGGATAAATTTGGGCTTTGAAATTTTCCAAGCTGTAAAATTCTTGTGCTTATAGTACAGCATTGTGCATTAATATGTCTAGGCATGATGTGAACAGATTTTAAAATTTGTCTTTGACTTTCTGTTTTCTTTCACCCTTCCCTGTTGTTTATTTATATTTTTGCCTGTTTGTTTATATTTATCCGAGTTAAATTCATGTCAGGTAGGGCAGGGCAATCATGTGACAGGAGACCCCTTATGGTGCTGCATCTAACAAGGAGACAATTTTCTCTTTGGCCTGTTGTGACCTTTTTTGACTACATCACTTATGCCAGAGGTAGTATCCTGAATGCCTCTATTTCACCCTGTTTAGCAGAGTGCAACTGTGCCCTTTAACTTGGTTTTTGGTGGGAGGAGAAGCTCCGACAGACGTTGGAGAAGGGCACAAGGATAAGGGGTAGGAACTCCCTTTGGATGTGATTTTGATAGCTGGTCAAGTGTGTCCAACTGTAGAAAATCAGTGAGTGACAGTCTGTCTACCTGACAGTGGCCACAATGAACTACAAGGTTTGTGAATGGTTCTACAGATTAGAATAAAGCAAGCCCAAATAAAGTATCTTTTGTTGGGGTGGACTTGGTTTTCTCTGGGCAGCTAGGTATGGGGGACCTCTTTTGATCCTCTTGCCAGGACTGAGTGCAAAATGAAGCACCAAGTGAGAAGCTGGAATAAAGCTGTTCCATTAGATAATTGATATAGATGTTTCTGAAAAGTAAGTCTTTATTAAAATTTACTTCTAAAGGATGGCTTGATTTTGACTGGGAACTCATGTTAACTTTAGGGATACATCTGTTAAATGCACATGCTTCTCTTTTTTCCCTTCCCTTTGCAATTATATCTTTCATAAATATTATGATTTTTTTGTGATTTGCCATCATTTAAAAATGATAACATTTGATTAGCTGATTTATTCAAGATTTATTTCTCATTCATATTTTTTTTTTCTAACCAGTTCATTCCCTGAGGCAAAAAAAAATGTACCTTATATGCTCAAAAGCATCGTGCAGGTCACAAATTTGGTCTGCATTTGTTAAATATACAGTATAATCCCAGTGAACTTTTAGAGCAGATTTAAAGATGCACTAAAAAGGCAGACCCACCATAAAGAGTTGACTTGTAAGCAACACCACTGAATCAGTTTTGGTATTGATTCATTGTTACTGCTGTTATTTGCTTCTGCATAGTATGTTTATTGTCAGCTAGACAAAAGGTTTTACTATTTTAAAATGTGGCGAATAATTTTCACATGCTTTCTTTAACGTGTCTATCTTTATATATAAAAATCTCTCAATCCTTTTTATTTTAAAAGTTTTTACTGGTTGGGCATAAAGCTTTTTATTCATTATTGTGTAGAGTTCTTAAAGCAACATTTTGCTTTTAGTTTCTGTATTACTTTCTGAAAAAGTCATATAAAGTGCTTATGAATAAAACAATATATTAAATTATTTTAAAGGTAAAACAGGCGACTTTTCTGACTGAGGGATGTGTTATCAGCATAAATACATGCACTGATACATATTCACACATCAATATCCCTTTAATGACAGAATACTTTAAAAAACCCTGCTATAAATGATGTGTGAAGTTGCTGAAATAAATAAAAAAGTTCTAAAGAGCATTAAAGTAAATGCAAAGCATTTTCAAGTATTAAATTCCCCTTTTCACATTTCTTCTTGTTTGTGTGTGTGTGTGTGTGTGTGTGTGTGTGTGTGTGTGTGTGTGACTCTTCTAAAACAGGAAGGCTATGGAGTAATAGTTCTGAATCCCAATGAGAACTATATTGAAGTTGAGAAGACAAAAGCCCAAATACAGCTGTCTTCTGATATCTCAGATGAACCTGCAGAAAAGAGAGAAAAAAAAGATAAAATACAGAAGGAAACAAAGAAGCGACGTGACTTCTATGAAAAGTACCGAAATCCACAAAAAGAAAAAGAAACTATGCAGATCTATATTAGAGTAAGTTTATTTTGTTTTTGTTTGCCCTTTATTGATGCATACTTATGTTTACTGCCTATATTGACTAATAAATAGCATTCATTTTTAAGAACAAATATGTTACTGAGATAGCATTCAAGAGTTTATACAGAGTTCCTGACTCTTTATTGTGTTGGATTTTTTTGTTATTTATTGATCATGGTGTTTTGGAAGTGTTAGAAAATCTCCCTCTAATTTCAAAGAGAAACTTCAAATAAACCCCAGAGGAACTCACTGGTGTTATCAAGAAAGAAATTATTTAAGAAAAATTTTCTAAAAACCATTTTATAAACAGAGGTGTTCATAAGAAAGACTTTGTAGTGAAGCTTAGGCAACATACTACTTTCATGTCATGTATGCATTTATTGTAATATAAATGCATACATGACATGTATGCATTACATGGTAAGCAGTAGTTACAGCCTGATAGTTTTTATCACCTGCCAAATCAATAATGTATTGTGGAAAATACCAGTGATCATCCTGTGTGGTAGCAAATTTACCCTGTAATGTATTGTTTTTATATGAGCAACCATCTATTTTGAGCTAAACTTTTGAAGGCAGATAAAGGAGGAAACTTTCTAATATAATAATAAATATTTAAGCTAGAATAATTTGAGAATGGTGGGATGAAGAAACTCTGTCCCTTGCCCTTTTCTGACTCAGTGAACCTTTGCAATTCGTAATGCTACCAGCATGGGATCATTATAACAGTGCTACCCGAGGATTTCTAATTCTGCAGGGGGCACAAACAATATTACTTGTACATTGGCACATTCTGCTTCATGTACATACTATGCATTATACATTCCAGACTGAGTCGTACAATTTCCAAAATGCTTATTATGAACGTTAACGTTTTCATCCAACACATCAGAAACTCCACAGTGAAGGTAAAACAATAAAAATGTATATCATTGTGGTAAGAAACAGAGAAAAATCCAATAAGATACATGTTGCAATCATCTTAAATTTTAATATGACCCTGCTAATTTTTTTTTTAGCATAACAATTTTTGTAGAAGAAATATATACTGTGCTGGCTAGTAAAAAGTGTTAGTAACTTGGATACAAGATTGTCACTAATGCCATAAATATTTGCTGTCTTTTGAAAAATACCTGAGTATGGGAAACAAAGGAATACATATATATATATTCAAAGTCACCAACAAGGCACTGTGTTTTCTGTTTGCAGCTGTTTTATAAGATCCTATTCCACCCACTATCCAAACCCTCCTTCTTAAGAGGGGCAGCCAGTTTTAACTTAAGGTCCATGAGAATCCAGTGGACAGTGCTGGTGTTTTGTCTGAAAAGAAATCTAGTCAGCATACAGGTTCACTGTTTCGTTGTTGAAATTGAACCTTTTTTTCATAACCTTTTTAGCAATTCTACCTTCTCATAACTCTTGCCTCATGAGGCATGAAATTTGGTTTCAGGAGGTTTAACCCCCCCGAAATACAAAATATAGTGTTCCATCCCATTTTCATTCTTGCACAGCTCTATGCCTTAAATATGACTTTTGATGTTTGCTTTATTTGATTTTCTTCAAATCAGGGAAAATAATATATATTTTAGTGGAAGTTTTTAGTGAAGGTGTGGTCCGTAGTCTCCTTCCCTGGACCAATAAATTGAAATTGGGTTTTCTGATGAGTTTGGTGTTGTATCCTGAAATTATTATTTTGGGGTTTTTTTGGTTAGTAGACTCCAGTAGATAGTTTTTTGAAACAGAAAAACATATCTGCTTTATTGTATTGCAGGACGAATTAATGCAGTTTCCTTCTTATCAATTTCTGAAACAAAACTGGACCATCAGTAGGGTTCCATTTACTCTGTTGGTCAGAACTGCTAAGTCTCTAGGTGGTTGCAAGAGGTTCAATGCCATATTTGCCATTTTCTTGCCTCCCAGGCTTGAGTCCATAGGATTGCTCTCTGCCCGCACCCAGGGACTTGCCTCTGCAGGTGGCAGAGGTTTGGGCTGGTCTCAAAGGGCAATTCAGATACAATCTCACTGTATAGTATAGCATACATTTGACTCACTAGGCTCTTAAAATAAAACATGCCATCACTCAACAGAGATATTTAAGGATGGTATATGATTTGTTATTATCTCATCAAAGAGTTTTGAAAAACATGAGCAGGCCTTATGTCAACTTTGCCAAGTAGGAAAATGTATGGATAGGCTAGACAAAAAATATCCTCACAGGAAGGCTTTAACTTATCTAGCATGGAAGGAAAAACATGGTTGTGTCAAATATGCTGGAGAAATTGTTTCAGACTGTTAAGCAGAAGGAATAAATATCCTCAATTATGTTCTCTTAGGGTCACTGAGATCTGTTGTGATCTAATGAGGAAATGCCATTTGAACAAATTAAAGCTGTCTGGTTGATGTTCCTACTTGATCAGCTAGATTTTCCAAGAACTGGAGAATTAGAACTCTACTTTGGTAATTATGTTTAAGTATTTTCTTTATTTTCATAGTGAAAAAAATGGCTGGGCTATTCAAGAATATGTAAAAGCTGAATCTCGAAATCCAAAATATCGAACTGCACTATATTTTTGTACAAAATGAATATAAATAAAAACGACTATGGCAGTGTGTAATGCATTAAGCATAGTGCTCTTGAAAGATCAAAGTACTTACTGTTTCATCCTGGAAGTTTCCTTAACTATGAAATAATGTACTTTCTGGCATACATTAAGGCTTGTTAAAGGAACTGATTTGGTCTGGGTAATAAACATCATGTCAAACATTATGGCAGGAAAACCTGCTTAATATGTTTTGCAATAAGACAGATTTTTTTGTTCTTGAAAACATCTGCCAACTGAATTCACAAGTGAAGACAGAAAATGTCATCAATTCTGTAACATTCTTGTAAATTTTATTTCAATTTTAGCAATGCAAACCAGGAAAAAAACTTTTTAATAATCAGCATTGACTATAATACTTTTATGGAATGATTAAACACAAGCATTTTACTTTTATATAATGTGCTAATGAATGCATATGAATTTTAATACTTTTACTGTTCAGATTTTAACAAGCATATTGACAGATCATTTTAAAAGCATCTGGTTTTTAATGTGTTGAGTGGAGGATTGAGTAAAATAGCTAAATATGTACATACATCCTTTTAAAAAACATATTTCTATCCTTAGTTATAAACATTACCATTTTTTCTTAGACCACCAGAGGCTGCTCTGTACATATGGGCTAATGCTTTCCCCCCAGAAATTTCCTACCCTAACCAGCCTTCATTTGTTGCTGAAGTAAACTGAGAATTTGTTGCTCTCTAACCTTCTTCTGTGGAAACAAATCATGCATGCTTAAATGTGGCATGATCATTCCTTCCATTCTCAGCCATCTCCCATTCCCTACAGATTTCCACACTGACAGTGTCTTTTCAGTGTTAGAAGATATTTAAAAATCTAATAAGTATTTTCCCCCTTCTAAACTTCATTCACCACTTAAACAACTAAACTAAGTGGATTCTGAAATGTTATGTAAAAAAAGTATAAATTGCACAATTTGACAGTAATTTGCAATAATGTTGTTGCCCCAACAGTTGAACGATATCAGAGGCAACCAAGGAAGAAGTCGGAAGAATTACTTTTATCAGACCAACTAATGGGGTCAGGTTTTGTGGACAAAAGGGATAAGCCTTTCCAAAGCCTGTATGCTAGGAATTTTGTCCTTTTTCTTCCCCACTGAGCTTATCTGCTTGAATAATTCTTATGACAAATATTATTTTTACTACAGCACAGTCTATAGCAGTGCCATTTCTATTAACTGCATATTAATGAAATTAATTTTGAAAGTAGCATACTTTTCAGAAATAATTTTTCCTGTCTTCTCTAAGAAATTAAGTAGGAAAAAATCATGTGCAACCAGTTAATCTGTTTCACTAAAAATTGATACATCTGGATAATTTGTGTCAGGATTTATGAAAAAAGTGGTAAAAGTTGTTTTAATACACAGTTAAGTAAGCAGTGACCATTGGCAGACAGGAAATCCTGGCAAGCGTGCGAGCACAGTTGTGCCATTTCTGCTCATTGTTTGGTGTGGCTGACGTGAAGCACAGCCTGACTGGAGGTCACAGCAGAGTGTCTGCTTTTGTGGGATGACCTTTCAGAGCCATGGATTTATTTCACACTGAGGACTGAGCTGTTTCTCCACATAGCCACAGTCCCACCAGCTGCCAGTTTCACCCTGTGGCCATCTCTGGGCCAATGACCTACCCTCTGACTTGGCAAAGTGCACGCCTGCTCTTGTCCAAAGCCTGTGTGACTACATTAGCCTGCTGCTGAGACAAAGCTTATAAGCTGTTTATTCCACCAGAGACAAAATTACAAGCTCTGGGTGAGCAGCTCCTGAGAGGTAAGGGACATGTTCAGCACAGGGAATGTCTGTGGCAAACATGAGCATCAGGACTTCAACCTCTAGAGTCTCATGCTGTTGTTTTGTTTCTCCTTTTACAACAGCCAGCGTTACTTTATATATAGACGTCTGAAATACCACATGGGTTTACTCTGCCCACTTTTAAAGCTTGTTACTTCCTTATGTTCTTGAGAAGTCTCCTTCACCTGTAAGCAACAGCAAAATCAAATGCTGATAGTAAAAAGCTCCTAAGAACTGCCTAGAAACTACCATGGTGTTGTTCTTGCCCCATGTAGTGCTGGACACTGAGCATTCCAAGTTGAGAAGGCACTGCAGTTCAAATGCTGAACATAAACATGCAGTGGCATTTTGAGTGCTCCAGGAACACCTTGAGAGATATGGTCTTGCAGAACCTGTGCCACCAGAGACCTGCACCACCCTAGGCCAGCAGCTGGAAACCAAACATCTACCGTGACACTTAGTACCTGCAGTTAGGCTACCACATCATTCCTAAAAAGTCAGATAAGCTTTAAGTTATTACAATAGTTTCTGTAAATCAGGAAGAATATGTATGTGTTATGTGTCATTCTACAGATACTGCAATGAACAGGCAACTTACATTAAATAGCTAAACTGTGGAGAATTTAAACTAGCGTTCAATAATTTATGCATAGGCTATTTAGCATGAGCAGCTAACTTAAGTATTTTTAAAAATCATGAGATTATAAAGAATTCTTGTAGTAAGTGTAGTAAGTTTTGTGTTTACTAATGCTGTAAAGTTTTATTTGTCTTCTTTCCTTGAGTGACTGAGAAATTCTGTATCTCTTCAAGAACACCATTGGCTCTTCTCTCTGCAATACGCTCTCTTTGTTCTGTATTTCACAAATGTGGTTTAATCAAATAAAAATAATAAATCACGACCATCCAGCTTTGGTGTCATTCAGACATCCATTACCTGATGCTGATAAAGTGTTCATTGTTAGATCCAGCTCCTAAAATGCGGGGCAAGCTATGTAAGTTTACAAAAGGAAGAACCAGCTTGCATCTCTCTTCACACCACGAGCTGTATGGTGCTGAAAAAACATTGTCACTCACAAGTCAGAAGAGTCCTCCTTCCTCTCAGATGGGATTCAGGCTCATAAATGTGGCCAGTATATGGGGTGATGGTGAAAATGGCTCAGCACAATTCAGACATACATGTTGAAGGCAGAAGTGAATAAAATCACTCAAACATCTTGAACTCTTATATTGCCTGGTTGTGATTGTAGAGTGACTGCAGTGAAGGATTGCAAATACCTTCCAGGTCTTCTGAGCCAGTGCAAATTTCACTTTGCCAGTATCCTTTATCATTTGTCTAACAGAGCACAAGGATTTTAGCTGATACCCCAAAAGAAGGGTAATATTCTCTAACCTTCTGCACACAGTTGCATGTTTTGCTACAAGACTTCAGTGTGTTTGGTAAAATTGGCAGAAGGAATTTAGCAGGGACTCAAGTGGCAACATATCCCCTTTATGCAAAACTTGAAAGTTCTTCACTTGTTTTTTCTTGGGGATTGATCAGCCATAAGACATTTGATACAGTGAGAGATTATAAAAATTTCTAAGATACATATTTGTATTTATCTTAAGCTGAAGGGCATTGCAAAATAACCTTTTCTTTGGAGACATACCACCCCACTGAACCTCTCTAGAAATATTTATGTGTTTTAGAGAGGAAGATAAGAGGGCTGTACTGCACTGCATGGAGATCAGAAAAACGTTTGTGGAGTCTAGGAACTGAATGTCAGCAGACAAGGAGCTGGGGTGCAGGATGTACAGTAAGTTCAAGGATGCTTTCACCTCATCTGCTACAGAAAACAAAGTGTAAATTCAGGAAAAAATATGAAGGGGGAGAAAAAAATAGCTTTTGGGATTAAGATAAATCTGGTGGTTCCTGTGTAGGCTGCCTGGCTGCCTGCAGCAGTGACAGCTGCCAAGGGGACTAGAAATAGTGGAGGAAATGGCGGCATGGAACAATGTAGAATAAGCTGCCCAGGAAGAAATGCTGGTTCCACCCTGCAATTCATAGGTGGCTGAAATTTGAAAAATTAAGTATTATAGCAATTAATTAATTAAATAAATATTGAAATCCTTACAAGTTAAGGATTTTACTAACCTAAATCCTTACTTTTTGTGAATTTATATATTGTGTGATGTTTTGAATTATTTACATCTTGAACAATAAGGCTAGTCTTTTTAATCAGCTTTTTGCCATCACTCCACAGTCAAAGAAATATGTTTTATTGTAAGTCTTTAGAAGAACTGTCCTTTTGTTCTTGCTATGTCTTAGTGAACTCTGTATCAGATCAGCACACCCCTAGAATTAGGTTTTACCAACCTCAGAGCCATTAACTTTATTTCAATAGTGCCCAGGCAGAATTCATTCCTAGTCTGTTTTACAATTATCTCCAGCCATAGATTCATCTAAATTTTAAGAAATTTTCTCACTCCTCTCTCAGCTGAATCCTTGTTTTTTTCTCTGTCTCTCTTGATAAAAGATTCTAAACTGAACAAAAATGCTTTTGTCTTTTGTGGTCAGTGGTATTGGTAGCAGGTCTTCTCCCCTGAATGGGCTGCATGCTGTTCAGACACATTGTTCTACACTTCTATTGATTAACAGTTGATTCTCATTCTCTTTCTCTGTCTTTTTTGATCAGTGCTTGGCAAGAATAAATTTATAGATATCCAGTGAGGTATATTTTGTATATTTTCAAGTAAAACTTGAATTTTTATTTGTTTGCCCAATAGATGGCACTGTGTGGAGAGAATCCTAAGTGAGCATTTAGAGTTATGAAGAGTTGTGTATGTGTTGAGAAGACCAAAGATTTTCTGGGTTTTTAAGCAGCACTTTAAGATCTTCTTATCTGGTACTTCTAGCAAAAACATGGCATGAGAAAACTATCATTCAAGTACATGTGCAAGTGTGTGCAAATAGGCACTACCTACACCAAAGCACACAAAAACTACTCACATTCTTGCATGTTTGGTGTCCTCTAAACTGCATAAGATGGCATCTGACTTAATGCAGGCTATAACAAATGTAGGATACATAAGACTGGAAGGTTTTCTTTTTCCCAAAAGCAAAGATTTAACCAATGAATCCAGCTATATACAGCAAGGAATTTAAAATTTATTTCGTTCAGGCAATACAGCTTGTACTTCATAATCATCTACAGTGTGCTCTTTTGGACTAGTGTCTCTTTCCAGGATGTTTCTTCATTCCTATCTCCTATCTTTTTCACCTGCTGTATAACTGAATAATCTGATTTCTTGTATTTTACTAGTTCAGCCTATGCCCTATAAAAGTGGGCAGTTACCATTTAACTGTGTCACAACCATTCTGCTCTTAACCTGGGAAAAGAGAAGCTGTAATTGCATGTAAATGTTAAGATGACACATATTTATATCTTTGGGATCTGGTTTGCTGAGGAATTCTTTTGAATTTATCAAATAAAGTAATGAAGAAATTTAGTAAAACTAAGTAGTCTTGAAAGATTTCTAGGTGTGGCCTTAGGCTTTGATGTGTCAACTGCCCTCACACATTCCACTTTGTAGCACATCTCAGTACTTCTCTACCTACTTCGCTTTCCATGTTTGAAAAATGAACAAACACACTTGATGACAGGATTGTGTTGTTTATCATGTGTCCCTTGCACTGGTTTACATTACATTTAATTACATTTAATGACTGTTGATTATCTTTAAATCCATTACCAGTGAAGACTGTGTGAAGTTCTCCTCAGTGAGTTATGTCAAGCTTTCAGATGCTGCATGCTGCTCTGGCTGCATGCAGACTCTGAATGCATTGCCTTAAGTGAGCAAATGAGTTATAGCTGTGATGGATCTTAAAATAACAGCATTTGATTTGATTGAAGACCAATTGTTTTGCTACTTCTGCTGTTTGCTGTTAGCTCATTATGTTCTTTTACCATTTCCTTTCCCTTTTTTGTTTTGAGCTATTCTAGCTGACTTCTGGAGTTTGGCTGATGCATAAATAGATTTTTCTCTAGTGGGTGCCCAATAGTGTTGTCACTGGAGCAGGGGACATTATTGTTACTCTGTTACACTGGTGGTAAATAACCGTGACATAATTTTCTAAGAACACCTAGAATAAAGCTGTTTCTACCCAAAGATAAAGTGACCAGGCAGAGTTCAGTTTTGGTAGACTGTCAAAGACATATGGCAAAAGATGACCACTGCCTCACTTGTACTGTGGGTCCATGGAGCATACAAATTTTGGAAAGATAATGTTATGGCATGGAAGTAAGATAAATTATTTCACATCCAAAGTGCTGTAGTTATCTTCAGGACTTCTCTGGAGTGTTTGCAAAGTCACTCTCCCTCAAATGCCTTTGAATCAAGGTTGGGGAGCTTTCACAATGTACGTTTCTACACTTCTGCAACACTAGAACTACAGAGCTCCCACTTTCTTGCTTTTTGTTGGAAAGTATGAGGTATGGCTGTTGTGACCAGTCCGGGCTGAAAGTACTTTGAGCATAGTTTTGGATTATGCTGGACCTCAGTTGTTCTGTCCAGCTGATGTTATTCAATGGTTTGACATTATAAAGTTTCACCTCAGGCCTCAAAGAAGTATTTGATCCATGAGCAGACTTTGTTGATATTGTGAAGAGAGGCAAATTTCTGTTTCAGAACATTTAGTACTACTGAGGTTGTGGTTGGCTGTCCACAATAGGAGGGGTAGGTGATTTAGACCAGAAGCTTACCAAGCGATCAGCATGATTAAAACATGTGATCTTGCACAAGTACTGCTACAGAAATGCATCTTGAAAGATATAATCCCCTACAGACCGGTACTGATATTTCTTGGCATTTTTAACATTGGGGTGTTGAGCGAATATTCAAATATTAATGATTTCTTCAGAGCTCAAGAATTTCCCCAAGACACATTATTATATTGAATTAGCCTGAAGGGCATTTAACCAGGGCAGCAGTAGGAATTTTTTCACAGATGTTGTCCAGATGTTATTAGCATGACCATTCTGGAGTAGTGGGGAGGATACAAGTAGTACCCACACCCTTCCTACTTCTCTCCTTTGTTATATTTTCAGCAAGATTTTGTCTACATTGCTAATTTGATCTCCCAAGATTTAGTTTTCAAGTATAAAGCAGTTCTTGAGTTTCAGAGTCATGTAAATAGATCATTTGTGACATGTAAATAGATCATTTGCAAAGTGCGTGTTTAGAAGTGGCTAGACATGACAGAATTAAGAAGTCTGTACTTTATTAAAGTATTAGTGAAGAGTGGTTTAATTAACCTGTACACAACTACTTTACTTTGTAGAAGACTTTGTCTAGACTGCTATTTTCAAGGTGAAACCAAAGCTTAGGTGCAGGCCAATGCATTGCCTACAGGTGGGTTTGAAGCCCCTGCACATAAATGCTGCTTCTCTTCGTCTCTTATACCTGTGCCCATATTCATGAAGAGTTACAAATTACTTTTGAAACTTTTGTCCAGTTTTGTGTAAATGCTGGACCTACAAACAAGTCCATGCTGCTTGGGTCATTGCATTAGGATACACTGAACATGATCACAGGAATTTCCAAGATGCCTGGTACCTGGCAGCTCTGAGTTCCTACCATTTCCACTCATTTCCACTCATTTTCATTGTTATTACTTAACAAGATTTAAGGTTTAGAATATATTTGTATAGAAACATTTGGTCTAATAGAAGTAACAACAAAAATGTTGTTAATCTAATGTTAATGTTAAACATAGATTGTTAAACAGTGCTCTGCTGCTCATCGTAAGAGCTGTCAGAACTCTTCCAATGTCTCAGTTAGCCTAAAGATCTGGGTATCAGCTTCTTGAGGGCAACCAGGACTAGAGACAAGTTACCCAGACACTTACTTGGGTTACAGCTTTAATGCTGGCACCATTAAAGACAGATCCTGCAGTTGCCCAGATCCATTCTCCCGCACAATCTCTTTCTTCTCCAACACAGAATGGAGTCTGTCCTTCTTCTATTTTCCTGTTTATCCAGGGAACTTCTGTTAGAATTGTTGTCTCTTTTCATCCTGATGTAATGGTTTTTAGCAAACTCAAGCTTGAGATGATAAATGTCATAGGACTAATTTGTAAGCTGGACAGATGCATCGGCATACAGAGCTCAAAAAAGGGAACTAAAAGAACAGAAACTTTTTTGATTAAATCTCAGTAAAGGACTTTGTCTCCAAAATGAAGTAATGGTTTGAATGGGGGAAGGATGCAGGTGTTCAGTGCATTTAATCTTTGTCTTAAAATACATCAGACAACTGTTGCTTTCTAATAATGGATTAGCATGGCACCAAGGACTGTTTGTAACAGTAACAAAAGTGGCATCCATGTGATTTTTTGAGGGTATTTCTTATCCCACCCAGCAAAATAGGCATAGATTACATATCTTATATAAGATACATATTCACAGGATTTTCACTTATCTCTGGAATTTCTGTTCTGTTGTTGTTCAGTCTATAATCTAAATAACACCCCCAATGTTTGGGCTATGCCACCTGAGTTACAAGATTGCTCCCAATTTTCCAGTCAGGTCAACCAAAAAAATTAAGATATTATAGAGGGTTGGTGGAAAAAATTCATATCAAAACAACTGCTCACTATGTCATTATGACAACCTGCTGTAACAAATGTGCTTCTGTTTTAATTTATGACAATTAATTGCTAAAAGTAATTTAATCTGACAGTGGCAAGGTGTTGAAAGAATCCTGAAGATGTCATAAAAGTGACCTTTCTGCCCATGTGCAACCAAGAGCCATTTTTAACAAGGAGGCTCAAAAACAGTACAACTTCTTTTGTACTTTGTTAATTAGTTATTGATTTGAAACAATGCTCTGCGAAATATTGTCAGATTAGCTAGACGCCAGGAAGGTCAGAGTGTGACAGTCTAGTCCTGATAATCTTTCGGTTTATATGAATTCTTTTTTACTTTGAACCTTTTGTTCTGATATCCTGAGAATTACATTTCCTGGCTTTAGCATCTGTGCTAATTTAAAATACAGCCAAGCTGTCTGTTATGTAATTGGATGTTTTGAGTTGTTAAAAAAAATTGCAATGTGTTAGAAGAAAATTGCTGTTGATCTAATATCTAATGATCTTCGACAACAGCGATGCACCACTGCTGCAATGTGAATGGCCTTGCTAATCTGTGTGGAAAAGAGCCTGTTTTAATGAAATAATCAACATGAGGGAATCACAGAGTTCAAGACAGAGGTACGACAGGCAAGTTTTGAGGTTGTGTAGCAACTCGTTGGGATGAAAGATCCTTTTCTAGGGTACATTATTGTGAAACAAAAATAACAGAGGTGCATCTGCATAGGAAAGTGAGGAAGCAGAATTCAGGGTTAAACAGCTAAACACAGAGGTTTTCAACTTATTCAAATGAGAAACAACAGAAGATTCAAATCTGAATTTCAGATTGTGTTTGTCTTTAGATAATTATAAGCTAATGACAGTTACTTCAAATACAATTAACTGTAGTCCTCTACATATTAAGGCACTTAGGCAAATCTTTGTAACTTGTGCATTAAGTAGTATATCAGTTTACTTAAAGCACTGAGCACTTTGCAGTCTTTATTAAGAGAAATCAAATAGCTTTGAGTCTGTTAAATCTTTCTTTCACTTAAATAACTGCTCTTGAGTGTAATAAATAGAGATGGAGAAATTAAGAACAGTACAAAGCAAAGCCATTCTATTTCATTTAATTTGCACAAAAGATATAAACTCTGTAGCAGAGACTTTACAGTTGAGGTTTGTTCTGAAACCATAGCTGATAATGAAAATACTAAATTGTTACCTTACTTAAATCTGTTTAAATTTGTGTAGATTCATTGTTTCCTGTGGTGGGAAAAGCTGCATTTTCTTTAGCAAAAATGGTATTTTTCTTGAAATAGCATGGTTAAAAAAAAATCTGCTTCTCATTACAACATATAAACAGATTGAAAGAACAGGATAATAAAATAGACTTTTAGGTACTATAGGAAATAGAAAAATAACAGTTCTGCGTGACTTCCATTAGGAGTCTTTGAATGTTTCAGATGCATTCATTTCCAAAGGAATTGCTTTTAGTGTTGACAAAAATGCAAGTAATCATTTAAATCACTGGCATGATCTCTCTGTGTCTTGTGAAGGTAATTATTTTTATAAAAGTATTGCATTCATTTTTATTTACTAGCCTTCACAATTAATCTGTTAATTGCCAGAAACATGGCTGCTAAGGAGGATATCTGTTGATGATACAGTCTGTTTAAGAAGTACTCTTTTGTTCGCATAATTTGATCATACAAAAGGCAGTGTTTGTTCATTATGTTATAGGCAGAAATACATTCTGGGCAGAATCTTGATCCCTGATACTAAGTAGTTTGGAAACAAAATTACAAGGAAATGTAAAAAATATGTAATGTAAAATGTAGGTATCTGTAACAGTACTGGAATGCAGCTGCCCCCGGTCTTTGAGTATTTTTACCAACTGGAGTATCTTTGGCCAAACTGCTATAGTTGTTACATAAATTAAATGTGTAAGTCCACCTGCAGAGATTGGCAGATAATGCTTAGATCATCATGGCATGGGGATTTTCTTGTGAACTGCACAGGTATTTATCCATACTTATGGTGTGGCTGTGCAGATAGAACTAATCTGAGGAGCTATTATTATATCTTTGGTCTGAGGAGTTTCTCCATGCAGGATTTCAGAGCTGGTTGCCAGAACATGCTACTTCAAATTCAGCCTTCCTTTGCCTGTAACCCCACAAATTATATGGAAAACAGAAAATATACACAAAAATGAAGAAGTCTGTCAGAGAGCTAAAAGAGAAAGCAGTTGGTTTTTTCCTTAGGTAAAACCTTCTCTGATAAATTACCCTCCTTCCTCCTATTTATTTTCTTCTCCTGCAACTTTTTTATCTCAGTGAGTCAGCAATGTTCTTGTGCCAAGATTTGTGTTTACTTATGTTTTTTTCTTAATAGTAAAATAATTAACGTATTGGTGAAGGTCATAATTAAGAGCCACTGAGTAACTGATTTTACCTGATTTTTTCTTGGTTTTGATCTCCTTTCCTGCACTTTACTAGAAGACGGTTGGGTAGTGACTGCAAGACATGCCAGACTCCAACAGAAGTAATAATGGGAAAATCCAGACATGAACAACAGCCTTATAAAGTTGTTTTACTCTGGCTGACAAGCAAATACTTTAACCAGGACTATATAATAATATATTGAGCCTGAAATCCAGGATTTACTTTATAAACAGCAAACCCTTCCAGGTTACAAAGTCACTTGAATTTTCAAATAAAAAGCTGAAGAAGTAAGGAGAGCATTTGAACAGAGCAGCAGAAGGTATTTGCCAAGCAGAGAGGCTGAGTCATTGCAGAGTGAAGGACATGGATAACATTTGCTGCTTTCTTTATTTTTGCATAGATCCATGTCCAAACTCACCCTGCTTAACTCTCAATTCCAATGCAAATCTAAGAAATTCCATCTGCAACACCAGCCTTCTAAAAATGCTCATATATCATATAATATCTACATGCTTCTGACATGGTGGCATTCTGAAGGCCTCCTGTTAAGGCCCACATTTACCAAAAAGGAAGTATAATATTATATCAGTGATGCAATAATGCAGCTGAGACCACTGAACCTCTCTGGAGAGCAGTTGTGGGCACTGACAGTGTTACTCTTTGGTTTCAGGGCATCGTTGAGCAGGTTTCAGACCTGTTGAAACATTTTCAGTGAAGGTTTGGAGGTAGGGCCTGTAGTCAAGAGAGTGGAAAGTGTTTTGATTTCTAGCTTGTTCTTCACCAAGCAGAAGTAGTTGGGGCACCTTGGAAACAGGAGATGAGAGTGGTTTGGGTTTTTTTAATACAGAAACTGCTCTAGGTTTTTGGTTAGGAACTGTGGTGATTGAGAGTTTAGCTGGAAAATTGCTTTTCTGTCTTGGAGTTGCTTTTTTCTCATGTGTGCCATAAAGCTGGAGTATAAAGGAGAAAATCCTCCCTCCTGCCACCCTAGCCCTAGCATGCTAGGATCCAAGCTTGTTCTGTTGCACCTATATATATAGCATAAGGCTGAATTTTATTTCCTGACCACTCTCACCAGGGAAAGCCCAGCTTTCATTTGAAGTGGGGAAAGTGGGACAGGATCTGAGGTCATCTTCAGATGACTGCATTTGTGGTTGGAGCTGGGGAGAGCAGGAGCCCCGGGGAGGAGCTCAAACACAAAACATAAAAACTATGGCTAGATGTTGGTCTTGCCTTAGCTAAAACTTGATATTTTAAGCATAATCTCAAGAGTTGTATAATAGCAAAATGCTTTGTCATCCCATGAACATCATCCCACATTATCACCACTTCGTCCCAAACCAGCTCTTCATCCCCTCTACCCTGGTGGAAGAAATTTAAATTTTGTATCAGTCCACCAAATGCATTTTTTATTTACATCTTTCATTTGACTATTTGATATGCTATATATTGCATGTTTCGTGGAAGACTTTTTGTTTTAGCAGGACTATTGAGATTGCATGCTTTCCTGATAAATTGTTGGCAGTTTTTGGTAGTGGACTATCTTTAATTTAGTATCATGGACTGTAACTGAAAAATGTAAAACTTCTGGTCTTCCTTTGTGCTGCTTGACTCTATGCACCCAACATTACTAGGGCTTCATAAGCAATATTGGGAACACTTCCATCACCAGCCCAATTCACAAATAAAATAGGTAGAAGAAATTGAAACAGAAACATCTCAAATAGATTTGGGAATAAAGTGAGATCTGTAATACAAAAAAAACCAAACCCAACTTCAAGTCACTTTGCCATATTGCTTTCTGAAGGCATGTGCCAGATAATAATCTTGGCTATGCTATTTATATCCTGCAACTCCACAAATGACCAGACTTAGCTGTTGTGATACATGGTCTCTCCTGTCTCAAAACTGGCTGCTGCCAGAGTATGTATCTTGCCCCCACCTCAGAAAGTGCCCTTAAAAAGATAGTATAATTTTTATTTCACCCCTTCTTCCTGCAAGTGCAAGAGTATATCATTTTTACATGTGAAGACTCATTATTTAATCCCTGCTAAGGTCGTAAGTAAGGAATTTCTGAATACAGATGCTGAACAAAATCACTCATGCATTTACATGATTTTAATGTTGAACCAATGCAGATACAATGCTCTGTATTTCCATAGAGCTACACCAGACATTGGTGACCATGAACCCCTCTGCACAGCTGATCAAATCCTGCTGAGTATTGTGATTTTGTTATGGCAAAGTATGCAAGTAAAATCCATACAGATCCCATAACAGGAGGAAAAAAATGTGTCCTCTATTCAGACTTTCAAGGCCAGAGCATCAGCTGTCTATGGTTTCATCTCTTCTCCTTGTGTTTTCTCTCAAGTTGTCTCTTTCTTGCTAAGGACATGGCAACTGAAATAACTTGCTTGAGTTACTGCTCAGTCTTCATCATCCTATGCTCTTTATGTGACCTGCTGAACTGAATTTCAGATATATGTCAGATTTAAGATTTTGTATAAATTTACCTCCACTGTTACCTCCCCCACTCACAACTGCTTTGCTGCTGAGATGGTCTTGGTGCTTGTTTCTGCAGCATCCTTTTGTCTGCCTTCACACAGCTGCAATTGCCCCTGTACAGAAGATACTGCTGTGTCATGGTTATCACCATACTTCCTGAAAGGCCAGTTATTTAAGAGTTGTGCAAAAGCCAACCCATCTTCATGTTTACATATCTCCATCTGTGTAGCATACAGATTAGCATTGCCTGTTGTCAGTAAGTAAAGCAGAAATACAATTCCTACTGTTACTAAAAGGTCCTGCTGTCTCCTGGCATCACCTCTTTTATTGTAGTAGGGAACCTTTCCCAGATAACTGCAGGAATTCTCTCTGCTCTGTGATTGAAAAGTTAAAGAAGATTTTCAGGTACATGGGATGCTTCCTAATACTCTGGAATTTCTCAGTAAAGTCAAAATCTGGTTAAATGTCCTGGGCTAGACACTTTCATGTCTTGTCTTCATGTACTAATGCTGCAGAAATAAATTAATACAAAATGCTTACTTTCAATTCCTTTCCTGTTTTCAGTTTACGTCCTCTCTTTACTTTAATCCTCCTCTGTGGTTGTAAAGCCATAGCTACTGTCTTTGCTGTGGGGGGAAAATAATATACTGACTGTTTTTTTTCCTTGTTTTTCAGCTTTCTTGCCTCGAAGCTGTTCTGGTTCTCAGCCAGGACAGAGCTAATTTTTTTGCAGTAACTGTGAGGGAGCAGAGTCTGGAGCCATTTGGGCAAGTCTAGGTCATTATTCTGTCTCACCTCTTGTCCTTGTCAGGGTGGAAATGAGGGCAGAAATGACAGATTCTTGCTTCCCATTCCCCCAGAATGCGAATGGCTTGTGGTCAGAAAAAAGAGCACAGGTGAAGAGAGTCTGTCTGCTATTTTGTTCACTTGTGGGTCACACTAGGTCAGCTCTGGCTCAGTGAGGATTTTTTTGCATGTAAATCACCCTCTTTTTTGTATACTTTTCTTATTATTACTGTTACTGTTTGTTTTCTTATTTCATTGCTGTTTCCAGTAAATTCTTCTTATTTCAACCTGTAACCTGTATCTTTTGTGTCTCCCACCAGAAGAGCAGTGGGAGGAGCAGTATCTGGTTTGGAGGAGTCTTGTTTGGGGGGGATCACTAAATTTGGGAGTGATGTTCCTAAACCATGATAAAAGCCTCTTAGACCATATCCTGCACAGAAATTTTGGAGCTGCTCTGATGGTAGTAACCCATCATACAGTTTCATTTTGTTCCTGCCTAGTGAAAAAATTTTTGTCTCATATAAGGCAAATATTTGCAAAAGGAGTGAGTAAAATGCAACAGATAATAAACATCATTTAGAACTCATGAAAGGTGGTATTGTAACAGGATATTTTTATACTTATATGAATTTAAGTGTCATGATTTTTTTGGAAGGGTTGGGGTGAATTGCAAATGTTTGCCTTCCCCAAGGCTCCCTGAGGCAATGGGACAAACTATACATGAGTGACAAGGTATTACTGGTGGGTAAGATCTAACATCTCCAGGGACAGGAGATCAGAGCCTTCTGTATCCTTCTGCCTCCCAGCCAGCATGCAATTCTGTTCTCCTGTATTTAACTCATGTAGCATACTTGTTTATAGTAGCTTATCAAGCTAGAAGGAGAAATTCTTTTACATTTCTCCTTCTAGCTTGATTTTCTGTGATAAATGGTAATTAGAGAAACTGCCTTCAAATAAATTCTTAAAAAGCTGTTCAGTTTTATGACATATTTCCCTGTTTGTGTGCATTTCACTTTTCCCTTGTCTCAGAAAAATGTGATTCCTACTCCTTGATATAAAAAAAAAACCCTGAAAGTAGAAGGTTACCAGATCTGAAAACTTAACTTTGTAGTCTTTATTTTTTTTTCTTTATGTGACTTTTTTTGATGTATTAGAAATTCAAAATGGGGATCTGAGCTGCTCTGCCTCAGTAAAGCTAATAGTGGTTCAAGGCCTCCAGACTCAAGACGTCAAGGCCTATGACTTTCTGGCAACAGGCTACTTTGTGGCGGTGGTGGGGGGAAGGAAAAAAAACAAAAAGAAAAAAGAAATTAATAAAATTCGGCACTGAAACACAAAATACATGAACCTGTCACAGTAAGCAGTCTCAAAGGGCAAGCTGCTTTGCAGGAGCTAGTTAACCTTAGGAAATAATTACACAAATATGCAAATGTTGTTTAGACAATTCCATGTGTTGTCGACTCAGGTAGTCCATCATAACTGCAGACCTTGCAATGTCTAGGTGTTAGAATCTGGCATAGTTGATAAGGCTTCAGTTGCTGCAGCTCTCCAACCTGGTATTTAACAATTAATGACTGTGATATTACATTAGTAAATGTAACCTGTTTTTAGAATGCAACAGAATGTAATATTGTATTCACAGTGTACATACTGCTTATCTGTGTATATCTAATGGCTACAGCCATTAAAATGTTACATACCTTTCAACTCCTAGCACTAGCCCTGCTGGAAAAAATGGCTGACCAAAATCTGAGTTCAGTCCCTCCACATTTCTACACAATCGATGGCCCAGGAGTAGCCTTGTTTGGATTACTTTGTATTGGATAAACATTGCACGAGGGCCTTTTCACATCTTATGATTCTTAATCTTTTCTTCCTTTCATGTCTAATTATATTTATAATGATCAAGAGAAAGGGTTTTCAGAGGGGTGGAGACCCACAACTATGACTTCCACGACTCCAATGAGCCAGACCACTTATTTTGACATAGAATTACCTGCTGCAGATGACCAGCTTTCAGCAGCAGGAAGTCTAAGTTCAAGTTTTCTTGCATGTCTCCATCTCAGTCTGTTTCAGAAACAAGAATACATTCAGCCTGAGGTGCCTTTTGAGGTACATAGTGTGATGTCTCCAGGCTAATGTCCATTCATTTCTGTACATTTGTATAGATAATTATGTAATTTCTGACCAGGAGACCCCCTCTCTATCAAATAATTTCACAATGTTCTATATAAGTGCATTCAATTTAGTTTCAGTGAAATAACAGAAAGCAACAGCTGCCTGAGACTGTCACCTTTCATGCTGAAAATGCAGCATCCTGTCTCGTAATTTAATCCAAGCCAGGCAGTAGAGGTTAAATCTCACAGACCCAGTGCAATTTGAAATTCTAAGGGGATGAGCTGTGCACAGCTTCTGCAGCTGGATATTCCATGTACACACCTGGAGCCAGATCTGAGGTGTTTGTAATATGGGCTTGTTACAAGGGGGGAAAATAAGCAGATGCTCTGAAGAAAGAGCTTTTGTTCTAAGCTATAGGACTCCTCCATACTCCTTCTTACACATATGTGCTTTCTTTACCTTGTTTAGGGTTTAGCAGAGTGTACAGCAACCCAGTTTATCCTGACATCTTATGGTTTGGGTTTTTTAACTGGTAATAAAGGAAGTTACAGTCTATATTTAACTCATTGTAGCTCATTTCTTTTTGCTTTTATAGCATCCTGTTAAGTCTTTGTACTGGACTGTGAAGCTGTGAAGTTATTAATTTAGTTTACTAGACCACTGGTTATGCTTTGATTGGTGAAAGCTTTTTTGGGCTGAGTTCAGAAGCTTTTTGCTGATGTCTTAGTCTTGTGGAATCTAAAATTGTGTGCTTTTACCAGCAGTATGTAGAATAATAAATACAAAGTAACCTGCAAATGCTATATTAAGCAGAAAAAATGTTCCTCTTTTTTTCTCAGATTATTTAAACAGCAGTGGGTGCCTATAGAAAAATTGCTGTTAAAAGTATGAATGGCAACATTGTTATTGAAAAATAAGTACCTCCTGTGTATATAACTAAGATAAATCTTTTAGATATATTAGTAATTCTGAAACTTTCTCAGTGTTTTAATGTACTTTTTTTTCCATACAGATTATAGCGTATATCACTTTTGCACAGGAAACTCCTGTTCAAGTTGTCCTTCAGCTTATCTTAATAACTGGTTTGTCAATCATATTTTCTTTATGTAGTATCTTGTAAAAAGATTCCCTCATTCCTCACAATGGGAGGGTCTTTACTTTCTGTACCTATCTATACAATCAAATTTCAAAACAGCAACAAACTGTTTTGAAATAAGTTCTTTCCTACATTGAGGAAATTAGTTAAAACTACGTTCTGACATAGTCAATGAAGAGCAGCATCTTCAGGAGTAAGGAATTCAGGTTTTTCTGTCTTATAATCACTGCTGCTGAAGCAGAAAAGCACATGGTTATTCTAAAAACTTTGAGTCAGGATCCATAAAGATGTTTTGCCATCTCACTCTTACTTAGAAAACAGAGTATGAGAATAGAAATAAAAGCCAGAATCAGCCACATTATTTAGTTGTATCTCTTCCCACTGATTTTAAGCCCTTATAAGAGCTTAAATCCCCAAAACTGATTTGCAGAATGGAATTGAGATCTAGATCACCTCAACATCCTTGATAAATTTCAATAATTCACACTGTGTAATTATCAGCAGCTTTTACTGGTTTATGCTTTCTTTTTCCTAAGGAAACAAGGATTTTCTTGTCTATATCTGAGTTAGCTAAGGATATGAAGTTGTTGCTGTCACAGAGCAAAGGGAAAAGTTAGGCAAACTTTAGGAAATTACACTACCTTGACTGATCAACTCTTTCTGTCATTCAAGAGCCTGGAAAAAGCCAACATTGTTATCCTGGTTGTGTGAAATACTGACAGAGCAGGGTACCTAGCAGAGCATCTTATTCTTGTCATGTGAGACTAGACCAAATTTGTCGTTATGACCTCAACAACCCAAGTAATAAGGAAAATCTAGAGGGGTATAGTCCTTTCCAAGAGCCTCAAGGATACACATACACAACTGTGAATTTTGATGTGAGTGCATTGAAATCAATGTGTGTCACTCTAGTGCCTTCTGTTACTCTTACACTGGCTGACTTTGACAAGATCTTGTTCAATAGTAAGAAAACATGATCGTCTACCTACCAAAAGCTCCAAAGTAATGGCTGCCACCAGTCAAGAGGTGTTTTGTTTGCACCAGGTGTCATAGTCTGCAGTCACAAAAAGTAAGATTTGAAAAAGTAGTTGCAAATACTATAATTTTATCCTTAATTCAGGTTTCCAGTGACTCATAGTATGAAAAAAAAAAAGTAAAAATTGAAATTATAGGTCTTTAGCAACCTAAATTATTCTACGATTATGTATTTATATTGTTCTTACCTGTTTTTATTTACCAGTCTAAGGCATAAGTACTTTAAGCAAACCCTCAGTGAACAAACATTTGACCAAAGAGTTGTCAAAAGAGTGAAAATCTGAGCTGTGGCTCATAATTCCTATGAATGCCTCCATTTAGCAGAAATGTCATCATGGTATTTACGCAAAATTTTGCAGGTGCATAATTTTGTTATACTTACTAAAGTAAGCTCAAAAAGCAAGTTTTACTGCCTTTATCTAGACAAAAGACTGTTCTCTTTTTGATACTAGTGTGTATTCATTTGATCTTTATTTTAACAAAACGTTCTAACATATAAAAACACATTGCTTTTAGACAGAATTGCCATTTTTTAAAAGATAATTGTCACACACATAATTTCTTTTTGCAGGATAATGGCTCTCCTGAAGAACATGCAATTTATGTTTGGGACCATTTTATTTCCCAATCAGCTGCAGAGAATGTGTTTTTTGTTGCTCACAGTTATGGTGGACTTGCCTTTGTAGAGTTGGTAAGTGTGAATTCTCCATTGCCATATTTCCTGAAGACTGTCACAGATTTTCTACATTCTTTGTGATCACCTTCATGAAAGTAGCTAGGTAGAAACAACTGTGCCAGTGGTCATGTACAGGTTGGTCAGGATTTATTTGCAAACAGAAGATTGCTGTATCTTTTCTGGTTTTGAGATAGACAGTAAGGTTGCAAGTTTGCATGAACCTGAAAGACTCTGGGGAAACAGAACATGCTTCATCCTTCTTGTCCAGGCTATGTACTGAAAGGCACCAGTTTCTGCTGTGGGACAGAAAGACCTGGTGATATACAAGACTAAGCACATAGAAGAGCAGTTTTAAAGCGAAGTCACAGACAAAAATGCAGTTTTTTGTATATAGATTGGAACTAAACGTGTGGGGAAATATGGCAGTTTTATTCCGTTTTTGCAGTTTTTCTACAAAGGTCTGCAAAACTTGCTGGAAGGACTTCTGTTTTCCCATTTATTAGGCTCTGCAGCGATACAAGGTGGGAAAAACTTTTCTCGGTGTAAAGCTGTTATCTGGTGCTGAGACTGCTGAATATCTAGTTTTAAGTCTTTCACTCTAATCTCTGAAGGCAGATCTCTCGACCCCATCTGGTATACCAAGCTGCCTGTTAAACTTGTATACCATTCTGTCAGTGTAGCTACAGTCTTCTCATAGGATTTTAAAACAGTAGTGTGATCAAGATACGTTTTATTGAAGAAAACTACAAAAAAGTAAGGGTCCTGTTTATTGTGGAAAGTTAAATTGCACAGCATTCGAACTGGTTTTATAGACACAGGAAACAGCAGACATATATGTACATCTTTTGTCTACAACACATTAGTTTATTTTAACTGAAAGTTGATTAAGATGTTTCCTCCCTGAACATAAGATGAATGCCTTAGTTAAGAAAAAGCATGGTTGAGCATGTTGGTTTTAGTCTTATGCTGCTCCAAGTAGCAATAACAATCCAGATGATGGCCACTGGTATTCTTTTAAGAACTTGAGATTTTCCTAACCCACTCCCCTTTATTTTTTGTTGTCTAAATTAATACCATTTTCATTATCTCTGCAGTACTGGAAGAGTATGTGCAAAATGCACATGACGTGTACACATTTGAGGCTTGAGAAACATTCATTTTGCTGAAGATTGTTTGAGAATTGATCATTTTTCACAAAACCTATTGCCTACTCAATGAATAGTCTCAAAACTAAATTTTTAAGAGACCTTGAATCTTTCTGTAACCACATCTATGGGCAAAAGATGTGTTGCATTGCATGTGCTGGTTACTCTTGAGATGTCATGAACATTAGGGAGCAGTTGTCCTGTCTTGGCTTTCCTGAGTTGTGATTTTCAGCTGCTCTGCATTTCAGCCCAGGTTATTCTGGTGTTACTTGTGGGTCCAAGGTAAAGCTTTGGCAGAGTTTCTGTAGGTTTTGTAAAGCCTCATTGTTTGGATCACCAGATGCCCAGAGATACATACATGTAGCAGAGGGCAGGAATAAGAACCAACTTGAGACCTTTTCCAGTGTTTCCTAAACTTAGTGCTGACTTGAAGGAGGCTTGGAGAGTTTTTCCTTCATGTTTCAGACAATGACTTGAGGTGGCCTGGGTAACAGATGACCAAGATGTCATTTCCATTTCCCCTGTTTTTCTTGTTACACTGGTGGATATTTCTTCATATTTGTTCTACTTCAATATGAAGCACACTGATTTTTCAGAAGACTTGACTTCTAACCTTGGGGCTTCCAGGGTCAGGGTGTTCAGGGACTGTGAAATTATCACAAGCTAAGTGAAAATTTTTATCAATTGCAGGAACCAATCAGTAAATTAAGAAGAAATATCTTTGTCAGAAAAACAAGATGGTCTCAGTAAGGGTCATCTTCTGTAGTCTGCTATTTCTGCAGGAAATGCATGCCTGAGATGAATAATACAATGCATATCCATTGACACTTCACATATCTGTCATGCAAAACTAGACCTGAAATATATTTTTAATGTAACTCAATGTTTTGCTAAAAAATCCAAGAGTATTAGCACCTGGTTTAGGCAGAGGTAATTTGAATTTAAGTACTACTAAAAGCAGTTTGATTAAATAATTCATACATTGAAGGGCATATCATTGAAATAAACCTTGAACTACTTCATTGCAGTATTCATTTGTAAGGTTTTATTTTGTTATCATCTCCTTTCTCTTAAACTTTATATTCATACGGCACTTAGTAATAGCAATGAACTCCAAAAAGAAACAGAGCAGCTGATGGGCAATTACTGTCTTATGACAAATACATTTTCGATCGCTGCACTTTCTTCTCTGATTCATGTGGGGGTGATGATAAGGTTGATAGAGCATCTACACCATATAGCAACTGTACCACCTCTACACTTCCTTTGCAAGTTTTTGGGTTAACTGATTCATGAAATTGTAGGCTATAGTTGTTATGGAGACCTGTTGCACAGCTGCTTCTTCTACATTCATGCTTCTTAGAAGAGCTGTGTGAAGCATATGGCTTTAATTTGGAGTGAAGGTTTCTGCCTGAGCCCTCTGAATTTCATTTTGCCTGTAGGGAAAAAAAGAAAACAAGCAAAAATACAAAAAAATATTTGTGTTTGCAATTAATATCTTCTTAGTCAACTTACCATGTTTAGTGCTGGGAGGTCTGTCCTGATGGCTTGCAGTCATCTCAGCCACAGCTTGCCACTTCATCATGGTTGTAGGGCTCCTGGTGGAAACAGGATGTTCTGGCATTAAACAGAAAAACCCAATGGAAGTTGATTTTAAGCAAAGTCTTGTTCATGGGCATCCATACCATTGTGTGGGAGGATCTGCTGCTCTCCCAGGAAGAGGCAGAGAACAACATTCAGCTTTCCACAGGCAGGAGCCCATCCAGGTGCTCCTTTGTCTGAAGCTGCTGAGGGAGGTAGCACAGGAAGGGCAGTGCTGCTCTGCCTTGTGCCTTAATTGGCATGCACTTTGTTGAGAAGCACAGAGTGAAAGAGAGCAGATAGGACCATCACATATGACTGGTATAAAAAGAAGATCATTTTTATTTACAAAATTTTAGTGGCCAAATTTTGGTCTTCATTCAAATTCCTTCTCACCATAAAAATAAGGCTGTGTTTTCAAAATCCTTCATTGAAAAACCAGGTAGGGCTTGGATGCAATTTTCAAATACATGCCACATCTGGTAAAATTGTATTGATCTTTGCAGCTTTTGATCTACATTTTCTCATATCTGTGATTGCAGGATGTTAATACAAATAGGGTGAATCTGCAATATCATGCTCAAATACACAGAAACTGGTAACCAGTTACTGCAACATAGGCACACATTTTCTGTACCTTGTTGTGTCATAGATTATTAGGGGAATAATAAAAAGTGGTTGAAATGTGTAGAAAATAAAGTTTTATAAATCAATGTGCTAAGTTTTTTTGTTCTGTTGTTTATAGGTTGAATTACAAATGGTAAATCATAAGCCATATGTTAGAATGTATCTCAATATTTAGTAATTTAAACTTTGTGTAATTGTGGCTTGAAATTAAATGTGCATGTGATAGTATCTGCACGTTAATTATTTTTTGAATGAATAACATTAAAAATAATCATTGGGTCATTGTGTTTTGCTAATTGCTAGTTACTGATTTTGAAAAACTCAAGCCATGATTCATGAACACATCTCAGCTTCTTAATTCTGTTATCCCTTTCACAGTGTAGTCAGGAATTTATTTTCAGAATCAGTTTGCTTTACTTGATGGTAAATTGTGGAACTTTCTCAACTCCAAGCTTATAATAATTTTATAAAATTTAACAGAAAGTGAGAATTTCAAGTTGATGGAGTCAATTTTATATTTAGTTTACAGAAAATAAGAAGTTTCTGGTACAACGCCTCCTTCAAGTTTTTCTGCCAAGTTTTATGGATTTACAATTATTTTGCTTTAAAAATAATGTTTTTCCTTGTCATTGCCTGCATGAAAGATCCACACAGAAGAATCTTTGTAGAAGGCTTCTTCCTATATTTCTGCTTGCTTCCTATATTTCTGAGACCCTAGGCTTTGCATTTTCAGTTTTTTCCTCATGATCTTATAACTAGAGTTACAGCTTTTTTGTTTTAATTTTAGTTAAATGCTATCTTTTAAAAAAATACAAAGTATCATGGGAATAATGAAAAAACTGTAAGACTCATTAATGGTATCTCCATCTTACATCATTCATACTGCTGTAGAAATACAAACTACACACGGGAATGTAATAATTAAGAGAAGGAAAGTAGGTTGTCTTCAGCAGGTGTAAACTATTCATTATGGTTCTTTTGGCTAAAATATTGCATATATATATTGAGAATTTGCACAAAGGTGCAGGAAAATGGGGGGAGGGTGTCCTTTTAGTGAGCTTCGTTACAATGAGTGCCCTTAAAACACACTGTTCAAATTACTGTGTGCACTGTAGAGTCCTAATTCCATCAAAACTGCAAATGTTGACAATTTCAAATAATTTTAGGTCCATCATTTTGAGATCCTTTCTGCAATACGCTGCCACTTCATTTTGCGGTATTGTGCTGAGTATGGCAAGGACCTGGCCCTGACTGGCACTGATGGGTGCCATAATAATGATGATAGACAGGCACCTGCTGAGCTACCTGTGAGTCTCTGAGGCTGCATCATTATTCTGGCACCAGCAAAATGCAATTTAAGAAACTTAATGGCTAGGATGTGAACCTGTCATTAGTTTTTCATTAATTTAATTTCCTGAAGTCTCAGACTGAATGGTTTGTTATATTTGGTTTATTATAAATACTTATATAAATATATCTACTTATTTTTTAATTCAGTTTGCCTGGAAAATTGATGAGTGGGTACTGTGGACATGCAACTCTTAATTCCCCTAGCTGCAGTGTTAAATCAAAATATGTATGCTGGTGTGTGGTAGAGATAACATAAGGTCTGTGACGGCTGTAGGAAGCATGGGAGAGAGCTAGAAGTAGAGAGCTGTGAAGGAAAACACCTCAGTGACCAAGATCCTTATTGTGAAGACAAAAGCACAATACTGCTGTGCTTTAAAACTTTGTGAGCATTTAACTGGTGGCGGGGGAAAGACACTTTTGACAACGAATGTCAGTTGGGAGAGCAGTGTGGGATGCTGTCTTGAAGGTTTATGAAGACTTAGCTTGTATGTCCAGTGTTTGGACAAGTAATCTCACCCAAGCTTACCTGATTTAGGTCTCAGATTTTTCTGTGTTGGACATTAAAATAGTATATTTTTGAGGCAGGTCTAACTTAGTGCTCACATTCAGAAAAACAAGTCCAAAAGTAAAAATGAAATCTTGATTCTCTTTGGTTTATTTCAGCTATTCTTTGTTGTCCTTCTTGGAAAAGTACTTGTTCACTGAAAAAGATCAAATGAGAAATGAGGGTGGACAAGAGAAGCTAATGGAGGAGCCAGTGGTCGGTTGTATAAAAAAGGATTGGACAGGAATAGGGTCTCTAGCCTTGATGCTGATTTTTTTTTTAGTATTCCTGTTACTGATGTGGGCACACAAATTAAATATAATTTCTGCAATAATAGAAAGTGCCTTTCTACATCAGGACAGTTAGGCAATGACTGGTCAGTCATCTACATTTGTGCACAAAGAGTGATCTCATCAATAGAGAACAGCAAGGCTGCAGAAATCCTTAGACAACCGACTTCATTGCCAGTGGCTGTAAGTAAATGACCAGGTAATGTAGCAAGAGTCAGATATGATACTGTAATTTTTTTGCTCTTTCTGTCCCAGGAAGGGGAGTATTAATGCTGTCCATCTAACTGCTGTGATTCATCTGAGGTAATTTGAGACATTTGGAAAGATTAAGTCAAGGAAGAGATATGGTGATGAGGTGTTCATACTCTTGAATCAATGGAAGGCTTATTTTACCAGAAACAATGAAGGAGCCTCAGACCTGCTGTGACATGGTGCCAACATGGACAGGTCCTAGCTATCATAAGTACCAACATCAATATAGCCACAGAGATACTATACACATGCTTTAGGCTTATTATCCTTAAAAAGAGCTTATGTTAATTGCTAGTCCTCTTATGTTAACTTTGGTAGCTATATCTAGAAAGAGAAGGTTCAGCATCTGCTTTGTATTTACTGCAGAAACAGAGCTTAAAAGCATGGCTTGTTCAGCCTGGTAAAGGAAAGCTTAGAGGGATTGGTAGCACTCAGCAAATACATCAGGAGAATAAACAGCAGGGAGAGAGAGCCTTGTAAGCCAAAGAACAATGTCGACACAGGAACAAATGGATTAAAACTGGTCATGAATAAATTTAGGGTGGAGTTAGGTTTCTCACCATTGGATTAGGAAGTCCTGCTTGGGAAGAGGACTGAGGCAAAGCTGCAGCCAAGCATGACCCACACGTGGCAAGAGTTATATGAATAATTTGCTGAGACTGTTGGTCCTTGGTATGACCCAGAGTCATTGTTCCTGTGAAAGACATCCTATGCAGGTGCATATTTTCAGCAATGAACTTTGGACTACTTTTTGGATTAATTTGGCTGGAGTTAATGCTACTCTTACTTGAGGCTCACTCCATTGGAATAGCTGAGTTTTAACCAAAACCAGGTCAAACCTCTAAGACCAGTGCTGGCAAACAACTTTTTTTCCATCCTCTTCAGTTAGAATCATAGAATCAAAGAATATGCTGAAATAGAAGGGACACATCAGGATCACCAAGTCCAACTCCTGGCATAGGATGCCCCAAGAATCACAACATGTCCTCAGAGTGTTGCCCCTATGCTTCTTGAACTCTGTCAGGCTTGGTGCTGTGACCATTTCTCCCTGGGAGCCTATTCCATTACCCAGCCACTCTCTATGTGAAGAACCTTTTCCTGATATCGAAACCAATCTTCCCGACAGCCTTCTGCCATTTTCTCAGACCTGTCACCAGTTGTGAAAGTGAAGAGGTTCTTCCTCATCCCCTCTTGAGGATGTTCAAGACCACAATGAAGTTTTCCCCTCAGTCTCCTCTTCTCCAGGCTGAACAGACCAAGTGACCTCAGCCACTCCTCATATGGCTTCCCCTCAAAGCCGTTTATGATCATAATTACCCTACTGTGGATGATCTCTAATGTATCTTTCTTCTATTGTGGTGCCCAAAACTGCCCCCAGCACTTGAGATGAGGCTGCCCCAGTGCAGAGCAGAGTGGACAATCCCCTCCCTTGTCTGGCTGGCTGGATTTTGGCTGCCAGGACACTGCTGACTCATTTTCAGCTTGCCATTTACCAGGATCCCCAGGTCTCTTTCCACAGCACTGCTCTCCAACCTCTTGTTCCCTAGTCTGTACACACAACCAGGTTTGTGCCGTTGACCTTGAATAATAGGAATTAGAGAGCAGACTTGGTTTTGGAAACAGTGGACTCTTTTTTGCTAGAGCTTTTTGAAATGCACAAGCTTGAGGTAGAGAGCAACAGGCATAACAGATCCTGTGGTGAGAATTTGCAACTATGAGGAAATTAAATGGTGCATTGAGCAAAAAATAGTGAAATATGTGTGTCACTGTTTGCTGTAGTGGAAACAGCTTCTTGAGCACATTTGGCTTTTCTGATCTATAAAGTGTGTGTGTTTGTGTGTATGAACACATACATGTATCTGTATGCATATATTGCCCATTCTAACACAGAGCAGATAAATATTTTTGGCCACTCAGCCTAAATAAATATACTGACACACATAGACTGGTATCATTAGTTCTCTTGCTAGCATTTATTGTTATTATCTATTTGCGTTGTGGTAGGAATCACATAGCAATGCCTTGTTCTAAAGATGCTCTAATGGGAAGAGACAGAGGAATAATGAACAATTGCAGTACAGTTCATAGCATTGTAGCTGCATGTCCTTATAAATTTTTTGATGGTTTACTGTAAATGCCACATAGGCATCCCCTTCCTCAGTTCATATGAAACTCTTTAGCCTTGCTGCTGGATGATAGTAGAGGATGGCAGCAGTGAAAGCGTGAGCATTGGCCACTTCCAGAACAGACATGTTCAGAATATTCATTCCTCCTTGTTACCTTGCTCTAGACAATATGCTCAGCCTCATTACATTTTGCTTCCTCTTAGTCATTTGCTAATCTGGTATCTCATGCTTCATTCAGCTCAGGGAATGATCTGGTGCTAATTACGCATGTGTCCCTTCCCCATTCTTTCCAAAAGGAGAAGGACAATGTTTCCTGGAATTTTGTAGAGAATAGTAATTGTTGTCACCACCCATCATTACCTTTTTGTCTTATTGCACCATTAATATTAATTTTCTAATTTGACACCAAATTTGGCAACAAAGAAGTGGATATGAGTGAAAGTTAAGGTTACTAGAAAATTCAGTTACTTGGAAATACATATTTGTAGCCTATGGGATTTGGTGGTCAAAAGCACAGCACTTTCTGCATTTCTTTGTACAAGTTTTCTAGAGTTGCATTGTCTCATTAGTTTTATATTTTTATAACTTCTTTGTATCATTTTAAAATCCACACATTACACAGTGAACATTTAGGTTTCTGCATGAGGAGTTTTTTGATCTTTAGCAATTGTTCTCATAGTTTCATCCTGTTGTTTTTGGTAGCTCAGCTTGTGTAACTACGTGTTCTATTTTTTTTTTTTTTAATGCCTATTTGAATTCACTTCTATTTGTCAACATTTCTTTGACAGTATGCTGAGAATTGAAGTCAGTATTCTAGGTGCTGTTAACATAATTAGCTCAGGTTGAGCTTCACTATCTTTGTTCTGCTGTGTAGCATTTTGGTCAGTGCAACCTAAGTGGTACTAGATTTTTTTTCCTAAAGTTTCTTTAAATTTAGTACCTGCTAACATTCATGTATCTCTCAAAGTGTTTTAGTGCTCTCAATTTTCCTTTCCCCAGTGGTACTGAATGTACTAAAAGTGAATGTAATAGATTATTTCCTCCCAACACCCCCCCCCAAACAATATTATCTCACAGTCTTCCTAATTAAATCTAGCTGTGTTGTGGCCCTTGTTGCTCAGGATGACAAACTGGATTGCAATAATAATCCCTTCTATGCTACAGGTCTCTGAATGTTGGAAGTTTCTTTTGTATTTCTTTCATGCCTTACTTCTCTTGGCAGTTTCTCCCACTTTAATGTCACCTGCAAATTTAATTAATTTCAGATAATTAATGAGGATGTTAAACTATATTTGGCATCTATTCCTATATCTGGCTAGAAATTTCCTTCTGTCTCAGTAAATTCCTTTGTATTATTTTCCTTTCCTGCATTGTTTCCACTTCTAAATTCTGCAAGATAATATAACTTACCAGTCGGTTTATTTTTCATTTCAAATTCCAGTTTTGAAAGGAAAAGTAAAAGCTGAAGCACAAGGCCATATTCAAAAGAATATACCACTCATCTTTTTGGCTGTTTGCAGATAAACTTCATCCCTTGATCCCCTCAAAGCTGATGGGTAACATCTCTGTGCAACCATCTCCTTAAAATGTGTAGAGCACTGTTGATTGTGATAATTAATTTCAGAACCCAGGGCAACTGATTTTCCTGAATTTATTACTTGGCTATTTATTTCCTCACTGGTTGCCAAAACTTCCCAGAAGTTAAAAGTTCCATAGAGTTTTTTGCTGTATGAACCATCTTACACTCATCAGAGCTCTTCAAGACATAGGGGAAATTAATCAATGGTAACAAGAGACATGTCTTCTGTCCTGAACTTCTTAAGGACCTGACAATGCAGAATTTTGCCTTATCACCATTCTTTTGATGGAAACTAATTCAATACAGCTCTTTTTTGGCTGTCTAAGGTGAATTCCTGAAGTGCTGGTACATATACTGTACATATACATATACTGCTGTATCAATAAAAAGTCACATCTCCTGTTTTCCCTGACAGACTTAGTGGTTTTTCATACCATCCACATTGATAATCTTCTGTCTTTGCCTTCTTAATCTTCTGTGAATGTGCATCTTGCTTTTTTTTAATCTAATCCACCTGTTTCTGGTTCTTACCAGAAGGTGCCTCTTTTTGCTGTGTTGCATCAGGACAGGAAAATTAAATATCTAGAGCATTAGTTTATGTGGATGTGGCCATTGTATCTGGGTCTGCATTGATACAGCTGCAGAGAAAATTATTGAGTATGTTGGTTGTGGGATTCTTTTCCCAGCAGGTACAGTATGAAAAAAGCTTGCATTTTATGAAAGTTTGTGTGTTGTTATCTCTCTAGATGGGTTTGGAAAACAGCACAATACTAAAGATTTTACAAGATGTGACATTGCCACAGTTTAAAAAGGTTTGCAGTTCTTTTTTACAGTTCTTTTTGAATGCATATAAGACTAATAAAGGAAAAGAGTAGGAGTTTTATATTTGCTTATACAATGATAGATGTAAGAATGTCACACATAGTATACACTTAAAAGTTTCATGGTAATTTGAGATCATTCCATCTGAAATATTAAGCTGTTCTAAATACTGGCATTTGTTTTCTCTTAATGGAACAGAAATTTAAAAAAGGAAGTTGTCTCACCATTATTTCACATTTTTTTTCCAAATTTTGTGACCTTACCCTGTTAAGACACACATGTGTATTACGTTCATGTTAATTTAAATGGTAATCATGCTGAAAAGTATATGTATGGCTTTTGTGTGGAACAGTAGAGATTTTATAAAATTTTTAAACCCAGTTTAGTGGATCAATCAGAGGAACTACAAGTTAATAATACATTAGGCATTGCAAATCCAGGTGGAGTAAAAGGAATGCAAACATACTTTGGTAAAGGGATCTCTCAAACTGTGGTACAATAAGAAGCAGCTATTTCAGAATATTAGTGAAGTATTTTAGTAGTAATAATAGCATGACTACCAGTGTTTAAATGTAAAATAATCCTATCTAAGAGCTTTGATTGAATGTGATAAGAAATAAAAATATGAGTAGATTTTGCACGTATATTAATTGAAAAAATTGTGCTTTTAGTGCTGCAGAATTGAACTGAAATTTTAATGCAATATGTCAAAGTGCAGAAGTAAAATTGCCTCATAAGCACCTGAAAAATAAATAGTTTAATTAGTTATTTTTCTCTTTTCCATTTCTAAGGCAAATTAAGTCTAATAAAGAATCTCAGTATCATGCAGTATTAGGATAGAGAGGGCATGAGGTTTTTACGTTGATTAAGCTGAGGCATTTTATTTGCTTGTCAGTATCTGTATTATATTTTGCCTTCGAGTGGCTTGAGACATCTGACAGGAGTAATTTATCTTAAAACAATTCAAAACAAAATAGCCCCCGCCACCCCCCTCTCAGTCCCTACCCCTGTGGGCACATAACTGCCAGTGTTTTACAAGGTGTTAAAGTACAGCAATTATATTATCTCATCCTTTAAAAAAAAGGCATTGTTAATTTAACCCTCAGTAATATTATTTCACCTCACCACCATTGCAGTCTACAGCCAGTAGACTTTTTTTTTTTAAAACCAGCTGTTGAAGATAACCTAGTTTAAATAGTTTATGGCTGAACGTGAGGGATTCATCATTATATATTTACTGTCTGAGGCTGATACAGCTGTAAGGTTTTTCAGATGCCATTGATCTATTGCGCATGTTCCCTCCCTGGGTTGCAGGACATGCTTCTATTTGCATAAGGCCCTGGGCAAGGTTCTTTCTTGCATTGATTGGCCTGTCCAAGGGAGCCTGATGTGCTCCTGCATTGATTACTCTGTCTTTTCTTGGAAGTCAGTGTTACACTGAGTTCATCTCAAACATTCTAGGCAAAACTCTACTGCAGGTGTCACAATTTTATTCAGATGTTCTTTTGAGTATAGTCCTTTCCTTCTGTATCCTTTTCTAGGATAACTTACTTTGTGGGTTTTGTTGGTTTGGTTATTTGGGTTTTTTTTCCCCACTTAATTTGAATGTGTTTCTGCAGTTATAGTGAAGCATAGACCAGAATGTACTGAAAAGCTATATTACATTTACAGCAATTATTCCATGCTATGTTTTTTTTTCCTTTAAAATAATGCCTATAGCTTCCAGCAAAAATCAAAACTACTCTCTCTTCAAAGAGTTCACAGTTATAACAAGAGAATTAATCTAAGAATATGTGTACTGGTGTCTTAGCTTAGATTAATATTGTCAGTTTGTAACTTGTATAATTTGTATCAGTTTTCTTCAGTTTTAGAAGAATAGCTCTAAAATGGCACCTTCAGCATAAAACTGTGTTTGTATTTTGGTTTTGTAGAGGCATACTCCAAAATGGATCATTCAAGTAAATTGCTGGGCAGACCAATAACTGATCAGAGAGGACAAGTACTTCCCTACAGTGTCCTTGGGTTGCCAGCATGGTGTGCTGGGGGCTGTCTTTCCAAACCCAGGTTAAGCAGCAGAGTTCTTAAGGTGAAATATGGTTATACTCAAAGGGTGACTCATAGCTAATGAATAAGCTGACATATGAACTTTACCAAGCACATGATTGTACTGCATATCAGTGAAAAAACAAAATACTATAGAAGAGTTCCTCTCCTATAGAGGACCAGAACAAAGAGTGATGTTCCTTTATTAGTTTTAGAAAAATTTCCTATGGATTTTTTTTGTAGAATTTTCTTTGAAATAAATAAAAATTCAGTGATACATAGCTGACGTCATGTTAATACAGTAACATAAATTGTACAGGCTTTTTTCTTTTTTTATTACTTGAATAATAGTTCCATGTCTTTCACTGAAGCAAGAATGTCTCCTATTGCATTTTGATATTCTGGCCTAGGGAACATATTCCTTTGGTCATTTGGTAAAACAAAACTCAGATAAGTATAATTCAGGTAGCATATATGAAATGTCATCTTCATTATCATGCAAATGTGGTGAGAATGTAACATTTCCCAAGATGTCATTTGACTATTAGGATCTTTAGAAAATGGTCTCTCAAAGCCACAAAGCTAATATTCCAGAAGAAAGCTATATAATACCCAAAAATTGTCTGTCCTTATTTTATGTGAATCATAAATGTAGTAGGATAAGCCATTATTAAAATCACAAAAGAATGTGTTGACCTGTTGGAACAGGGATCTTTTTTGATTTCTGCATCAGTGATGAATATTCGGCTTTCCATAACATAGAGAACATTCAAATACAGATTTCAAAAAACCACAGGGATAAAAGAAGAAGGATCATAATTGGAAATCTGATCTATTTTGTTTCAGTACATAAATTCTATCTGTGGGTATTTATACTGATACATATTTTATTATAAATAGTGATATCCCTTGCAAGCGTTGTGTATTTTCTGCATTGTGCATGTATTTTGCATCTGCAACACTTTTCATTTTTCTTAAGCTGCCTTTTGCTGATATTTGAATTAATGAAGGTAGAAGATGGGCATGGGCTAAATATGGACTATTTTCTTAAATGGGGAGTGGAACTTGTTTTTAATTCTGAAATAAAAGAAGAGCCTGAGCGTCTCGTAGCAGCCCATTATCTATGTTATTCAGTTGTAGGAAAACGCTGTACTTGTTTATGTGTGTGAACTATGCAGGCCATCAAGACGTAAAAAAAATTCTGGTAGCAGAAGAGACCTTTTGCAAGCAGTTTCAGTTTTGAAAAATAAAGACTGGGACATGACTGTTTATAAGTAAATTAAAATAAAGAAAATAAATATAATCTCTTACTTCAGGCAGAAATAGTCTCTAGGAAAAAATATACTGTTTAACATTGTGCTGTTAAACAGTGGATGCATTAGAAAAAGATGATGAAGATATATGTAGATACTTCCAGACTTTCAGATACCCACCATGGATGTTATAGAGTGAGCTTTTTCTTGGCAGATATTTGCAGCCCCAAGTGATCACCTGGATGTGTTGAAATTGCTTTTATGTGTTGAAATGTTTTGAATGCGTTTTAATAATTGCTTCATTGCTGGGCATCAGGAATGCAAGCAAGTCCTTCTATCAGTCTGAGAAAAATAGAACAGCACAATGTAAAAACTGATATTCTAAAGTTTTCCTGTTTTCCACAACAAAAAGTTACAATTTTCTGATGCCAGGCTGATAAAGAATGAAATTTCAGAGTCTGTGGTAATTTCAAAGTTTGGCTTGGTTTATTTTTTCTTTTTTTTTTAGTTTGTAAAATTGTGATATTTAGAGGCTGGAAAAATTACAGAGGATGTTTGAAGTGTCATTTCTCTCCCGTGCCACTGAGACATTTTCATTTTACAAGCACATTACTGAAGTTAAGAGGTAGTTCTGCGCTGTTTTGCTAGAGAGACGTTTTCAAAGTCCAGGTATTGCTAATATGACAGATACTGTGTACCAATTAAGAATGTTTTCTGCTGCTTCATTCCTACCTACATGAGTGATACATATGTGGTATCTCCCCTCCACTCAAAATCTGATGATCTAACTGGCGCACTTCGATCACTCATGAGATACCACAAGTGCATTTTATAAAAGTCACTGAACTTTATTTATGCTGATTTTTTTTTAGGTAAAATGAAATGTTTTAATGACAAAGACTTGATCCTCGACACTTGTAATCTGGTGCAGCAGTCGGAGGGAATTGATAGAGCCTCCCTGCCTCACTCCAGAAATGCTAATTTTCTTCACATTCTCATTTTGAGGAGAGGCTGCTTTGAGCATGATACAGACTGCTTACCACCAGATTTAGCAGGGGTCACAATTTTAGCCCTACTTGTTGCTGAATGAGTAACAGGTGTTGGTGTTCCTTATGAAGGCAAAACAATTAGAGCCATCCTGCTTTACAGACTCTTCTGTTGCTTCCTAACACCTTTTATTCCAGGAAAACCTCCCAGTGCAATTGTCCAATTTAAATAAAGGCTAAATCCTTTTTTTTTGGCTGGGCAAAACAGATTTTTATCACATTGCATAGAAAATAGCAATTTTTTTTATTGGCATTGCTTTGAATAGCACTTATTTTATATGTACTCAATAACTTTTTGTATTTTGCACTATTCTTTTAAATAAAATCTAAGTAAAGTTTTAACTCTAATTGTGAAGCAAGTGCTGCAGAAAAAAAGAAAAGAAATTTGAAATTTCAATATCACTGTATTTGGTAGAATGACATGAATTGTGGAAAGGGATTGCAAGTCTATAGTGTGTAACTTCACAAAATTAAATTTAGTTATATAATGCACACTCCTTGGGGTATGTTACTTTGAATTTTAAAAATCCTTGTAAATTCTGCTTCTCTTTCATACAGACTAAGATACCTTTTTGCAGCTTAAACAAATATTTCAGAATCAGGTAGTTCAGGAGACACATCCTGTAGGGAAAAGCATCTTCCTGCATTCAGTAAGCTAAATGCATACATGCCACAGTGTGCTGTTCTGTCATCTCCCTGCATGCATCTCATACAGCTCTACACAGGATTACATGTTGTACACAGTATCAGTACAAAATTCGTTGTAAGTTTTAGCAGAGTAATTTTCTGTAGCATCAAAGATCTATTGATGCTGGTAATACAAGAGGTGTGTTTCAGTCCTTCCCTGCTTTGCCCTGACCTCTCACAAATCGACACACTCCCCTTCAATTACTCCTCTTCCACCTAACTGTATCCCAAGTGAAACTTTTCCAGCCTGTCAGCAGCAAACACTTGGTGCCTGCTCTCACACAGCAGCCTGCATACCTCCCTTTCCTCCCTTTTCTGCAAAGCCAGTGCACCCCAGGCACCTGCTGCAAACAGCAGAAGTGACAAGATCCCAAAAAAGCCTCCATTTTGATGGTAACACTCCTTGCAGTGCAAAGATAATGAGTAATACTGAGGAGATGTCAGTCTCCAGGTTCTTCTTTTCTTCTGCTGGTGTCATTCATGCGACACAGATGCCTGTGCAGGGCTGCGCCTTGTGCATGTGCTCCCTGTCCTCAAGTGAGCCGCGCGTGGCTTGAGTTCTGAGTAAATAGCAACTGCTTTCTTCTGCAAAATTAGCTTCTGCTGGCCAGACTGAAGTGTAACCTCCTGTCGCATTTTCTGCAGTATGTTGGCATCCTCGGGCACAACGGATGCAGCATGCTATGGCAGGCAACTTTGTCTTTTCTTCTGTTCCTTAAAATAGCTGTTAGAGTCTTTATGTGTGGCAGGAAAACAATAAAAAATGTTCATAACATCTGTAATATCTAATTGTGCTTTTGCCTTCTGCCTCCCAAACTGTTTTGTGCTGAGGTGAACCGTGCTGGGGTTTGAGATGGGCTTGCCAGGTGGTAGCACCACCTTCTACAAAAATATTTATTAATAAAAGCAATAGATGCAGCATCTGCTGTAAAATGCAGTTTAATTCTTTTATTTGCTATTGCTAACTTTTTCAGAATGCTAGATTGCTGCTAAAATCTTCCAAGCAAAACCTTGCAAATTTTGATATTAGGCCTAAATGTCTATATTGCATTTAGAGATTTTAATTTCGCACTCTAGTGTTTTGTCAGGAATTGTGCTCTAATGGTCTTTTAAGGTATCTAAAAATGTAGTCATGTTGTTCTGAACCTTGTGTTTCCAAGCATTCATTTGTTCAACTAATACATATTTGCTGCATTCAAATTAAACAGGAATCAATTTATAATGTGTGTTGTAATCTTTTTGTAAAAGCCTAATTATGTACATTGCTTTCTACAATGCAAGGATTGGAATAAATGTCTATTACTACTTTAGGTAGAAAAACAGTACAAACATCTTGTGATCTGAATATATTTATAAGTTGTCACTTGCACTTTTTATGCAAATAAAATTGGGCAACTGACAGGCTGCATTTTTTATTTTTTGTTTTATACTATTACAAGAGTGACTTATTTGACACGTCATATAGATCTTTTTATATGTTTTAGGCTTTTTTCTGTGTGCCTATAACTGGTTCTGTCCTGTATTATTCTTTTATACCTTTTGTCTTTGTTTCCTTATTTTATTGCCTATACTTTATGGATCATGAGAATACTAATGAATATATGACGCATACCATCATTCACAAGATGAACAGATAGCTTTCTCTCTTTGTCAAATGTTTATGGAGTAAAATGAAAAATTCAACAAACCCAGCATTGATTCTGTTGTAATTTCAGCTTAAACACTTACTGAGGTTTTGTAGAATTGTCCCATTAGAGAGAAAATTCAGAGAGAAAATTTTGAGAGTGCTAGGAGACTTTTTATATCCAAAGAGTAAAGTTTGAGGTAATTTACTAGAAGGAGGAATAGAAGTTATCTTACAAAATTGTTGATACTGAACCATAAGAAATTCTAAATAGTTTTAACCTTCAATTAACAAAAAAAAAAAAAAAAAGGGATAAGATGCCAAAACAGTTATTACTGGTTTAATTGTATTTTCTGATGGATTCAAAGCCTTAAGGCTGTGTTCTGGCCACTCCAATTTAGCCATTCAGCCCGTGCTGCCCGTATTGTGTATTCAGCAGTTCCTGTTGGACATCTTCACAGGAGTGATTCGGCCGAGCTTTTTGACTCCCATTTTCATGCATGGCCTGCTACTTTACATTGAAATACCTTTTTTTTTTTTCTGATCTGCCTGCAACATTAAAGTTGCCTTGAACATGTCAGGCTCGGTCTATGTGCCTGTGTGCATGCATAGGTGTGTGTATATGCATTTGAACAGAATAAAGGGCAAACGCGCTGGTGGATGCGCGTGTGCCGCTGCGCAGGAGCGCGGGGCGCGCTGCAGCAGCCGCAGCATCCCGGCATCCCGGTATCCCGGTATCCCGGCATCCCGGTATCCCGGTGCGCAGGGGAGGGAGGGTGCTGCTGCCTCTGCGGTGCCGCGGGGCGGAAGCGGGAGAGGGGTCTCGGCAGTCCGTGACACTAGGGGGCACTGCTTGTCCTCGGTTGCAGCTTCCTTCTGGGACAGCGAGCAGAATTAGACTGAATTCCATAATCTTACTTTAATTAACAAATGAATTCTTATTAAGTAAGTCTAGGCTGTTTAATTCATTGTTGTTTTTGCTTTCAGCCTTGTGCTAATATCATGGATGGAGTCATCAGCACTTGCAAATAAATGCAGAATCAATTGTCCCATACAGTAACAATTTTATAAAAGAAACCCCCATTTGAAATGTTATTCTTGGCAAAGCCAGAAGGCTGAGTTTGCCTAGCGATGGGGTTTAGATCCCTTGCCAGCTGTGCTTCCAGCCAGCAAGCGTGATGCAGTGTTAGAAATACATTAAGGGAGAGTCTTGACGACTTAGGGTGATTTTTTTCAGCAAAGGTCAAAAGAAAGATAAGCAGAAGACGAGAATAGGAAATTTAAAGGATCCATCTTTGGTATGTGTAGAATATTTACCATTGACATTGCCTTTGGAAAAATGTTTCTCAGTTACGGAATACTAAATCACCTGATTTGCTGCTCCAAGTTCAAATGTTTCTTCCATGTATGGGTTCATTTATTTTGGATGGAAATTATGAAAGAAATAGAATAATCAGATTAATCAGGCTAATAAAATGAGGCATCATTTCAGAAGCATCAGAAAATTCATATGAAATTTAGATGTCAAAACAATAACAACCAAGCTCAATGACACCAAGCACTGCTGTTAGCTTGCCCTTGTCCTCTGCAGTTGGCAGAACATTGTAAGGAGTGCTGTGTGCTGGCCGGGTGAGGAAATTTTCTTTCCAATGAAATTCCAAAACTCAAGTTCAAGAAATTTAGTCCTGTGGTTTAAAGCGTTGTTCATTGCTAAGCAATGATTTGGGATCAGGCCCTACATTAAATCTTTTTTTTTGCTTTGTCTCCCTGGTGTTTAGCATTAATGTTTCTTTCTAGTTAAGTGTTGTTGACTTTCAGTGAGTGTGTATATTTTCCAACACCAAGTACTAATAAATGTGTGGAAGCTAACAGCTAGATTGCCTGATCACTAGAAATGACCTTTTAGTCAAGATGATGGCTGCTTAGTGTAACTAAAGGTTTTTCCACATATAAGTGCTAGATTTAATACATTTGAAACATAATGATTGCCTTAAAAAGGATAAATCATTTTTTGATAAAATACTAAAATATGTTTCTAGCCAGAGCTCATTGCCATTAAAAAGCATAATAATATAATAATAGGTTGTGTTTTGTGCAGAGTGAATTTTAAGTATTGTGTTTTAGTCCCTTATAATTGCTTGTAAATGCTAAGGTGATTTTGAACTGCTAGTTCTGAGCAATCTCTTTGTAAACAGTGAGTTAAGTATATGCATTTCTGAAAAATCCTCCTGGTAGTTACTGCATGATTTCAGAGGATAGTGTAGCATGTTTATTATAAATATAATGTTTCCTAATTATTTTTGTCTGGTCATGTAGTAGTCTTGGACAGTCTGGTCGCCCATCAAGTGTTTAGTAATAGATCTGTTATTTAAGAAGGGCGAGCATCACCTAGTTTTGCTTTATCAGTTCATAAGCAAAAAGAAATAAAGAAGACATTTAATCAAGAGAGCAACTGTTTTTGTATTCACAAAATGGTAATTTGAAATCTTATTTTGTGAGTACTAATGGTCTATAAGCAGTGAGATGCCAGAATTGCTATAATAGAATTTTCCCCGTCCTAGAAGGATTTTGCTTATGGATATGAAAAGTTAATTTCAGATCCTGATACACTTGCATTAATTTTTGAGACATTAGCTGAGTATAGTACAGTGAAGAAAAACACGAACACCACACTACTGTGGTGTAGCTAATTGTTTATTACTTCCAACCAAAGAAGCATTAGTAATGTATAGGCCCCAATGTCTGGGAAAAAAAAAAAAAAGGAGGTAGGAAACTGGCAGTAAAGGTCTCACAGGTTTTTTCTTGAGGGTCTTGAGAACTTGAGAAAAGAACTGAGGAAGAGAAGAGCAATAGCTTCACCATGTCCTGAAGGTGATACAAATGGCTCTTGGCACATTTGGAAGATCCTGTTTGTTCATTAAAATACTGTTTGACAATCAAACTGTAGAATGTACCAAACCTTCTTGCTTCTGAGTGATAAACCACATCTTCCTGGTTATATGATTTATGTATGAGAAACAAATTATTTAGATGCTTATATGCACAATACTTTAGTAATGTGTTTGTGTTCTGTGGAGTATTTGCTGACAAAAGGAGCATGTTATCTCTTCCTTTGCTAGTAAGGGATCTGTTGACTCCACAGCTGTGTAAAAACCTCTAATCAGCACCTATTTTAATCAGCAAGAACTTTACTATAAATCATTATCAAAAAAAAAAAAAAAAAAAAAAAAGCATTGTGCTATGCTTTTATACCACTACATTTATTTTGAAATTAATAGGGAAAAATAATACAGAGCTTGTGCTTGAGATGGGCTAATAAGCGTGCCCATGAGACTTTCCTTTTCAAGCACTAAATGAAAGCTTTTGCATTGCTAACAGGCTACAAAAGTTGCTTAGGTAATAAGACTCCTTTTCTCTTATCAGTTAAAAAGAAAAGGGGAGGGATGGGATGGCTCAAGGGATTGGTAATCAGATTACAAAGTCTTTCACTTCTAGGTCACTGGTTCAAATCTGCCCCCTGTTTAGTAGTGACCAAAAGCTGTTCCCATCTGATGGCTTTTCAGTAGCCTTTGTGCAATTCGTGAATGATCTATATCCAATGCTTGGTGAAAATCACTCCTAGCCATTGCTTTGGGAGTTTCAACTCAAATGCTTTAAGTAGGAATAAATGATCTGCTCATGCATTGAAGGGTTTAGTGGGTTTATTTTTCAGAATAATTTTAATAAGTTAGTAGAGCAGTGCAGCTGAATTTGCACTGTAACAGCTGCTGTGGGCTACAGCTGCCACCATCTCTTCCCATTAGCATTGCTTCATAAAAAGTTGTTACCATCTTACTTAAGAATTGGACTGATGTGTCTTAATTTGAGCCACACGGTATCATTCCAGTGTACTTTCATATTAGACTAGAATAGATAAAACCATAATTGAAAAAAGGAGGAGAAATAAAAGAAAATTACAAAATTTGTTCAGCTTAGAGAAAACATACTTATTATTGTAAAATTGATATCAACAGAGTGTGAAAATATTTTTATTGATGGTGTTAGTGTTGCAGTAATGCTGTTGAAGCTGTGAGACTGCAGATTCAGTGGGTTCTCCTGCTATATGTACTTGGACCACTGTGGTGTGCTCAGATAAATGTTGGAATAACTTTATAAATTGAAAACAAGAGAAAACAGAAAACTTGGTGGTACCTGAAAAGAAGTCCTTGTGAGTGTATGTTCTCTAGTGTATCCCGTTACTGGTGCTTACTTTCTGGTAGTTAAATCATGGACTTATATACTTGGCTCTTGTCAGTGTTTTGAAATGCTATTTTCCTTAAGGCAGGGGAATGCTAGAGGACAGTTGCTATAAAGGGAATGTAATTTCTGGTTCATTAATATATGAACCTGGAGTGAGGACTCTCTGCTAGATGTACATTTCTGTGGAAAAAGTTTAGAGGTGTTTTTATGTTCATGCACACAACACATTATAAAAGTATGACTTTTTCCTTAAAACCAGCCAACGTATTTTTTTGGAGATAGCAGGCATGCCACATATATGCTGCAGTAGATTTTTTTGCCCTGAACAAGGTATTTCATCAAACCTAAATGATATTTCATTAACATAAGTCTCACTGAAACAAATTAATCACATCAGCTACCTCTCTCATTACTCACATAAACTTCAGAGTTTGCTTGTAACACCTTAACCTGGAAAAATAAAATACATATGCATGCTGAGCAGAGCTTGATGGGTACCAGCCAATTAACACAGGGCCAACACAGGTCTTTGCTCTCCCAGGAACACATCCTGAGATGTTGGGAGTGATTTGCCTAACATGCTTATAGCTTCACACTGAAAACCTATGCCAGAAGAGTGCTGATAAAATCTGTGTACCACAACACATGGTTATACCCATGTTTTGCAGGAGTGGCTTGGGTAGGAATTTACTGCCACTATTTTCACACTTGGCTTTCAACTGCCAAGTTAGCTGGCCTGTGATGCAATGTTATCCCCTCTGCAAACTGCAGCAGTTGCAGGAAGAGAAAATCACAGGCAACATATTTATGATCCAAACCACAACATTCTCTCCTAATAATACATTGGTATCAGATGTCTGAAAGGTCTGTGGACTCAGAGCAAGGATATTTTAGAAGTGGGTAGGACCTTGATGGTTCAGCAGAGTTTGCCTGTATTTCAAGGTGGTTGTGAGTTTAATCATTAGTTTAGAAAATAATTTGGTTAAACTGGGAAAACCTCCCAGCAAAGCATTTTTCCTAGTGTAGTGATGCTTCTTGTTAAGTTTAAAAGGACCCTTGTAAGCCATAAGTGCATGCCTATATATTGAATGTGATTTGGCACTGTACATGTTTCTAAAGTTAAGAGCTAATTCCTTCCATTGGTACAACCCTCCCAAAGCATGCAGAAGTCTTCAAGTTGCTGTCTCTGATGATTAAGTATTAGAGATGTGAGTGTGATGTCATATGTCTAAGAGGAGAGACATGGAAATTGAAGCTCCCAGGAATGGGAGCTGTGAACTTTATTTGGTGTCATAGTTCAGTTACATGCTCACTTTCAACCAATTGTGTGATAAGCCACATGGCTCATCAGACCCAACTCTGCCTGCATAAGCTAAGGTGGTGGTGGTGGTGCTGCTAGTGAAATAAAGAAATGCAGATTTATCCTGGTCTCTTTCCTTACTGAAGAGGATCTTGGAGGAAAAGGAGCAGAAATAAAGCTTGCAGTTGCTTTCTGATTTAACATTGTTTATGAACTTTATGAGATCAGAGGGTCATGGGGAGTACCTGGCTAGTGATGTGTAATGGTTTGAAAATAAATACCAGGGATGGCTCCAGCTGCCTTTGATCTAACTAAATTATTATTTTGCATATTCTATTTAACTTACTTTAAAATTAGGCAAAGAGCATACAGGAATGCTTCTGTATGTGCTATATGCTTAAACTTTGTTCAAGACCAAACAAAAAGAAAATGGGTCTCTTTCGAGGAGGTTGTCATTTGGTGGATGTATAATAAAAATATATGAAATGCTGTGGGAAAGAAGGACTGGCTTTCCACTTTATCCCATGACTTAAACATTTTAATTTTTTATTGAATATGTTAATTTCCATGATCTCTCTGAAATCTTTTTTTTTTGAAGTGGGACTTCTTAAGTTGAAAATTATGAGCCTTTAGTTTACAAAGATGGGCAAGTAATTAAAGCTTCAGCAAGCCTTTTTCAGAGTACTGTAGAGTGTATGCAGAAAGCTCAGCAGACATTTTGCTTTAGTGCAGGGGTGGCTGATCTTCATGGTCCTGTGGCATCCTGATGAGCTCTTGTGGTCACTGGACAAAGGCTGCCATTTCTTCAGGTTGTACCTGGTGCACTAGACATTTACTATTGCAGCTCTGCCTGCTGGCTCCTCCTGCATTGAGAGGGGAGGGTTGCCCAGTGCTCTCCAAACCATCCCAGCTTGCCTACTGGTGTATCCTGTTATCAAAAGCCAACAGTGGGGCCTGGCAGATACCTCCAGGAAAGTCTGAGTCTGGCAACCCGAGTGCAACCACCAGAGGCAGAGTCCAGTACAACCAGAGAAGGACTGTGTGTGATAAATTAGTACCTTCCTACATGGGCAGCTGGGAATATTTGGTGCTTTTATGCAGCATCCATTGTCCTCACATTTTGGCACAGCATGCATTATGCTAAGTGGCACTTGTTTATTTTTTCTTGATCCATCTCTACCTGGCATCACTTCTCTGAGTGAGGTCATCAGTACTGGAAGGTGATTTGTGGTGTTTAATGAGCAGGCTTTTGCTGGGGGAATGCAGAGCATATTACACATCAGTCTCCTGGAGCATTCCTTAGAAGTGGGCAAGCTGATGCCCAGGTTGATGCAGGATCACTGAGCAGGCCAGGAGGAGGAACACAGAAATACTTCATGGTAGCAAGACAGCATCTAAGACACCCACCGTGTTTCTATCTCCAAGGATGCTGAGGCGGAAGTTGTATGTTGCTGCAGTGCCATGTCTCTCCAGATGTGATGGAGAGCAGGTCCATGTCCCATGTCTTTGAAGGATGGAAAGTCAGAGCTTTCTTTGCCAGTAAAGCTGTGCCTGATGGCTTCTGTCACAGGACAGGGACCAGACATTTAATCATGAGTCTATTCTGTACTCTAAATTGGAAGATCTTTTTCTGAATAATTTCTTTCTTTTTTTTTTTTTAATATTATGTAAAACTGTATTTTATATAGTTATACATCCTTTGCTTCACAAAGCCCTTCAGTATATGAAGTCTCTCCAAGGAGAGTTGTTAGCCTTGTTGCTACTTTTCCATCTCTTGAGTGACTGGAAAACTTTGTTGGATAGCTGATGGCATGTCCAATGTCTGATAAAGAGGGCTGATTTTAAAAAATCCATTTTTTTTCTCCTGATTTACGGTTTTTTCAGACTTTGAAGGTATCAGTCATATACTGAGGCTGAAACTAGATGATAAAGAAGGTGTCTTCCAACCCAGACCATTCTATGATTCTATGGTATTGTGGTCTGTTTGTCATTTGGGTTTATACCACACATGCACATCATTTTTTTGGTGACAGAGAATGTAAGTGGCAGCAGCATTTTAGTGAGAAAGGAAAGGGAAGCTCCTGCTCTTCTCTTTTGGCTGCCTGCAATAACAAAGCAGTTTGTCATTCCCTAATCATAAGGAGAAGTTTGTGTGACCCCAGAAGTTTCAGTTTCCATGCCTTCTTGCTTCAGAGATGTTGCCTGTGGACATACTTTTCCTTTCTGAAGTTACTAAGAGGTTATAAGAGTCATTATCTTCTGTCTGAAGTGGAAATCCAGCTATATTCATATAACAAGGATGTCAGACTTCATGTCCACCTGTGAGGTCCTGAGCTCAGCACTCAGTTTTTCTCATTTTCTGTTTGTTTTTTATTTTTTTAAAGCTGGGCTTCCTTATAAAAGTTAATTTATAGGTTGATATGTTTGTATGCATATGCATGTATGATAAAACAAGGGCTATTTCCTAAATAAATGACCAGTCCTTTTTCAGGTAGAAAGAAATCTAGATCTAGATCTAGAAATTGGTGGACGATTTGGTCTTCTTGATGTTAAACCAGTGCAGTTCTCTGTCCAGGTATAAAATTAAATACAAGGAACTAAATTATTTCTTTGAAAAATGCACCAGCATGAGATTTGCATAAAACTGTAATGACAGTTTTCCATGTACCATTCAAACAGAGGGAATGAAGAAATAATGTCATTTTACCCTGATGTATTTGATAGTTAATATATAAAAACAATTATTTACTTGATTTGTTTCACATTCATTTCACTAACATGATTGTTCACTTTTACACTGAGTTCTGGATTTATACATTTATTGACACATGAGAAAATTACTTCCATAACTTACTCCAGGTTATGTTTTTCATTAGATATGTACCATTACCTTTGTAACGGTATAATATCAAAACAAAACTCCAAGCCCTTGTATAGTTTAATTTTCAAGCCTTGTTTATTATTAGTTGTGTTACACACTGATTTTTAGGAACAATCTATTTCAACTAATTTGTCATCTCAAAGATTTAAGATCACTGTATTCTATATATGTTTATCTGAATAAGAAAAATTACAACCTACTTATTCTGGCTCAAGGCTTTCACCCTTGAAATGTGAAAGAGGAGCCTAACAAGATAGTCTGAGAGTAAACAACTAGTTTTATTCATCCATTTTGTATGAGTACTGTGTTTTTAGATAGAGCAGAGCTGTTCCATTGTAATTTAGGAGATGTTGAGCTCAAGCAAGTACCTTAGGAAGAACTTCTTTTATATCTACAAAGGATTTATTTCTCCCTGGCCCTGCTGGCTGATTGGTCTGAAATCAGCCAAAGCAATTATCACAGAGACATTGACCCAGGCTTGAAACCTTGGGGCTGAAAACAGTGGCAGTTTGGAGCTGGACTAGAGAGCAGCCACATCCCTCAGATGGGTGGAACAGATGGCTGAGGTTGTTAGCAACATCAACAATCCAGCTTCTATCTGCTGCTGCCCTTCAGTGGAGCCCATGCAAGCTGTGAGCTACTGCAGAGAGTCTGACATGTGGCAGCTGAAGGGGTCATCGTAACTCGGTCATCTGCATCCTGAGACTGTGCTCCTCCCTGAGATTGAAACATCCTCAAAGACTTTTCTCTTGTAAGCTTCCTGGTAGAAGCTTCCTACTTTTCTCAATAGCAAGAAAACTGGTGGAGTTTGAAAATCTATTACAGTTTGTTCACTGATAGGTCTAAGGCAGCATTTGGCACCACACTTTGATGGAGCATCTGTGATAAAATGTCAGCTGGGCTACACTGCTGCATGTCAGCTGTGCACTGCTGGTCTTAAATGCTTCAACGGTCTGCAATGTCTGCAAGATCAGGCTGAAAATCTGACCTACACTTACACAAGGAGATGTTCAAAATTATAGCTTGTAGTTTGGCCATGCCCAGAGCTGAGTAGGACTACGAAAGTCATTGTGAAAGCTGAGCCCAGGATAGCAACTCTGGGGTAAGAGGTGAGAACACTCCCAATTTCAAGTAGAGACATCTCTGTTTCCTACTCTATGTAGACCTTGACCTTTCTTGATACTACAGCAGTTCAAGCTTTTGGTCATGGGTCTAAATGGCTCCTTTTAGCACTTAACTATTATTTTATCTTTACTGTGTTATGATCAGGTTTGCTTTTGATTTTATTTATTTTATATTCTAATTTCTTTTAAAGTAATTATTTTTTGCTTAAATATTTAATTTCTAACTAGGCATGACACTCAAATAGCTGTCCACTGTTACAGAAATACAGATAAACCAAGAGAAAATAAAGCTATGACTTGCAGCCAATAAGGTTTTATTAGTAAAGACTGGAAACATCCTTCATCATCACAGCCAAGATAACTTTGTTAATAAAATCCCCAGGGCAGGGTTTGCCAATAGAGGACTGGTCTTGCTGGCTGAGTTCATGTCATTTGGAGAGCTGATGCAGCCTCCTACCAGAAAACCTCCTTCACTGTTATTAAAAGGATGCTGCTTACACAGACACATGGTAAAGCCATGTGGTAAAGCCAGAGCTGCAAAGAATGTGCTGTGCTGGAGGTTTGGTGTGATCACATGCTCACACCATCTTGCATTACCCAAATCCAAATTAACTGTGAGCACAAAATGAAATAGTTTAGTAAACTATGATTTTACAAGTACGATTTTCCTGGGGCTCAGGTACTTGCAGTGCACATACACAAACTATCTTTAAACAACCTTGCTCGAGTATCAGATGCTCCTCAGCGTTAGTTTTACCAAATACTCTGTGTGGTAGTTTTGATGCTTTCTGGCAGCTTAAACTGACCCTTGTGGAGCTCCACTTTCATAACTGGACTTTTTTTTATCTCATATGTTAGAGGCAATCTAGCAGCTAGCAGCTGCTATCAGCAACATAGGAATGTTAAGACGTATATTGATCAGGCTTCACATTCTGTACCTGGATAGGAGATAGGTGGAAGCCGTTGGCCCTTGAAAACTTAATTTTCATGTCAATGAGATCTCCCCAGTTTGAGTCTCCAAACTTGGGGTAGCAGACTCCAGCTGTCAGGAGGGAGACCCAACTGGCTGACTCCAGGTAGATTCATCTGCTCCAAACCTCCCTTTCTGATCATCACTGCAGTTCTTGCAGCAGTGCAAAGCAACCTTAATTGCTGAAATGTCTTGAGGTCCAGTGAAAAACGGATTAATTTTTGTTTGCGTTAGTTGAATTTCTAATGGGAAGGAAATTCACCAAACCCTCTTGTCTAATGTACACTTTTCACCTGCTAGGAAAATGTTCACCTTGTCTAATGTTCACTTTTCACCTGCTAGCACAAAATGTTGAAGAATGCCAACATTTTGTGTTCCAGAGAGTAGAGGATCTCCCTGCCACCAGCTTGTTTTGCTTTGGTCTGCTACGTGCAAGATGTAGCAGACCAATTCAAAGATTTTTATCTCCATGGTACCATACCAATCTGTTTTACGTGATGGGCTTTCTGTTAAACTGCTGCACTTCATTCATGCTAAAAAAAATTGTTGGCTGGTTTGTAATTGAGGTGAGCCAGTAATCCTACCCATAAGCCCTGCCACACCTAAACTGCCTGCTTTTGGGAAGTTAGTTGTTGTTTCCCTCATTATTGCAGGTCCTCAAAGACTTTTCTCTTGTAAACTCCGTCATAATACACTAGGGTCAAGAGAACAGGAAAATTGCATTATGAAGTTTAAGGTTTTAATAAAGCGGGAGCCTGAGGCTTTCTACAGGAGAAGCATGAATTCTCTTTGCATTGTTATACCAACAGAATTCTGTGTACAAGTTTTTTTAAGTTTTTAGGGGGTTTTGCTATGAGCTATGCAAAAAGGAGATGACTTCTTAAATCTTGAGCTATTTTTTATTTAAATATTTTTCTACTCATGATTGATTTTATGAACTTACAGCCCCAGTGTAAGGTGGTAATTTTGAGTAGAAGTTCTGCAAGAGAAATTGGTTTGCATTATGAACTTTGACAAGTCCTAGACTCCAAATGCTTTAAAGCATGTTCATGCATTATTATGATTGTTGCAGTGTGATTTATTGCTATAGAAAAATATCACAGTTGCAGATGTAGCATCTAGTGGATGTTTGCACAAAATATCAGCAAATATTCTCATACTCTGAGAATATTCATTCATTCTCTGATTGTATCTTTGAAGTTATTTTCTTTTGCTGTGTAAAAACTGATGTGTATCAGGGGCTTTGCGTATTGCAAGTAGGGATTTTATCACATGTGCAAATTCATTTAGGGAAGATGATTGCTGTTGCTAATTGAAAACGAAACCTGGTAGAACTTTGGACTGTTTATTTTTGCTTTCTGCTGTTCGAGCATAGTTGCCCAGCAATTCTAATTCCTAATGAATAATATTTTATGAGGGCTTGGGAATCTAATTCCATTTTAAGATGTGCAGAAAATTTAGGGTATTTCAGAAATTCAGAAATTCTATTCAAGAAGCAGTGAAAGGTCTTAGGAATGCCAGACCAACAAACTTGCACTACAGAATATAGAATTGTATACTTCCTGGTGAAGAGAAGTTTTTCATAACTGAGGAGAGGCTCAAGTGCTGCCAGGCAGACAGACTAGTTAATTGGTTTGTATGAGACTGAGTGAAAGGATGGTTGAAGAGGATGTTGACTGTAGATTGGTAACAAGCAAGTTACAAGGAGAGCATATAAGTTACCACAAAGGTATCCAGGTGCTTTTCCAAAAGGAAGTAAAAATTTCCCTCTTGCACACTATTCCTATCGTGTGATTTCCTCTCTCCTCCTGTTTACCATTGCATTTACAAATATTTCAGTGTCCAGCTGAAGCTGTTTTGCTTTAGCGGAAATTTAGCTACTGCAAATTCATTCCAAGTCTGGAAACCAGTGAGGACTTTTGGACAGGGGCTTCTGGTTGTTTCCTCTGGAAGAGTTCTGCTTGCAGGTGACAAAATGTCTTAAGAGTGTCAAGTCAGTATGATGCAGCTGGATGCAATGGAAGACTTGCATCAAAATTATGTTGCTCCAAATCAAATGCTTGTTGTCGATATGCCCATTGAAGCCCAGTGCATACCATGTAACACCATGCCACAACTGAAAATGCTATGGAAGACAAAGAAAGTAGCTGAATGGTTTATCTCAAAACTTCAAGAGAAATTAAAATTTGGATGTGTTTTTAATTACTTTTTAAATCCATTTTTCCTTATTCCTAATTACAAACAACTCAGAAGAGTAAATATTCCCTGAACATGAAGTGATGGGTTTTTTATTTGATTGTATGAACCTGCAAAAATAAAAGCCTGTAAAAATAAATATTTTAACTTACTTTTGCTTTTTTCAGAAGTTTGGATTTTTACCTGTTTTAAATGTTAGAATTGGTATAAAGAGTATGGGATCAATGTCTCTAGGATTTACTCCCACAGCTATTTACCTAAAGTCTAATTGGTACTTACATGGATTTTCATGTTGTCTTGTTGGCAAGATCAGACCTTTGAGTCCTCTTTTAACACATTCATGCTTTCATTTGACAGGACTATTGTGGTATAAAATATATACCAAAGGCATATTTTATCATCTGTTTTGACTATATATGAATGCTGCATATACTGCATATGTACTGTATGTATGAAGCTATGTTTTATTTATACACACTGCAGATAATACAGGTATCAACCTTTTGACATTAAAATGTTATGATAACTGTAATATAAGCCTACAAATTAGCAGTAGACTACTTATTAAATTGAGCAACAAATGAGTTATTATTACGTATGAACATAAGGAATGCATTTTTAGGGATTTTCAAGTTCTTGCTTATGTAGCTCTTAGAGCTGAATACTTCTGCACCTAGATAATTGATATTTTCCCTTCCAAAGTGAAGAAATAAATTTTCAATCACTGGGATAAAGAGGATTTTCAAAAGGATTCTTGAATGCTTTCTAACTTGTTGCAAGGAGAACTGGCCTACAACTTGTCATTCTAACAGAATGAAATATATAGTGTTGGAATATGGTTAGTAAGTTACAAAATCAGAATTTACTGTGACTATGAAGAAGGAACAGAAGAAAAATGACAAAATGGAAATGCCTAAAGAGAGAAGCCTGTTGGGAAATTCTAGAGGACCCAGAATCATGAGTGATGTAGTAATCCTGTTTACATATAATAGAGAAATGCCATTTTACCTATTTCTGGTTGTAAATGAATTATTGGAAGGCGTATAAGGGGAGAATGAGCCATTCAGTGATGAGGCTCAGAGAGAGCTGTTCTCCTGCAAAATCTAGTCAGATAAGAATAATTTAAGGTTTTTAAATGGGCATTGAGCAGGAAATTAAGTAATTCCTAGGCTGTGAATATTTTCTGTCTATGGAGTTTACTGATGTAAAAAGATTATAAGCCATGAATGAACTTCAGAAAATTTTCTTAGGCCTTTGTTTGCTTCAGTAAAAAAATCATTATTCTAAAGAAAAATGTCTTCATTTTAGTATTCTTAGTAGACTGTGGTCTGTTAAATATCTTGAGTTTTAGTATGTCCACCTCAAAAGACTACAGGCTCCGTGGAATAAAACAAGTACTGGGAAATGTAAATCATGCATCCCACAGTATCCTTCCCTTGAAATCTAGAACAACTTCATGTTACATCAAATTTGAATGGTACTACATTTTTGTTTAAAGTCAGTCTATTTACCTTTACAATTTTATTCCACTCATTTAATTTTTAAAATTTATCTTAATTCAAAACTGATTTTAGAAAAGAGGAATATGTTCTAACTGTGAGCTATCAATCCATTGAATCTGAAGCATTTACTGAATATTGAAGCATCTGTGCCCAAAAGTTCATAGACTTCTTGTATCTTCTTGCAGGGTAAATTATCATCCCTGATAAGAGGGTCTGCTGCCTGTGCTTAACCTGGATCTGTTCTCCTTGATTATTATTATCAGTGAATGTCCCATTGTAGCAGTAAACTTGAGCTGCTCTGATAGAAGCAAAAGTGTCTTCAGTTTGACATGCTCTGTTGTGACATTTCTGTGTCACTGAAACATGGACACGTTAGACTTCCTGTTTAAATGAAGATTATACCCTGAATCCTTTCCACACTTGATGTGTTGTTTTTGTCTCTTTCTTTTCTAAGTTGGCTCAGAAGGGCATGGATGCCTACCAAAACTTTTTTCTTCTGGGCTGGATGTTAAGAAATCTGTTCGTGAAGCTCAGTTATTCCTTTTGATCCCTCTTTGCTGCTGAGACCATGAGACCTTGTCCTAACCCTAGCACTGTGGCTGAGTTATCAAAAAACATCACATTGTCAGCCTCAGTCACTTTGCTGATCTTTGTGAAGAGAATACGATTCTGCAGGCATCTACAAAGCTGAATGGCAAGCACCAGGAGCATGTTGGGTATTGCATATTATTTTCTATATATTATACATTATCTGAAAAGCAAAGACTGTATGTACTATATGAAGAAAGATTAGAAAGAAATGGTGATCAATGGCTGCCAGTCCTTACATGTGCATAGGGAAATTGAGAATAGCAAACCTGAGATAGGTCTGGAAAAGAAAAAGGGAACTGCACCTTTGTATTTTCTTGTGATTTAAAGAATAAGGTGATGTTCTGATGAACTGAATGGCTAGTTTTCAAAACAGAAACATGGGACACAGTAGCTTGAGAAAAAAACTGCTTTTCCAAAGCAGAGCATATTTTTTATCTTTGCTGGTCATTAGAAGTGCTTCTGAATACAAGCCGTTCATGGGGGAAGTCATGCTGGAATACTCTGAGCTGGTGATGATTTTAAACTTCACGCAGCATGTAATAACTCTGAGTAATTGGTAGGTATGTGAGCTTCAAGGACAGTGATATTTTTGCACTTTTGCCTGTTTAATCACAGTGTTTTGTGGAAGACACTGCAGCCGAATGAGTGCTAGAATGCACAGCACTGGAACACAAATATTAGTACATAAGGTGTTGTTTAAAATACTTATTCAATGTACAGCAGGGTTTAAAGCAAGTTAGGTGTGTGTAGCTGACAGGTCTTGTTTATAGATTCTGTCTCTTTCAAAAAACTTTTTTTCTGGTAGGTTTTTGGAGTCATTCTTATGGCAAGGACATGGAACAGTGACTTCAGAGGTGCAGCCTGTGTGCTGATAAGCAGTTACTAGAGCATGAAGAATGAATACCTGATTTTTAGAAATGTGATAGGTGTTACATTTATACAAAGGGAAGCTTAAAAAAACATTAACTTTATTGCAGCATACACAGTGATAATGACACCAGTTGGTTTTATAAGTATAATTTATTGTGCTTTCTTTGATCCAGTGTTACAAATTAGGATCACTCATGTCAGGAGATTAAAACCTTTTTGTCTGTCTTTGATATCAAACTATTCTTTCCTAGTACCTTTTATCTTGCATAGCAGTGCTGAACTCCACAGCATCTTTGTCAGTTCACTTGTGTTATTTGCAGCAATAATTTAATTTTAGAACTGATATTATTTAGTCATATTGTCATTTGCAATAACAGAGGGTCTTTAATATCCTAAAAATGTTGAGAGGCTTTGGTATTAGCTGAGTAAGCATATGAATAAGGGAGAAGAGAGAAGAATTTTGGGGCCATGGTGAGCGTGCAAGATAGCTAAATTGGATAGAAAAAGAAAAAACCTATACAAGTCGAAGTGAGATTGTACATCAGAAAAACTACAGCAATCTACTGAAAATTAGTAGATGATAGTCATGAGAACCTTACAGTGAACCACAGGTACCAGCTTCCCTGAAGAACTGAAATAGGAACTTGGAGAAGCTTGTAAAAGGTGTCCTCAGGGAATCTTCCATTTTTTCACTATGATACCTTTAATCCTAGAATTGTCAAGCCACATGGAAAATAATAGGACTGAATAGTTCAGTCAGTTAAAAGTTAGAATTTTTTTATCAAAAATATTAGGTGTTTCAGGTTTTTCTGTACTTGTTAGGAATTGTATAAACTTTAAAACAAGTGAAATCAAGTAGTGAATCTGTATTGCTGTTTCTTTTTAAATTTAAGATAATTTTCTCTGAGTAAGCAGACTCTGTTCAGTAAAAGCAATTAATTTAAATACAATCTTTTTTAACAGATGATTCAACGAGAGGCAGAAGTAAAGAATAGGGTAACTGCTGTGGCATTGACAGACTCAGTTCACAATGTGTGGCACCAAGAAGTTGGAAAAACTATTCGAGAGTGGATGCGAGAGGTAAAGCCCTTTTTTTAAAAGAATTTGAGTATGTACATCTGTATATGACTGAATAAATATGTCTTGGTGTGAAAGACAATATAATACAAAACAGTGGAGATCATGTATCCATACCAGCCATTAAAACAACCAAGATTAAAGCCATTTCTGAACTGCCAAGTTAGCAGTCAAAATACTAAGAAAGAATACTAAGCAGGAAGTCCAGTGTTTCTTCCTGATGCACAGCAAAACATAGAAATGCCAAGGCAGCCCATGCAGTGCCTGATACCTGGATCAAAGTCCTGGTTGCACCCAGTGCTGCTGGTTTGATCTGGCAGTGGTGGAAAATCCTCTTTAAGCACTTAATGACTCAGTTTGATGATTTGCACAAATGTCTTTCTCTCAGCAGCTTTTTGATATATAATTACTCCTGTAGGACTTGGCAGCTCTTAAACTTAGGTATGAGGTTGATGAGATTTTGAAAATCGTATTTTAGAGAGACCAACTAAACTACTGTTTATGAGTCTTGTCCTTACCAGATCAGGCCCATCTCTGTTTTCTGAATTCCCATGGCAGAACACTACAACAATAGGTGCACAGAGTGAATTTAAACTAGTCACATCCCAAACTTTCTTTTATACTTGACTTTTTCTCATGGATTTAGTGAAACTTCACATATACAGTGTCTATTCCTAACTTTAACTTAAAGTTTTATAAGCCGTGACTGATGGGAATAGAGGGTCACCTGGGATGCAGCCTGACAGCTCTGACTTAAGTGTTAAAAATATAAAGAATGGTAACCCCTACAGGCTCTGTCAGAGAAATCCCCATTTTCTTTATGGGAAATCAAAACCTTAAAATATGTGTTAGGTAGTAAAACTGAAATTTTAAATCCTGTAATTTGAATCTGACAACTCCATTTTTCTTTAAGCGTTTAGTCTGAATAAGAAAAGTGCATTACCTTTAATTTCATTTGCAGAAAGTAGATGTTAAAGAATAAGTTAAATGATTAATGGCCTAAAAAGTGGATGGAGTGTCATAACTTGCATTAGCATTAAAAATCTCCTATAAGAAAGAAGAATTTTACATATGTGAAATGTGGCTGAGTGGTATTAAGTCTAGCATATCACCTGGATATCTCTTACTTTAATCAGGTTTAAGGCTAGTGGTAAAATGAATAATAATTAAAATATACACCTAATCGCTGCCTGTCTGTAGGACTAATTGCTGTCATTGAAAGAATGAATTGTTAAAATAAAGTAATTCTTCATTTGAGCTATCTCTCCTGTATCACTGGTGGCGTATTTTTAGTACCTATAGATGTCATGATTTTTGAATTTATTAGGAGCTGTGATGAATGATAAAACAAATCATCCATTTACATATCTTGACACTGCTTTCGAGAATACGTATTTCTTACAGACAAGTGTCACATTGTATATAAAAGATAGTTAATTGTGTGCTAATCTTCTGTATTATCTCCAGCTCTCTGATGTAGTGTTCTATCAGTAGTTAATATTAATTTTACTTATTCCAAATGAATGTAATACTTGATAAAAATTCTACTTCTTTTGTAACTTCTACCACCTTACATTTGCAATTTCACATTCAGTGTTAATTAAAATTACACATGCAAATCATAAAATTCTAATGCTTTACTACTTTAAATCTTAAAACCTTCATGAAATACTTCAATTTTAACAGTTTTTTACTAAATATGTTATATTACTGGATAGTGTGTTTGTTTTTTTCTTTTTCCATTGAGTTCAATAGTTTCATTGATCTACTGTTTCTTACAAAAATCTGCCATGCTTTGTGAACTTCACTTTCTAATCTCATACAGCAACCCTTCCTTTATGTTGTCCCTGCTCTCCCTGGTCAAAGAACAGTAGGGTTGCCTTGACAAATCTATTCAAAAGCCATTCCTCGCCCTTTATTGGTGGGGACTGAAGCCTTTGAAATTCTCTCCTCACTGCAACGCAGCTGACATCTTCTTCCAGACAGAATGAATTAAGGAAATACAATAAGATACTTTATCTACCAGTCAAGGATCTTTCCACAGTGAGGACGGACTCCATGGTGCACAACTAGGGCAGCAAGCATCTACAAATACACAATACATGCTGTTTACCAGAAGAGAATTTGTACATTTTCACTATCATTAACTGATGATATTTTTTTTTTTTAGAAATCTGTCTGAAAATCTATTGGGTCTTTCCAAAAGGTTGCACATTTCTTTACCTTTTCCACTAAATGAAGTTAATCAGGTTTTCAGAAAGGAAAAACTCAGATTTTTAATAGAGCAAGCTACATGGATCTTGTTGTTCAGCTGGTAATATTATTAAAAATGTAGTTGCTTTGTAATAAAATCTTTAGTTCAGTAGATTTGGTGTAGTTTCATCATATTTTATTGAAAGCATATAATTTAATAGTTCAGTTTATAAACTACTCTGATTAGATACCATTCAGAGCAAAACATGTAGAAAATTCATGGTAAATTCATCCTTCTCAGAGGTTCAGGAATGAAAGGTAAATGTAAAGGCTTTGTGAATATAATTCCACAGAGACCAGTATTTGACTTTTTTTAATGTTCACTCGCATTCATCTCAGCTATATTTCCAATTATTTGAATATTAATATTATATCTTGATGGTTTCTGTTTAGTTATTGTATGTTGTTTCGTGTTTTCGTGAACGTTCCTTCCACAGTGTTTGCCATCAAAATACCCTGGGAAATTCTGATTTCTTAATGTTAGCAAATGAGCAGGCTCAGTGCTTATACCAACACCTGTTTATATCAATACCAACTCAGAAAATCCTAAAGCATGTAGTTCAGGCACTAATTGGTCCAAGCACCTACTTAAGTCCACTGGCACTCAAATAAGCACTTAAAACATGATACTTCAGCACATTACATCTGCTGAATTATGTTCTTACTTAGTATGAAATTACAGTATTTCATCCTTAGTAAGCGTAAGTTAGTGTAGTGTAATGTCCAGTTATTGTGACTGCTATGTAAATTCGTTTTAAGTAGTTTGATGTGATCATTGTCCTCACAACATCTGCATTTATTTTTGCTCTGAGTTTTTGACTTATGCCAAGAATTGCCTGCCTGCTCTTACAGAACTGCTGTAACTGGGTGTCCAGCTCTGAGCCCCTGGACACGTCGGTGGAGTCCATGCTGCCAGACTGTCCCCGTGTCTCTGCAGGTACACCTATTTGTTTGCAGTAAGCCAGTGTCCATGTTTATACACAGTAGCAGCTTGTTCATTTAAAAATGCATTTGGTTCTGACTGCATTTTAACCTTTCTACGGCCAGATGTGGCTGAAGCATATGGCTTCTGATATTTTATGCAGCCCGCTTTTTTTTTTTTTTTTTTTTTTTTCTTTTCTTGCTTTGCATGGGATTTAAGTTGTCTACTTCATGCTTGAATTTTTCTAGTCTTCCTTTCTGTTTAAGTAATTGATGACATTATATGTGGGAGTCTGAGAAAAATAATAGTGATAACAAGAACTGGGAAACTTATCAAAGGTCCCTGAATAAATATCCAACTCTATGCTGGCAACAATATTTTAAAAAAGTACATTAATGAAAGTTACAGTTAAAATAAATGAGCCACTTTCCTGAATGCTGATCAACAAAAGTCTAGTTTACATAGCAAATGATTTGCAGCATCCAACCAAGAATGTTGATGTGAGTTTTCTGTTGTTTTGGATATATTCAGCTATGGTTTTTCATTATTGAATGATAAATTGGAATGAGCACGTGAAATTACACAGAGACTTTAGTTAAATGTATGATATTTCCAGAAAGTAGATTTAGTCATCCATGTAAAAGGAAAATGTCCAATCTCTGCAGGTAGGTAATCTAAAATACATAAAGCAGTTACTGAGCTTGCATGCTTGATTATCAGGTTTCCTAACAGCCATAGGTAGCATATTTCTCTAGAATATAAAACCAAGTTCAAAGGAAGACACTGCCTATACAATATTCATTTAAAAGCAGAAACAATATTTGACCTTGCTCTTTGGGATGCAGTAGTTAATTTGACAAGTTAGTTTCATATCTGCATTTGTGAAGTTGTTAGTGAGATCTGTCTAACCTTGCAGATGAAATTGAGTTTACTACAGGATATTTTTAAGGTTTGGAAAATATAGCACTACTTTGAAAGTTCACAACAACCATTGATTTTGATTACATTTCTGCTATGGTTTGGAATCAATCTGTGCGGATCCTCCGCTCTGTACAGACACATGCAATAGAACTGACATTGTTCCTTCATGCTTTGGAAAATGATATATTGCTAAAATGTTCATAGATTCAACATTCATTTAGCAACTTTTTGCTCTTTTAGAGGAGATTAAACTGCAGTTTAAAAGAAAAATATTATCCAGGAATTAAATTCTTTAAAACAATATTCACTTCCAATCTCTGACATCTCTTGCTTTTATGAAAGACTGCATGTTATAGTGGTCATTTTAGTCAGGACTTGGTTAGCAACTGGTCAATATTTACTGTACACTGGCCAACACTGAAAATAATCCATGACAGCATCTTTTCCCTTTCTTTGTATTCACCTAATACAAATAAGCTAAAAAGGTATTCTATAAAATAAATCTTAGGTGTTACTTGAAAAACAATGATTCTTCATTAGAGTTGTAAATAATAAGTCTTGATTTTACATTTCTGTTGAAGATGGGTCACAGTGGCCTTAGTGTTTCTGCACCACTTAATGAATTCCCAAGCTGCACTTAAGTGGTAGAAGGAACAATTTAAATGGGGTAGGATTTCAGCCAGTTACAGTTGGGTATTTGTATTCGGTGCATACATTGAGATAAATTAAGATCACTAATGTCTTAGGTGTTCTCAACAGAGATTTTTGACAATGACTTAATGTAAGGTAACTATTTCCATGCTAGTTGTTTGTAATACAAATATAGTTTTAAATAGTGTAATTTCATGTGACTGCTCCTGAATTATCAGCTAGCTCATATGTTTTTTCTTATGTTTCTTGTAATTATCTCTTACGTAAACACCTGTAAGACATTTACAGAGAACCGAATCAATAATTCATGCAGTGTCTTTATATAAGCAATGGTATAAACCTGCATTAGGGTAATAGGTAATACACTTATTAATTATTACTAGATGTAGGGGCATTATTGTTTAATGTGAAAGATTTTATTTCACTCTTTTGAGAATTGAGGTACAGAAAAAGTGAGTCCACACTCAAATCCTGGCAGCATTGCCCTTAGTATTTCAGTGAACAATGACAGCAATCAGAACAATGACAGATCTTTTAAAATAAACCCTTTGCAGTAGAAATACTTATTTCTATGCTTGGAAGCCCATCTTTTATCTCTGTTTACACTGAAAATAAATTCAGAAATAACTGCCTCATGGTCACATCTCTTGAGCCAGCTTTTCCTAAAAGTGTCTGATATTCAGCCATTCAGTATACTAGGTTTTACAGGCAATCCTAGTTAGTGAGCAGTTCCTACTGCAGATTACCTCACAGTCTCTTGCTTGCTTTTCCCTTAAAATCACCAGAGACAAAATAAATTACCATCAAATTGGAAAAATTATTTGTATTTCTGGATAGAGTTGTTAAAGCTTTTGATTAAAGAATTATTGAGGAATTAAAATGTTTTCCATAATTGATTCATTTCTTACTTGATTACAAAAATGAATGAGTACACTTTAGTAATTAAATGTTGAGGGGATGTCTGTTTTTGTGGCAGAAGGTACTTTGTGGGTCTCACCTTCAGGGTCTTTCATTCATGTCTCAGGAATTTGGTTGCATGGTGGTGTCATAGTTTAATATCTTACGGCATCTTGTTGGTGACATAGACAGTGAGTTTGAGTGCACCCTCAGCAGGTTTGTCAATGACACCAGCTAGAATACTGGTAGGAAGGGATGTCAGCCAGAGGGATTTTGAGAAGTGGGCCTGCAGAACAGAAGTGGACCCCATAAAAATCCACAAGTTCAAGTGCAAGGTCCTGCACATGGGTCAGGGCAGTCCCAGGCACAAGTACAGGCTGTGTAGGCAGTCAGTTGACAGCAACTCTGAGAAGAATGATTCACAGTTGCTGGTTGTCAAAAAACTAAACATGGGCTGACAGTGTCTGTTTCCAGCCCAGAAAGACAACCATATCCTGGGGTGCATCAAAAGCATGACCAGCAGGTAAATGTGGTTGGTTCTGCCCCTCTGCTCTGCTTTGGTGAGACCCCATCTGGATTTCTGCATCCAGCTCTTGGGAGCTCAGCACAGTATAGATGTAGTCCCACTGGAGCAAGTGCAGAGGAGCCACAACAATGCTCAGAGGGGTGGAGCACCTCTCCCATGAAAACAGAGTGAAAGAGTTGTTCAGCCAGGAGAAGAGAGTGCTCTGGGGGACCTTGGAGCACCTTCCAATACCTAAAGAGAGCTGGTGAGAAGCTTTTAACAAGGGAATGGAGTGAATAGGCTTCAGACTGACAGAGGGCAGGGTTAGGTGAGCAAAGACAGGAATATAAATCTTTGCTTTGAGAGTGATGAAGTGCTGGGACAGTTGCCTAAAGAAGTTATGGATGATCCATCCCAGCAAGTGTTCAAAACAAAGTTGTATGGGGTTTTTTGGAAGTTTGCGCAAATTCCCCTGATGGGGGTTTAGAACTTTTAAAATTCCTGTCTCTTACCCATTTTACTTTCAGCTGTAATTGAGGACCTCTGTTAGACTTAAGGTCTCAGTCTTAGCCTACCTTTCTAATGGAATCAAATCAAAATACATCTGTTCTGTCTCAGAGGAGATGAATCCATCTCCCATCTAAGACATAAGTAAATGGAGTGTTGAGAAAGATGAAGACTTCAAAGCAGTCTGTACATTAAAGGTCGTCACATAAAAAGGAGTAGGGTTGGGAGTATTTCTGATTAGGAGGCTGGAGCTCAGACTCAGCTTCAGGAATTTGACAGAGAAAATAGAATAGATGCTTTAATGACAGGTTGCACTGCATTACTGCTGACTATAGTTGTAGTTCATGCTGTGTCTCTGAGACCTTACAATATTACTTCTAGTTCTGGAGCAGGGAGTTCAGAAGCCCTTGGGAAGCCATCTTATTGCAGCAACTACTGGGCAGGAATAGCTGCAAGTGGTGATGGGAGAAACAGCACAGATGCTGTTCAGGAATTAAATCACTTTGATTTCAGGATAATGGCTTGAACTGCACCCCAGGAAAGGTATTGTGGTAAATTTTGCTGGGTAAACATGGCATTTGTCTTCCTGTATCCTGTTTGTATTCCTTAGCCCATGTGTTTCTGCCAGTGAAAGCTTGTTATTTAGGAGAGATTATTTAACTTCTCAGTATTTTGCAAGTGCATATGCACCAACACTCATTTGAAATAATCAAGTGAAGTTGTTGTAACACTAGTAAAATGAATTGCTTAATCAAATCTTTTTAAATCCTTCCTAGTTGGCTCCCAAAATCACTAGTTATTCTGTTAACATTTGCAGACCATGTAGTTAAAACACTGTGAAATAAGGAAATTATAACTTAAAAAACAAACAATGGAATGAAACACTGATAGTAATCAGGAAAAGTTCTATTCACAGAAGAGCCAAGACTTGAATATATGTCTATTTAATAAGAAAAAAAGGTGCAAGAATTAATTCATACAACTGAATAAAGTAACCTCAGGCTGGTAGAAGAAAAACAAACTTAATTTTGGGAGGCAGGTGTGATGTGTGCTGATGGCACTCTTGAGTCTTCAGATAGTATTTTCTGGTACCAAAAATCAAGATTGAACTCTGTATTATATACCAAACTTTAATTACATGTAGGTAAGCCAAGCACTACTGTTTTGTGTGTTTTGTTTTGTGTTTTGCTTTGAATTTAGAAAATATCATTAATAGCCCTTTGTTCAGGATACAGAGTAGACAGGTTGACTAATAAGGTGCTTAAAAGATGGTTTATTGCAAAATCAGTCTCATGGAAGGGTGAGACCATAAGGTTGTTACATCCAAAGCTATCACATCAGAAGCTGTGCAGCAGAATCTGTTATAACTTTAGGTACAATGTCTTTTATAAATTTCTTATCCAATCAGCTACTTCCACAAAGCTTGGCAGCATCTTCATAAACCATTTGCTAATTGTTTTACACAATTTTGCGTCTTTTTATCCACTCATATAACTCTACAGAAACTTATTGCTATATCTTCTATTTTTTACCAATTCCATAACAAGTTTTTTTGCTAGACTTAAAGATTTTCTACTGTCTTGCTTAACATATTTATTTGCTTACATGAGGCATATTTCTACTTGCTTAAAATGTATTTCTGCTCAAACTACAAATCTTTATTCTTACTTTACGTCTGTTTCACTTTTCTATTCTAAAGCTTCAAGCCTTTTCCAAGGTTTTAGGTCAAATAATGTATCCATCTCTATCTCTGAGCCTATATGTCTGAGGCTTTGGAGCCCTCTGTGCTTGCATTTCCCACAGCCCTTCACTGACCGATGAGGTAGAGTTCTTGTTGTAAAGTTTGTGTTGATACCCAGGAAACAATGAATTATCCATTGGATAACGGCAGTGGTAGTTTCTGTTGGCTTTGCCTAACAGGTGACTCCTGCCTGATGTTTTAAGAGTTCAGTTGTGTATTTCCACAGAAAAGCCTATCTGCAGATGCACCCCATGCTGAGCAGATCCTGGAGTTTGAACAGGAGGCTCTCCCGTGAGGTAGATGGACTCTCCCACACCACAGGGTCTGTGTGCAGGCGTAATTGCATTAGTGAGGCTTGTGACAGCTGTAGGGAAGGATGAACTTATTTCTTTCTGCTTTCTTTCCTCAGCTGTATTTGCACCACACTACAATCCCACTCTTACACGTTTATGTATCTTGCTCACAAAAACAAGGCAGAAAGAACCATAAACTATATTAAGTGCTGAGACAATGCCTAGCTCATACTCTTAGCAGCTTTTAGCCCAGTATACCAATGCTTCTCTTTTATTTAGTTCACTCTAGTCAATTTGATGAGGGCTGTTCTGGACTGTTTTCTTATATTAGTGTTTCATGACCAGGAATAGGTGCCCAGCAGTACAAGAAACAGGAACAAAACCGTGCATTTTTCGAATTAAAGCAATTAAGCAATTTTTCCATTCTGTTAAAAATTATATTTCTGCATTCATTATTCATTAAGCAGTGTTTACTGTAAAGCTCTTTGCATTTTATGTCTTCATGTGCGTGTAGTTCTGTCAATAAAAACTTTGGATGTCAGGATAAAATATAAAATGCTGAAGCTTTTTTGTCAAGATGGTAGGTTCTTTTGTCTAGCTGCATGTTAATTTAAGGTATTTGCAAGATTAATAAACAGGTGGAGGAGTGCAGGAATCTGCAGTGTGAAGCTTGCTTTATCACCCATGTTAACATTCTCATCTGCTGCTAAAACTGGTCTTGCACTTCTATTTCTGCTGCTGTACCTTGTTAGGGACTGGAAATTATTATGGTAACTTTGAAGCATCAGACTATCTTAGCGACAGTTCTGGCGGTTGCTGTGCTAAGTCCTGCTTTAACTTACATCTTCTTAGCATGAAAGTAAGTAGCATTTTCCCCATTCCTGATTCTTCAAAGGAGCTCTGCATTTATATTCCTGCTCAGTCTCAGGTGTTTTAGACAGCTTTTCATTTTACACATTTTCATGTGTAAACCTAGCTGGATATGAGCTCCTGTGTTGTGCTTAGAGTAGCTTAGCTCTACAGTGCTTTGGACAGGACAAAGTCTATACAGACCTGTTGAATAATATTGCAGATTCTGATCTAGAGTGCTAGAGACTCAAAAGTGAACATGAAAATGTGAATTGAAAGCATTGATTCAATTTGCCAGATGTTACTTGTGTGTCAGAGAATTCAATAACATTCATTCATTTACCGTTCTACAAAATAGTTACATGTACTTGAGGCAGTACTGATATTGGAGAAACAGTTTCATCAAAAATTATTCTTGTACTAAAACATATCTTTTTATCATTGCAATTTTTTAGACTAGAGTGAAGTAGTTAGTTGTTGTCCCTGAGGCTGAGGCTGTCTTTGTGGTAATAATGAATAATTTAAATTATTAGTCAGATATTTCCTATTAAGTATTTGAGAGCTATTAGACTGCTGTGACTGTTGCTTCTGAAACTACTCAATGCTATCTCATTAGTGCCTTATATAGCCACATCTGTCTGTACATTGGCAGGTCTTACTCCAGTGCATGACTTTAAACTCTCCTAGAGCTCAACACCTGAAAGGAGGTTTTACCTGAAAAGAGGTATTACCTGAAAGATGCCCTTCAAAATTCAGTAGCAAAACCTTTACTTGTATTGACATACAATCCAAAAGATTTTTCACATTTCAGCTTCAATTTTCAGTTAAAATCCAGATTCAGATTTGGATTTGTTAGAATTTTTCAAAAGGTTCAGTTTCAGTAGAAATCTTTCCTTTTTTCACAAATGTGTATAGTTTAGACTGGGAAGGGTATTTTAAGATCACTTATTGTCCACTTTTAGATACAGGTCTATAACTTTTTACCAGATATTATACAGAAATTTGAAACTTAGATTAAAATTTTTATTTCCCTAAGTAATTCAGCCTTGGCTGGAAGAATTTAAGAGATAAGGAATCATTGCTTCCTTCCCTTTATCATCTGCAAACTTTTAAGAGGATTGGCTCATTTCTGGTTTGGCTTTGTCTGATCTCAGGTTCCAAACATTAGTTCTTGTTGTGCCTTTTCTACACTAGATTAAAGAACTGTTCAGTACATTTTCTTTTTGTTCCTGTAAATTACATATTGGCATTGAGCCAACACACCATTTTCTTTTGAGAAATGTAATAGATTGAGTTCTTCAAGTCTCAGTACAAGTTAATATTTCCAGGTTTCAAATGCTTTCATACATTTCTCTGTAGCATCTCCAGTCATTCAACTTCTTTGAGACCTGTCTACATCTTACCTATACAATATCAAATCTTTGTTACCTGATTTTCTCCCATTTTATTAGGCAACAGTTACATTTGACCCTTGTATCACCCTACTGTAAAGAGTCAGTTTAGGAGGAACTTGCCCTTTCTAGAGCTGCTGCTTTTCATCTCAGTTTTAAACTAGTGTTAGGAAACATTGCAGGTAGCTATGTTTAAAAAATAAACCAAACAAATACACTAAAATGAAAAAAAAAAAAAAAAGAAAAAAAAAGAAGGACATCAACTTTCTTGTTAATAACCATCCCATCCATCTTCACATTTACGTGAGTTTTACGAGCAGTGAATTTTGTGTATATTTCCTGTGTGGTTGAATAGCCATAGGACACTCCGGCAATAACATCTCCATTCGATAGTGGTTTTGCCATGATAGCTGCATTTGCTGATTACTTAATCTTCAGGTTTTTAAAAATGTGAAATAATACTGACTTTCAACCCTTTCTTACAAGTAAACAATTCTAAAGTTGTTCTGTTTGTCCTCTCATGGACTTACGAAACATTGACCAATTTCTGCATCAGTTGAAGTTTTAGTTAAGTAATAAAGTTGTAGTTAAGTTCCTCCAACTTTTGTGGTAATAGTTTACAACATAGAATAAGAAATGAGGAATGTATCTTCCTAGTAAAAGGAAGACATTTTAATGTCTCTCTTGAAAGACAAGAGGGAATAACTCACATGCTAGACACAGTACCTGGAATCAATCAGCTGGCAAAGCAGCAGTTACCACCAGTACAAGTGATAACTGTTACAGGTAAGGGCTCCAGTGTAATGACAGTCTGGAAGTTTCATGGGAAGCCCAGGAAGAGCAAAATTTAGTCACTGAAAGCAAAGGGGAGATAGAGCACTTTTTAAAAAAGCTTGGCAAAAAAGACATAATTTTTCATCCTCTTCAGAATGTTCTTGGGGAATGAATCAATTGCCTAACAAAAAATTGAGTATACTCTAGTTTCATAAAAATTCTTATAAGCTAAACATGCCAATACATCAAAGTGTTAAACTGAGTTTATTTGTTTAGGGGTTATTTTCAGTAAGTTGCATTGGCTTGAATTAACTACATTTTTGTACATTTATTCCACATTTGTATATTCCAATATCACAGCATTGTGGTTGTCAAAGGGATTTTTAGTAGGCATTAGCCTCATCCCCCCACCCATAGTAAGAGCCCTTACAGGTGCTCATCTTCTTGGTTCTTTTCTTCTGTTGTGTAATGACACATCCTCTCTGGGAAGTCTCTTCCAAACTTCCAGTTTTAGTCATCCATTCTTCCTTGGTGCAAGCGTACAACCTCAGGAACAGCTGAGTAAACAATAGTCACCCTCAAAAAAGAGATTTGTTCTTCATGCCCATAGTACTTTGGGTAGGAATTTATGGACCTAGATATCCATTTATTTTTTATTTTTCTTGAGATTTATGTAAGGCTACCTATGCAAATAGTTTTCTCTGAAATTTTGGGTTAGGATTTTCCCATCTTCTATACCTTCCCTGCTATTTTAAGCATTATTTTAAATAAGCATCCATAGTTAGTATTTATGACCCTTGAGTCCAAACTCTGCAAGCCTGCCAATTTAAAAATGTTTATCCCTGAGAAGATACTGATGAGAAGCAAAAAAGAATGTGCTTCATCAAACAATTTTTTTTTTCAAATATGGAACAGTAACATATTGAACAATTTCATACCTTCTTCTGCATTGTTATTTACAGTTTCACCAGCTCCATCTGCAAACAGATGCATTTTTGCTGTGGATTGCATTTGTTGCTTGTGGATCTTGCTAAGTTTGCCAGCCATACATTATTTTTTCTCAGATAACTTCGGTTTTCTTTATAATATTTAGCTGATTTTCATTTTTTCAATATTCCTTAACTGATTTCACTTTTTTTGGTAAACCAGGGGAACTAATGTTATGTGTTCTTTTGTCATCCAGCAACTTTCTAAAAATACAATTCATTTGCTTATGTTTAAATATTACATCTTGATTAAATTTACCAATCTTATTCCTACTTTGAAGAAAAGATACCCTTTTTGAAGGTCCAAGCATGTGTGTTGCCATCAGTGGCTTCTCTCATCAGGTCAGGTTCACAGGCCCCAGGCAGCCAGCCACTTGTCTTTATTCAATCAAAACACTGCCCAAAGTGGTAGAGTCATGGAAGGTATTACATGTTTTTGTCTATGAGTACTGTTCATTGTTTTTTGAAACTCTTAATGTTTGTGACTGCCGATGTCCATCTCCTGAGGTTATACCTTTCAGGGTGAGGAAACTTTCCATGGATTGCAGAGGTGTGCCTAGGAAGAAACTTAGCCCATTCACTGTTTTGCCAAAGTTGTCTGTCACAAAGGCAACACCTCAACATCTTCTCCTGGGCTTTTTTCAAGTACTAATTTATATGCACAACAGACCCAAGATCGGATTTTATCACTATTGTTAATAACAGAGCACCACATCCTCATCAGTTCTATGCACTTGAATTAGCCTAAATAATAGGGTAATAAGGTAAACATAGTTAATAAGCAACTTTTTAATACTCCAGGCATACAAATTATTTGAACAGCCATCAGTAATGCCAATTATATTGTATTGGGCTTGATGTCTATAGTTAGGCAACAAACAAGAATTGGGAAAACTAGCAGAGGCATAGTTAATTTCATAATTTCTTTTCTTTTTATTTGCCAGATAAATTTATTTGCAACACATGGAGATTATCCATGCCTTCCTAGCACCCTACCCTCAGACTGCTAATGTAACAGCTTTCTGACTGCTCCAGCTATCTCTCAGCTGAGACAATTGGTTTACCAACCTGTGAGATAACCAAAACATGATCATGAAACATCGAGCTCCAAAATGCCATTTTTAGAGACCCTTTGCACAGTACATTTGCACTTTAAACTTCCTTCTATCAAGAAGTATTTGGGAGGCCCAATTTTCTGCAGAAAGGACTTGTCATTTTCTGATAACCTACACTGGCAAGTAATGTTGTCATGTTGATATACAGTGACAGTTAAGAGACTTGTTTTAAAAGCACTGTGATTATTATATAGTGAATATAATAATAATTATAATAATAATAATAAACAAGTGCTAAAAATTCAAATGCTGATTGGTTACACAGATAGTGTTAAGGACAAGGCTAATTTAAGCAGTCATATTCTTATGTTACAACATGCAAACCATACCCTATGAAATAATTATTCATCATATGTATCTTAATAGTATGAATAATATGTGTTCCAATGAATGCTTTAATAAACAACATTCAGTAAGCAGCATTATTTATCTGTATTCCAATTCTTATGTGAAAGACATTTCCCCACATATTAATTATTTTATTTCAGATAGGATTGCAAGACATACCTTAACATACACTAGCTTAACAGAGAAATAATCCACATGGTAATAGAGTAAACAATTTTATTACTACTGCTGTGGTACAGTGGTCAGTTTGAAGACAAATGTCATGTACTTTGAAACAAACACTGTTAAGTGCTTATCAGTGCTTTTGAGAGCAAGGCTTTTGCAAATGAGGCAGTGTGTGTAAAAGTTCTTACAACTTCATCTGAGATTTTTCTTAATATACTGTTTGAAATTATACATGTTACAAAACGCACACAATACAATTCATAGTACATATAAATAAACCCCACATGTATTTGAAATCTGAAGGTAAATTTTGACTCTTAAATATTTACATGATGATCTGTTTGAGTCTGGCAGACCTTAGCTCTGACTTTGCCTTTCTGGGCAAGGCAGGTCATCTTTTATTACCATCTTTGCCTCCAGATGATCAGTGTTATTATGTCAGAGTTTAAACTATATACTGAAATGAGTGTTAAACTGGAAGGGCTCCACATGGAAGGGAGCATTCCTGCCTGAAGGTGTGCATGCTGTGGCTGCCCCAACAGGATTTTTCCACTTCTGCTGTACATGCAACAGAAACAAATGGGAACATAAACATATCTCAGAATACTTGTGCCACAGAAGCAGACATCACTTTTTGATTTTAGAGAAATTGAACTTCCAGGACTCATCCTTACTCTGAGTAGTTGCATTTGAATGTTTCTTGGTTAATTTGTGACGGAGTTCGAGACATCTGTTTATCCAACTTGGTCCATTCCATGAAATCTGTTCCCTTTTCCACAAAGGAAACCTCCCATAAAACCCCATCACATTAAACACATGTAAGCTAATGGCTGAAGTACAATGTCCAGCAGTACAATGCTGGACACTGATAACAGTATGTGTCAGAGCTGTGACATGAGATTTGGATCGTTTCAGGAGTATTCTGGATGTTTATGAGTTTTGACAGTTTTTGACAGTTTGCACAAGTTACAAATTCAGCACAGCTTGTAAGTCTTGGGGATTCCTTTTGGCTGCTAGGCACCCAAATCAGCTGCCACTGAAGATTCCCAGTGGTTTTGTTGGCTCTTTCTTTAGTTCTTCTCCCAACAGACCACTATTTTAAACTAAATACCGAGTATGAGCTAATGTTTTAAGAGTGCTCTTTTCTTCTTCTGTTAATAGCCCTGGATGAGACTTACTAAATATTTGTGTCATACTCCATCTAGTGTCATTCTCTCCTCTACTCTTGAAGCACACATGTCCTCTCCTCTAGGGAAGCATCGGCTTCCCATAAAGATCTGAGATCTGCCTGCCTGTGCAGAGGAATGGGTGCAGCTTTGGAGAATAAGAATCTGAAAGAACACATGAGGAACCCTGTACTGTTCACTGGCAATCTCATTTTCCTTTGAGATGGTGCTTTGAGACCACATAACATAACAGAAGAGACTCCACATGGGAACTGAAGTTGGTTGTTACTTCTAGTGTCAGTGGTCTAACCACTTCACTGTCTTATAGGGGAAGGCTCTCCCTCATCCATCTAAAAAGGAGTGAATTTCCACCTATTTTTTTAAGGAACAGCATTCATTGCTTCCAGGCTGCAACATTCATGGCATTTTTAATTTCCATTACTTTACTCAGTCTGTACCAGCTGCTTATTTTTACCAATGCCTTATAAATGTCATGCATTTTTTTTAAAAAGTAGATCATAGAATGGAGAAGCCTCACAGGTGGAGAGGCAAGGTGTTCACTCCAGCTGACAGTAGGATTTCTGGTACACTAAGCAGAGGAGAAGTTGGTGACAGATTAAAGGAGAGCCAAAATACTGATTTTCCTATTCTGTTATCTCTGGGCGACAAAAAAGAGAGACCACAAACATCCAGTGGAGGTGACACCAAAATATGATGGGCTTCCCCATCAGCCAAATGCCACAGGTTGTTCTCTTTGAGCCAACCAAGTAAGAGCATGCCTCAAACAAGGAGATTAGATGCAAAGTGATTGTTAATACCAGTATATCCAGCCTGTGAGAAATATGGGTTAATTGGAAAATAGATACCACCAGGGAATCTATCACATTGCATGATGTCAGTAGAAAATACACACACATCATCTTGGGAATGTCAGCTCCCCTTATTGCTCTACATCCTTGTAGAGGATGTCTTTCTTCCAAAGCAGCTCAGAGCTCAGCAGAGAAGTGAGGACTTCTTCTGTTATTTTGTGGGTTGATCATAAAGTTTGTGTTTTATGAAGTTTTAGAAATTCCAGGTGAAATAGAAGGATGAGCATTTATATCACCTGCTGTCAGACTGTCTCACTTTAGGAGAGCTCCGCTACAGGATACAGGCAAGTCCTGGTTTCTGCAAATTTGCATCTTCACTGGAACGACATTTTTATTTCTATGGTTTTAGCTGTATTCATAGCTTGTAAATAGCACCTGCAGATAAATAATGTTATCTTTGTAACAGAGGTACAGTCACACCCAGGTGAATTGATTTCTCATCATCCAAAACTATTATCAACTATGTAAAATTTATTCTTTGTAGAAATGAGGAAGTAGAAATTGATTTTGAATCCATACACAGGCTCTTTCATTACATATTTAGTTAATTCTGATATTGTTTTTCTGTGCTATATGTCTTTTTCTAAACTTTTCCTCTGATTTCATGCCTGACTACTACTGATCTACTAAATGATTTACTGAAGCTCTACAAGTGATATTTCATTCAACAGGGAGACTGAGCTGAGTGCTGTCCCCAAATTCAATACAATATTGTGTTAGAATTAATATGGATATTGATGCAAAATGAATGCAAATAGACTCCACATTTATTCCCACACTCCCTCACTCAAGTTCACTGGCAGCAACAGCAAGTTACTTCTTTGATTTCAGTGCTGAATATGCAATATTTATGAGAGGTTGTACTTTACAACTTTACTTTGGTTAGTGTTATTCCAGTGCACATTAAAACAGTTTTTGGAACTGAATTTTTTCCAACACTCGTGTCAGACCCAACTTAGACATACCAGAGTTTGGGCTTTGGTATATTCAGCTTGTGGTTTACCCCAGTAATAGCTACTCCACCAGCTTCCTGAAGGTGCGTTTTGCCAATTCTACCTCTACAGGACTGTGCAGGACACTGCTCACAGTTGTGTCTATGATGTGCATGGGAGCATTTAACCATTTCACATTTCACTTCTACTATATATGTTGGCAGAATCTGGCTTGAGTGCACTGTTACAATATAATTGGTATAACTAACTAATATGAAAGAGCAGAATAGAAGTTGTCTTGGTTTGAAAAGACAGTGAAGGAAGGCAAGAGCCTCCCATGCAATGGAAAAGGTAAACCCCCTCCAAATTACCACAATTTCAAAATTAAAAGGCTCTCAGGCAAAGATATGGGAATGGGAATAACAGTTCTTTACTAGGAAAAAAGATAAATTTTAAAAAAATGTGGTTAGTACAAACAAAACTACTGATAGAGTCAGAAACCTGACACCCTGAGGAGTCAGGGTGTTGGTAATATCCAGTTAAATAGTGGCTGCTCGTCCTGGAGTGGCAGATGAAATGCTGCTGAAGCATTGATCCTGTAGAATGGTATAGTTTTCTCTGAAGGTCTGGTGATGGAGTAGATGGGCTTGGTCTTCCTCTGGGGATCCAGCGGGGAAGAAGCCGCTCCTCTGGGAATATAGCGAAGAGGCTGTTCTGATGGCCCAAAAAATGCTGATTTTATGCATGTAGGGATGCTTGGCTCCTCCCTCTGGATGGAGCATCTCGCAGTGGGATGATGTAACTTTATCAGTCATGCAGGGAGTCATTCAATGGCCCATTAACAGAAGATATCTCCCCAGAGGGAGACATTGTTCTTGGAAGAGATAAGAAAACTGCCCAACTTAACAGAAGATACCTGCCCTGCCTCCAACAGATGGCAAATAGAATACATGCTTATCTTACAAGCCAGGACAAGAAGTCATCACCATACTTCAAAGGTTTTAATAGATTGGTGGGCAATCTTTCCCCTCATGTATTCTGTTGTTGTGTCTTCTGAGAATGGCTGAAATCTTCAGTGACCTCTAACCTTGACATGTTAGTCGCCTGTACTTTACTGGTAACATACAATTTTATTTTATTTCTGTCTATTTAGACAGGCATGGTCTTTCTGATGGTAAAATCACAGGCTCATGAAGTGGTTTGGGTTGCAAAGGACCTTAAAGATCAGGTAGTTCCTACCACTCACCATGGACAGGGACAGGTATCTCCCTTTTCCATTCAAATATGTGTGCCCAGGTAAACAGCTTTTTGATGGGTAATAAAGACTGGTTTAAATAACTTTAATCCTCTTGCCCCATTAGCTTCAGACTCATGGAAAATGGTTGTTTTGATATGCTTTGTGATGTAGATTGTGTATGACATTGAAGGCATAGGCTTAGGTTTAAAATGTAGCTGTTAAAATATATTGGATGTTGTACAACCACTTTCAAAAGATAAGGCTTTTCTGAGTTGCATCCTTAAACCTAACTGTTCAAACACAGTTTGGTTTATATTTTCACTAAATGAAAAGCTGATACTGTTCAAGTGTGCAATTAAATAACAATTTACATTTTGGGGAAAAATCAACAGATATTCCCCTGTGGTTTTTTGGTATGGGAGACAAATATCCATCAAGAAAACTTGACTGTTCCTGGTGGGTTTGATTTTCTTCCCCTTGGACTCAGCATTGCATGTCTCCCATCAATCCCAATGTGCATGGCTGAACTTCAATAGCAGAGCCTCTTTCCCAGGCATGATGCAGTCACTTCTCCCAAAGCAGTGGGCGGAGCAGAGGAGGGGTGTTTCCTCCTTATCACTTCGTGGATTCTTTGTCTCAGGAGAGCTGTGGCAGCTGTGTTGCATGAACAGAAGACAAGCATCCCTCCCTAGGTACACCAGCAGAGATGATTCTCTGGCTTGCAGCCTCGGCCCTTTGCTGCTCCAGCATCCCACTCTGTGGTCCCTCATGGTGTCTGAGTACTGCAGATCTGAGGAGGAAGATGCTCAGAAGCATCAGCAAAGCAAAATAACATGCAGCAATCTGCTTGCCTCCACCAAATTGAGTATGGATGTAATTATCTTTTTAATCAAGATACTTTAAAACAGACCAGGAGTGACTGAGAGGGAGTGAGAGCAGCCAAATAATAGATTTAAAGTTCAGCAGAGGGAAAAAAAAAATCATACAAGTATTTCACAAGCAATGACACTTGGATGGTATTTGGGAAATCTTTTTCATTCAAGACTATCTTGCGATTTACTATGGGAGTAGCACATCAAAGCTGCACTGACTTCAAAGCTTAGAACCACTTACAGCTTCCAGCTATTACTAAAACCTACCACTTCACCCTGCCAGCAGCTCATCTCAGCTGCCTCTTCAAGTTACACCCATCTACTTCCTGCCTTCTGATTTTGGGGAGGGGAAAAAAAATAGCCAGAAAAACCTGTAAATTAAATATAGCTGTTCACAGTGGAGCAATGTCCAAGTCAGGGGAAACAGGCAAATGAAGACATTAAGACATTAAAGATTTAGAACATACTCGACAGTGATTTACATATGCACACTCTCATTTGGCTGACTCTAATAAAGCTGTCTGCTTTGAGGAAGTTCCCTGTGAGAGTATTACCCCAGGGTAACAGCCCCTGACAGAGGTGCTGTGCAAGCTGTGTGGGCTGTTATTGAGGTCCAGATGTTACCTGCAGCTTGACACAGCCAGCAGTGCCACGGCACTCCAGGATATCTTCATATATTCACATACAACAAAATAAGTTCCCATCCCTGTTTGTGCTTATGTACCTCAAAGTAGTAGGCCACTATGATGCAATGAACACCATTTATTGCTGCAGTTTTGTTCATTTTTTTGTATTAGTGCCAGAGATCTTGGAGACAACATTTTTGTATTTTATATTTCAAGAGTCCCTGAAAAAATTCCATTGTAGTAGCACAGGGCTGTGCTACATCCTCTAAGGTGATAGAAGAAAACTAAAATGTACCATAATACTAATTTATTGTGATATTAATATTGTTCAACACTTTAAATTGGTAGGTTGTTGTTTTCTGATCAGGAGATTTGTGCCTGGGGTTTTTTAAATGGTGCTTTAATTTCTGAATGCAATTTGTCTTGCAGATGACATATTAATAGGAAGTGTGGTCTTTGAGTGCGTTTCATATAAGAGTTTGTATATTTGGTACAGATCAATGACATACTCTAGAGCTAAATGCCATTAATCCATTTACAGACATTCTTTGCAACAAAGAGAAATTGCCACTAAAAGAACAAATTATTCATTAAGGAGAATTTCTCTACTTCCTTACATAGTCTTATACTTTGAAAATGCCTTTGCAGGTGTTTAAAGATTTCTTTTTCCCTTTATTTCTTCCCTTTAAAAAGAAGGATTTTGGCAGTAGTGAAGATGCTGGTGGCTTCTCCCAGCTGAGCTGGGACAGCAGTGATGGCCCCACATGGAGCCAAACTACTGTTTGTGACTACAGTGTCCCATCAGGGGGTTGTCTTATCCTCACCCACACACACAAATTACATGCTTCTGCATCAGATGTGTGGTAGATCTCAGTACAGAAATGAGAAGGCATACAATAGGCTGTTTTGCCTGAATGGTGGTTGCTGCTGGATGTAAATAATTGAATTATTGTGTACCACAGTCAGTTGACAAGAAGAGTGTTCTAAAACGCTGATGTATGAAAAAAAATTGTACAGAGACTTTCTGTTAAATCTGTAAGATATATATGGCTAGTGTATGTTCTATCTGAAGAACATGACTCTGCTTTAAACTTGTAGAGGGGTAGATGGGAGCTTCCTGGCTGGCTGATGATGCAATCAAAAAGTAAGGTTATTCATAATAATTGTAGACACTCCAACAATACATTTATATATTTTGCTGTGTGATAGGGTTTTTCTCTTCTTAATATGTGCCTTTCTTTCAAATAAACTGTGCAGACTAGTAACATCACAGGAATTTGAAGTTCATTGAAAATACAGAAGGACATCATGTCTCCTGTCCTTATGTTAAACTTGGTATATTAACTTTCTTGCACAGCTTGCAGCATAGGAGTGTGATACACAGCTATGGCAAGACAGGCTAACCACATACAAATTCATGAAGTACTGCTGGATTAACAGGAACCGACAAGGGTGTGCAAGCATGGAGGCATGATTTCTGTAACTTTTCATTTATTACTTAATCAATTAAAATAACAAGTTTGGCTTTTGTTTTCTACAAAGAAATACGCACAAATCATCTGCGAAAATTATTGTTTCATATGCTTACTTTCAAAACATAAAAGTTGTGACAGTTAGCTGCAGTACATCCACAAGTAGAGCTGGACTTAAGTTACAGATCAAATATGTAAGGATCCAAAAAATTATTTTAGATTAGTGCAGAAAATTCAGGAAAGCATAGTGAATTCCTTAACTCACATGTTTTCATCGAAATTTCCCATTATTATTCTTTGTATATTCTTTTCCTTTTTAATCTTTTGTTTCCTTCTTGCTTAAAATGGCAAGATTATGGAAGCAATAGGCACTGCAGCCTACATTTAAAATAGTTGCAATATGGTTGTGTGGAAAGTGTTCTTCTGATGTCAGGCTGGCTTGATCCTCTGTCTGCGTTATTAGAACTCCCTAAACACCTACATTATAGTGTTCACCTTGCTTGACTTCAAAGAGCAATGAAGCTGTGTAAAGAGAGTGAGCCACAACTATGCTGAGTGGGCTACCCGTGGTTACTTAGAAAAGCTAATGCCTTCTCTGCTGTGTTTATGAAGTTATCTGTTTGTTGTTCTGCAACTCTAGAATCAAAATAATAAAATGGCTGAGATAAATATGTAGTCTAAAGATAATTCTGTGATTTCAGGTAATTGCCAGTCACCTTTTGAAACCTTGTCCACCCTCACTCCACCCCCTCTCCCCAAAAAAATAATTAATTGAAAAGGTTATTCTGGTGGAAAGCAAAGTTGGCACTATAACTGAGGAGCCTCTTCAGTGTGGTCTCACTGAGTCACTCAGGAAAAGGATGTGGATGAATGCCTGACTTAGCACTCAGAGTTTATTGGGAACTAATCTGTTCAAAATGTTTGGACTAAGCTAAAACCTGGCCTGCTCATCTAATGAAAAAGGTCAAAACAGAGTGTCATGGTTTGTGTTAGATGACACTGTGCCCTGCTTATCTAATTTGATTACACAGAGCCACTGAAGCCCCAGGCAAAGCTGATTTTAGCTATAATCAGCTTCTTAACCTTTTGAGAGCTAATATAAACAGTACCTTCTACTGGTTAATTATGTTGCTCTACTATATACAACAAAAGTGTAATGGAAAAAGTGTTGAACTGTAGTAACACATGTTGTGACAAGATCACTCCAGGGGATTACAGCCTTCCATGTTTTATCTGCGCTCACTGATTTCTTTCTTAAAAATTAAAAATGGGCTATGAGCAGGGAGCATCAGTTTATCAATTGCAGGCAGCATTGCCCAGTTGTGCTACTGCGTCATTTCAAATTCCTCTTACATGTTGAAGGGATGATCTGCTGTAGGTTGCGACTACTATGGTAGTGGATCTGCTTTTTTAATTATTTAGAATTATCTTTTTTCTAATTGTTTACTTGTAATTAAGCATGTGTGCTCCCTTCCTCTATGATTAGCATCTTGCAGAAAGTTTTGTAATCTCTTTTGGTAGAAACATCATGTCCATATGAGACATCTGCCTCTAGGTGAGATAAACGGGATATATTTTCATTTCAGATTTTGCATATACATATGTAGGCAAGAAGTAAAAATCTGAGGAACAAAAACTGGGTGTTTACTGAATGTGTGTATCCTAGCTTCCTGTGTGTTTTGGTTCATAGGCTTCCTCTGGTTTGACAGAAAATTTGCGCTTCCACAAACTTCAAAACCTTGTGGAGATTTCTAAGCCAATGGGTTTTCAGTGTATTTTAAATTTTTATGACCTGTGCTGATCCCTGGTGTTTGTATAAGTCTTGATCTACTAATTGTACATACTTGATTTTCTTATATTCTTGCTGCTTGGAGGTAGCACATTGCCTCTGGGTTTTCCACTCTGTAGAAAGTATGTCTGTTTTACTCTTTCTATCCTTCTGTTGTCAGCAATCCATCATTTATCTCCAAAAGTCTGCTCAGAGTAGCATCCCTGATGACTTACTGTGAGGAGCATTAGCACAGGTGTTGCAGGGCAGCCTTATGCCACTCGTGTGCTGTAGTTTGTCTCAGTGGGGGTGCCGTGGTAACCCAAACAGTTAGTGCATTCCATCCCTATATGTGCTCAAAATTGTTTCTGTCTCTTTATGACTCTGCCGGTGGGAAACGGAGGGGAGTTAGGATGGGGAAGGGTGTGGGTTTCTGTCTCTTTTAAAAAGTCCTCTCAGGAAGGCTGAGCATGCTCTGTCTTGGTGTGAGTTTTGCCTCACTGTCTTCTTAGGTTTTGCTTAGGCAGAGGCTTTTCCTTTTTGGCTTCTCTTTTTGGGGTTTGGGTTTTTTCTCTCATCTCAGAGAGACTTCAGTTAAAAGTTTTGAGCTGCCTGAAGTCGAGTTCCATAGGTGCCTGCCCGCTCCCACTCACCTTCAGCACCCAGCCGAGCAGAGCAGCCTGTGGAGTCACCCCAGCCCAGACACATTGCCTTACCTGCTCCTGCTTGTCTCCTGCTGATGGGAAGGCAAAGTCCCTTCGCATGTTCCTGGTGCTGACCAAGTTTCCATCCACCATCAGAGCATGCCAATTGCTTTTATCAGCAGAACTTGGCAACTGGAGAAGTAAGCAGGGTGGTGAGGGAAGACTGACACCAGTTTTCTCTTTGTCTTTCAAACCATGCACTCAAGGACATCCCCAGCATTTTGGGTCTCTCTTCGTTCTGGGGAGTCCACAAGTTTTAGCAGTTTTGTATCTGGTGATTATTTACTATTATTTCTTAGTTGTTGCTATTCTTATTGTTAGCAAACTGTTACTTTTTTATGTACATCTGCTCATATTTATTCCTTATTGGTGGAAAGGGATTGGTTGAACCCATAAAGGGAGGCACCTCATTCCAGAGTGTTCTTCTTCAAATTGTCTTAAACCAAGACAGGGGACATTACGAAGATGGACCACGAGGTTTCAGGATGTTCAATGCCTTCAGGCCACGTACTTCCCGTGAAAATTGTAGTGAGCCACCGTGGTAGCAGATAGATTAGCAGGGGTACAGTTATGCCAGGGAGATAAGATGAGCCTTCACTTCAATCAGATACTTATTTTATTAATAATGACTGGAATTAATAATGACTAGAGTTAATAAAGTAATAATACAAAAAAAAAAAACCCTCCAAACTACTGATGAAGCAACTAAAATAAATAATAACACAATACTTGCACATTATAAAAATCTTGGTGAGTGTATGTATACAAGGACATACACAAGTTATTTACAGGGTCAGAGTTGGTTTCCTTTTCTTGCAGGCACTAACTGTAAGGTTTACCTTACACATATTTATCCATGGCAGAAGTACAGTGTGTTGAACAGAAATTGGAGCAACTACTAGTGTCTGAGCATCAGAGAGTTGACATATTTTTTTTAGCTGACTCGGCATGGATGTGAGTGGACCCCTGAGTTCTGGACAGGAATGAGAAATCTCTTGAGATCTGCTGAATGACTTTGTGATATGATCTTCATCTCAGGCCCCATGATTTTCTACAGGAAAGGGGTATGCATAAGGAAACTGAGACTGACTGTGACCCCTTCAGGTTTCTTGCAAACTTTTTGGCATTTCAGTATTAGCTGTACAAGTTGTCTCATGTTCTCATGGTTCATCAGAGCCTGGCAGCTGTGTGCACAGCTGGATAACTTCAGGCTGTGCCCTGCATTTCCCTGCGGGAGACATGTGAAAGTTGTTCTGCAAGCACAAAGATGACCTCATCTCTTGGTTGCAGATAATTTTTTCTAAGGTTTCACATGGACTGTGTTTTGCCTCTACAGCCATCACTTTCTCTGACCTAGTGTAGCCATCTCCTTCTCCAAGTTTTGCTTCATAGAAGTAAAAAGAATTAGTTTCAAGTATTTATTGTGTAGATCACCATAGCATTGGTTGCATTTCCTGAACTTTTGGAAATTTTCATCTCTAGACAAACTGGACATGATTATTCTGCAGCAGTGGTCTGGTGTTTTTCACCTTACCTCCACTAAAAATAAGTGGGATCACATTGTCTTCTGGTCCAGTTGTCAAAAATGAGAGAAGAGGCATGTCTGCAAAACCTGTCAATTTCCACATTTAGAATGAGATGTTCTCAAGGTTCCTTATTTCCTCAATGCATTCCAGTTACAAGGAAGCTTTGTGTGAAGTTTCTGCTGTGTGAGTACCTGCTTTGCTCCAGGATTATTATCTGGGGACTGTTCACATTCAGCTAATTACTGTGGACAGAAACACAGTTTCAAAGAGGAAAGGAATAGCCTGTTCTCTGCACACCTGCTAAATGCTACAAAAAGGAATAAAATTTAATCACAGCAGGAGAAGTACAGATTAGACATGAAGGGAAACTTTCTAGTGGTATATCTGTGGTTACTGCCTTCAGGTGCTCCATGGAGGGGGTGTTTAAGAACAGGGCAGACAGATATTTGCCGAAAGGGATGTAGGGGCATTGGGTCTTGCTATGGACAAGGGCATGGACTATGCAATATCTGTGTAGCACCCGCGTGTTCATGGCTGTATGAATGGGTGGAGAGAAAGAAAGCTAAGCAACAAATGACATAGATCTTCAGGTTCCTTTTTTAAGCTCTTTTCATAATTTTGAACACATACTTGCTGTCTTTTTAAAAGATTAAATAAATGTTATACAACAATCATGCAAAGCTGTTTTAGTAATGTATAATAGAATTATTTTTTTAATATTGCAAATCTTTAGGTTTGCTTTCTGGCAGGTTTGTTGGGTGACATTATCTATTATGTTTGTCCAGATGCAGAAGACTGACAGTTATTGATAACAGTGTCCTCTCTGGTCTGACATAGAATAGCAAAAGCAAGTGATTTGCAGTAAGTGAAATTAGTGAAAGAAGTTGTGCTGCTCAGTTAGTTCCTAATCTTACAATTTGCAAATAATTTTTTGCTGAGAACACTACTGCCTTTACAGTACTGCATTGTGTGGGCTGTGGCCAGCTTCATTTCCAGTCTGTTCCCAGGAAAGAAAGGAGCAAAGTGCTCTTGCATTTGCAGCATATTCCACAGAATGGATAGGAATAATGATATGGCTAGGGAGAAAAATCCTTAAACCAGATCAAAACAAGTACCTTGGGGATCTTTTAATTTTTTTTTCCTTCCTTGATGTTAGGTCCCCAAACTCTTGGAATTTTGGACAGTCAGGATGCTTTAGTAAATGTGCAGAGAGAAAACTGCCAGATTGAAGATTTCTTTAATGCTACTGTCCAAAATCACCAGCCATGCTTGAAAATAGTTCTTAACAGAACATGCTCTCTCAGTTTGTGACTTCTAGCTACAGGGGGCAGAGCATATGCTTTTAGTGCCAAAAAGTTGTTTTGCTATGGGGTTTTTATTGTGTTTGTGTGAAACTTCTTTAAGTTACGCTTTTATGTTTCAAGCTCTTTCTGTGTTTCAGTCTCTAAGGCTTGTCATGAAAGGTATAAATAGCTGCAAAGAAGTCCTGAAAGCCTGCAGATTATTTCTGAATTTCTGAATCTGTAACTGATTCTTTGTATTGTATATAGACTAAGGAAATATTCAGTATTCAGTGGTGTCTTAATTCACTTGGAGAGGGTGTCATTTTCTTTCTTTTATAAGATTAAGTAAGAGAAGACTTTTTGGCCCTACAGGATTTGTGTGTTGCTTTGTTTATTTAGAATATGCATCATTCAATCAGCTGTGTGGGATTTAATAAATCAATCCAGAAACTTCTGAGCACACAAAGTTTATGTCACTGTTGGTGTCACTGGGATATGAATATCCTGGGTGCTTTTTTAGGAGATGGTCTAGTGTGTTCTTGTGTTTGACCATCAGTTTTTGCACTAAGAGACTGGCCCAGGCACCCTCTGTTCTTTTCTGAAGCTTCACTGAAATCACACAGTCACAGAGGTCATAGCATACCTCTGCCTGCCTTTGTGGAGTGTCCTAAGTAATTTGCTTTGGTAGCAGAGTGTAAGGTTTGTATGCATTGACTCGGGCAAGGACAGCAGCAGTTCAGGTTGCTTTGAGTGCCATTCTTGCTCAGGGGCAGATGTCAATCTCTTACATAGAAGCAGACAGTTACAGGCACTTTAATAAGCCTGAGGTAACACAACAGGCCAATTTAATACCCTGATTTGAAGGCTGATTTGATGGCTGATTGCATGTAGCTTGCCTTCTGCAGGAGACTCTGTGCACAGTCTCTACTCTGGTGTGGAGCTGCAAGAAAGTATAGAACAAACCTTCTAAGTACTTCTATTTAGATGTCTTTTCATCCTAAGTTCAGTCAGAAGAGGGTTAAAACCCATTTGTCACAGCCAAAGGGAAGAGTTGGCATTATAGCATCTGGTGGGAAGAGGAGTGTGTCCACCAATGGTGTCACTAATTTTTTGAAAGTGGCCCTGGCCATGGCTTAGCAGAGCATTTATTCAAATCCCTGCTTGCCAGTTCCAGGTACATTGTTTTTTGTATGTGTATGTGCTTCATTGTCTCTTGATCTGCTTGGTTTTCATAATCATGGATGATGGTGTCAAATATAGACGGCAGTAACTGTGGTTGCATAGATGGTAGGGACATCTCAGGTCATCAGCAAGTTCTCATATCAGATGTGAAGGAGTGATTAATGTGCAGTATTTCAAATAGAAGATTCTAACTACTATATCATTATTTATAGTTTTCTAGTGAGTTAGCAGTTAGTCTGTATTTTATTTACTGATCAATTTCTGGTCCTGTAGTTTATGAAATACATTTTTTTCTTTTTGCCCATCCAGTGATATGGAAAAGAAACTTGATTTTTTTTCAGCTGTCATCAGCAAGAAACAAGAACCCTCAAATTATTTTTTAAATCACACAATTTTTAAGTCATTCTTATTATTAGTTAGTGAATTTTCAGAAGCTGGTGGAGGCAAAAATGCATTAGCCATCTGGAGAGATACTGAGCTCAGACTGCATGTTCGAGGGTCACTGTGCAGGCCTTCTCCTCACCCAGGTCTGCCACAGTTGTCCTGAAGTTGGATGGGCAAAAAGGAGAGAGACACCACCGTGTATGTCTACATTATGAAATGAGGGCCATCTGCTTCAGTGGGTAATACTGGATAATAGACTGTTTCATGCAAATAGTAATTCACTAGCAATTACTGTAACAGCTAGACACTGAAGGCAAATCTTACGAAAAACAAATTCTAAATTTGTCTCCTTGTTGTGATAGACGAGATGAATATGCAAATAAATGAATGGTATGAACATTTTGTACTGTGTCCCGTGCATTACTTAGAATTAATAAATAGGGGCTTGAAGTATGGCTCGTGAGATGCAGAGCTTTTCATGTATGTCTGCAGCACTCAATCCACAGCAGAACCAAAACTGCTCCTATTTGATACTGGCAAAATAATACAGAAAATATTAAATTAATATGTTTTAATAGGCAAGGGCCTGACTTCATACCTCATAATCTAGGCCCTAAAATGTATGGTAAGACAGACGTTGTGAAGACCTTGAGGCTGTTTAGCAGCCTGAGCCTCAGCCCATCCTTTTGCTGGTTACCTCCCTTCTACCAAAGTCTTCGGAGGGATATGTGTGTTCCTGCAAGATGATAACATTAAACTGCAAAAAAAAAATCATTTGTATTAATATGATGGCTATGTTCATTTCTGCAAATTCTACCTCGGGCAGTTGCTCATCAGAGAGGCAGGACAAGCAGCAGAGAGCAGCAGCACTTAAAACTCCTGCAGCTGAGTCTGCAGGAAGCTTGTGCGCTGGAGCTGTGCTCCCCAGCCTGGAGCAGTTTTCAGACCATGTGTAGACATATTGACAGAGTACATAAAAAATACTTGTACTGAGACTGCCTGTTCCGCATGTGTTTGGAGAGCAAGGTACTTAAATTTTGAGGATTATAAACTGAGGTGCGTTTACAGTGCAGAAACAGTAGAATATCATTTGCAATGTTACCAATGCTTTTGAATTTCTTTTTGTAGTTAGGCTCATAACTGTTCTTTGTTTATGGGGCTTGGGGCTTGGGGTTTTTTTGTTTTGTTTTGTTTTTTTTAACCTGAAGGTGGCTGAAGATTCAAAAGTTTAACAGTCTCTAAACAAGGTTACAGTCAATACAGAACTTCTCTGCCATACAGTGCTTTCTCTACAGATGAGATCTCTGCCTGATTTGGGAATCTGCCTCTCCTTTTCCTGAAACATTCCATATTTAGAAGCAGTTTTGTTTCTTAGTCCTTCCTAAGGACTCTCAAGGTGCAGACAAAGGACAGCCTGCTCTAAGGGGTTTGGCAACAATTATGGAGCACTTTATGTACCCACAGTGAAGGAAGGAGAACAGCAGAGCTGAGCTTGTCTTTCGTCTTCCCACATGTAGTTTCTTAGTACTGCTAATTTGCTTTTCCTGTTTAAATATTTCCGAGTGGGCAATCAATAGTAGCAAACATCAAAGCTTAATGGGACTTCAGAGCCAAAGACATGGGGTCAGTGCTCAGAGGCTTTTCCAGAAGGTTGTAGTCATTGGTGGCACAGGTCTTCTGGATATCGCACCCAGATGGAAAGTTTCAGCCTGTGGGATGCATGGGAGGTAGTGTAACCCAGCTTCATTCATGCAGTGACTTTGTAAGAGGATTTAGGTCCTGGAGCTGTACGTTGGATGTTGAATGTTGTGTTGAATGCTATAGAGGAACCACATCTTGTTTGCTTTATAGTATAGTGCAAGGGTGTCTACATGCCTAATCCATTAAGTTATTCTTCCTTCATGTAATTTTTCCTCAGTGGGCACAGGAGACAGGTTGGGCTATAAAGTTGGGGAGTTGAATATGAGCAGGAAGAGGGTTGTGATTTAAAAAAAAAAAAAATCACATGATCTATCTAAAGGGGATGTATCTTAAGCTGTTACAGTACTGGATCACAGACACGCAAACCTGGAAGGGGCCTCAGGTGGCATATCCCTGTGCCAGGCACAAGAATGATGAAGCTGTAGCTCCACTGTCAAGCACTTGTCTATACACAGGAGTGTACATAGGCACTGTCTGTACAAGTACGGAGCACTGGTGCAGCAGTATATGCTGGTACAATCTTCTCAGGAGACAAAGGTCTTTGCTGGTATCTCTTTGTAGTAGTCTATCTCACTGTAGTTTACACAGCCCCTAGGCAAAAGGACTAGCCCAGAGCGCACAAGAGCCAACAACCATGTGTCACCTGCAGCAAACAACCCTTTGGATAGCCTAAGACAGTCATCACTACTGGTACCTTCTAAAGAAAACTTCGTCCTCTGGAGCTACTTCATCATAACCTTTAGGACCTAGGTGGGAACCAGGTGGTCTGAAGTTATCCCCCTAATTCCTCAGTGCTTAGCTTCCCCATCCCTAGAACAAGGATGCCTCTTCTCTCCTGTGATAGCAAATGTGATCCAGGTGGTGGAACATTCAGACTGTATGGCAATGAAGGTGTATTCATACCTAAGATAAAAAGACCCAGAGTGTAGAAAATACCCTTATTTTGTGTGAGACTCCTTATTTTGTGTGAGACATTTATTTTAAAAGGTGGACAAAATTAGAAAGATGGCTTTAGCAAAATTGTGGCCAGCTGCTGTGGCAAAATCAATCAAAGTTTAAAGGATAGTGGAAAAAAAAGTGAAGATCAAATTTGTGTTGCTGTTAAATACATAAACCCAAAGATGAGAGGATATACAAGGGAAAGTGCTGCAAAAATACATCTGGCACTGCCCATATTGGTGTTGTACATGTGATATAGTGGAACCAAAATATCAGAAGTGATAGAAAGTATAACTAAAGATGTTACTTGGGACAGACCTTAATATTTACAAATGAGAAACTGAGTAAGGATTTACTACAGTGATCATTTACAGCAAACAAGTAAACCATGCAATACCCTCTGAAACAGTAAAATAGAAAAAAAAAGTTTAAATCTATAATTTTAATCAAAAGTTTGTTTCAGTCATTGAAATTCTGTTATTGCTGCTTACAAACATTAAAGTCAATCAAAACATCAGTAGCCTGCAAGATCAATATTTTTAATATGTTTGCATTGCAGTGCTGCAGATTTTTGGCTAATGGATCTCACCCATATTGATTTCCATGGGAAATGTTAGTCTGATACTGAATTTTTTTTTTTTTAAGCGAGGGATTATTGGTTTGGAATTTTGAAGGAGATAGAAGTATAAAAATTGGTTATTGACTGAATTGCTTGGGGTGAATGAACCTTCAGCACTTGCAATAAACTTATAGCATAGAGTCATTACTGAATACTGCGTTAGTCCCTTAAACCTAAAATCAGTCAATATCCTATTATAACAATGCAAATTGTGGTGAAATAGCATAGTGAGTCATTTTCAAAGCAGCAGGATATTCATTAGCATCTACATACATATATGGATGGATGTATTAAACCACCTCTGGGATATGCACAACAACTGATTTTCAAGCTAATTTTAAATATATTGAGTTTATGTTTATAATAATGCAAAAGAGTTGATATGAAGTAATTTTTAAAATTAGTTTAATGCCTTTATGGCTACAAAAATTAATAAAAATGCAGTGAGATATCATAAACATATATATAAGTACTTGTATAAATAAGTATATTTGATATTGTCCTGGTTCTGAACAAATGCAGGTGATTTTTTTTTTCTATCGTGCCTTTCTGTGATACCTGCTGAAATAAATTAGTTATCCATTCCAGAATATACTCTGCATTCCCAAACAGGGACTGAATGAGTTTACCACAGTTACAGCAAAGCTAGAATATAAATTTTTATTCACAGCTGCATGAAAAACATCTAAATAAAGAGTTACCTTTTGGTCCCTGCTTTAAAAATGCCTTGAGCCTTTGTGTTGCTCTGCACTAGGGACAAGTAGCTAAAAAAGGGTACTGCAATATGCAGGCTGTTGAGTGAAATATATTTTCACCTGAGCTGTATAAATATTTTAGAGGTGTACAAAAACATAGAAATTGTATTTGTGTTTTATTATTACAAAGGCATCTGTGGACATGTTCTGATTTTTTTTTTTTCTGATTTTTTGACTTTGCCTATACCTGGCCAGAAATAAATTGGACTAAGTTTCAGTGGTCTGCTTGGATCAAAATGCCAGTAAATATGCCATGTATGGAGTTCAGCAGAAATCTAATAGAGTCAGTATCAGTAGCTGATGTATCATCTTAACTAAAGAAGTCAGACAAAAGGCATGTTGCTGTATCCTGCTGGAGTTTTAATGGACCAACACCTTTTGGGAACAACTAGTAATGAAGTCTAAAATCTCTCAGTAAACTTGTTAATAAGGTCTTGTCATTGACAAGGTACCTCTGTAGTTACTCTTCAAGTCATGCAGTTTCTGGATAATTAACATCCTCCAAATTACTCCAGCCACTGAGTTAGGACAGAGAGATGGTGTTAGCAGCCCAGCCCCTCTGCCAGCCACAGGCAGAAGGGATGATGTGGTAACCTGCCTGTCCCTGCACTGCATGCAACCCTGCACCACTGTGCAGGATCAGTTTTGGGCAGATTTTGGAGCATCCTCCTTATTTCACCTTGACTAGGATAGATTTTGCTTTTCTGGTATGTTTTATAGTTTTTTGGTTGATCATTTTTGTTGTTGTTGTTGTTGTTTCATGAGTAAATACTAAAATAACACTTCGGAATATGGTTTTCCACATTTACCAGCTTTGCAGCGCAAAATGCTGGATGTGCATCTTTATTCCGTAATTTTTAGAAGACAGTAGAAGGATGAGGAATGTTTCCTAAGAACAAAGAACTAATTGAAGATAAAATCCTCATTTGTAAAAATTTCTCTGCCTTGTAGCTTTAAACTTGTTAACGTGATTAGGAAGAAATATGTTTTATCTTTCGTAAATATCAGAAGCAGAGATTGGATATGTTTAGGCAGGGGTAGTGAAAAAGGTAAGCAGAACTTCCGGTACTTAAAATTTCATGTTCTCTTAATGAGGAAAATGTAAGAATTTTAAAAGGGAGTAAAAATAATATATTCCCCCACTTGTTTTTGTGGCTGTTCCAACCCTTTTCAACTCAAAACAGAAAAAAATACAAAAGTTTGAGCTTTTGCTTCAATAGAGCAAGCTAAATCAAGAAATCCAACAGAAATGCAATTTTTTAAAAAAAAACCTGTTTTAAATAATTCAGTTATAATAAACTGCAGAAGTTGTGCTAAAAAAAGAAAAAATAAACACACAGTACCATAGGAAAAGTTTAAAAGAGCCAGAATTAAGTGGAATGAAATATTCTTGGTAGTTATGCCATGTCACCATCATGAATTAAGTGGAAAGGAAAATCAGTAAGTGCATCAAAGGTCCTTTAGCAGGATCACAAGCGAGTTTGGAAGCCAGAGGTGACTTGATGTTTACGTAGCAGGACCTTAAGAGCACAGAGATTAAGAAGTTTTCCCCATATTCAATGCCAGCATGTATGCGCTGTTTTGCTGTCCACTCCCCCCCACTCCTCCGGTCCCCTTGGGGTGGTAATTCCAGCAGGACAGAGGTGATGCTGCAAGGCTGTAGAGATGTTTGCCATTGAAAACAATGCTGGGTGCTGACTCTGGCAGCCAGTACAAATTCGTTGTACCTGTGGTAGTGGAACCGCTACAGTTTCTTTCATAATATGCCTCTATGAAATGAAAGTAATGTGTTTTTTGTAATAATTGTTTTCAATTGGGTTTTTGAATTCTGTGGTTCCAAAACTCAGTTTTTTTAGTTGCACAATTTTCCAGAACAAAGAACCCAAACAGCTACACAGGAAAGTTACCTGCTTTGCTGGAAATGTTCATAAGAAAGGCAGGGGCTAAGCATCAGAGCTGGGAGTCTGCAGATTGGTGTTTCACACCCCAACAAAGCTATTCAGGATCAGCTGTAACTCAGACAGGGCCAGGCTACATTTATGTCTGTGTACCTTGGTTTCTCCAGACACCAGTATTGTGCAGTCTTTGCTGAGCCTCCATGTGGTGGTCCTGGACATCATGATGGTCAAGTATCTGTGCCTACAGACTTTTCTACATCTGAGACAGAGGCATTAAGCACTTTAACATCACTTGTTCTTCTTATGATTCAGACTAAAGAAGCAGAATGGGAAACCAGCTCACTTGGGAAGGCAGTTACAAATTGGGTTTAAACACAAGTAAGCTGTCAAGGGGGTGATGGGAAGAACGTAGCCTTGCATGCTGGACTGTTGAGGTAACCTGGCCACAGGACCCTAGGATCAGGTTCCCAGTCTCTAAACTGAGTATAAATTGAGTCAATTATCAGGCTTTAGCTGTGTAACTTGCCTTGATATTAGTGGGCATTGTGGGGCTAAAACTTTCAGCAATGTTGTGCAGATGTAGGGGTGTCACTCTCTTGGAAATGTTGAAAACATCATATTTTTTTGTCTTTGTTTCTGAATTTTGTGTATGCCAAACTGGTCATAATAGAGGAGTTCAATTTGACAATCTTGTGATTCATTTAAAAAAGATAATACAGGCTGCAATGACTTCAGAAACACAGGCTAAATTGGAAAAATAGCAAAACTCCTATAACTTTTTCTCAGATTAGCAAAGCTCAGCTCTTTTTTTCCCTGAGTAGCATGTTCTTCAGCATTATTTGAAATACATCTTAAATTTGTAATCTGGATTTGCTACATCTGCTTCATCACCTTAGTCAAGTACACTAACTACATACACAGAAATACTGAACTGGCATGTCACAGCATGAAAGATTGTATCTTGTGTTTGCATTGTCTATATTGTTCATTGTGTTACATAGGTTCATTTATTTACATAGATTATTCTTGGAAGGTGATATATTTACCTCACCTGGCATAGAAAAATGTTGGGAAAATGACAAAAACATGGGAAAGCTCTGCAGAGACTTGTTTTGTGTTTCCAGCATTCGGATGTTTGCAAACACACTTATTTGGTGTTAATGCTCACCTTAGGAATTTCTGATCAATTTTTGTAAGGTTTTTTATTCAGCTAGATGGGTGGGCAGGCAGTGTTTTAACTGCATCATTTTTAAATATATTTTAAATATATTTTGTAACTCCTAACAAGCATCTAAAGACCTTGAAAAAGAAGTCCAAATTCCAGCTTTGGCATGGTGGCATCATCTTTATGCTAAATAATACAGCTTTAGGTAATTATTCTTTCTTGTGTCAGTAATGCAGTTTTGTTCCTGCCAGAGTGTAGGAGGTATGGCTCCTTGGTGTTTGTCACTAGGTATCATCCAAACATCATGATTATGATTTTGCAATGTTTGAATCTTCTTTGATGACTAGAGAAGTTAATGAGCTGATTCACGTTTTTCTTAGGGTTTATTAGGACTTCTCCTATTAACCTGGAATTACTAAAATTATGATGGTGATTAACATGTTCTTAAGTGATGGTATTTTGCAACAAAATGTTCACAGTAGCCCCAGATCAGGGAAGTTCTCAAAACAGGATGCTGCAGGAAACTGAGCACTGTTGCATCATATTGAATTTAATGCATGCTGAAATGTTGTGGGAGGTTGAAGCAAAATTTTTGGGTCCGTAAGCTTCAATTGGGTTTATACTTTCATATGTGCATATTAATTCATTTGTAATAGAATTGCTAATTCCCTGCTGTGTGATATGCTGCTACTTTTTAAATCAAGTCTTCTGAACAGGAAATTTATGTGAACCTGAATAAGAGAGGTAAATGTGTGCCTCAATAAAATAGGTAACCTGTGTTGGTTCAGTGGGTGCTACTGTTGTGAGTGTAGTAAAACACAGCACCTCCAAGGCAATTGAGCTATATTATGGTTCTACCCAACAGACAGTGTTCACCTTGAAGCTGAAAGTGTACAATAAAGTATAGGTATGGTATTTAAGCAGTTGAATACAATTTCCTGAACATTTTAGGGTTTGGGAATTTAACAGCTTATTTGAAAATGAAATCAGAAATAGCATGTGGTGATTGTACTGCTCTGTGTAGTGTTGCAGGAATACCTCCAGAGTCATGCATGGGACTACATCACCATCTCATATCTCTCCTTCTCCCTCCTCCACCAATATCTCCTTTCTGTTGTAATGGGGGAGAAATTGATTGCAAATGTCTTTCTTGAACCCCTACTCCATATATGTTAGCACCTAATCTTCTACAGTTAGCACCTAACCTTCTACCTTCTATTAAAGATCTGTATTTACAGTAATTATATGCATAATATGGCATATTATTGTTTGGACTTCCTATTTAATCAGTACAGAGCTTCTTAAAAGTGCAGCTGAAAAGGGCAAACAAAATTAAACATTTATATACCAAAACAAGTTTGATTTTCTAAGCTCCCAGCATTCCAACATACAGAGATTTGTTCCACCAAGTTTTGCGATGGCTTGCAGATGGGCTATGATTAATCAGAGATCTGACTGTGAAGTAGTTTGCAATTAAACTGGAAAGCTCTGAAGCATGCTAATTGAATCAGAAAATTAGAGACACTGAACAGTAATTGACTATTTCTCATGCAGCAGGTGCCAGGCCACTCAGCTGTGGAACAAGGTATTTAAGGCACATTAGCACTAGGAAAAATATTTCTTGATATGGAACAGTCAGATTTTCTGCTCATTTTCACCATGGATGTCAGAACACACAACTGTGATATCTAGAGTCCATAGTGCATGTTGCAAGAATTTGAGCAGTGGGGTCATCGTGAACTTACATTTATGCAGTGTCTTGAATCAAGCTGAAGTTGAAGTATCTGAGTAACTTCCTTGCCCTTATGGACTAGTAATTTACTCCTTTTTCTTTTTGTAACAATTAAACAAAAGACAAGGCTTTTAATAGCAGCAGTCCAGGTCGTAGGCTAATAGCAGCTTCCAGACTCCAAGGACATCAACTCTCTGTCTGGGGAACCTTCTCCATAAGGTGGGGTGATGTTTGCTTATCTACTGCTGTGTCATTTGTGGTCTGTCCTTGGAAAAATGATGGATGGACACTAGGTAACACTAGCATATGTTTTCACTACACCATTCTTCTTCTCAGTCTTCACTGGGGGGGAAATGGCTTTTATTCTGTTTGCCACTTACAAAAGTGGAGATAAGTGGATTGTGAATTCCTGAGAATCTGTGAATTGCTTTAATGAAGTACCTTCACTTTTGTTTCATTTTTCTGCAGATTTAAAGAATTGAATGTTTCTAGTTAAATATTAGTTGAGGGCATCAACTATATAAATCTAATACTGCTGTGAGCTTAAGAGATGCATAACACCAGTTCATATCATGTCTCAGCATGAGTTTATATCTTCTAATTAGTACCACCATTTTATTGAGAGCACATGCAATGAAAGTTTGTTTGCCATGCCAACAGGGACTGAAGCACATACAGTAGTTTTGCTATAGTAGAACGATGGTGCAGTATGAGCACAAAAGACTTATAGCTGAGCAGTAGGTAACCAAAAAAGAGTGGGATTTAATAAATGAAACGGTGAAGAGTTTTTACAGAGATATAACCATTTTCAAATTAGACTGGGTAGGGCGCATGATTTCTTTCATCTCAACTAATTAGAGCTTGGTATGCTTATTGGTGAATAAAAAGGAAAGTATTAAAATACAAATGCACTGCATCATATTACTCTGGTATCAAGAAGCAGAATATTACAATATCCAAATGCTAATCATATAACTTAGCAGATGACTGCAGAAAGTCGTGTATTTGAACTGAGACATAAATTATAAATTGTAAACAGTGCATAGGGGATATGTTGTAACTGTGTCTCATTTAAATTAAGGCAGAAAGTTTTCTCTGAAGCAGATTATGTGCCTTCATTAAGTTTTAAAGTATCTTCTATAATGTTTTATTAAGATCACTTGGCACAGTGTTTCCCAAACTGGATGTTAGCAATATGTACTGGTGGAAGCGGCTGCAGTGGTAGAGGTGGCTCAGGTGCATTGCTGCACTCCATAGCTTTTAACAGCACACTTCCTAGCCAAGTGCTAGTGCACATACACCAATGTCTTTGCCATGTAATGCCCCTCCTCAAAAGTCCTCATGCCTTTGCTCTCTGTACTTGAAAGCAGCTCTAAAACATTTACATGATCAATGTTTATTGCTGGAGGGATAAAGTTTGCTCTTGCATGGACAAGTGAGAACATATTGATCATTTTATTCTATCTGCTATTTCTAAATTCAATGTACCTCTGGAGTCAATAAGTGAGATCGAGAGCATTTTCTTTTTTTGTGTGCCTGCTTGTAGCTTGTACTCAAGATCCAAGATGCATTTTTGATTAATCACGAATGCTCTGAGGTCATGGAAAGCAAATGTGTTTGTGGAGTGTCAGGCTGATGCTGTCAGATAAATGTCTTAAGCTTAGCCAGGGTTCGTGCCCCAGCTTTAGGCTGTGCCAAGCGTCTCCCCTTGTTGATAACAGCTACACTGGCGGCGACTGAGCTGTTTGTTCACTGAAAGGGCTGACCTTGCCACCTCAGGCTGGAGTCAGATGAAAAATACCAGCCATGTTTTAATTGAAACTTTAAAAAAATTAACCTTGTGTGTTTTACCCATCTTCAATGCAAATGAAATCTGCATTCCCCTTCTTGCATGGGGGTCTGTCTGCTTGGCTTCTCCAGTGTCTACCTAGCTGGTCCCACGGCTGCAAGCCATCTTGATAAACACTGCATCTTCAAAAAATTTTTGACAAGGTATTTTTGCACATGACCCAGACAGGAAAGAAACCCTGCCCACAAAACTAAAGATTTTTAGGGACAGTCCACATTTTGGTTCCTAGATTCTCCAATAATCTCAATGGTGTGGCCTGGAGAGGGTGTGGTGTATGATCAGTGGTGCCTCCCCTCATCCATGGGAGGCTTTTAGGTTTGCCTTTTGCTCGTCCATGGTTGTTGGTCCTCTGTAACTAGTTGTCAGCCTCAAACAGGAACAGTGACATGATTGCAAAGCCAACATGTGAGATGCATGAGGGAAGCCTGATTTTTAGCACAGAAGGCAAAATGATGGATCATATGGTGGTGCATAAATAAGTGAAAACTCAAAGGACTTCTTGGAGGCATTTGTTATAAACCACCTCAAGTCAGTGCTTTTGCTCCTTCCCATTTCTCCGAAAACATGTTTGTTCTCTGCTCCAAAGATTATGTTCCACTTTCCTCTCAAGAAGTTCATACTGTCATGGGTAAATCATCAGCTAATTAGACACAACAATGCTGCAAAAAGTTTTTTTTAAAAAATATGTAACGCATCTGTCATGAACTCCCACCAGACCTCTTGGAATGAGATATTTTTAATATTTTATGTTGAACACAAAATATCTTGAGGAAATGGTTTTATATTCTGTACCAAAACAAAACCTTCAGTGTCAAACAAGTAATATTGTCTAAGAAGCCCTTTAGATGCCAATATTTCAAATTGCCATATTCCTAAAGTATAAATTTCATTTTAATAAAATGTACTCAGTATAGAAAAAAAATTGCAGGGAATAATAAAGAAAGTGGAATGTATGTTGGGATTTATTTGAAGCCTGGAGTGCACTCTGATACAGGAACAGACATTAGTGTTTTACTGCTGGTCCTACAAACATATTTTTTTTAATGTGATGTTTTCAGCTAACATCTAAATAAAAATAAATGTAAATATTTTTCTGTTTGAACTAATTATAAAGAAATTGCTGTCTGATTTTATCCCACAAATAACTTAGTCTTCTTTAAAATAATATTTAACATAGAGGTTTAAATCATGTTCTCTGTGGTGTCCTAATAAGTTATTAATAGTTAAATGTTTGTGTTTTGCATAATTTGTCTATACAGAAGGGAGAGATGATGCATGTGAGAGACACAGATTTGAATACTTTAAATGGCTAAAACTTGAGCAAATCCCTGTTTCATGTTTATTCTTGGTGGCAGGTCACAGATTAATAAAATATGAATAAAATTAATAAAAATACTTACCTGAGTGACAGGAAAATGCAGTTAATCAAATTCCATTAATCCAAATAAAGTTCCAAGTCATTAATCTAAATACTTAGCCTGAGACATGTTCTTTAAATAGATCAGCAATCCTTATTAAAAAGAGAAACATATCTAGCTTGGCACATCTGCAAGTGTGCAATTCTATATGATGACCTTGTTATCCTGACATGCACAAATATATCTCTTTTCCAAGACAGGGTTTGCATACACCATTTCTGCAGCTTTTTTTACCTGGGACAGCTACCATCTGCAGTTGGTCCCCATGTGTGTTTTCAGCTCCACTACTCTCCACTTCTTAGGAATTGCAGTACCATCACTGTGTAGACACCTGTGTGAGGAAGGGGGTCAGCAGTAGGTTCAGCATATGCCAAGAAGGTCTGTGTATGCTGCAGAAGTGAACCTGAGCAGGTCATGATAGTTGCAGTGATATAGGAGCACTTTACACTGTCCAGATCATGGTGCTTATATATGTCAGCTCTGACAGAAAAAAAATATATGTAAAAAAATTATGTCTTCTTCTTGTATGTTATTTTTATATAAATGACTATTCTCATCTCAGCTGGAAAGGTAGAGTAGAAAGCGTTGACAAAGAATCAAAGTTATCAACACAAGTAATCAAAGAAACAATGGAGGTCTTTTGTCAGGAAATTTAACAGTACCATTGTGCAGAAGGTCTCCTGCAAACGTTTTATTGACTCAGGTACTGCCTCACATTATTCCTTACAGGGAATGCAGCATTACGTAGCATACTTAATGTTTTGATTAACTCATCCAAGTTATGAATTGCATTCTGCGTGTTTTTTTCTTATTATTAGTCCTGTCCTATTTCTTCCTGGCTTGTTTAACTGAGCTACTGAATCAAACCATAGCCAGGTAAGAGGAGCAGTGATGTTAAAATGTAATTGGTTTAGGCAGTCATGTCCCACAGGTGAGTTTGTCACTGGTGGAAGTAGATTTCTTCAGCTTCAGAGGATAGCTCAGAAGCCCTTTTATCTGTGTATTTAGGGTTTGTCCAGGGAGCAGTTGTGTTAATGAGCTGAGTTCTGCCCAAAGGATGTGCTTGGGAGCTCTGGGCATGGTGGTGCCAAGGTCCTCTGGCTTCTCCTAGACTTGTTCAGAAAGTATGTTCTTTAAATGAATTTAAATGAATGCATATCCAACCCATATAATTCTAAAACTTCAACATTTAAATGTAATTTTTATTTGTGGATTGTGTGATTAAGGAAGTTACTGAGTTTCACAGATAGCATTCACCTGCTCTTTTAACAATGTTAGCTTGGATGCCATCTCATTGCCCTTCCATCTTGAAGTTCATAATTGGACTCCCTTGCAAACCAAGTTAATTCAGTCCACTGCTGGATTTTAATTAGACATTAAGAGAAAATAAGACCATGTCACTTGTAGTCAGAATATGGCCTTAGTGTATTCTACATGGGAATGAGTATTTGTGCATTAACCCCTCAGGCACAGGCAAGAGATATTTGCTACATCTGAACTCTGTGAGAAAGGTTGGCCATTTTCTTGCTACAAAAGAAACTTAATAAAGCTAATGAGGACACTTGGAAAGTGTACTATATCACTGTGCTCCAGCATCACTGATAAGCATCAGTGAAATCAGATTTGTAATGGAGGTGTCTGATTTGTTTAGCATAAATGTAAGGGACCTACCTACCTCTCTCTTCCTGCAGAGCATCTGTTCTCTCTGAGACAGGCTCTGCTTTTTTACAAAAGGACAAACAGTAAAGTACACCATGCCTTCAACGAGTCAAAGCAAGTGAAGGCGAATCAAGAACATACATTCCAAGGATGGAAAATAAAAACCCCCATAAGGTTGTGTGCCTGGAGAGGGGCAACAGTACCTTTCACCTCTGAACGTACATACCAAGGAGGGCTGTCAGTATTTAATGTGTCCTGTGAAAACAAAATGTCAGGCTCCTTTCTTGTTGCTGTTGTCCATCTTTGCGGGTAGAAGTTCAGAGGTTCTGTAGCTGCCTGCAAAAGGCATTTCTGGGCAGCACCAACAAAATGGGGTAAGCCACCAAAACAGGTGTCCACAGTGATGTATTGATGGTGAAAAACTGGTGACAGTATTTTTCAAGAAGTTTTCAGCTCGTCTTGTTAAGGGAAGACACTGGGTATTAGGCAGAGCTTCATGATGCCTGGTTCAGCTTGGCACTAGTACATGCAATGGGTCTGCCCTGACCTTAGCATGGCGCTTTTAACATATTTTTTAGCATGAGGACTTCCCTGAAAACTGGTACCTGTACGCCCTGCAAGCACTGCACTAAGTCCCCTCATGTCCTGAAATCTGGAGAACAAGAAAGACACAAAACACCACTGTATGGTGTGACAATGTTTGTCAAAAGGATCAGTGGCCTAATTATTCTCATTCTTTGCAGGCATTTCAGCAAATGAGATCTTTATTGAGGAACTTGAAGGAAGTTCATCAAGTGGGTTTGCAGAAGTTTTTGGGAAAAGATTGCAGAAGTTAATACTTAGAAAACTTGCACTTGGATGAGCTGACTGCAAGCAGGAGTGAGTTTGAAATGAGATTGGGCAGGAGATAGGAAGCTCATGTATGTCAGAGTTAGTAAGTAAATGTGCCTGAGAACAGCCCTTGTGGCTGCCTCTGCTTTTGTGCTCCTCACAAAACGGCTGGTGCATCTGTACCCATAACCAAGGGATGCTCTTCACACTCAGTTCTGGAGTGAGGATTTCCCCAGGTCTGTTCTCCAGAGGCAGGTGGATGCTATCACACTGTTTTGGGGTGGAGGGAAGTCTAGTTTGAGGACAGGCACAGGTCATTCAATGCCATCTGGATTCAGTGTTCATCAATGTTCTACCTTGTGTTAAATTTATCAGCATAAAGGAAGTGTCTGAACTCTGAAAGTAAAAAATTTCCTTATGTGAGACATGATCAAGAAATCAGAGCTGAAGAAAGAACCAAGAGTGTATGATCAAAGCTCTAAAATCTGAGGAAAGGTCTTGATAGTCACACTCTGGAGGAGTATATAGTCACTAGTCACAGTGAGCATGGATATCAGTGCTGGCTTTAACAAATCAGGTGAGAATGGTGTTAGAGTTGTAACACAGGATTTACATAACAGTGGCAGACAAAGTGAGCCTTTCATGTCAGTGAAAAGACCATGCACTTTTTACTGGATTTTTGTCTTTGTTTTCAACGACCATTAGAGATGGTCATTGACATATGACCATATATGACGTATATTTAGCACCAGAAGACATATATTCAGCAACATAAACGCAACTCTTTCCAAGATTTCATTTCTTACTATGCTTATGTTAATTTTACAAGTTGATTAAGTCTTTGTAGTTATGTTCTGGCTTACGGCAACTTGTTTATCAGCAGCATAATTCATTCGCTAGCACTTAGTATGACACTAGAGAGAAGTAACACTTTATTTCTTAGAACTAATTGGCTTCACTATGTAGTTCAAAAATCATTGACGTCTAGTTGATTGGTGCTCACAGAAAATGCACCACGCTAGTAAACTCAGATCTGATATCAGCTGTATTGTTATTAATTTTAAATGAATGCATATCCAACCCATATCATTCTAAAACTGTATATCACAATGTAAATGCTAGAAAAGTGAGATTCAGTAGTGAGGCCTGTTTTGTCCATCAGGGACATGCCTATATTATGAAAATTCTTTTGGAAATATGAAATCAATTCCTTGAACCTTATCTGTATTTTCACACATTTTAGGAAGGAAAGAAGTGTGCTATAAGTTTCCTCACAAATTAATATAGTTTGGGTAAGTGTTAAACAAAAGACAGGCTGGTAACAACTGAAGAAAGGTGGAATTGTAAAAAACAGGAAATTTATTTGGGGTTAAAAGAAGAAAAACACTACATTTTATTTTACATTTCAGGTTTAGAGAAGGCAAAATATGGCATCAGTAACTATAGTAATATTTTTTCTTATTTTAAATAGCTGTATATTACGTGTTTGTTTGGTGCCTACAGTTATTAAGAGTCCTACAGTTATTAAGAGTTGCTTGGAGGATGGGCAGTGATGGCAGTTGCATCCCTACCTTTCTAATCTGCCCTGGCCCCTCCAAGCAAATGTTAGTACAAGTGACAGAAATGGAGACAAGACAGTGATCAATGGGGCTTAGGGAAATAGCATCAATGGTAGGGTGGGAAAAGACCAGGGAAAGGAAAATACGTCTTTCTGAAATCAGCTGCAAGCAAGAGTCACTGCCTCCAGAAAGCCTTCCTCAGGAATCTATCAGTGGAGGGGCCTAATCTGCTGATGCTGAGAAGGAAGCATTGTAGTGCTGGATTACCAAACTTCTGACATTTAATACAAGATTTTTACTGGTGGCAGTCTGCATCATCCTTTCCATTTCAAGAATGCAGAGAAAAATCTCTGCAATAGCAGAGTGGTTGTTACAGTGCACAAAAACTTGTCAGAAATAGGCATGTATAAAATGCCAAATCTAGCAATAAAACATCTGTCTTTGCTTTTTAGCAGTATGATGATTTTGGTGGTTTAATCTACAGAAATGCCTTTGAGATCTTGACTATTCGACGGAACTGTGCTGTACCATGCTTCACTGCTTTTCACTGTGGGAAAGAGTGTGAGTGGTGCCTGTGGACCAATAAAAGTTTCTCTTCATAATGAGATATAAGCTGAAGGCAAGCACTGCTTTATCTTTACAGATGACTTTCACACTGCAATGTTTGAGGCTGATTTTCATCACAAATCAAGTTTGTGGATTATTTTACCAGTGCTATTGCATACCCATGTCCAGTGTCTTGCAAGCCCAAAACAATCTGCATACCTTTTCAAAAGGCAGCTGCAGGACAGTGGAAATAAGACCTGAGGCATTGCACCTTATTAAAATGTAGGCTGAATTCCTTACAGATACCCACTCAGGTATCTTGTATAATCTTCTATCAGGATTGTATCTTGGCTTCAGTTTGTATGACATTGCATGTTTTAAATAGGACAAAGGCTCACTGCTGTCAGTCCTGTTTCAAGCCCAGTATTTATCTGCTTCTTTGCGGATGCCATTTTTTATCTGGTGTCCAGAAGAGCACACCTCTGCCAACACACCATTTCCCAATACATCACTCTTCGGCTTGCATGATGTCTGGAGAGACAAGCTCAGACCTGGATGCTTTTCCTCGCTGTGGTAGAGAAAAGGGACGTCTCTGGTGCCTGCTCTGACAAGAAAGTTGATTCATGTGTAAATTACCAGTTGCCCTTTATTTGCTTGGTCCATGGAGACACACACAGATAAAAGGCTCACTGGGTCAGAGCTGAGTGTGTGCTGGTTTCTCCCATGGCCACAATGACAGGGTTAGGGTTGTTGTCAAAGATTATCAGGCTCTCATGTCTTACCATTATTTACTTGCAGGGTAATACATAAAAATAAAATTTGGTACACAGGAGTCTTTTACAGCATTTCAGCCGCGTGTGCATTTTCAGGTGCATGATGTCATCACCATCGCCTTTCAATAGCAGGAGTTCTGCTGTCTATAAAGACAGGACAGCTGTCTTTATACTGAAATGCTTTGCTTTAAATACCTCTTCTACATAGAGAGGGAGCATGCCCCAGGCTTCTTCAGCCCTCTACAGGAGAAAAAAAAATAATTATTATCTGAGCAAAATCACTTCTAAAATCATATATAAAAAAGTAACAGAGGGAAGGTTGCAGCAATTTTGAACTGAAGCCCCTTTAGTGTGTGATTTTGCATGCTTGTAATTCCCAGTCACGGCATTGAACAGCTCTCAAATACTTGCAACACCCCGTGTTGTGTCTCATTTAATAACATAGTTATAATATATTTGTCTACTTTACAACTGTATTTGTATTGGCATATAAAGTGTGCAGCAGCTGGGAGCTGTGTGGGGGTGGCAGAAAGTTATTTGATCTACAAAATCAGTTACTTGTCACTCAGTTGCCTTTCACTGAAGCATAATAAAGAATCATTATGGGCCTATTAGGCAGTGCTGATGTAAATGTATTTTATGTGCCATTTTCAGATCAACAGTTAACCATACAAAAGTAAAGTTGTTAAGTACATCATTCTTTGTTTAAGAAGGCAAATCATAAATCAGGCAGAATATTAAGCTTATGAAATGTAAATTTGAGACCCCAAGGGTTTTATCTATTAGGTCAGCTTCAGATTAGGCATCAGGCCTATCCTTTGCTTCAATAGCAAGTAGACAAAGTTATCTGTGCTAGCTTTCTACTTTTGTGACAGTGTTATGAATGCCTCTTAAAAGGTTTTTGTGGGGGGAAAAAAGCAAACCTTTTAACATATTTTAAAAACCCTAGAAATTAAATGGCTCAGACTGGATTAGGAGAGTGAGGGTTTAACTTGTTGCGCATGCATTTTATATCTCCCATGAGAATTCTTTTGTTCTTCATTGTTATTAATGATATCCCATTTTTTTGTATAATATTGATGCTACTGGAATCACTTAACAGTTTTATTTGCCAGACAGAACCTGTCTAAAAAAAGAAAGTTGTTAATGCTAATATTTTGAAATTCTCCTCACATCCCTTGTTACTCTTTTAGTTACTGAAATTGCAATTTGAAAATCCTCACATTTCCAGAATCTGAGTTTCTTCTTGATCTTATTGATGAAGTTTGAAGCAGATATTTTCAAAGCCATCTGTATGAAAGTGCACTTTTTGGCGTCTTTCATGGATTACCAAGGCCAGGGTTAAAAAGGAAATCTGGAATAAGGTAAAAAGCCGTAGTTCACCATCTCATTTTGCTTTCTTCTGCACAAATTTCCAGTTCCATTTCATTGGTCTATCTGGGCATCTCCAGTGCCTGCTGCAGGTTTAGTGGTAAAACACAAGAAAGAATGTAGTACATCCTAGCATGTGTATGCTATCTGGGAAAGGAAAGGTTTGGTAACTTGGTTTAAGAGCTTAGTTGATAATACCCAAAATGGGCTGCTATGAGGAAATGGCAGGTTTAGTAGTAGTAGTTTATGTGGAGTGTTCAGCACTAGGAGATAGCAGGTAATGGAGATAGCAGTGAAAGCTACAGTTTGAATAAGTCCTGATTTAATTGGATAGATAAAAGCTGGGTTCTTAGCTGCAAGCCTACCTAGATGTGTAGTATCCTTAGTCCTAGTGTGATATAGCCTTACCAGTATAAAAGTGTATTTTCTGAAAGATATGTTGGTATCCTAGTCTCAAAAATACTTAGGAGAGTTAGTGGAAGGATATTTTTTCAGTAATACCAATGTGTTTGTATAGTAACAGAACTGAAATATTTGGCAGTTCTGTAAGTATACAAATATGCTTCATGTATGTAAGTATGGAGCATAGTACACAAATACAACATTTCCTTAATATAAGCAGCAACATTCTGTGGCAAATTTCCTAAGAATATATTTTATACGTCTGTGAAGATATTTACAAGATATAATTATATGACAAAAATATTTGAAGGTAGTGAACAGATTTGTTTATAGACATAGTCTTTTACTTACCAGGATAGCTGATCACAAATGTGGAATTCTTGCTTATATTGTGCCATAAACATGTGTTCTTATGCATATAGAACTATACATAACAACAAAGAGCAAATGTCATTGCTAAAGCTCAGTCTATGGCACGCATGGGCACTGTGTGTTAAAACATGGTGAATAAATGCTGCAGTGAACTTGGCCAGCTTTGTGTTTTGAGGGAGATCCTACATTGTCGTTATCTTGTGAAGCGAATTCACATGTTTGATGTAAAACTTTAGGTGAGGCAGACTTTCAGGTGCTTATTGTTCATTTGGGCCTGAGAACTGCATACGCAATGCCTGGTTTGTGTTTGCCAGTGTTGTGATTTATGAACACAAATCAGTTAATATGCTACAAATTATGTATGCAGTTAAACTGAGTGACATTTGAAAACTTGCATGCTATTTGCATGATATCTGATCTTACTGCATCAGGTCCTGCTGCCCAGAAAGAAGCTAAGAAGGTCATGGAACTGATGTGACGTTTGGCAAAATTCCCCCTTGAGTATGGGACGATTGCAAAGAAGAAATTTTTTGGTGCTTTCTGTCACATATTATTAATTGATGGCAAACAACTCTTGCGCAGCCACACACTTCTAAGCAACCTTATTTCACCTTCATGCAACTTAACAGCACAAAGAACAGTTTTGTTGTTTATTATTGTTTAGGGCAGGCACAAAAGCAACAACAAAAACTAAGATGAAGTCAGTATAACAGTAATTCTTATAGCTGTGCATCTCACTGTTTTCTGGATTACTTTGCAAATAATAAATCAAATTCCTCCTCAAGGTGACATGTCAGTAATTTCAAATTTGATTAGTTTTATATGAAGAATGTTGGTATATTTCTGTATGAATCTTTGATAGCTCTGCATACAACCTTTACATTTAGAATGCCCCTTTGTGACAGTGTGGCACACTGAAGTAATGTTAGCTACTTGCATCTATAAAATCATGGGGATTCTGGTTGGGGTATGGCTCAGCAAGCTTGACTTTGGCCTGTTCCTCCTAAAAGAATCTGAGAAATGTAATAACTGTTCAAGAATTTTGGTGTGTTTATTTTTAATATCATAAAAGGAAACAGGTGGGTCTAAAGGGGAATATTTACATCATGCAGTAACGTGACTCATAACTTCAAGCCTCCAGGTGATAGAGTCAAATCTCAAGTGATCCATAGGACATTTGATCCCTAGAGTTGTGAACCACGTCATGTGTAAGGCTGGTTTTAAGCTCTGCTACTTGATGTGCTTTATTTTTTTGTTGATGGGGCTTTGTGAAAGTGCCAGGTTTTCATCATTTCATAGCACAAGCTTGTTACAAATCATAAACATTCCTCTTAGCAAAAGTGCCACAGCAGAAATTTGTGTTGCTCCTTGCACAATGATCTATCTTTATCTTCTTTGAAAAGGCTGTAAGGGGGCCTGTATGGATTGCAAAGCTGGCAATTTTATGAAATGAAATACTTTTTTCCCCCAGGTATTTATCTTTAAAAAGTGAGAAGCTAAATTCTTTTAGTCTTGTTTTTATTCTGGCTTCAGATTCTTCACAGTATTATTCCCGTTCTTCATCCACATTAAGTAAAGATAGTCTTAAATTAGCGTATGTATCATGAGCCCTTTATAGAAAACTCACCATTACCTGCCTACTCCCTGAGAAGCCTGCCGATTAGTCTTCTATGCTAAATGATATCATTTAAATTTTGGAGGTAGATATTTTGAAGAGGAAGAATCTGAGAAACCCAAAAACATTAGTAAATCCCAGTAACTGTTGTTCAGCAAACTAATTCATGTCTTACGCACATTCCACATTATATAATGGGTTATCTGCTGAGTTTCTCACTTTAGAGAGTTAAACAGATGGGATATTGCTATTATAAGAAATAAATGTTTGGGCTAGTGCCCAGTTTGCATTCAAGAGAAAGGGAGTAGAAAAGTTCTTGTCCTGAAAATCAGACTAGTAATTGGAAAGTTTTGGGCAAATAATTGAGAGACTGATACACCAAAGCACTGACTGCTAGGGCATCTGCACATAGACTCTGTTGGAAGAGAGAGCACTTTTCTTCCCTTTTGTGTCAGGAAATTTATATTGTACTGGTAAGTGCATGGGTTAAGAGTCTGCTGGAATAAATCAACGTATTATAAAATTATGCCTTTTCAGAGCCACTAAGAACTGGGATTTTTGCATTACCAGTTTGTGTATTGTACAGAGCCAAGGTAGTGCATCCTGTGGTGCTAAGCAAAAGACCCTGCTGAGAGTAGATATAGCAACATCTGTCATTGCCAAGCCCGGGATGGATGTTGTGATATGGCACTAGTAAACAGAGCAACAAACAGTAGTTGGTAAATACTGGGCCAGATATGGATAAGAGTGTGCAACTTGTGTAGTGTTACCAAAATAATAACATGTTGCATGAGCAGTGTAATTGCCTTAAATATACTACTGAATATGAATGTTTATAAGGTGATTTCCTCTTAGAGTGTATTAATGCTTTCATAATTTGCCTGGCTTGTTACATATTTCATATGAGTATTAGGTATCTACTTTTGAAACAAAGCCTTCTATGATTTGACTGGATTTAGCAGATTTGCTGTATTTGAAATTGATCAATTAGATTAGCTGGGGGAGTAACTGATTCTGCTTGCTGCAGAGCAGCTCAGTCATCATTCATTCCTTTTTGTCTCATTCAAAGAATACTGTCATATTAGCACAGAAGTGTATGTGCTAGCAGCTGACACAAGGAAAAGAAACCATACATGGCTGTCATTCCAAAATAAGTAACTCATATATGTCATAGCACCATTTATCATATAAAGTTAAAATTTGGATGTTATGTTCTTTCCTATAAGTTAATTGTTAAAACTGCCATTGCGGATACTTTATCTGCCATTTATGATCTTTTGCATGATTCTTCATATAGTTTTTTCATTTACTCATTTTCTTTATCACTGTTCTGTTAACCAAATATCCAGAAAAAAATACAAAGTAACTGTTATCTAAAGCCACAGAAACAAACTGCAGAGATGAGTCTACAAATGCATGTGATGTGATTACAGAATAATATTGCTTTTAGTGGCCAGCCATTCTTAGCTCTAGCAATATATGAAACATTTAAACTTCTAATTGTCTAATTGAGTTATGCTACAGTGAAAGACCAGCTGAAGCTCATGCTGGAGCATAAGTAAGATACAAACATTTTGTACTTCACACTTTTGTACACCTACCTGTCCTTCAATCCTTCAAAACCAATTTGTCCCCTGCAGCAAGTGCAGCTCTGTAGATCCTTTCTTGTACTACTAGATTTGCAGGACCACAGTGCTTGTGCATCCTCCAGACTGAGCCAAACTGTGATTTCCCTTGGAATTGCTACATTCAGCCCATCACCAGTGTTACTCTGCTCTCTGCTAGTTTAGATGCTAATGCATCTGAGATTTTTGGTGGACTGTGGATCACCCTAAGAAAAAGTTGCGGGTAGGCTTGCAAAGTAATTTTTTTGTCTTAAATAAGGTTTATTTTTAACAGGTGGGAAAACAGAACAACAGACTGCTATGAAACAAAAGTCACCTCACTTATATTTTTGCAGCAGGGGATCCTGTTGGATCATAGAGTATCATTAAAGGACTCATGATGTCTTCACACTACTCTCAGTTATCATCTCGGGAAAGAATTAAATAATAGAAACATAAGGTTTTCAGTTGCCTTGTTGTGTGGCTTTCAAGTCCCTTCATGTGTACCTCATCTATTTTTCCATAACAAACCATTATTTCTGTATTACCTCTTATATGTGATCACAACTGCATAATGCAACTACACACTCAGATTAAAACAGCCGTTACCATGAGATACATTTATAAGAATGACCATTAGGGGACATTTTGCACTTCTTTGGCTGCTGGGAATTTAGGTGACCTGGAAACCTTCAATGTATGAGAAAGAGCCATGTCTTTCCACCAGCAGAGATTAGAGAGTCAGCTCAGCTGTGAGCTGCTTACAGTGAGACTCGTGTCTATAGATGCTCAAAAAATCCTCCTTGGAGCTTAGGGCTCTGTAAAGTTTTTCCTGTTAATGAGATTAATTCCTTATTGATACTTTCCAAAATAGCTGTTAGTCTTTACTTTAAACACCTGGAGGTTTTTATCCAAATGCTTACAATTTCTTTCACTGCCCTGTAATAGCCAATATACATTTCACAGCAATGTATTACAGGGGTTTCCCATATTCAAACTGTGTTACATTCTCCTTCATTTATTCATTGTACTGCATTGAAATTATTTCACATTTTGTTGCAAAAGCCTCATCTGTTTGGACCAGTTCTCTCTACTCCCAGGCAATAGCTGCAGGTCAACAGAGGCGTCTGGTGGAGAAATGCACAAGTGATCCTCAAGGGCAGCATAACACTGTCTGCAAGGTCAACACAAGCTGTACCAAAGCAGCGCCAGTAAGCACCATCCCCCTTCAGTTTTGCTTGAACCATTTTGACATTGACCAAAGTGAATGTCCTTAACTTGACTCTTCAGCGTGCATGCTTCAAATATTCTCCTATTACAGTTTTCTGTGTGAAATTTGTTTACTTCAACTGCAATAAGACTAAGAAAGGCAATTTTATCATGTGATGTTCTGTGGCTGCAGGTCAGTAGCAGAGGTGGAGATTTCAGACATGGAGTTTGAGCTCAGACACACGGCATGCTAAAGTGAGGTAAAGGTGCTGAGAGTATTAGTGCAATAGGTTGTCACCTTCTCAGTGACCCACAGCCAAGGGAGAATGAAGCAATGGCACTTTTGTCTTTGCCTGGAGAGACTTAGGCCCCCATAAGGCAGCTCTTACCTAGTCTGGAGAGTCATGAGAGTCATGTGCCACTGTGCCTCTCCTCCCCTCCATGTCTGCTCACCTGTCCCTGCTGTGTCCAGACTGTGCTGTCCCTCCAGTCTGTCTCCTAACCTCTCTTTGCAGCCAGTTCCCTGCTTTTCAAAATCTTTCCCTGTCCTGGAGGGGTGTTCACTTTTCTTGGTGTTCCTATGCCACTCTCTTTGATCTTTTTACACAGTCAACCTCATGCCTTGATCACTCATTCATCTACTACCCATGAACTAGTTCTCCTCTCTATTTACATTAGGCTGCTTTTTTTCCATTCTCCCCTTGTTCTGCCTGCGTTTGGAGCCCAGGATGGAGTGCTGTCTGCACCTAGTTCCTGTGCCTGATGCCACATTAGACTGCAACATCTGGGAGCAGCAGTGGCAAAAAAAAAAAGTCTCCCTTAACCCTGTCGACTCTGGGCTAACAGCATCTTTAGAGGAATCTTTGGCCACTTAGACTTGCAGATTCTGGGGACTCTGTGCTGAGCATATGCAAATTAGTTTTTACAAAGTCTTGTGACTAGGCAAAAAGCTGTCTGTTTTTTCATGGGAGTTACAAAAGGACACCAGTGACCTTACCTTCCAAATTTCAAACTGTGAAGAATACAGAGGAGCTACTCAGCAAAATTCTTTTAAGACCTTTTTTTTTTTTTTTTTTTTTTGTTTCATTTTTTATTCCTCCCAGCAGGGCCAAAATATGTTTTCCTTCAGTCTTATCCTGAAGTGACTAAATCCTCTCACTTGAAATGTAAAAAAATAATAATAATAATAATCAGCCTAAGGCAGAGACAGAACCTGGGAATTTTCATCCCAAATACTTAGCTTGGCAAAACTTATAAACAACTGAAAACAAGCTCTTCAAGCTCTTTTAAAGGGAACTGTTGAGATCCCAAACTACAGAGGACTTGCTTGCGTTATACACAAAAGTCCAATAGGAATTCCTCTGTGATCCATTTGGGATATGAAACTCAATTTTAAAGAATCTGCTTTTCATTTTTCAGAAACCCCCCTTAAGTAATGGATGTCATAAGGAAACATTTGATTTCAGTACTTCTCAGGCCATACCAAAGCTGTTGCAACTAGTTGATTTGTTAAGTATGTAACAGATTTATTTTATCAGTTTTCTTGTGGGATTTTGTGGAGTTTTTACTGAATCTCTTTTGTTGTGAAACATAATTTAAGTACTTGCATGCATTTTAGAAGTACAGCCCAGTCAGCATTGTACAAGTTAAACAGTAGGATTCCTTCATTGCGCATCCTTAGTATCTCCTGGGCAGAAAATATGAAAATGATACATGAGGTTATTCTTAATTTAGACCAGTAGCAAACTTGTTTCCTACCAGCATCCTTGCTCCTAGGCTTGCAGGGCAAATCCTACTGCTTCCACCTGTTGCTATGGTAGTAGATGGGATGTGCCGTTTCTACCACAAGTGGATTTACATGCCCCATTTATCTTCCTGTGAAAGAGCAGGAGCACCTTCTCAGTGTGCAGCATGGGGCAGGGTGTCCTTCACGCCAAGGCTCTGTGAAGGTTTCTGCAGCTGCAGAAAGTATGACCTTGGTGAGCAGGCTTCACTGCTCCTCTTGCACCTGCAGAGGAGCTGCTGTTGCAGTTCAGTTTTGCTGAAGACATTTTAGCATGGAATCAGGTTTGCCTTGGGGTGTGAGTTCTTTGCAATAAAAAGCAGTAAATCTTCTTGACCATACCCATTGCTCTCAGACCTTTCCTACCCATTCTCCCACTGCAGATGCTGAGATGCACAGACCTCGGCCTGGTATGAAGTTTCCTGAGCTGCTTGGCTGCTGCTTTTCCCCAGCTTCATAAAGGAGAGCAAACCCTACATTTACAGTGTCTTGTCCCCTCAGCCATCCTTCCTCAGAGGGAGTCTTGTAGGCTTTCAGTTTGTGTCTGAATGCAGGTCTGGAAGAGCAATTCTGAAACCCATGAGAATGTGGAGTATTTGCACTGTAAAACTTCATTTGGTTCCTGTGGAAAGTAACAATAATGGCTGGAGAGACATTGATGTGAAATGTTTGTCATTCCGGACCTGTAAAACATGATAAAACACATAGGAATTTTGTTGACTTCAAGGTCTTTGTTTTTTAGTCACTCATAGACTCTTCACAACAGAGTAAAAAAAAAAAAGTTTTCTTAGTTTAATATTGTGGTTGTAGTGTTTCCTTTATCCTCAGACTAACAGGAAATGTTCCAGCCACAGTACAAGTTTTCCTCAAGTATTCACATATCAGCTCCTCTCCTAACTCCCATGTACAAGATATAGTTTTTATGTTATCTTATTGCAGGATTTTATGAGCAGTACCTGTCAAACTTTAGGTATCTGTTCATATTGATATTGGTGTTATTTAGACGAATTTCAGCTTCTGCCTCAATCCTTGTTTTTACAATTAAGTTTTCTCTCTAATGTGTCAACACTTTGCTTTAAAATTGCTTGACAAAGTTCAACCTATGGTGGTTTAGACTAATTAAACCAAAATGGAGCAGTAAGTATTCAGACATATGCTCAGCCATCGACAAAAGAACTCTCAAATGTATTGAAGTGATTTCCTTCATGCTTTTTTTAATGTAGTATTTGTAGTTCAGCTGTGGGAATAACTAATAATTTTAATGCAAGATTACTAACTCCAGTTCAGTGATTCTGCAGAGAGAAACTACCTTGACAACTTCTTTTTATTTTGTTCTAATTTTATGAAAAAATCAAAAACTAAGGTTCTTGATGTAAGAAAAAGGAAATAATTTGAACCACTGAATTTTGAAACTCATTTAAATATTTAATCTCTCTTGCACTTCCAAATATACTTTTGTGTCATTTAACTGTTTCTAGTCCCAGTTCCCAACCTTCTTTCTAGATAGAAGAAAGGAGTTTTCTTTAGAACTACGAAATGTTTGGCAAAAAAACTCTACCATGACACAAGGGATTTTTCTTGATTTTTCCAGTCTGCAGCACTGGTTTTGCTGGAAAACTACACATGGAAAGATCAGTTACTAAATCAGGATTGAAGTGAAAATTGCATTTGCAAATACAAGGCAAATGCATTGATTTCTGTCTTTTGATGGGGGTTTGGGGGTTTATTTTTCCTCTGGCTGGTGGGAAAATCATAAATTGTTTCTTCAACATTGAAGTGACTGTGTCAGCTTGAAGATACAGCTTTGGAGTTACCTGTTGTAATCTTTTTTTAAAGGGTAGTAGTGAAGTTCCTGTTTTGAAATAAATATGGTCTCCCAAATGAAGCTTATTTAGTTAGTGCAGCATTTAAATGGAATGGTTAGAAACCTTACCATTCAGTAATTGGATGTTTAAAACTGGATTAGCATAAAAACTCTGGTTTTTGAGTTGTTTTGTGTCCTGATGTGTTTTCCTTGTGGCTGTAAAGCAGAACGTGATTTGCAGTTTCTCCAGGACAAAAAAACCCTATCTGTTCTAATTGCACTGACTGCTGGGTCTCACTGAGCTTTCTCTAGCCAGATGTCAGCAATGGGGTCCCACCAGTCACACAGGCAAACCCAAAATAAATATCTGCAGCTCTAAGGGATTTATTTGGTTGGAGTGTTTTTTTTTTCCTTACTGTGAACTTAGTATTTCCCTTCACATTCATCCCAGACTTTTGAGTTCTCCCTCCTAGTGTTGGCAGACCCACCTCCAACACTGATACTCATGTCTGACTCCCATAGACAGGGATGTCAGGAGAGCTGTTGGCAGAGGTCAGCACATGCCAGCACACAACATGCCTTCTCGTCTTATCTGCCTTTGGCTTCGCTCTGCCTGCACCTCACTTCACTGCCTCACCCACCTGATGCCTGTCTTGAATTCTGTGCCGCGTGACTGGCTTGCCGGCCTTGCATCCTGAGCATCACCCATGACTGATTTTGGGTGGTGCTGTTCAGAAGAGTTAGGAAGCAAGGCACATGTACTGTGCATTTCCAGTCAGAGCTTCCGTCTGCTGTAATATGGAGGGGGGTTAAGCAAGGAGTGAAATGTGGCTTTATGATCATTAATATCAAACAGTCCCTCTAGTGACATCTCTGAGGTTAAGTCACAGGAAGTGTAGTATTATTAAATGTAGCTAAATTCAGTGTAATTCACATCTGCAGAGCCTTTTTTGAATTAATGTTTAGTCTTAAATTGCCAGTTTCCATGCTATAGGGCCTTCATAGTATCCCACATTAAGTCTTGATATGTTATGAATTAGAGGGCAGAAGCCTAAAATCCAGGTAACATGCCAAAATCCCTCAAGATTCTTTGTAGTTCTGAGGCAAATATGCAATTAATTTCGTTTGCAACACTAAGCAGGGGTGGTACCCCTACAAAAAATTATTTCCTCCTTTATTTGCTCTCACAGCATAGGTGTGGAAATGGGGCCACTAGAGATCTCTTTTGCAAAACCATGTTTATGAGCCGTGTTGTTTGCCCAGTGCAGCTGATCCTTGCCACACACTTCACCTCATCAGGCTGTACTAGGTGCAGACCCTTATTGATTACCATGACTTGTCAGAGAGAAAAATCTTTGCACTTCAAATTTGGTATAAATTATAAATAGCATCTCCAAAGGCTGTGAGTCACACAAGTAGAACTCTTCTAAGACAGCCATATGTAAAACTGTTGTAGAGGTTATTAATTTTATGATTGCAGCACAGATGTATTTGACCCACAACAATGATCATAATCCATAAAACCCCACCATCTGTGTTCAGTCACCTGCCTTCTTCAAGAATGTTTATTAACAACACCCAGCAAATGTTATGCTAATAAAGGAAAGTTAACCCTTACTATAATGGTGTAAATTCACCGGAGAAACAGCACTACCTTCTCACCATTTTTCTCACTAGTACAGCTATGCAGACACCTGGAAGTAGATCATGTAAGTCCTAGATGCACAGGATGGGGGATGTAATATGTGTACATATATAGACAGCAGTCGGTGTAATGCGAACAAGAAAAATTTATATGGTATGGGTTAATCATAAATTACTTACTGCAAATGCACAAGGGTTATTCACACCTCAAATCTGCAAAGTTTTATTTATTTTTTCCAGAAATTTATTTATACTTATCATAACTACAATTTTATCAAACTTAAAATAATTTTTTATTTACTCCCAAAACATGATTTTTTAACTACACTTGTTACTTCTTGTTTGTGTTCTGGTGGCCCAGCTTCATCTCCCATGGCATTTTACAAGCTCAGATATCTTTCCCTTCCATTAAATCATTAAGAAAATGCCCTGGATTTCCCATGAAACTGTCATTCTCACCTAGGAGATAAATACCTCATTTCTCTGATACTGCAGAATAGGGCAACAGCATTTTCACAGATTTCACAGATCCTCTTTTTCTGCCCTCACCACTATATCTGGGTAGTAGGAGCATCCTGTATTCAGCTTTTTTAAATACTTGCCAAATACTTCTCTGACTTGCCAGTCAGACCTGAGACTTGGTTTTGCTGTTAAGACACAGGAAAACATGGAGAGGAATGATGTGTTTGATGCCAGCAGCTGGAAGACAAAGGTGTTTGTGAAAAGAAATTGGATGGGTGCACTAGCAATGAGGTAGAGGAGGTCTTCCTGAAACACCTGAAGCAAAGTCAGAAAAAGGCAGAAATTAGTTGGCCACAAGAACAGGACAGCTGGAATCAGTGTGTGGATGAGATGGAAAAAGATCAAGGCCAGGCACTGAGCATGAGTTTAAGGAGAGCTGCCAGGTGAGCAAGATATAGAAGAATTCAGAATTTGATTTCCTGAAGAAACTGGTGTTCTGGAGAAACAGGTGTCCCAGGTGGATGAAAAACAGGCAATGACTAGGAAGAGATCCATTTGAAATGAAGGCTTAGGAAGGAGATTAGAAGGCATTCCTGCCCCTGTGGCTTGGACACCTACTTAGCATTATGGGGCAGAGGGAGAGGGAGACATGGAAACACTCTATCTGCCTGAGACCCTTGGGAGTATTTTCACTGCCAAGCCTGATGTGTTTCTGAGCATGCCCAGAAGTTACATCATTATAAGGTGCAAACTTTAAGGTCAGGAGTTGAGGTGTTTGTGGAGCTTAGACTCCTCAGGGTGTGATGAGCAACTGAATTGGGATTTTCAGGATCGCATGGATTTAGGTTCTTCAGTTTCACCTCTCTCAATGTAAGGAGGTGAATCCTTTGTGGTAGGTGATGGCTCCTGAAGTTGGTGTTCAGCAAAAACAGGAAAACAGGTCAACAGCCCCATTTTAGCCCAACATTTGCTAACTCCATTTCCACCATCCTGCAGGAGCAGCCATTAGAAGGGGAGGACCAGGTACAGATGAAATTAGGTTTCCCACGGGACCAAATTGGCACTGTAGCAGTGGCATTTGAATTCTTGAGATTTTTTTCATCTTACCTGTCACAGGACAGGTAAGATGAAAAGACAAATCAAGGGGAAGTACCTTTTCTGTGACTGCTTCCAGACTAGGGAGAAGATGAATGGTGCCAATGGCACATTGGAGGAGTTTAATTTTGTTGAGTTAGGTTAGGTTGGGTTAGGTTGGGTTGGGTTGGAGCCAGAGTCAGTAGTCCCAAGATGAAACAGATGGCTTAGTGAATACCACTGTACCTATGAAAGTACTCTGGACTTGGGTTGACTGTAGTCTTTTGTCTACACAGATACAACAGGACAGTATAATCCAAGTGAAAAAATCAGGAGCAAAAAATGCTTTTGAACTATTTCCTATGTAGAAGATTATAAATATTTTCCACTGTGGGAAAGGAAAGTTAGTGTATTCGTTAAAGGCTTGCAAGGTATGAATTCAGATTTTCACTAAAATCATAAAAACACGCTGGGTGTTTGATGTATTTCATGCCCCATGCATGTTCATATTGCAGATTTTTCCTTAGACACAGACTCATTCCTGTCCCTCAAAAGACCTATGTCAGCATCCACACCAATCTTCAAGCTCTGCTTCTGGTGTGAAAGAACAGAAAATCATATTCTGCTGCTTTATTTTAAAGTTGCTTTAGTGTAATTTGTTCTTATGTTCAAAACTTCACAAATTGGCAAGTAGTAGTGTGTGCTTATCATGCTAGTGATTAAGAACCTTTTTACATCTTTAGTGGATGGGGTGTCTCTACTGTCATGTAACATGTTTTAAAGTTCTGCTGCCTTTCCTAGCTGCTCTTTGGTGCTGGCATTGCCATTTCCATGTTGCATTGACTCCTGTGTTTTTGGAAAGTGCAAAAACCATGTTGGTTTATGCGTATGCTGGTAGTACATCCAGATGTTTGATGGCATAATTACTATTTAGAAACAATCATAAAATATCATTACAAACAGGAGCTATTTTCTATGTAGCTGGTTGTTTCCCTTGTCCTGTTTCCCCAGTTCTGGTATCACTGATGAATTTTTTTAATTAGTAAAGTTCTCACAAGATAGCAAGAGTGTGTACTCTTCAGGTCTCTGTCTCATAAGCAGTAAAAAGCTGTGGGATTTTTGAATAAACTCAGATTTAAAAATCAGCCCTTGAGTATTTCAGATTAAAGTAACTTGCAGGAATTACTGTGGAATGTTTTAAATTAGTTGAAATATATTTTATAAAACCTATATGCTTGTTGACATCAGCAGCATTGCTGCATGAACAGAGTTCCTTCTGTGAGCTCAGCAGAGCTCAGGTCCATTCCTCATATTGGCTGAGCCACTTGATTTGCAAAAGCACAGTAATGATGACTTCTCCCTTACAAAACTCTGTTAGATGTGTCTTTGCAAAGCAATGAGGAGAAGGGGGTATAACTGACGGCTTGCATTATGCTGCAGCATATTAAGATCTGTCAGGTAAATTAGTATTTTTCAGGTTTATAACCTGTGGAAGCTATGAGGCTTGGAACAGTTGGTTTTCAGTGGTCTCATCCAAGAAGTCTTGTGGTTGTAATTTTTCTCATGAAGTGTTGAGTTCTGAGCAGGCCAAAACTTACTTTATTTAAAAGCCAATTTGCCTTTCTCCTAGTGGAGAAAAAGATGGTTTTCAAATGCTATCTACTTTATTTGTGCTCCTGCTTGCAATTTTATATCGATTTTTTTTTTCTTAATTCAAGATCAAAAAAATTCTTGAGTATTTAAAAAAATGTCTTACTAGTGTGTATTATTCAAATGCTTCAGAGCTGCTGTGAAATACCTTGCTAATACAATCAATTTTAGATGTTGCTTAAATAAAGCCAGTGAAGAGACAGGGCTGGATAGAAAGAAACTCAGGCAGTTACTTTGTCCATATTGGTTACTTAATTTGTCCATATTGCCCAGGGTTAGATCAGCTATACCCATAATATTCCTAAGACATGGTTGTCTGACCTTTTCTTAATTTCCATTGGTGAGGTCCTGCACCTTCCATTGGTATGTTCTTAGCCCAAAAATGTCTTCATAAGTTGTAACCTGAGTATCCCACCTCACATTCGTTAGGTAAGGAATTTTTATACTTGTCTTTCCATACAGTAAGGGTGAAGTTACAGGTATGAATAGATAGATGGAGCGATAGATAGATGATAGACAGAAAGTGTTGTTGATACACATACTATATAGATGGAGATAGATATATAAAGATTGCATAGAGATAGGGATAAAGATAGCAGTAGAAGGGTGAACACATTTATCAATATAAAAATAACTTAAAACCCTACTTACTTCTTTCTGCATGGTACACCATTTTAACATGAGTTTTAAAATCTATGGTTGCATAATATTGCATACATCTTTAACGGATCTCTTCTTCAAGGAAATGACTTGCTTTCCTGCAGAAATTTGTTGCATTGGAAATTGCTGCCTCTGAGAATGTTGTTCAGACACCATCTTTACCTTTTTTAATATATACTCAAAAGAAAATTGCTTGACTCTTGTGGACCAGAAAATTACATAACTTTTGGTAACCTGTGCTTGGGAGAGAAAGACTTCACAAGTTTCTCTTATTTGGCCAGTTCACATGTAGAGGAACAAATGACCTGTACTCATGGGACTGCCCTTAATATTAAAGGAAGATTAGTGGAAAACAATGATGGTCATGTTAGACTTCTATCTCTTTCCTGCTTTGCAGACCTTGCTTGCAATGAGCTTTTATGTGAATCTTTGCATCTTGTTGCTCAGAGGGCAAGAGGAATTTACTAATTTTTTTTTTTTTACTTTTCTTAACCACTTTCTTGGGAAGTTGGTGTGTTGTAAATAAGGAGTGGAAGAAAAACCAATTGCAAGTATGGGAGTCCAGAGATTATCTTTTTTCTTGGTAGGATGCTTGTTACTCTGTTTGCATCATCCTGCTAAAGATTATTGCAAACAATATGTGTCCAACAAAAGTAAGAACTGCTTTGTGTCACAGTAGATAATAAATAGTATGTGTAGTTTCTTTAGCATGTATGTTTCCAGCATTGCCATGATTATTCTTATATTGAGTCTTAACCAGTCCTTATTGTGTGTCTAAGCCCACTTAATAAGCTGTATTTCATATCTTCAAGTTGTTCTGTTTCTTCCCTCTTGGCTTCTCCAAAGAATTCATTTTTGTTTCAGATTATTATCATGTCCATGACTACACAGACTTCTTAGCCAAACTAAACACATCAAAGTTTGGGGATTGGTTTGAGGTTGGGGTTTTTTTATGTCCCCTCAGAAATTACTGCTTTCACTTCATTAATTGTTGTTTAACTTACATCTTAATTTTTAACCTTTCTTTACCATTGTGACATCTAGAAGTGCTTACGCAAAAACTCCTATGGTCATTGAATCTCAATGTTCTTGAGCTAATGGACTCATTCACAACTTTTCCTGAAGCTCTCATTTTCCTAGTCAGAACTATTGAGTGATTTTAGGCAAGATGTAATTTTTTTAATCTCCTTTTTCAGTAGCTCTACTGGGGATACTCTTGACAGCTTCTTCTGTTTTAGAGTTTGAGACCTGGATGTTTACATCAGTAGAACCAAAATAGTCAAAAAGACACAATAATTTCTTCCCATGCAGATCAACAGGATAAAGGAATTTTAAGAGAAAACTTGTAAATTAAAAGTAGTTAATGTCATACTTGATAATATCTGATGTACTTGAGAGCAAAAAAAATTGAAATTCCTGTTCAGAAATAGCTTTCTGATAAAGAAGCAATTTGTTAGCACAGAAAGATGGATGCAGAACAGGCAGGTAGCATCTCTTATTCACACCTAAGTGCATATTTAGACAGTATTGTTATATTCCTACAGTGTTACAGAATTGCAGAACTGAATACCTAAGAATTAAAGAAGTTCTTCAATGTGTGTGTGGATAATGTGACAAAGAAAGAAAGAAATTTCCATTGATTTATAACGTTTAGGAGAAAAAATCCTTTCTGAAAGGTCTGTCACACTTGTCTACGCCATCAGATGGAGTTGGCTTATCTGTTAATTTATGTGTAAAGGAGAAGTTAATTGCATTACTTTTCATGTTTAATAATGTTTAAAGTGTTCTTGTTCCTGGAAATGCCCACAAAAGTCTATATTTTAACCTCTGAGCCATTTGAATCAAGTTCTGATAAGACTGATTGCCTTTTAGATAGATAGCTTGAATCATAAATGTAAAAGCAACCTCTGCCACTGTCTGCAGACCAGATGGCTAAGCTATTCGCATTGGCATTTTGCAGCATGACAGAGCTGCAGTGTAGATCATGATCACAGGGAGCAAACTCTGCTGAGCAAGACCTTGTTGAAGAGCAGGAGAATTCTCCATCCCAATGGGGACTAAACCCCAAGGCGTGAAACACCCTTAATTCATTTTGAAGCCCGCACTATTTAGAGATGAGCTGTCACTTAGAGAAGCAGACCTCAGGTCAGCCCTGTGGCTAGTATCTTTGGAAAAGCTTTTCAACCTGGAAACTTTTCTCTGCAGAAATATTTCAGCACTAAGGCATGTATGAAGATCTCTCACAGCTTCTGTGCAGCAGGAAACCTTTGTCCCACACATCTTGTAAACGCTGCGGGGGGCCACTATTGTGCCATGCATCTTCAGAGCACCGCGGGAGGAGCCTTTTGTCTGACACAGTGGGCAGGCACTGTAGGAGGGCACCTTTGTCCTGCACAGCCAGTAACCGCTCTGCAAGAGTGAATTATGGTGATTGCAGAGTTCTTCTCTCTCCAGACACTCTGCTTTCAGTTGGAGGAATTTGTCAGCCTTGCTAGGTAAAGATCTGCTTTTTCTGAGTGGAAGTGAAAAGGGAAGACAGTGAAAGTGCCTTTGCGTGCATGTGTGCAAATGGCCATCAGGATCATTCATACAGTCATATTGTATGACCATCCCTACAAGCACCATTCCCAGTTTCAGTCTTTGCTTTTCCTCTTCCCTAGTTTTCCTACCCATTTAGGCTGCTCTTTTAATTATTATTTCTTTGTTCCTTATGTTTTTACTATCTCCTATTCACTATGCTACTCCTGTATTCAGTATCTATAGTCTCAGTATTCTTTCAGATGACTAATAACCACATTTAAAAGACTTGAGCCCAAATACCAATCCTTCTGGAGCTTCACAGGTATTCTTTCAACCCCATATTATTACTTATTATTTGTCATCTCAAATGCTTTAGCCACTTCTCCAAAAGTGTGCCAGCACCCATTTTCTAGAGTCTGAGACAATGTACAATGGGAGAGGCATAACTCGGCATCTTTGAGATGGAATGGGATAGGATGGGATGGGATGAAACGAGTCTGGACTCTGTAGAGATGAGATGTGTACTGCAGCTGCTGCTGGTGTTCATGCTGCTGGCAGCTAGAGCCAGCACAGGCCTGGCAGCACTCATTTGGGAGCTGCATTACTGCAGTTCTCAAGTGTTTGGGGACCCCTTGACTGGCATAAAGCAACTGATTTGCAAGTGAGAGGCAGGAGTGACCATAGCCCATTAGAGCACTGAGGGTCATAATCCATTTTAAGTGATTACATTGGTTCCCACTGCCTCAAGGTTGCCACACTGACCTATGTTGAAAACACAGCAGTGGATAAGTCTCTCACCTGCTGATTTTTGTTATTCAATGAAGTTTGGGTTTTATCTGTTCTTGTCAAATTTGAGTGTCTTGTGTCTGCTGTTATTCTAGAGGTACTTGTAGTTTTTTATAATGTTGATCTCTTTCTTTACTAGTATTCAGGCATGAATTTTATGTGTGGTAGTTAGTTTCAGTTAATCCTCTTTTTCTCAATTTAGAATTTTTTTTTCTTCTCATTCCCACCCTAGTCCTCTGGTGCCTACCTGATTGTACATGAATACTCAGAAATAATTGCCAGTAGTCCAGCAAGTTCATTAACTGATTCCCTGAAGACCCACATATGCATGTCATCCAGACCGATGATTTGGATATTAAATTTTTAAAAGTATTCCCTCACCTGATTTTTTGTATCTACAACAGTATTGGCAAGTCTTCATTATTTCTAATTATTTATCTCTTTGTGGCACTTGGTAAATTGATTCTGGAACTTGTTCACTGTTTTGCTGTCATTACTCATTTCACCTCACACATTATTGGTTCCACCATATCTTTGGAGCTCCTTTCCAATGATATTATGTACATGTTAAAATATATATTCATTTCTCTCTATATCTCTCCATGATGGCAAATGGGGGGCTAGTTTGCTTTTCAACATTTCTATCATTTATCTCTGTGGGGCTGGGACTAGGAGGGATTTATACTTTTTTTATATTTAGCCTTTGTATATTTTAGAGTATTTTAGCTGTTCCCACACTTAACAGGGTTTTTGTATCTTTTCCATGCAGCATGCTCCCAAGATTCTTCAAGAATTAATATCTGAAATCACTACACATTGTGTAACTGCCCATCAATTAATACAATGTATTGAATCGTGGTTTATCATCATGACTTTTGAAATTAGTGAGTACTAAGAATATATATCTTGGAGGACCTTGGCTTCAGAACAACTGGTTCTTATTGTCTGTCTCTTAAAAATTATTCTTTCTATCAAAAAATAGATGTCTGTTCATGCATTTAATTTAGGTCTCTGTACTACTAAATACACAATTGAGATTGCAGTCATCAATGATATTTTTCCTCTGGCAAAATTCTTACAGCCAAAATCTGTTGTCACCCTTATAATTCCAGTTGTTTCAGTTGAATTTTCCAAGCCTTTGGTATATAAATGATAAATGCACAGTGTGTGCAGTGTTAAATTTTTAGGGCTTTCCCTTTAGTAGCAGTTGAATGTGAATATGTAAGGGCAAAATTTGACCTTTAAAAATGACTGTAAAGGGCCATGGCAGAAACTTAGCAAGCTTTTCGTATTGCAATATTAATCAAGCAAAGAATCATCATAATCCTGGAAACTAAATATCCATTGTAGTGATTTTATCACTAGGGAAATTGTTCATCTGCCAGTAAGATTGCTACTAGGAAAAGGAAAATAGGGAGTGTTAAAATTGCTTTAGACTGCTGAATCATTGAATCCCTCTAGACTCAAAGCTTGAATTGTTTTTTGAGAAGAGTGGGTTGAGAGGAGTTGCCGCAGGAAAGCTGTAGGTTAATCAGTTTCAGTAACACTAGTGAATGTGAACATGATCTCACTTGGGGACATGAGGAAAGTGCATGGGAGAAGGCAGGATGAGGAAAGACACAGGGACACTTCAAAAACTTACTCTTCTTTTGTTTTGTCATTTGTTTTTTTTTTGTTTTGTTTTGGGGTTTTTTTGTTTGTTTTGTTTCTGGATTACCCTTTTACAGAGGAGGAAGGTTGTTGATGAAAAAGGAAGAAAGGGGGAAAAACCCCATAGTATTCACAGCCTATATTTTCATCCTAATCCAGTGGATATTAATGAGGACTATTATAATCAAGACAGAGAATGCAGACAGGCAGAAGTGAGAAAGATATGTTTGTGTGGGAGATGTCAGTGTAGGAACAAGAAAGTCACATGGAAAGATGTTTTGCCTTCAGGGCTCAAAGAGGTGTTCACCATATGCTGTCACACAGGCATGCAGGAAGGAGGTGAAAACCCTGTTGCAGGCATGTCCTTACAGTATGTTAGGACAGCCTGTCCTTCCATAAAATCAGCTTTGGTAGTTGACTTTTGTGTGCTTGGTAGCAGTGGGCAGTTATAGTATACCGAGCCTAGCAATAACCTCAGGGACGTGTCTGTTAGGCTGCAGATTTTGCTAGAAGGGAAGCTTTGTCCTTCTGCTGTGTTGGGCCACTTCTGTGTTTACCAGGTGGGGAACAAGTCTTGATAAGTATTGCTGTGAGGTGTCTTACAGGGGATGGGATAGGTGGTCTGTATTGAAAGCCACCTGCAGGATAGGGTCATAGAAACTTTTATGTTGGACGGGACCCTTGAGATCATAGAGTCCAATGCAACCCAGCACTGCCAAGTCCAACACTTGATAGGATGGACTGCGTCTCAGCAAAGATAATTTCTACAATGATGGGTGAATTTGAAGGTGGAAAGCATTTGTATAAAAGGAGCATGTGGGAAATTTCTGGAAGATGTCATGAATTGTCTCTGTACAGTGACTATGGAGAGGGAGAGGAAAATCTGTGTGTGCACATGATGTGGGTGCTCTTAGTACAAAAACATCTCTTTGTGTGAGAAGTAGTGTCTTTCCAGAGAGGGTTTTTTGGAGGATTGTTTTGCTTGTGTGATAGCTGCCTTTGAGGGAGCAGGGACATGCAATGTGGCAGGTAGTGCCTCCATCAAAGACTTTCTGAAAGGGATGGTGTGTGTGACCCACCAAGGATGCTTCATGGATGGATGCCTAGAGAGTCCTGACAGTGATGAGAAGCTGGTTTTGCAGCAAATGCCATGCCAGAGCAGCCATCCCATATCCCCAGTTACTGATGGCCACCCTATGTCCTGCAGGGACCATCATCCACCCTGGATTGCATCCCTCTCCACCTGCCAGGCTGAGGCCACTGTGTCCCTCATTGTTGTCACCCTCAGATTGTGATACTGTCACGGAACTGTTGCTAGGCAACAAATGTGGTTGCTGGGTCTCAACGAATAGCTGAAGGGGAAAGTGAAGTGTTGCACCATTGTAGAGTAACCATAGCAATGACCTACTATCACTGACTAAAGAATTATCATTAGCAATGTTAAAGTATCAAACAGAGGCCCAGGATCCAAAGACTATCAGGCAGCATCTCTGCATAATTGGGTTATCCAGGAAGGTCCCAACTCTTTCACACCCCTTGGCTCCTTATCTCCATTGTCTTGGTTTTGTTTTGGGGGTTGGTGGTGGGGGGAAGGAGGAGGGAGTGTGGTTGTTTAAATAAAGCAAATGTGTTTGGGAAGGCACTTGCAAAACAACAGAAGCATAAGCCAAAATAAAATACAGAGGTAAATCAGTGTGTACAGGGAAGATATAAACAGGAGTGGTTGACTTTACTGTCTCTCTATCATCTGTGGGAGCAGGTGCACAAAGGATGCCTTCATGATGCATGAGATGTGGTTCAGATCAAGTGTTCTCTTTCACTTGAAAACAGATATGCCAGGCTGAAAGCCATATAAAATGAAAAATAAAGAATACAAAGTAGGTCTGAAAAGCAAACACTTACTTTTTGCCAAGGTAGGCCAGATAGGTGAGGTGCTTCAATGAAGCTTTTTATTAGCAGTGTGGTTTGGAACCTTATTTTCCCAGATACGAGACATATTGAGGATCTCTGATTATGACGTGGGTGGCTGTGCATGTGCATATGTGTATGTTTGTGCATGTGTCTGTCTGCATGTGTGTGCAGTTGTTCTTGTCAGCTGCCCAGAGCTCAGCAGCAGGACAGCTCTGACCCTTCCCAGGCTCCCTCCAGACCAGCTGCAGCAGCTGGGTGTTTTCTGTGAGTTTTGAATTTTTGCATTTTACGAAGCATTTATCCTGTGAGCACCAAGCAAGTCACAGAACAACCCCTAGTCAAACTGTCACCTTTGTGTTTTGCAGGTACAGAACGCCATGAATTAACTTCTTGGAAGAGTTTTCCATCTGTTTTCAAGTTCTTCAGTGAGGCTGTAAAGGCGAAGAACAGCTTGGTGAAACCAACCCCAACACGGCGCTCCAACAGGATAAAATATGAAGAATTCTAAAAAGGGTGGAGGAAAAAAACCCACCACCACCAATGTAGTTGCTGCTTGTTTTCTGCAAGGAGTCTCCCAGCCCCTCATTAGATTGTTTTCTTCCTAGAGCACAGGGTCGTGATGTATACATCTAAATAGCGTTTTGCATTATTTCTAGATGAGTGCAACTGTCAAAGCAATATGGGTTCACTGGTTGTGCTTCCTGTGGGCTGTAACTTGGATTTTGTGCTGCCCATCAGTGTGCAGATTAAGGCTGACAGTGGTACTGCACACTGCAGCATGGTGCAACTCTAATTGCCCTGACATAGCCCTGCACCAAGCTGATGCCAAAATTTAAACGGCTTCATTGCAGTCTTATTGCCTGCAGGATATTTTGCAGCTTCCTTCTATTTTGAGACAGAACAAAATATGAATTACCCTTTTTTAAAAGACGGGCCTAACTCAAACGTATTAACCAGCCTATGATTTTACACCTAGAAGCCTTCTCTTTTTCTAGCACCAAGTGGAATTGACTTCTAACTCTCTCATTTTTCTGCTGGCAAGAGTGTCCAAGAAGTTTGGCCCAGAATTCTAGAAAGGCTCTATTGTTGAAGATATTTTCTCTTGCTAAATCAATGAGATTATGTGTAGATCTTCTCTTCCTTTGGAAAGCTCTACTTTAAAAAATGCCTATACATTAACAGGCTGGATCACACTGTGAAATATGACAGCAAAAAAAAAAAAAAAAAAAAAGACAAACTGCATATTTTTTGTTAATTTTTGAACACAAAAATGCTTCCATTTTCATATGCTGGGTTTGTAATGACTTGCCATCCCATGGTTATTCAATTTTCCCTAAACTCACAGTTCCCTACCCACTTTCCCAGTCTCTCTGACAAAGGCTGGCCAGCAGGGCACTCTGTATGGGGATTTCACACCATGCATAGGGAGTATGTGGCTGTAGCCATAACTGTTTTGTTAGGCATGTTTTCTCCACTAAAACTAAGGGAAAAGATGTGCTTGATAGCATGCACAGTGAGCAAGCACTCTAATTTTTGGTGTTTATAATACTAAATTAAAGTTGTCTTTTCTTTAATGGCCATGCCCACCTCACCACTAATGCTGTTAGTGGCAAGGAGGGGCCACTCAGACATGAATTTTGGACCCAATCCTGCCCTCTCCTCTTGCAATGTGTCCAATCCTACAGCTGGGGCCAGAAGTGGTGGTGGGGACCATTAAAATGAGACAATGCCAAAAACAGGGGCACCATCCTATGCCACGGACCAAAAGCAGAAGTCCTCATAGTGAGGTGTAAAGGGAAAAACAGCTGGGTTTGGGCCTAAATCCTCTATATGGGTGCTCACAGCACCCACAGAGTGCTTATATCCCTACCTGCTCATACTGGCAGCCAGACTTCACTTCCCCAACTGCTGCTTCCTGTCATTTCATTGCATTTGAGCTCTGCCCCTGGGGAAGGGTGCTTAGAGCAAACTCCTGGGGGGGCCACGCCTATGTGGAGGAAAGCGCAATATCTATGCCTGGCAGATTTTCTTCCTGGAGGGGAACCTGTGAAGAATCCATGTCCACCCCGGCCCCCTGGGCCCTGTGTGTTCAGGGCTAAGGCACGAGTTTACATGGTGTGGTTTGGTGTCCATGCTTCATCCTGCAGCCAGGGAAGGTGCAGAGACCAGGGAAGTTTGCACATGCACACACCAGACCTGCCATTCTGCATCTTTGTGGAGGTGAAATGGACTCTCTAGGGTGCGCAAATATTGGAAGAGCAGATCTATTTTTTAAATTGATGATGAGAAACAACCTACAAACATTTTTACTGTTAACACTGTTTTCTACAAAATTTTTCTTTACTGTGCCCTGGGCCCAGCTCACATAATCGCTCCTGTGGGGGGCTCTAGAGCAGTGGGGATCCTCACCACTGGTACTGCTCTGCTTGCAATGAACAAAAAATAAATATGTTCTCTTCTCTCTTTCTTGCACACTTTGTCCTTGCATTGAGCTCCACAGGAGCCATTGTCTCTGGTGGGTAGGGTTGGGGTTGTATGGGCAGCAGCTCCACCAGCCTCAGAATACATGCAAGGGCAGCAAGTGTGTTTGCAAACAGGACTCCATACAGTTGCAGGGTTGGGGCTGGAAGGTGTTAGGGGTGTGAGGATCATCTGTTCCATGGAGTAGGCTGCATGTCCAGCCCTGTGGCTCAGGCCACATGAGCATGGGCTTCTCTCTGCACACCCCACATCATCCTTGGAAGCCGTGTAGGCACCATCCTCTCCCCTTTAGCTCTTCAGAAACATGAAACTGTAAAATTACACCAAGAAAGGAGTTTTTTTGGAGAGGGCCTTTTGCAGGGGGCATAGGCTACAGATGGAGGAGGCAATATGTCCAGCCTCAGCTGCAGAGGGTACAGGGTCTGCAGAAAGAGATGGAGGTGTGGGAGCATCCCACCATGTGCCACTACATTAGTGTCACCATGGGAGGGTGACAGTGCAGCACACTAAGGAGGGATGAGTGTTGTTTTAGCCTATTCCTTTGGACTGATGTTTTTAAAGATACACACCACTAGCCTCTCAGGCCATAACGTCTTTAGGACACAGAGGTCTAGTGTCAGCCTTCTCCTGATATCTGACATGGTGCAACAGCCTCTGCCCTAGGTAGCCTTGGATCTACAAGTACAAAAGTGACCAGAGAAAGAAAAAAAAAAAAAAAAATCACAACAAACCCCCAAACCAAAAACAACAACAGAAAACCAACAAAACTGACCCTACAACAGGATCTAGGAAAACCCCAGCTCCGTGCTACCCAAAAGGTTCGCACACCATCGTGCGAGTCAAAATGCTGCCATTAAAGCCATGGACCAATAAAAGCAGTGCTTCATTGTCAAGAGCAGAGAGCAAGAAAGAAGTGTTCCTAGCAAGAAACAGCCAGCAGAGCCCCAAACAAAGTAGGGCTGTGTGGAAAAATAAAAAAGGAGGGGTTGAGGGTAAGCAAAGACATCCCTCATCTTCACTGTGCACTGGTTACAGTAACAGTTCTCACAGTGTGATTCTCCCAGGCTCAGAAGAAGCTGCTGCTTCTCGTGGAAATGTGCATTTTTCCTCTGTCTCTGAGAAACATCACTTATTGTGGATAGTGGAGTATTTTTCCCCTCCAGAAATTTCATTCAGAAGTACAAATGAAAAGTGTCACATCTAAAACCGCATGGAGCTACATATTGCACCATTCTCAAGTCAACCAAACCAAAAATAACCTGCCAAGAATGTGTACATCCATCGTACACCAGGGTAGAGCTGTCTTACAGAGTGGAAGGATGCATGTGTGTGTGTGTGTGACTGCATGCATTCATGGATATCTCGATCTCACAGGGATGTGTGTGTGTGTGTGCATGTGTGTGTGCGTCTGCATTATGTTGATGTACTCGACAAAGTGTGAAAAATGTACTTCTAGAAAAACTTGAAAGGAGATGTCATTTATCATTGTATCATCATAATACCACAAATTTCACTTTTCTGTTCCATTTTGGATTGCATGTGTTAGAGAGTACTTCACTAGATCAGTGACAGCGCTTTATTTGCATAATTATATGCTCTGGTCTGAAGAGAAAACTAACCCCCAAATTTCATGGGTCACCAAACTGCAACAATCAATGTTTTATCACATATGCTAAGCAAAACCGAAGGAGCTATATGAAGTTTCTTGTGGATTTTTTGCTCCTCAGAAAATTAAAGATGTGCCTCCTGAATAGATGCAAAATCTTTCCAAGCTCTTTGTAGCTGAATTCCATTTGAAGAGAAAACTAGAGATTAGCTCATAGATCTGGATTTCAAACCCCACTAGCATTCTTACTTCAAAGTGGATTCAGACAAGCAGCTTTACTGCATCTCTAAATTTTGCCATCCTAAGTAATGTCATTTAAATTGTGGCAATCAAAAAATTAAACTAAAAGAAAATAAGTTAGTCAAATGTAAAAAATAGAATCACCCCCTCTCTTATCAAGCCCATAATGACCAATGGGTTTTATTCCATTTATTCTGTGGAGTTTCATTGTTTCAGCTGGGTGCTATCCATGTATGAAGATATGGATATTTGGTATATGTAGAAAACCCTTTCCTGTGCTGCAGAATTTGTTCTGGTTTATCAGCTGCATAATAACCACACGCTCCAGTTAGGACATACATACTCCAAGTTTTCTTCTCAATCAAAATGCCTTATTATGAGGAGGAAAGAACCTGGGGATGGGAACTGACTGGCAGTGAAGATCCCCCATGTCCTCCTCTTTCATTCACACTAGTACTGCTGAAAAAGTTTAGCTCTTTTTTAAAATGAATTTAATACAAAATAATAAATAAAGTGCAATATAATGCAGTATAATAATTCACACAAAGTACAGGAGGACCTCTTAGAAGTGTTGATGAGCAGCACCTATCCCAGGGGACATGCCACCCACACTTCACTGCAAACAACCCAAAAAAAACCCCAAAATCTTCTCTGGGCTTCAAGATATAACTTTACTGGTAGAAGTTCTCATGGGTTGCTACCTTGCAGTTGGGTCCCTCTAAGCTTTTGGGAAGAATAAACTTTTATAAAGGGGCCTATTTCAAGTAACAAGATCTTTGGTGATCTGACCCCACGGAGAGCAGTGCCTGGGAAGGAAGGAGTGCGCGTTGTGTAGGTTAAGAACCTGGAGAGGGGCACTTCTGCTATCATATCAGAAACCTCTCCCCAAGAGCAAGCTTCAGAGTTCTCTGCCTCCCTACACCCACACTGTGCGGGAGAATAATCTTCCCACACTATCTGTACATTTTTTTTTTTTTCCTGACTTTAGCATCAACTCCAGAAGCCTTCTAGGGGGAAATGGGTTCCCAGCAAAGACTGGCACCTGAGAGGTTCAACTTCTCACATTTGACTCCTGAGTGATCTCCAAACACCTGCTCCAGGCAGACACCAGCTTTGTGCCACCTCCTTGCCTTGCAGGAAGAGCAGGAACAAGGTGAAACATGAGTGGAAAATAAAAACAGTGCTAAAACACAAGTCTCCTCACCACCCTTGTCTGACTGCTGGCATGGGGTTCTGTGGGATGCAGGGACAGGGTCTGCCGAACACTGGTTACTCTTGCCAGGGAGACCCAAAGAGAGAGAAGAGCACACTCTGAAGCATCTCTTACACCTCCCCACTGTCTGCATTCCTCCTCTGGAGTCAAGTAAATATGAATATTCACTGAGGATTGGTCTGCAGGCTGGTTTATCCTAATGGAGACAATAGCATCAGTTATTTCCCACTAAATTGCAGCACAGGAGAGAGCTGACCCCTCTGAGGAGAGGCCTAAATCACTCCTTTTGTTGTTTCCATTTGTCTTTGCTCATGCCCTACCTAATCCCCTAATGCCTGGTAAAGGGCTGTTTCAAGATTCTGCCTTCTTTTAAGATGCTATCTCTGCTACAATTACATAAGCTCATCTCCCCTCCTCCTGAGACCGCTTTATGCCTTCTCCCATATCAACTTGCTAAAAAATTGTTTTCTATAATAAAGCCCTTGATGTGGACGGTCCTCCATGTCTCCCCACAACATGCAGATACAAAAATAACATATTCCATAATAATGTGACCAGGCCTGTTTGCCTAACATCACCAGAAATTTGCAAATTTGCAAATACTGATCTGTCTGTTTGCAGTGAGCCAGGTGTTGCCAGTTTTGCCAATGGCTGAGGGTGATCTGCCTCTCACATATGTCTTGACAGGTGCTTCACATGTTGGTGGGGCATTTTGCTGTTTGGGGGTTTGGGCTTGTTTGGGGTTTTTTTGTATGGTGATGGCTACTTGGATTAAAAATCGTTTCCTTTGTACTTTCTCCCAATTTATCATGTATCTTCTGGGTTGGGGGCGGGGGCTGGAAAGGGGGGTGCAGAACTGTGAGCTGGGAGCACTGCATGTGTTTATTGCAGTGTTTCCCGTGGGCTCCCCACACCACTAAGAAGGTGCTGTGATCAAAGCCAAGACGGTTCCCGAGGAGCGGCGGCGCGGTGGGGCAGGCACCGAGGGACAGGGTGCCGTTCTTCCCAGAGTCCCGGAGTTCTGTCCCCGCTTTGCAGGTGGCGGCGGCGCCCGGCGGCTCTCGGGCGGGCGCAGCACCAAGGACAGCGCCCGCCCGGGGCTCGGGGGGTCCCCGCGCCCCCCGCCGCCCCTCACCGCCTCCAGGGAACGCGTGCTGCCGGGCAATGCTCCGCCACCGCTACCGCCTTCCAGGAGTGCCCAGACCGCCGCGCTCCGCCGGGGAGGTCCCGCGGGGCCCCTCGGGGAGGGATCGCGGAGCGGGACATCACGCCACTCCTCGGCCACTTGGCTGTCGTGACATACCTGCAGTCATGGGGCTGGTGCGGAGTAGTAATTCGCTCGCCTGCGAATTCCGGACAAAGGGGATAGGAATAAACGAGGAAAAAGTTAATTTCCCGGTTCACTTCTCCAGGGTGGTGAGCAGCAACCGGGGGTGCTGTGGCTGTGTCGGATCTGTGCCCCTCGACGGGGCCCATACCCCTCGCATAAGGTTTTCTCCACTCTTCCTTGTTCCAGGGAACAAGGAGCATCTCTCCCGCGGCCCTGGCGCAGCGCCCCGGGGTGCAGGGGTTCTCTGTGGAAGGGGGTGGTCATGGGCCCCCCGCAACTCCGTTTACACCACCCAGGGTAAGGTGGAGCGGCTGGGGACCGGGAATCCGTTTGCTCCGTGCATCCTCCCCGCAGCCCTGCGGCCGCTGCTGGCCGCCGTCCCTTTGTCGCTTTGGGGCTCCCCGGGGCTGATCTCGAGGTAGCCGCCAGCGCTCCCCCGGCCCGATACAAGCCTCCATCAACTCAGACCTGGGAGGAGGGCGTGGGGACTGCCCTCAGGGGCCAGGAACAGCGGCGGAGGCTCCAGCGGGTACCTGTGCTGCAAACGCGCTGCGGGAGGCTCTGGTTTGTTTTGGCTACACAAACCCCCTCCCACACTTCCAACAGCGCGGAGTCCTTCGCCCAGGAATTCTGATATAGAAGGAGACGCCTGCACCAAAGCCCTTCGCTACTCACCCGCGAAATATTTAGCAGCACTGAATATTCTCCTAGATTTCTTTTCTTTTCTTTCCTTTTCTTTCCTTTTCTTTTCTTCTCCCTTTCCTTTCCTTTCCTTTCCTTTCCTTTCCTTTCCTTTCCTTTCCTTTCCTTTCCTTTCCTTTCCTTTCCTTTCCTTTCCTTTCCTTTCCTTTCCTTTCCTTTCCTTTCCTTTCCTTTCCTTTCCTTTCCTTTCCTTTCCTTTCCTTTCCTTTCCTTTCCTTTCCTTTCCTTTCCTTTCCTTTCCTTTCCTTTCCTTTCCTTTCCTTTCCTTTCCTTTCCCTCTCTCTTTTTTCTCCCTTCCTTCCTTCCTTCCTTCCTTCCTTCCTTCCTTCCTTCCTTCCTTCCTTCCTTCCTTCCTTCCTTCCTTCCTTCCTTCCTTCCTTCCTTCCTTCCTTCCTTCCTTCCTTCCTTCCTTCCTTCCTTCCTTCCTTCCTTCCTTCCTTCCTTCCTTCCTATTTTTGTTGTTATTATTACTTCATTATTGTTGTTGTTATTATTATTGCTATTGTTGCTTTTGTTATTGATATTAGTGTTATTTCTTTTTTAAGAATAGGTGGAAAGAGAGCTGTCTTCCATTCTATGCTGTGAAAAAAGGAGCCTCCATATCTCCAGCAAACCTAGAGTTATCTTGAGAGTTTTGCAAGCAAGTGCAACACTGAAGTTTCATTAAGTTCCACCCTAACTTTTTTGGTTTTTACCTTAACTGCTTGTATTTAGTTGTGTGGTTTTGGTGGTTTGTAGGATTAAAGTGTTGGGGGTGAATGGGTTTTTTAAAGATCTCTATTATTCTCTCTCTTCCTAGCACCACGTTCGCCCCTGGCTCTTATGCCAAGCCGATGGGGCAGGCGCCGCCGGCGCTCCTTCCGCGTTGCCCTGCCCTGCCCGCTCGCCCTTCGTGGCCGTGTCCATGGACCGGGTTTCACGTGGAGACCCCCGCACATTTGGCCGAGCTCTGCGGAAAGGACAGTGTACCTCGAACGCATTTCTGCCGGACCAGGCTTCACCTCTCCGGGGAGCACAGAAAGTTTCCTGTACAGGGCAAATGTATTTTATCTTCCCTTTTGGAGATTTTCTCCTGTCGCTGTCCCATTGTAAAAATGAACACATCTTCCCCACCCCTAGGAGGAATCTGGAGACACCCTCATCCTCTCTTCCCGTAACCCTTCGAAGTCGTTTAAAATCACTTTTTCTGTCTTTCGGCCATCTGTCAGTGTCACATCCACGCCGCCTCCTCGGGGTGAGGGGAGGCGGGAGGTGGATGGGGAGAGTCCCTGCGCGTTCCTGATCCCTGGCGGAGCTGAGGGTCCTCCCCTACACCTCGCTTACCTTGCCCGCCACCCCTTCCCCCTCGGCCCCACCACCAGTCCGGCTCTGGGGAGCTAGGAGTGACAGCGGACGGGGTTTGTCCTGTCGCCGGGTGGCGACACGAGGCGTCTGTTCGGAGGCTCCGAACACAGATCTCCCGTCCGAGGGGAGCAGTGGGGCCGTCTGCTCAGGGTGGAGTGAGAAGAGGAGACAAAGTGTGGAGGGGGGCTTAGAATGTAGCCTTCCTCCTGAAAGCTCACTAGTTAGTCACCGTAATCTCCCTCGTCAACGTAGGGGGCACTAGGTAACCTTGCCGTGAAGATTTTTGCGCTGCGGAAGAACGAGAAAGAAGGGAAAGAAAAACAAATCCAGACTCCTGTTGTGCTGGCAATATTTCGGGAAAAGGGGTGCTCGTCTTTCTGGCGTGACACCTCGCGATAAGGAGAGGGGGTGTGCCTTGGCCTCCGCGCACCGCCCGGCCGCGGCGGAGAGGCTGGGACGTGGGGCGAGTGGAGTGGAGAAGCTCCGAACCGTTCCTCTGCTAGCTCTTCCCTGAAACGAATACGTGGCCGAGCTTGGCTGGCGAGAAATTCAAAGCTCAAGACAGGCACAGCTTCGGTAGAAGGGCAATTGTCATGGTTTTCTTCCCAACTGGATTAAATTTAGAAGACTTAAAAAAAAAAATTAAGTTTTTTTAGGTTTTTTAATTTCGGAAAAATAGAAGGGATGGGTTAGCATGTAAGTAACTGGAGTTAGAACAAGAGCCAAGCTCTTCAGCATATAAATTCTCATTATCAGCTTTCAGCCTAGCAAAACTAGAGCCATTTGCTTGACTTAATCTGTAACATATGTTTGGAACAGTAGCAGATTGTGTGTGTGTGTGTGTGTGTTCGTGTGTGTGTGTCTCTGTGTGTGTATCCGTGTGTGCGTGCATGTGTGCATTCACGTGTGTGTGTGTGTGAGTGTGTGTGTGTGGTTTGGAAATTATCAAGTTGTAAATTTTCTGCCTGACGTTTTCAGCGCCTCCTATTTACAGCGTAACACATATCGAGAGAGAGAGAGTGAGACTCCACAAAGATCCCATGGTATCAAATCTGAATAATCCGACCCAGAATCACTAATAAACTTTATCAATTAGGCCACCCCAACTCCTTTGGATTCATCCCACTGAGAAAGGAGCTGCCACGTTCTGAGAAAATTAAACAAGCAATTCGGTAGCATCCCCATGCTTTATCTGCATGATTCAATGTTTACTATTACTTATGTACCATTTCTCCTCAAAGTATCACAGGGGTAATGCAAACTATAGAAGCCTCCCTGTTCGTTAACAATAATAACAGCAGTGACAGCGCCCATGATGATCCTGCAGAAGATCGTTTGTTTAAACTCTGATTCACTCTGCTAGCTTTATGTCCCACAACAACTTCTAAAACATCTGTCCTGCAGGAAAGTAATTTTTTCCGTACTGAAGTGACATTTATTCTTTAAATATAGGTTTATAACAGAGCCCGAACAAGATGAGAGGAGATTTTTGGGGAGTAATATACACACACATTCATATACACACATGCACACCGAATTTAGCATTATCAGTGTTTACCTTGGCTATTGACGCTTAAAAAAAAAAAAAAAAAGTAATAAAAATTACATAGAATGGCTTAGAAAGATCCAAGGCCCGTGATTTTTTTTTTTTTTTTTTTTTAATCTGCGTTTGGAATGCATCATGATTGTGTGGATTGGTGAACGGCAGAGTGATACAGGGATAACCACAGAGGACATGTTGCTATTCCTGCCAAGCGAGTCCCCGAGACCCCCGAGAGCCGTGTGCCGGCAAGGCCCGAACGTGAGCGATGCCGGCCCGCGCCTTCCCCGCCGCGGTCCACAGCGGGACCGAGGGCGCGGCGCCCCGACGCGCCCGGCCCGCGCCGTCCCGCGGGCGCTCCGCGGGCGCGGCGGGGCGCGGGCGGAGCGCGGCGGTGCCGCGAAGCGCAGCGCCACCTGGGCTCCGCCGCGGGAAGCGGAGAGCGAGGGGCGCGGAGCGGCTGCGGGGGAAGCGCGGGGGATCGCCTCTTCGCCAGCGGAAGGGACGGCTCTGTTCTTCTTTTTTTAAATTACTTTTAATCGGTTCCGCGTGAACACTCCACGGGTGGTGGGTTTGTGCTCGTGGAGGGGAGAGCGACGCGCGCCTGCCTGTTCACACCCAGGACTCGTCAACCCCGAACGCACGAAAAAAAACTAGACAAAAAGCCAACTAACCAAGTAAACCACCAAAACTCCTCCTCGGTATTACCATGAGGAGCAAAGACTCAACCGGGGTGCGGGGCGAGTGCGCCCAAAGAGCCGAGGGGACTTGTCAAGGGGAACCGAATAGGCTGCTTTACATGTTACTTGATAGCAGCAGCAGTGCCTTGCTTGAAACTTAGAAACTCCAATGCCCTTATCTTCAGACAGACAAACAGGCGAACAAACTTTACCGGGTGTTTAGATCCTCCTCTCAAAGACAGCTAAACAAAGGCAGGGCGTATTAAGTGACCGCTGCAGCTCCCATCCCATCGAGTGTCACTTTTATTTCACACACGTATAGGTATCCCAGGGACAAAAACCTCTCAAACCAACCAACAAACAAATCGCTTCTACGTCGTGTTCGAATTATTTCTGCAAAATTATTCAAGTCGTGGGCGGCATGCAGACACCGAAGCATCGTCCTGCAAGCTGGACAGAGGGTTCCATTGCCGAGAAATCGCCACAAACCATTCACCCGAACCGTCTCTAGAGTGTTTGGAAGAAAATTACTAACACCAATGCACGCATCTGTGTAAAAATTTCTTTATTTTTAAGCCGTTTTAGAGGTTTACTCGATTATTTAAAAATCTTCTGTCATATTTCCTAATAGAAAACCATGCCGGTTTATCTACTGCAATTTGCTTTTTATTGGTCGGGGGTTTTAATATCTTATTGATTAATGATGCATCTATATCATTATGCTAGAATGTTACTGCAGGTCTCTAACTTACTTACTTTCTTTCTTTCTTTCTTTCTTTCTTTCTTTCTCTCTTTCTTTCTCTCTTTCTCTCTTTTTCTCTTTTTCTCCTTCCCTTTCTCTCTCTCTCTTTCTCTCTTTCTCTCTTTTTCTCTCCTGCTTCACTCCTTGTGTCTATCATACTTTCTCTCTTCCTTTTCCCGCTCCCCCTCTTCTTCTCCCGCTACCTCTCTCAGCATTTCTGAAAACAGAAAGCAGATGTGATTAGACAAGCGGCGCCCGGGGTCCCGTGGCTAGCAGGTGCACCCAATTTCTTCACACTCACTGTGAGCATTCTTAAAATGGAAAGTTATAACTGAAAAGCACAGATTCCTGCCCCTTTCGACCGCGGCCACCTGCATGCCGTGCAAGTGCGTCGTGGTGTGGAGATGAGGAAATTAGCACTTGGATAATAACAATTTGGGGCTATTTCGACAGGTCGTGATACTCAGTACAAGTACGAGTCAGCCGAGGGCTCCTCGCAGGCAATCTCTCATCTGCCGAACGAGGTGGGGTGTGTGTACTACCGGTGCCCCGCCGGGCTTACCCCGTCCCTCGGGTGTTCCCCACGACCCCCTTCCCAGCCGGCAGCGGTGAAGCGGCAGCCAGCGGGGAGGGAGACTTTTTCACCCGAGGGAGGGCTCGGCACCCGGGGTGTCCGGCTAAACCTCGCTGCTGAGGTTTGCCTAAACGTAAAACCTCCTCCGGGATAGCGAGCCCAGCTGTTATATTAACATTGATTTATTGCTTTTAAAAATAAATGTACACACACACCAACAGCACTCCGTTTTGTTTCCCCAGACTCAAGAATTTATTTCCGACTTGGTGCTCATCTGACAAAACAATGCCCTTTAATTTTGTTACATATCGATGAGAAAATCTGTCTAGTTTTTGGTTGAATTTATGGTTCTACTACTTGTGGAGACTTTTGTGATACAGCAAAACCCAAGGTCAGAAAATATACACAAAAATAACAGCTAGGCACAGAAGCAATTATCAATAAAAGAAACAACATCTAGTAGATGTTATTATCTAGAGTCCATATGCAGCCAGGATCACAATTAGAAAAAGGAAAAACCTTTGAAGCTTGAAGTGAGCAGGTAGTTTGCTTGGGGTTGTTTTTTCTTTCTGGTTTGGTTTGGTTTTGGCTTTTTGTGTTGGTTTTTTTGTGTGTGTGTATGTGGCTTTTTGTTGGTTTTTTTGGTTGGTTGGTTGGTTTTTGTTTGGGTTTGGTTTGGTTTGGGTTTGGTTTGGTTTGGTTTGGTTTGGTTTGGTTTGGTTTGGTTTGGTTTGGTTTGGTTTGGTTTGGTTTGGTTTGGTTTGGTTCGGTTTGGTTTGGTTTTTTTATGGTGATGACCGAGTCTTCGTTCATTTGTAGGAGTAAGAGATCTCTAGTAAACCACGGTTTTGCACTAATAAAGTCCGTGAAATGTTATCTACAGTTATTGAAGAGAAGAAATACAAGATTATCCATACCATGCTGCCTTACTTCTGTGCAGGTCCCAATTACCAAATATATCTGATGTCTGAACTCAGTGGAATTAGATTGAGCTTTGAAGCAGCTTTTCCGATACATTTCGGTTTTCTTTGGCAGTCTTTAAAACGCCACTTATTCTTTTCACTGATACACTGTGTTTATGTCCTCCATTTCACACTCTCATGGAAAAAAAAAGTTTTGACATCTTGGAGTTGGGTCAAAAATAGTATTTTTAAAAATCTGTGTATTGTATTTCTCATTCTTTCCTTCTAAGCACCCCGCCCCCCCCCCCCCCCCCACCTGGTGCTAATCTATTATTTTAAAGCAGGGGTTGTTTGCACTAACGAAAGCTCCTTCAGTGAGAGTGCAGACAGAGGGATACTCCAGCAGCATTAGGAAAGCAAAATAAGACGTCGACAGAGTGTAAACAAATCCTCTCCTCTCCTCTCCTCTCCTCTCCTCTCCTCTCCTCTCCTCTCCTCTCCTCTCCTCTCCTCTCCTCTCCTCTCCTCTCCTCTCCTCTCCTCTCCTCTCCTCTCCTCTCCTCTCCTCTCCTCTCCTCTCCTCTCCTCTCCTCTCCTCTCCTCTCCTCTCCTCTCCTCTCCTCTCCTCTCCTCTCCTCTCCTCTCCTCTCCTCTCCTCTCCTCTCCTCTCCCCTCCCCTCCCCTCCCCTCCCCTCCCCTCCCCTTCCCTTCCCTCTCCTCTTGTCCCCCTTTCCCTTTCCTCTTTTCTCTCTCGGTTTTTTGGTTGTGTTCTAGACTCACTCACTGTCTGATGTATCAGAGAACCATCTAATAATCACTTTAGAGATGTTCAAATTAGGACACTCACTCTTTTTAAGCACTAAGTGAAGACGTGACAGGTTTTGTTATGGACGATAGTTAGACCTTTGTAAGAAACTCCCTTTCTTTTCCCGTAAATACACCACCTACAAATAAAGACCTCCTGTCTTAAAGGCGTGACTCTTCTCTATGTCTCTGTCCACATTCTGTGTACTGGCTCCGCATAAACTCAAACTGTGGGTCATTTAAATATTTTTTTGCAAATAGTTAGGGTTATGGGCAATTTGGTGCTGTATTTTCTTTTTCTGCAGAAATTGTACTATGCTTTTCCCTGCTGATCCTTACGTCCACATTTCCCTCGGTAGCAAAGAGACCTAATCAACCCACTAAAGAAGATAGCAGAGGATCTCTGCATATCACTAGAAACTCCCCTGCCCGTGTTAGCAGTGACTTTCTGGTCGGGCTCTGGAGCTAGAAAGGGGAGGAAAAGGACAGAAAACGGAAAGGGTTGGGGTGGGGCTGTTAGGAGAGAAAATTTTAAAAGCACCCTGGGACTCAGAAAGGGGCTGTTTCCTTAACACCCATGGGACAGGCCTGCCTGCTCTGCCCCGCCACGCACACGGGCATGTGGAAACGGGTACAGAGACCCTTTGGGGAGTTCAGAAATCACACCTCGTCCCCTACCAAAACTGGCTTCTGAGGCAGTCTAGGGTAGGACACGGGACTTGGGGGCCACTTAGAAGTTTCCCCCCCAAGACCTGTGTCAGGTAGTGGGGGTAGAATGGACTGGGATTTGATGTTACTATCATCGTGTCTTAAGCCCGTGCGGGTTCAGTCCCGAGATGCAGCTGCACACCCAGAGGTGCACCTCCCCTCCAGCCCGTCTGCCCCGGCTGGGGGTCGCCTTTTAGTGTTACCGCCCGTCCCCAGACTTGATAGGTTTTGTCATCTCAATTTTGAGGATGCAAGGAGAGTGGAAGCGCCTCGAAGCCCTTTCCAGGGGGGAAACAGTAGAGGTTCTTTGTGGGTGCAGAGAACATTTGTGACACACTCCGGCTCATCTGGCAATGGCTCTGGCCTTTTATTGCAGATAGAGTAAAGAGGCGTGGGTGCTTGCATCCCGATCCCCCTCTCCATACGAAGGACAAAGCTTGGTAAAATAGCCCGTGTGTGAGGATCGCCGGGAAGCACCGGCTGCGTTCCCTAGACAAAGGTGGAAGCTGAGGAAGGAGAAATGAGGGATCGCACCTTCTGGCATCTGGTCTGAAGAGAAGAGAAAGACGTGTTGAGGACGCTGGAGAATAAAATCTGAGTTGGAACATCAGATTTTTAAACACAGCATCCGAGGCCGTGCCTGTGCACATTTTCGTATTGATATGCAATTAAATGTCAGCAAATTCCTCTATAAATTATATCGTTGGGAATCCTTTAAGATTCAAAAATGCCTGAGGTTAAGTAGCTTTTAAAACGTCAGTTCTGAATTACTTATTCAATGAATGGCTACCTTCAATCTTAAACCCATTGTAAATATACTATACATATGGACTTCAGTTTATCTCTACATATTTCTTTTTAAAATGAGGGAAGCGTTCTTAAAAAGCTACTTGTAACACTTTATTTTAGGAAAACAGATGTTAACTTTTTTACATATCACTTTATGACCGAGTACATATGTAAATTGGAAAGCATCTAGAACGCCTCGATTATATGCTAAATGATTTTTAGTAGAGACATGTTATTCCTGGCACAACCAAGGTATATGCTACATCAATAAAATAAACATCTGTGATTTTGGCATGACAGGAAATAAATGTGAGTTCCTATAGAGTTACTATAAAAGCAGGGAAAGCGTTCGTGTAGAGGGAAACACACCTGCAAAGGACTACATCGGCTATTTACACAGTCACGATGAAACCAGGATCTCTGCCGTAGAGTAAAAAAAAAAAAAAAAAAAAAGAGAGAGAGAGAGAAAAAAGGTCTCGGAATTCCAGGAGAAAAACGAACGCGACCCTGGATGTGCCTTTCTGATAACATATCCCAGGCAATGAAATAAAAGCCCTGGAATGTTTTCTACACAATGATTGCGCTCTCTCCCTCTCTCTCCTCTCTTAAAAGCAGAGTGTTTACCTCGCAGGAATATATTAGCCACAGTTTCCTCCTGTCAATATTTAAAAATTACCAGAGACTTCAAGGGACTGAATTTTTCCCTTTTCACAGCGAAATATCTGTGAGAGACGTTTGTGTTTGCAAGGAGTTTTACGAGGGGTCTGAGTACATGAGAGCAAGGCATAATAATTAACTGTATGCAATATTTATTGCCCTGTGATGTTTGTTATCATGCAGGCGAGTGCAGTCATTTGAGGTTTAACAAATATGAGAGTTATTGATCAAATATAATGAATAAATATGCATATGTTTTATTTATCTGTGCACACACAGGAGCATATCTGTATACACACAGGAGCATCTCGTTATTGAGAATGAGGAGAGCTGTCTGCCACTGCCCCTGCCTTCCTGTCCACCCTGCCTCTGTGCCAAGAGACTGCAGAGAAGTTGGGTTTGGGGTTTTTTTGTCATATAAAGTATCACAGATACGGGAAAAAAATAAAGGTCACCAATAAAATTGGTCTCATCATGGCGTATAATGGTAACAAAATGATGCTGAATAAAAACCAAAGATCTCACTGGCTGGGGCAGCATCGTCGCAAACCATCTGGTGCATATTAAAAGCAGTGCTGTAAATATTGCTGGAAACTAATGTGGTACCAGATCCTATAGGCGCAGGGGCCTGCCGAGCTTTTCATATGCTGGATGCGTGGATGGCGTGGCACACGGAGGGAAAGGTGTCGCATCGGCCAGGAGATCTTAGGGCATGATTTTGCATAATCCTGATGGAAGTTTGTCCCGACAGAGAGCGGAGGAGGCAAGGAAGGCAGAGGAAAGGCCTCTCTCCCCGTCCCGCTCGATCTGACGACGATAGGGTATGCAACTGCTGACGTCACTTCGCATCAGGACCGAGGAACAAACGTGACCCAGGCAGGAGATCATCTGTTTCTCATCACTTGGGAAGTTTTTCTCGCTTCCCTCCCACCCTTCTTCCCTCTCCCTTTCTGCCCTTTCCCTCCCTCTCCCCCTTTCTTTTTATCCCCTATATAAACCGGGGCAGGCCCCATCCCGATCCTCGCTCTCGTCCCATCCTCGCCCTCGTCCCCATCCCCGCTGCCGCCCGGGCTCCTCGCAGGGAAGGGACCGGAGGTCGAGGAGCACTCACACGCGGGGTGTCCGGCCCCTGCCCGCCCCCCTGGGCCTGGGTCTTCCCTTCCCCCCCCATTCCGATGCCATTGTTCGCGCTCGCAACCCAACTTTGGCTGCCGATTCAAAGCTCGGCACTCCCCTGGCTCCTGCATTGTACTGAGGGTCACTTACTCTTTTCTCGGAGTTAGGCTCTGTTCCTTAATCTCTCCTCTTCTCTGCTCCTCATGAGCTGTCGCGTTCTCCCCACGCACCCGAAGCTGCCAGAGAAGCTCGTCTTGGATAAACCTGCTGCTAATCTCGGCCCGATTCAACAAACACAGAAACAAAAAAATATCTCTCGTTCTCTTCTTCCCCACACACCTCCTTTTTTTTTTTTTTTTCGTTTTCCCTCTTCCTCTTCTTTTCCTCTAGGCTTCATTCCCCTCAGAGCTCTGCTGCCTTTAATTATGGGAGATACATTTCTTCCCTGGGAGTCATTCATGTTTTTTAGGTGGAAATATGTTTCAGCTGAGTTATTTTTGTGCAGAGACCAGTGCCCTATATCCAGAGGCTTTGAGTGAAGTGCAGATTGAGACATATCGGGTTCCCTATAAAAGGATCATTTCTTGTGGGAGGTTGGACACGAAGTTTGGACTCGTGACTTGCATTCCTGAGAGACATGCATATTTTAAAACAACAAAGCAAGCTCGGAAGAAGGCTTAGAGGAGGGGAGGGGGGGAAATAAAAGAAAAAACTTCAAGAAGTTACTAAGTTACAAACATCTGTCAACATGGACCAATTTGTGTGGCTCTTAGGGGGGAAAAAAGTACCTGCTATTTTTTTTTTTAATCACTTCAGGGAGTCTCAGCTACTTGCTGGAAGTTGATGTGGCTCTCCAGACGCTAAGAAATGCAGTTTGGCTCAAAACTGGGAGCTTAAAGCGCTTTAGTGGCCTGTGAATTTAAATCTCAACTCCTTCTTTATTGGCTCTTTGCGTGGAGCTGGTTAAGCGTTTCAACGGATATCTCACCTCTCAAAAAGAACCCCAGGTGGGGGAAAGACAAAAGGAGAGCAAGTAGGGCGACTCGTGTGTTTGTTGAAGGAAGCCACTGGCGCACCCGATCCCGCAGTGCAGATAGAGGAAAAGTGAGAAAGCAAGGGGAAAAAGAGCAGCCCTGACTTCCCTGAGGGGAATAGGGATCCTAGGGGCCGCAGGAAGCACTTCAACATCCTAAGGAGAAGGAAGGGAAGGGAAAATTATATATATATATATATATATAAACTTGTGCGAAGGTGAACGGAGAGGTTGGCCGGAGGCAGCGGCAGGTGGGGTGGCAGCTTGTGGCCGGACACAGAGCGCGGAGCGCTGCACGCAGGGCTGCACGCTGCAGCGGTGCGGGCAGCGGATGCGCGGGGGTCTGGGCTGCTGCCGGCAGTTTGCAGACAAAAGAAGAAGGCCTAATGGTGAGCTGGATATCTCTGTTAGTTGTCAGCGCTGGTACACGGCTGCCGAGAAATGCTAATCAGCCCTCGCTGAGCGGGATGGAGTCTAGGCTGACTCCTGGCACACACACACATGCATTCAGGCTACTGCAGGGTCTCTGACACGCAGACATATGCATCTCACTCCTCAGTGGGGTCGACCGTGACCCCCACGCTTTGGTCTGGGCTTTGTTTAATCCAGCGGCGGTATGATCCACCTTAAACGTCATATACAGCAAGTACCTTCCTAAACAATATAATAGCATAGCTTACAGCCACCAACCCGCTTCTTCTTAGGAGCCTCTCCCCACCTGCTCTTCCCCCTTTCTTCCTTCTTTTTAACGACTGAGGGTATTTTACACCTGTACTTTTGGATTTGACCCGTTGCTTTAAGTTTGGTGGAAGGTTCTGAATGAGAGGAGATTATTATTGTATATCCAATGATTGATTATACAGCCATCATTGAAATTACTAACAGTAATCTTATGTCAGCCAGACACTCCAGCTTTGAAACATTACTCACATGGTCCTGATTTTACAAAATTTGGGCTAAAAAAAAGGCGAGAAGATATAATTTCCTCCTGAAAAATTGAATTTTTCTCCATATTACTAATTGTTGTCTTTCATCGCAATTACTTTTATAGACTGATTGGGCCCATTACATGTGGTGTCTTTGTATTTTCACTGAGACTACGTGGGTGCAAGAGAAGAGATCCTGACATCCCTCCTCAAGCCTTCTTCGGAATACCTCCACCACCCTCCTCCACACACCAGCTCTTGCATCCCAGTGACCATCAAAACTGCTCTAGCGAGAGTAGCCAGGGTCCCCACCTTTCTATGGCTTTGGCAGTGTCAGGGAGGGGTGTTTCTGGTCCTTTCTCACGGACAGAAAATGCAAATTTTTTCTTTTTTTAGGTGGCCGCACTTTACACTGGGACCGCCATGGAAAGATATCAGGCAGGGGTGCCTTCAATTAAAAAAGAATAGAGCGGTAGGTGACTGCATAGCATTGTCAGAGACGCCTTGGAAGAAACGGGAGGGAGGAAAAAAGGGCAGGAACTGTAAAGTGGGACCACCTTGGGAAGTGGTCACCTTTCCCATCTTTGCAGTTTCAGACTCGCTCCCCCGGCTATTTTGCGCTGAAGGTGCTCAGACAGGAGAAGGGGTGGGTACTGAAATGCTTAAAGGGAGCATTTAAACCCAGAGCCTTCAATGAAGGAAGAAAGAATGGGCGTGGAGGTGGAAAAAAAGTTGGAAAATGGATTCGCTGACAAGTAAGGATAATAAATGAGAGGCGCTTTCAGATAGATATCTCAGTCGTGAAATTGCACCCAGCTGGTTGTGTAAGCAAACAAATAGTTTCATGTTAGGGACTCTCGACTTGTGGCTTGATGAATAGAACACGACAGAGGTAAATGGCTCTTTAACTCATTTAGGAATAAAACTCTCTGGCTTCCTAAGTAAGAGACCTTGTGACGCCATGGATCCTGAGCAAGTACTTTAACAAGAGTTTTATTGGTTTCCACTTCTGCCCCCGGATCTCCCCTCTCGTTCACCTCCTCCTTCACACCTCTGTCCTTTTAATTTTTTAAAATTGTTTTACTTTTTTTTCCTTCTTCTTCCTTTCTTACATCCCTCCTTCTCGCTCTTGATTTCTCTCTCAATCTGTTTTTGTCTGTTTGCTTGTTTGTTTGTTTGTTCCCCTATTCCTTTTCAAAAGCCCCTCGTATGATAAATTCTCCCACATCATCAGCACCTGGAAACCCGGCAGGTTTGCAAGGTACCCGAACACAACAGGTCTGCCCTTGGCACCTTAGAGTTGTGGTTTTCGAAATGTATTTATTTTTTTATTATTACTGGGGAAATCACTTCGGAAAACTCATCCTCCCTCTCTCTGACCCGCTGCTGATTAAACAGGGAAGGGTGTCTAAAAAAAAAATCCCACATCAAAGTCAGTGGCTGTGAGGATAGAGAGAAAGCAAACCTTTTAAAACAAATATATAGACAGGTTTTGTGGAGGTCATGCAGTTTCAGAAATTAGTCCAAGAGATATAAAAGAAAGGGAACAAACGTGGGAAAGGGCGAGGTGACCCCAATTTCTGCCTGTCCCATTAAAACAGAGAGGAGAGAAGACTTATATATGGGTCTAAAAAATGGAGAGGAGAGGAGAGGAGAGGAGAGGAGAGGAGAGGAGAGGAGAGGAGAGGAGAGGAGAGGAGAGGAGAGGAGAGGAGAGGAGAGGAGAGGAGAGGAGAGGAGAGGAGAGGAGAGGAGAGGAGAGGAGAGGAGAGGAGAGGAGAGGAGAGGAGAGGAGAGGAGAGGAGAGGAGAGGAGAGGAGAGGAGAGGAGAGGAGAGGAGAGGAGAGGAGAGGAGAGGAGAGGAGAGGAGAGGAGAGGAGAGGAGAGGAGAGGAGAGGAGAGGAGAGGAGAGGAGAGGAGAGGAGAGGAGAGGGGAGGGGAGGGGAGGGAAGGGAAGGGAAGGGAAGGGAAGGGAAGGGAAGGGAAGGGAAGGGAAGGGAAGGGAAGGGAAGGGAAGGGAAAATAATAAAAGAAAATAAAAGAAAATAAAAGAAAATAAAAGAAAATAAAAGAAAATAAAAGAAAATAAAAGAAAATAAAAGAAAATAAAATAAAAAAGGGAAAAGAAAAGAAAAGAAAAAAAGGGAAAAGAAAAGAAAAGAAAAAAAGGGAAAAGAAAAGAAAAGAAAAGAAAAGAAAAGAAAAAAAAGAAAAGAAAAGAAAAGAAAAGAAAAGAAAAGAAAAGAAAAGAAAAGAAAAGAAAAGAAAAGAAAAGAAAAGAAAAGAAAAGAAAAGAAAAGAAAAGAAAAGAAAAGAGAAAAGAGAAAAGACCCGCTATTTCAAGACTTATAAACTAACTCTTTGAATAGTCAAAATGTCCCTTGAAACTGGAGGAAGCACGTCGACAGTGTCTGTAGCAGCCATGCACACGCGTTCACGGACACTCCCTGAGTATGGCTGCACGCAGGGACACTGCTGGAGGGACCGGCTGCAGCAAGCCCTGACATCCCTGTTCAGCCCTCCATCCCTCTGTCCATCTGTCGGAGAGTCCATCCAGGCCAGGCAGTGCCACCGTCCCTGCTAACCCTGCCTGCTCACAGCTGGTCGCATCTGCTGTCTGTTGAGAAGGCGACGTCTGGCTGCCACACCCCATAGCTAATGAGAAAAAACCAAACCGAACCAAGAAATCAAACAAGCACACTCCCCTCATAAAAACAAGCAACAAACAAAAAACCAAAACCAAACAAAAAAAATCCACAACAAACAAACAAATAAACAAACAAAACCCCCCCAAAATCCAGCAAAAACAAACAAACAAACAAACAAACAAAAAAAGAACAAAAAAACCAAACAAACAAACAAAAAAACCCCACCAAACCCGAAATCGAAAAACCCGCAACAAAACACCAGCAAAACCGGAGGTCCTAGTCATCCCCTTCTGTCAGATAAAAGACATTTCTGTCTTTGTGTAGGTAACCAACCAGCATCCTGCGAGTGAACCCACGCAGAATCCACCTTTTCTTGTATTACTTCTGCTGACACTTGCAGTGACCCCGAGCCAGATTTTCGTGCAAGAGCGTCCATTTGCCTCAGCACGAAAAGATTCTTTTTCATCTTGATCCGTCGATTTTATTGGTGGCGATGAGACAGGTCACTCGTGATGGAGTCCCATACCCACGCTCCCTCACCAGTTCTACTTTATTTCGACCGATACGGGGAAAGCGGGGGTTATCCTTTACCCCTACCCCTAGAGTGGGCTTGTCACCCTCCTCCTGCAGATGAAGGAGGTGGATGGAAGCCGAGCCACCCAAAAGGTGCCTCCCGGGGGCAAGGGCGTGTCGAGAAATCCCGGGAAAGGGGAAGCCGCAGCCCACGGCATTCAGGGACAGCAGGAGGAGGCGCACACACACAGAAACGACCCTTGCCTCGGCGCTACCCCTGCCACCGCCGGCAAGGCCCCCTCCTCCTCAGCTCGGGTTCAACCTACCACTTAGCAGCATTTCCAAATATTTATTCGATTAAATGTATAGAAAAGGCCTAATTGGGCGGTGGGAGGAGGCAAGCTAGTTAGCGAAGTGCTAAGAGGAGTGGGAAGGAGGGCTTTGTAACTGCTGTGCCCCGAGCAGGTTCCCTGCGCGAGGCTCGGGTGGGAGGGTCACCCCTCTCCCAAATCCCACCGACCCCCTGCTTCCTCCCCTCCAACCCCAGCTCAGCCTTTGAAGTGCTGCCACAGCTGCTGGTGAGCACGGAGGGGCCGCGGAGCCCTGCGCGGCGGGATGCAGGGATGCAGGGATGCGAGGGAACTCCCTGCCGACTCCGCCTCCTGAGGAGCTCGGGGAGCCGAGGAGCCTCCGGGGACAGCGCCCGCGCCCTTCGCAGCATCAAGGCAATGTAGATGGGGCTGGTTTTAAAGCAGTATATTGCAGATTACGAATAAGTCGGCAGAAACTTGCTGAGGGACCCCAGCCTTTTTTCCCCCCAGCAAATAGCACGCGATGACGCGATGATACAGTGCTTTCAGGTGCCATATGAATGAAGCTGCAGAGCGGCAAAGGAAAACATCCACTGACACAACGCAGGTTGGGTAGTTAACACTTCAATGCACAATACCGTCTTATAAGCAAAGTTTAATAAGGGATTGAAACACTTCTTTCTAGGCACATACATGGAAATAAGTGCATCTCGTACACCTCCTCTACACCTGCAAGTTTCTCGGCAATCCGTGGGTTTTTATTATTCATAAATATGAAAATCAATTGAAAAATATCTACGAAAAGGTTTATCTGTTTTTATCAGTGGGATAACACTGTAATGAATTTATTTACATCCCATTGGAAGAAACCGAGACCTGTTTTTCTTTTCCAATATCCCCGTTTGATTTGTTTATTTTTAGGTAGAGAGGGGGCTGGTTTTTTTTATTTTGTTGGTTTGCTTTTTGTTGTTATTTTTGGTTTTGGGGTGTTTGTTTGTTTGTTTTGGTGGGTTTGGGTTTTTTGGGTTCGGGTTTTTTTTTTTTTCTTTTTTTTTTAATTTGCCGTTGTTGTTTTTTTTTTTTTTTTTTTTTTTTTGTGTTTTTAACTGCTAATTCATCTGGGTCCCAAATCACCCATCCCACCATAAAGCAGTGCTGAAAATGTTTCTTTCAGCACCTCCCATGTCTGAGCATTCCCTCTTTCCCCCTGTTGAGAGCCCGGAGGGGCTCTGGACTGCCTCTCTCCAGGGAAGGCCCCGGGGAAGGGGCAGGAACAAAGCTCTCACTCATGCAGTGTCCAAGTGAGTGACAAAAGGGAGGATGTCTGTCTGTCTGTCGAACTCCCAAATCCCTGTTCTTCTGTGCTCAGGTCTGGAATTATCCAAATCCCCCCCTTCTCCCCAGCACCTATGAATACAGGCCGTTTCTCCATCTTGAATGGGGTGATGCCCCCATAGAGGATCTGCCCGTAATCTTGATTATCCAGCTACAACCGTCTACTGTATAGAGCTGTTCTCACCTCAGATCTGCTGCGCCTAGAATATTAAAAACCCCAAGCGAGTTGAATTGAAAAATCTTGCTAAAGAAAGAAAAAAAGGGGAAAAAAGAAAGAAAGAAAAAAAAAGGATGGGAGAGATTAAGAGAGAGAGAAGGAAGGAGAGAGAAGAGAGTATGGAAGATAGCAAATTAAAGGGAAAACACTGCCCATGTCTTCACAAACCAAAAAGTCTACCTCATCTAGGCTTGTTTGGAAGGCACAGGAGGTGTCTGTGTGAGGGGGACAATGTTATTTTTAAAGATCCAGCTTTATTAATACATTAAGAAAGAGCTCCCTTGGCAGTATGTTTTCTTACAGCTCTGCCTCAGATCCTATAAAACATTAATGCACTGAAAGCAGTTACAGAGATCTGCACCACCAGCTAGAAGCCTTTACCTTCAAAGGAGCTCCATTACAAAAACGATTTTTAATTTTCTGGGGAAAAAAAGACAAGCTGAAATGAAAAGGGGTTTTTGGCACAGAGCTCAGACCCTGGCAGTGGGTGGGCCATGGTGTGGGATGTCACAGCCTGTGTTTTTTGCATGGCCATGGCACATAAGCATACATGAAATGCACTAGCTCACCACCCAATAAGCAAGCATCCAGCTGGATTTCCGTATTAATGGAGTGGGAATACCCTCCACACACAGCAACTAGATTTGGGGAAAAAAATCAAGAGATCTGTTCTGGCTGACAGTAAGCAGAAGGCATGCACACTGGAGCACATACTGGGGTCTGTGAACCCTTGGAGTGGAAAAGAAGGTAAAACCAAAAAAGTCAGCCTGACGCCAAGCCCCCAGAAGCAGAAAGCCACCATGCCTGGAACAAACAGGACCCATGGCTGGGGATATGCCTCCTGCTGCACAGGTAGAGATGATGGCATATGGTGCCTTCAATCCATGCCCACGGTGTCTGAGAGTAAAAAGCAAGGTGTGAACTCAGCAGAAAATCCAGGTGATGGGAAAAGGTGTTTCAAAAAGGAGCAGGCCAGCCTGATAGGCCCATCAGCCTTGATGGAGAGTTTGTGGTGCGGTTCCCTTGAGGTGAGGTCACCTAAGGCATCACACTACAACTCCTGGTCCCTTTTTCTAGGCCTTGACAGCTCAGCCCTAAGCTTATACAGTCAAGTCCATTTTGGAACATCCTGTGGTTTGCACAACTTGGTTACCCCTCCCAAGTATTTTTTAAGTTCTCCTTTTTAGCACCAGTAAAGGAGTTAAAAATATAGGGAGATTTTTTGTTGTTATTATTTGTGTTTTTCTTTTTTTTTTTTTCTTTTTTTTTCTTTTTTTTTTAGTGAACTGTTGGCATGTTTCAAGCAACAAGACTCATGGGTTGTGGGGTGATAAGTTGGGTTTTTTTGCTAAATTCTTTTATTTTTTTAAATTCTCACTTCAATTTTAATTCTTGAAGAACAGCTTTGACAACATATATCGCACTCATTATAAGAAGCAAAGGGTTATATCAAAAATTATTAGTATAGAATCACAGGAAATCTGGTTTGGAACCAGAAAAAAAAAATACAAAACAGATATAGATACATAGACACAGGACAATTCTTTTATAATTATTTGGAAAATGTTATTTTCCCCTAATTCTCCTTTTTTTTTTCTTTATGCGCATATGATGTTTTTTAACTTTTACCAAAATCGAAAATAAAGACTAATATATTACAAAAGGAGTAACAATGTTCATGGTAAGTGTTTGCGCATGGAAATTTTGTTGTTGTTTGCTTGGTTTTGGGCTTTTTTTTTTTTATTCTACACAAGGTTCAGTTCAGTTTCAATGCTTTTATGTTTTGTTGGTTTACTGTACAGCATATATCAACAACAGTCCACAATAAATCCTGGAAGATCCAGTATCCCCTTCAGGTTTGATTAATATCCCCTCAATACTCATTTTTTTTTGTCTCTTTTATTAATATTATTTATTTCTTTTTTCCTCCTCTTCAAAAGAAAAGAAAACAAAAAACCAAAATAGGCCAAAAAAAAAAAAAAAAAAAAAAAAAAGCGAAACATCACAACCTCCACGGACGACAGGTCCGTCCTTCTCCCCGCCACGGCCACATCTGTGCTCCCACTGGCCCTTACTTTTGTTCAGTGTCCACCTCCCGGGCCCCCCCCGCACCCCGACTGCCCCTCGGTGCGAGCGCTCCCCTCTCCGCCGCTCCGCCGCCTCTCTGCCGGGGGTGCGGGATGGGCTCTAGGAGCACTGGATGGACATGTAAGGCCAGTTGAAGCTGCTCCCCGACAGTAGCATATCCCTGATGAGGGTTTCGATGGGGGTTTTACCTACCAAGCGGACGAAGAAGAGCTGCTCGATGACAGAGGAGGAGACGGTGCGCAGGGAGGGCAGCCGCAGCAGCAGCTTCCCGAAGCGGCTCGGCTGGTTGGGGTACTGGCTCCGCACGTACTCCTCTAGCGCGCACTGCGATTTCTCCTGGAGGCTCTCGATGTGCGCAGCATCCGATAGGCCGCAGGCGTCTGCCCACCGCACCGCACCCGCGGAGGCAGCCACAGAACGGCGGCAGGCGGGAGGAGAGTGCAGGAAGGAGGTGGAGGAGGAGGAGGAGGAGGAGGAGGAAGCGGGGGGGAAGATGGTTAGTGGCTGGGAAGCACACAGGGAAATTCCGCGAGGATGGGGGCCAGCCCAAAAGCGCAGCCCCCATCCCATCCCGTCCCATCCCGTCCCGTCCCATCCCATCCCGTCCCGTCCCATCCCATTCTATCCTATCCCATCCCATCCCATCCCACTCCATCCCGTCTCATCCCACTCCATCCCATGCCACCCCATCCCATCTCATCCCATCCCGTCCTATCCCATCCCATCCCATCCCACCCCATGCCACCCCATCCCACGCACCGCTGCCAAATAAATAACATGACCTTGCTCTGCCTCATCGCCAGTGTGGGTATTTTCACCCAGAATATGATGGGGTGCCAACACCCCACTCGTCCCAATCACACACATACACAAACCCCCACACTTTCTTTTCACATCCCCCCCACCGACACTCCGCGCTGTCGAGCGTGGTTTCTGCTCCAGGGAGCCCATCACCGGGATGCTGGAAACCTGGACCAGCCCCCTTAAATAACGCCGAGAGGAAGAAAAATAAGGTATTGGGGAAAATAATAATAATAATAATAATAATGATAATAATAATAAATAACAATAATAATAATAATAAGATAAGCAGAGCCGCACGTAAGCAGAGTGAGACACAAGGAGTTTGTTGACATGGCTGCACATCACAGAGAGGCAGCGACTGGGACCTGCAGCGACTGGCAGGGAGATGGCTGGGAGATGCCGTGTGGCAGGGGAGTCTCCTCTGCTCCTGCATCGCTGCCAGTGATCTCAAGTTTGCGATGTCTTTGTGGGCTTTACGATAAATCTGGTAGCAAAGGGTTAGGTTAGTCCCAGTTTGTGCTCAGCAGGCGTCTGTAGCTCTCAGACACAAAGCTGGGGAGAGCTGCAGTGGCTAAGCCTTGCCTAAATGAAACCAGAGAGACTCTTTCCTTATAGGTCTTTCTGGCACCCAAACGGTCAGAAACATACACCTTGCACCTTGCAGAACTACATGACCTGGGCAAAGGTGCACTAATCTGAGAGCAGAAACCCTTTACATCCACGTATTTGTATCTATATACATGATTCTGTTTATATAGATACAAGCAGAGAGAGGTACGGATGCATCTGTGCATTTGCGCACACACAGAGACACTTACAAGCACATATCCTATCTCATGGAACACATAACCGAAACCAGAGGATAATTGTGCACCAGCTGCTTGTGGAGGGACTTGCTCAGGAAACTACAGCCATGGCAAAGTGATGGGTATGCCCAGATGGTTGAAACCATCCACGTTGTTTCAGACATTCAGAATAGATATTAAAAACACCAAACCAAACAAATGACCAAAAAACCTAACCAAAAAACCAACCAACAAACCAAAAAACCCTCCAGCCATCAACATCAGAGCAAGGCGGTCAGCTAGCAGTGCAGGTTAACAGATCAAAGCCAGACTTTACTAATATAAACATCCATATATGAATTAGTTAATGGCCCACAAAAAGATATTATAAAAATGTGAATGTAGAGTTGTGACCCTGAAAAGACACAACAAATTAACAAATTATTCAAAGCTAAAAATAAAATAAAATCTGTTGCACAGGCATTTTGGAAGCTTAAGTATTCCCTTACCAAGAACTGACTTTATAAAGATTTCTGAACACCTTCATCTACAATACTATGGCCTCAAGCAAAAATACAAATAAAACAAGCCATAATTTAGGAACTTCTGAGAAGGAGAACCTTTGACCTGAGCTGTGGACTTAGCATCCCTCAGACACACTATTATCTGAGATAGGCTGCTCTGCTAATCCATACTCTACCTTTAATGCAATGATATTTTGCAACATCTAAAGCACCAGGTTGCAACATATATATCTATCAAAAGCTGGGGCCTGTTCTTGTTTGCAATACATATCAAAAACCACAGACCTGTTCATATGTTGATTGCCACAAATCAGATTCCATATTTACATATATCTTGCTATTTTACATGCATTATCTGCCCATTATGCATTAGGATCCTATTCAACTTCCAAACAATGCAATATGAAAGGGTCTTACTGACACCCTGGCAGAGCTTTTTTCTTTATGCCCCATATGTCATACCCTTAAGGTTAGTAAAATATTTATCAGACATTTACAATAAGTGCACCTATAAGTGCAGGTCACTGGACAATGTGGATGGCGAACCTGCTCTCTAAAAGGGCATCAGCCTGATATGTGTGTGTGTTTGAAAAATTGCCACGGATTTTGCCTTAGAACTCCAAAAACTCAGAATTTTCTCATGCCACAATATCTGTTGGTCTTAAACTATTTTAAATGGTCTGCCATATGCCTTCACTTGGATTTTATTTCACTGTCTTAAGTGGGGGTGGAAAGGCTCAATTCTCCCTTCAGAATAAGATTAAAAATAATAATAATTAAGGGATCCACAACTTGATTAGATTATGCAGCCCAGAGAGGTGCAATCCATGGGAGAAATAATGCAATCCATGTTTACTGAAGGTAAATTATTATTCCATCTCAGAAAGTGGGCTAATGTGAAAATCCTGTGTGTGCTTTGCGTTTTTATATGGCAGTGTGTCAATAAGGGAAAGCTCTATATTTCTTCTTGCAGTCCATGGAAAAGAAATTATGTAAATAAATAACCATTACTGTTCAACATACTCCAGCCTTCCCCTTTGTAGTGGTGGTAATGTATTTCATATTACATGTTCAGAAGAGTTTAGTGTTCAGAAAATAGGACGTAATCAGTTGGCATCTAACTAGAAATCAAAAGTTCTTATTGCGTTGCAAATAGATTTATTTGATTTATGTTATCTGTCTCTGTCTGTCTGCTCCTGGAAACATTTATTTATGACAATGAAAACGTAGATGAAGAAATTAATAATGCTAAAGCTTGGCAGCAGGGAGAAGGAGATGAGCGCATAGAGGAGGGTATAAGAGAGGAGGGTAAAGGCGGCAAGAAAGGAGCTGGTTTTGGGTTACTAAACAGCATTTGGATGGTGTCCAGAATTTTACAGAATAAATACATGCTCTCTGGGGTCCAAATATAGAAACCACAACAGGAAAAATCCATGCCAGTTTTAAATACTTAGTCCTTAGTGAAGGACTTTGGACAGTATGCCTAAAAATGTATTTTCTGTCATTTAAAGTTTGTTTAAAAGTTTGAGAAAGGTTTCTCATTAATTCCTTTCTGAATATGCAATGAAAAAAAGTTTAGTGAAAAGTGGAAATGCATGCATGGGGTAAGGAGTAGTGGATTACTCCTGACAGCAATATTTCTATTTTCTGAGATGCCCTGCGTGATCCTGCTCTGAAATAATATTATTGTTCCCTTCCTTCATTCTCCACTCCACTGTGGGAAGGGGCTTCTCCCCTCACAAATGTTATTACATTTGGTTTTATTATATGTAAATGAGGGGATCCTCTAAAGCCACTTACCCTTTTTCTAGCCAAGGTCAATTGTTTCAGAAGTAAAGGAGGAAAATTTTGGGGAACAGGGAGAGAGAAAAAGAAGGAAAAAAAAAAATTCCCTCAACTATGTCCCTGTCAGGGGCAACTTCCTTCACAGGGCCTTTGACGTGTGGAAGGGCTGAGGCACAGGCCAGGCATTTTCCCAGCTCTGCTTAGGAGGAATCTCTCCAAGTTGCGTCTAGGGAAAAAAAAAGGTTCTCCTTGACTGTGTGTGTTTATTGATGAGCTCCCTGAAACGAATGGGAAAGGAAAGTCCGGGAGTCTGCAGGCAGGCTGTGGAGTTAAATCACCCTGATAAATGCAGGCAGGTCTCTTTGTCACTCTTGAAAAACATGTTTCCATCAAGAAGACTTATTATGATAAAATACATTAAAATGTCGAGTTGGCTATTCAGTAAATCTTCCGTTTGTTTTAAGATTTGCACATTATCCTTTGCAAAGAAATATTCTCTCCAATGCTGCGAGACTGCATTTGCACTGGAAGTAAAAGGGGGCAGTCACAGTACATGTCTCTGACCACCCTGCATACAAATTAGATACTTCTGTCTAAATAAATTATCTGATGTTCAAATCGATATTAATACTACATTTGCTACATTACAATATAGTGCAAATTTAGGAGACATTTTAATACAATGTAAATACTATCTTTCGTGCTTGAAAGGCAGCAAATATTGATGGATTATGAACTGCTCAGTGTTAAACAAGGCCTTTGAACGATTTGCCATCTTTGTTCAGGAATGCTTTTAATTTTGCCTTGGTCTGGTTTTAAGTCACATTTATCAGAACTGTTTAGTTATTGCTAATTGGGAAAAGAGGGGAGAAGCTCATACAAGAGAGGAGCTAGGGGATGGGGAGAGGGGATATAAAATATGGAAAAGAAAAAAAAAAAGAAAAACAAGTTGGAAAGGTGGCAATTAGCCACATCGTGATGATAATTAGAATAATTTAAAAACTACACTGCCCAGACTCTTATCTTGCCTTGTTTCCATTTCCTATATTTCCTTCACATAGTTCCCCTTTGATGTTTATAAATTCTCCCTTGCAGGTTACAATAATAGTGTACATATTATATTCTTATAGGCTATGACCAGAGCACTTCAAAGGCAATGCTAATGCAACTTTCCTGCTAGTTAATTCAAACCATCTATCACAGGGAAAAATTGTTAACATGCATGTTTCCACCGCCTACACTTAATTTGATTTTGGTTTTTAGTATTATTTTTTTGGAGGGGCTGTGTGTTAAAGAGCCAGTATCAGTGGCAATGAGGATGATCCCTGGACTGGAGTGTATCCCCATCAGGTGCTATGCTTCCTTGACCTCCAGTCCCTTTCCTTTAAAAATTATTCTATTTAAATTTCCCCCTTATTTTCCTGCATGCAGTTTGGGATATTTTTTTCTTTTTTTCTTTTTTCTTTCTCTTTTTTTTTTTTTTTTTTTTTTTGTTCTCTCCAGACATCTCACATCCCCAACCCGTCCCCTCACCTGAGGTGAAGAGGACGATGGCTTTCAGGCAGCTGTATTCAGCCGAATCGACGTGCAGCGCCTTCAGCTTCTCCACCTGTTCCTGGAAGATGCGGATGTGGTCCATGAAGGCGACAACGCGGTCGGCCGACATGGGGGAGGCGTGGAGGCCGGCGGCGGCCAGGAGCGGGGCCACATGGAGGGGCATGGAACACTGGGCAGCATTGAGGACGAAGAGCTCGCTCCAGGTGAGCCGCAGCAAGGCCACCTGGTCGGTGATCTGCAGGTCGGGGAAGAAGGGAATATTGCGGGCCCACTCGACGGCGCTGAAGAGCAGACGGGCGGCCAGCTCGCAGATGTTCTCGATGCCCATGATGTTGTTGGGCTGCATGCACTGGCTGCCGTAGCGGGAGGTGGGGTAGGGCTCGGCCCGCAGCAGGAGGGAGATGTATCCCGAGAGATAGCAGTGCCCATTCAGAGGGTCGCCGTTGGTCAGGGCGTACTGGCCGGGGTTGGGTTGGGTGGGCGGCATTCTTCCTCGCTGAACCGCTGACAAAAAGAAGGAGAGAAGGAGAGGAAATGTGCATCCAGGAGGCTCGCAGGCATCGCCCCGGCGGCGCTGCCAACCAGCCGGAGACAATGCCGGGCTTCTTCCCCTCCCCGCCACCGCCTCGCCCCCGGCACACGCACAGGCACGGACAGACAGAGGCATGCGGAGTCGGGCAGCTGCCGCCGACCTGCATTGAGCCCCCCGCCCGGCCCCTGCATCGGCCCCGGCCCCGACCCCTGCTCAGGCAGCCTCAGCCCAGCGGCAGCCAAGCGCGTTCCACTCCCCCCACCCCCGACCACAATGCAGACAGGCTTCACAAAATAAACAGATTAAAAAGAAAGGGGGAAAAAAAAAAAAAAAAAGCCAAGGCAAACAAGACAAATCCGCACACAACCCCCTCTTCCCCCCTCCCCTCTCGTAACAAAAGAAAGGCCCGCACGTAAAAAAAAAAAAAAAAGGAAAAAAAAAAATCAAAGAAATCCTGCGGGTGGTGAGAAAGTAGAGTTAAAAATCACAGCCAACTGTAAAAAATATAGCCACGCTCTCTGGTGAATCGCAGCCTACTGCCCTTATACCGCTGAAATGCACAAGTAAATTGATGTATCCCTTTTTAAAATGAAATATTAAATAAAATAATTCATAAAACCAAATGCGTCCATATTCTTCAAAAAATACCTCGACGTTACCCTTCAAGCTGGAACAGGTCGCAGCGTTCCAGCTCCCCACTGCTAACTTTATCACACAGAACCAGCTTTCCATCGAGACCCCCCTCCCCCGCCCAGCAAAGTTTTCCCTGCTAAAAGGAAGAGAAAGGTTAAATATTATCAAGGGAAAGGGGGAAATAAAATAAAAATGTCCGAACTTACAATAGCCAAACATTCGTGGGAAAAAAAAGGGGACGGTGTAATTAATATCTTTGGTGAGCTGTTGCCACTGCAAAAGCCTGCAGTCAGCGTTGCACAGTGAATGCACAAGCTTGCAACTGCAAAAACACTGGATTCATTAACCATCTCCACACAGAGCGTAAGCATGCCTCGAGTCCCGAAAGCTGACCAAAGTTGGTTTTTTTTTTTTTTTTTTTTTTTTTTTTTTTTTCTTTAGTGTGTGCGTGTGTTTTATTCCTTCAGTGCCAGCGTTTGCAACCGCTTGCCATGTAAACAAATGTAACTTCAGGGGAAGATACGGCTACTCAGGCTTGTACCCTGCACACACAGACACCCCGCACAACCGCACACGTTTGCAGGCACACACCCGCACATGCAATCACTCATGTTTCCGGCGCGCCACATTTTTCTCAACTTTCTCTTTTCTTCCCCGACGAGCCCTCCTCCCACCCGGGCCAGATCTCTGTCCTGCTGCCCTTCAGCCTACCTCTCCCTCTTCAATCTACTTGTAAACTTGGCAGATATTTTTCATTTAACTGCATGCATAATTCTCACTTTTTTTTTTAATTTTTTCTCCTTCCTTTAAAAAAAAATTTGCTTGCCTCCACTCTCCTAGGTGCCTACCAACAGCCCCTGCAACTACCAATGAAGCCATCATATTTGTGAGCTCTTTCAGATCTGGAGCAGCCTAATTCAAATTCTTTTTCCGTGGCATATAAAATACAGTTTTAAAATCCCTGCTCTGCAAAATCACCTATTTTGCTGACGTGACATCTTTAGAACATCTTTAACGACAGTCACAGGGTAAACTTTAAACCGAGAGAACATGTTTCAAGGAGAAAGGAGGGCAGCAATTCTCCCTACACGAGGATGAGTCTGAACGCAAGGAAAACCACAGACAACTTTTGGAAAGAAGGAGAAAAAAAATCAGCAGAGCGCTTGGAAATAGTGGGGACCCCGTGCCAGATGCAGGCTGCGGATGCTGCTAAAATGAGAAGAACCGGTAAAGAGGTTATAAATCGAGATTTGTATGAAGACTTTAAGGAGAGGGTGGAGTTTGATGCAGAAATAAAATGAGCAGCGCACTTAAAAAAAAAAAAAATGACAGAAGTACAGAAACACGGTTCAGTCACAAACTTTCCTTTGAATGCATGGAATGAAAACAAGGCCAAATCTCTCACAGAAGCACACTCCTGGGCACCGGGAAGCACATGGAAGCGAAGACAGAGTAGCACATTTCCTCCCCTTTTCTTTTTTTTTTTTTTTTCCCTTTTCTCCCTTCTATCTTTTTCACACCCTTTCCTCTTTCTTTAATTACAAGTCTTTCATCTTTCTTTCGGGTAAAATGAGCCTGAGAGATGAATCTCAAATACCGAGAGGTATTGCAGGTTTAAAAAGAAATGATGGGGTGGAAAGGGGGTGGGGAGGGGGTGAGGGGGAAGGAAGCTGAATGGAGTCACATCTCGTACGGGAGAAAGATGTATCTCCCCCCACCCTCCGGTCTCATGCCAACAATAGACAAAACCACATCTAAAACACGCACACGCACACACGCATACACGCGCGAGCAGGGGGAAGTGGGGATAGCGGCTAAATGATAAATATTTAGCAAGCGATTGTAATAATAGTAGTAATAATAATAATAATAATAAATTCTCTGCACAATTATCAGGAAAGGGGAGAGTGTGGCAGTGCTGTAGAAGGGGGTGGGGAGGAGCGGGAGGGAGGGCAGGAGGCACACACCGAAAAGCAAAAGAAAACACCACCAACCACCATCGACAATAACAACAGAACCTGGTGCAAAGCTGCCAGATGGAGTGCAGGCAGAGGAAGAGATTGACATGTGCATGGAAATATATAGAGAGTCCTGGCTGGATTGCTACGGAGAGCTGTAAATATATATATATATATATATATATATATATATGCACATATATATATATGTGTGTGTGTATTTATTTTTACATATTTATATTTATATGTGTGTGTGTTTGCACGCCGCGCGTGTGCGCGCGCGCGTGTGTGTATAGCTATATGTATATGCATATAGGTGCGCGTGTGTGCGCGTACGGACAGGCAGACACAGACAGACGGAGAGCCCTCGCACACGCACGCCTGCACAGCCAAGGGGAGAGGGGAGCGATAGCATAGTAGTGAAGAAATATTCACCTTCCCGCCTCATGCCCACTTTGAGGCACTTCTTGAGGCGGCAGTACTGGCACTGGTTGCGGTGGTGCTGGTCGATGGGACAGTTCCTGTTGGCGCGGCATGTGTAAGTTAAGTTCCTGCGGACGCTCCTCTTGAAGAAACTTTTGCAGCCCTCGCAGGTGAACTGGCCGTAGTGCTTGCCGCTGGACTTGTCTCCGCACACCACGCATTCGATGTGCTGCTGGCTCTGCCCCGAGCCCTGCTGGCCCGCTCCCTTGTCTCCGGCCGTGCCCGGCGTGGAGGGGGGTCCCGGCTGGCTGGGGGTCTGCGGGGTGTGTGGGGTGGCCGAACTCCCCTGCTGCTGGGGCTGCTGCTCCCGGGCCGGCTGCGTCGCGGCCGGGTTGGGGCCGCTCGGAGTGCCCCCGGCCACGTCTTCCTGCGGATCTCGCCAGCTGCTAACTACCATTGCCATATCTCGGGCCCAAAAAAGTGCTGGGGAGCGGCGCGTCTCGCTGCGGGCTGCCGGGGAGTGAGGCGGGGGGCGGGGGGGTGGCGGCCGCCCGGGCGCCGGGGGCGAGCGGAGAGCGAGGGGACCCTTGCTGCCGCCTGCCTCCGCCTCTGCTGCCTCCGCCGCTGCCCTGCTGCCGCCGCCGCTGCTGCCGGCTGGAGCCGCTCCTGCCGTTTTCTTTATTTTATTTATTTTTCGCCGCCGAGAGCCCCCCTCCTCTCGCTCGCGCTCTTGCTAATTTTTTTTTTAGAGAGGGGGAGGGGGCGACGGAGGATTTTCTCTTTCTCTCTTCCCCCCCCCTTTCCTTTCCTTTTCCTCCCTTCCTTTTCCTTTCCTTTCCTTCCCTGCCCTTTCCAGCGCTCCCCCCTCTTTAAAATACCCCCGCCTGACCGCTTCTCCCCTCTGCTCCCGCTCTCCCCGGCTCTCACTGCCTCTCCTCGCCCTCCCCCCCCCCCCCCCCCCCGCCGCCACTTCAAGTTGCAAAATCAGAAACGGCAAACAAGGCTGTCGGGAGAGGCATTCAGGAGAGTAACACGCCGGACACGCACACGCAGGCAGACACGCGCGCAGATGCCCGGCACACGGCTCCCCACTCGCGCACACGCACACACGCACGGGCACAGGCACACGCGGTCCGGGCGCTACGAGCGCGGAGGATGTGCAGGCATAGAGGAAGCCGCGGCGCCGCCGAGGAGGAGGAGGAGGAAAAGGAGGAGGAGGTGGAGGAGGAGGAGGGGAAGGAAGAGGAGGAGGAGGAGGTCGCCGCTCGCCGCTCGTCGCCGCCGGGGCTCGGCCGCCGCCGCTCCCGCGGAGGCTGCTGCCGCTGTCGCTGCCGCCGGTGCCGGTGTGGGCTCTCGGGGAGGCGGGAGGTCGAGAGAGGAGCCGCTCGTCGGCGATCAGAGTATGGAGGTGTCCGGGGGCCAGGTCCAGGGCAGTGCGCCGTCAGCCATTCAGGGCGGTGGAGCCGGGGAGCTCGGCGGAGGCGGGCAGGGAGCTGAGGCAGTTTGATCTCCTGTCGCGGCGGCAGGGAAGGAGGAGGAGGAGGTTGCCGGTCGCTGCTCTTTCTCTCCCGAGCTGCTCTCTCTCGCTCTCTGTCTCTCTCGCTCGCTCGCGCTCTCTCTCGCCTTTTTTTTTTTTTTTTTTTTTTTTTTTTTTTTTTTTAAATCGCAGAAAAAAAAATCGGATGTGACTAAATTCGCAGAGGAGACGAATTCACGGCGAAGTGTAAAAATAGAGAACGGGAATAATAACGACACTTGCAGGAAAAAGAGAGATCCAAAGTAGGTCGGTAAATAAATCCTCTTCTCTTTCTTGCCGTTTCGGTGTTCTTCTGTGAGAGCGCACGATACTGGTTGCGAGGAAAAAAAAAAGGAAGAAAATCGGTGGAAATAGTCCCAAAAAGATTCTTTTTGTTTGTTTGTTTAGTTGCTTAAAAAAAATATTTCGTGTAAAAACTCATCACCCAGAAAAGAAGCCCACCCCCAAAATTAAAAAATAGGCAAGAATGGTTAAAATAATAACGGTATTAAGATGTGAACGCGTTCTCTCTCTCTCCGGACTTTCCCCCTCCCCCCTGTTTCTCTCTCTCTCTCCTTTCCCCCTTTTTTCTTTCTTTCTTTCCGAGTTTGTTTTTTTTTTTTTTTCAGTTTCACCTCTCTCCTCTTCTCCTGCAGGAATGAAGCGAAAGACACAAGGAGGAAGGGTGGAAAAAAGAAGAAAAGGAAGGAGAAGAGGGAGATGAAGGGGGGGCACACAACTAATAGAATATGCAAGAAAGAGAAGGGGGGGAGAGAGGGAGAGAGGGGGAGAGAGGGAGAGAGAGGGAGAGAGAGAGACCCAAAAAATGAATGCGTTTAAACGGTGAGCCTAGCGAAGCAATGTTTCCGAAAGGGGGATCTGCGCGAATGTCTGTATATAGTGAACTTTGACACTACTATTGAAACTGACACGTTTCTATGGAGATAGCTGCCTTATATGGAGCTCGTGTCAAGGACCCAAGAGAAGGGCTGCTGGCAACTGATAATCAAAGGCGACTGACTGGTCAGAGCCCTGAACTGGGGGGAGAGAAATTGGGAGGCTAAGGTTAGCCAAGCCTCCTTCACTCCATTGGTTACCCCCCCAGCTCCCACCCCCTCCGCGCTTTTCTCTTTCTTTCTTTCTTTCTTTCTTTCTTTCTTTCTTTCTTTCTTTCTTTCTTTCTTTCTTTCTTTCTTTCTTTCTTTCTTTCTTTCTTTCTTTCTTTCTTTCTTTCTTTCTTTCTTTCTTTCTTTCTTTCTTTCTTTCTTTCTTTCTTTCTTTCTTTCTTTCTTTCTTTCTTTCTTTCTTTCTTTCTTTCTTTCTTTCTTTCTTTCTCTTTCTCTCTTTCTCCCTCTCTTTCTCCCTCTCTTTCTCTCTTTCTTCTCTTTCTCTTTCTCTTTCTCTTTCTCTTTCTCTTTCTCTTTCTCTTTCTCTTTCTCTTTCTCTTTCTCTTTCTCTTTCTCTTTCTCCTTCTCCTTCTCCTTCTCCTTCTCCTTCTCCTTCTCTTTCTCCTTCTCTTCTATCTCTTAATTTTTAAAAATTTAAATTAAAAAAACATTCTCTGCTACCTACTGAATGGGATGGGGAAGGGAGGGGAGAAGGGAGGGGGGAGGAAGGGAGGGAGAGAGGAGATTCTTCTGACAAGCACAGTTTACACTGAGATCCCCCTGTGCTGCTATTTACTTTGAGACCTGAGTAGTATGGGTCATCTATGGCCCCTCTACTCCCCACCTCCCCACCCCATCACACAGAGGAGGATGCATTGCGAAAGGTAGAAAGGTGCATATAAAAGGACACGATATGGGCTCCCTGTGAAAAGTTAGTGTGGGTTGGGGTTTTTTTGTGTTTGTTTTTTTTCTTTTTTTTTTTTTTTGGGGGGGGGGAATTTTTTTTTGGTCTTTTTTTCCCCACTACAGATCTGAAATAGGGATTTGCCTTCCACTTTCCCGTTGCAAAAGCCACTCCAGGGTTTTTAATGATGAGAAGGAAACACGCGCGCTGCACGGAGGAGCAGGCACCCGTATATGCACACCCCTGCACACACACGCGCTCGAGTCCACACACGTATTCAAATCCCCATATGTTCCCATCCCACTTAGGGCTATTTTTGCAGCCTGTCCCTCGCCCCTCACCCCTCATTCCTCACCTAACATGTCCACCTGCAACCCCGCAGGGTTCCACGCTTCTCGCGGGGGTTTCACCCCTACCCTTTAATTTTATTTTGGGAGTGTGTGAGCAGTCACAACAACCCCAAACGGTCCTGCACGCAATGTCCTTCGCTTCATCCCCTCCCCAGGGTCTCCTGCTCTCCCTACGCAGGCGGGTGAGGAGGATGCGCGGGGGGGTGGTGGGCTGTCGGTCCCTCTCCTGCCCCTCGGCTCCCCTCCGCGGCCCGGCGCGGCTCCGGCCCCGGCGAGCAGGAATCGCTGGCTCCGGCTGCCATCTAGTGGGCACGGAGCCGTCGGCCCGGGGGAGCCCGGGAAGCCATTCCGCGGCCTTCCACCCCATCCCCGATTTAACAAAAAATGCATTTCTGCTTTTTTTAAAAACAATTGTTTTCAATAGAAAACTAAACTGCGGAGAAGACCTTCTTCTTTTCAATTTCTGTCTCTCTCACAAGCCAGCCTTATCGGCAGCTTCCCTTTTGTCAGCGATCTGAAATTTGCCTTGGGTTCGAAAGACTGAATGTGACAAAGAAGAAGCAGACTGTAAAAACTGAACAGCTTCTCCCCGCAATAAAAAATCCCACCAAAACTAACACCCCAAGCCCCTCTACTCACCACTATATTTTTCTCTTACCTCCCATTAAAGTTTATAATCAGATTAGAATCTGGATGGAAGACCTACAGAAGGAAAGTGAATTAAATAGGTGACAGAAGTTTTATTGTTACTATTTATTTTTGTAAAGTGATGTTGCTTTAATTAAAAGTAGAGAGAAAAAACCAAGCCCCTCAGATTTGATGTATAGTGATCATTATATTTTTTTTTCTTTCCCTGTCAACTCTGAAATCTAAGGCTGGGAGCCTCCTGAAGAAAAGATTCCTTCATCATTTCTAAGATCAGAATAAACGCTTGATTTTGTCCCGAAATAATGAAGAGATTTTCAATGAGGCCCTTGGCCAAGCCGTCTCTGTTGTATGTTGCATTGATAAAAAGGATGTTATTGACTATGCAACAGTAGGCTTCTTTCCTCTCTCTCGCTCTTTCCAAATAAAGTCTCCGTCCTGTCTCTTGATCAGTGAAAAGGTGAAACGAATAAGATTAAACAGGACAAAAAAGCAAGCTCCGTATGTGTATCATCTAGATTTTACTCCCCAGACTGTGAAGAGACAGGGAGTAAAAGAGGCAGAGCAAAGCACGCGGGGGGGGGGGGGGGGGGGAAGAGAGAGAGAGAGAGAGAGAGGGAGAGAGAGAGAGACAGAGGCAGAGACACAGACACAGACACAGACAGAAAGCCTGAGAGAAGGTGGACGGACCCAGCAGCCGCAGCCCAGCTCCTCCCGGACCGGGCACCCTGCCGACGGCCCTGACTCCCCGGGCCACCCCAGGCAAGTCGCCGCTTCCTTCCTCGGGTGGTTTCGGGACAGAGGGAGGGGAGTGAGGCCACGACACTTGGCAGGGAGACCTTTCCCAATCCTGCCCCCCCGGGCCACCTCCTCCCTTGGCGTCATTTGGGCATTCCGGCATTTGGGAGGAGTGAAAGGCACCCGGTCCTTATTCTGTCCGAGATTTTTTTCTCCCTCCTCCTTTTCGTTCCCCTTTCCCCCTATAGAAACATGTGTGGGTATTTCCACTGCTCCCCTCCCCAGATAACGAGCGTGTCTCACAGAGGTGACCCACGCAGGCACCGATCTCAGGTCCCAGGACCAGCTGCAGCCGCAGGGCGCCGGGCTGGGGATGTGCAAGCATTCCAACGTTCTTCTCTTTCACCTGCTTTGTTTGTTATTTGATCACCTAATGAAAAGATCGATGGCAGCTTGTTTGTCTGGGTGATAGTGTCAACAGATTACAGGGGCAGTAATCAGATGTTTCCCAGCCGGGCTGGGCACAATTGTAATACAGAAGGAGCCTAAACATGCTCAGACTACGCTGGTCTGGGCAGCGGGGGTTGTGCGGTGGGGAGAAATTTTTTTCCTTCGTCTGGCTGGAAACGCTTGGTGGTTTTCATTCGCTCTGTGCTGAGGGAAAGCAATTTCTAAACGTGGTTTGAGAAATAACCGAGGGGTGAAGGGCTAGTGAAATTTGCAGGAGTCCCGAGTTAAACCCATCTCCGACGTCCTGTGGCTGTGCAGTAGCCTGTTAGGGAGGGGAGACGAGACTCTGGGCGCCCATCAATAAAAGTTTCGTGCCTGTGTTGACCAGGTTAAAGCACAGTTCAGGCGACGAGAGGCATTTCCTCTCCTCGACAAATTACAGGGATACTTTAAAATGGTCACAACTCACATTTAATTGGGAAATGAACTTTGATTCCGTTTTTAACCTCTGTGGATCTGGAATGTGTAAAGGAGGTGGAGCTGGGAACTTGGAGACTTAATTTTCCCTCTGTCATACTAGATGCTACTTTCCCCAGGCCAGGGTCCAAGGCTGGGATCTGAAGGTGGGAGAGTTTTGGGAGGCTTTAGGGGGTGGTTTTGGTTGTTTTTATTTGTTTGTTTTTTCCTCTCCGTTCTGTATCTCTCTTCTCCACCCCCGTCTCCTCCCTCGTGTAACACAACCCGGAATGGCACTGGTTCCTCTCTCGTCCCCTGCAGAAAGAAAAAGTTCTTCTGGAGATTAGTGGTGACAACTTTTACAGGCTGTTTCTGCCAGGGAGGGAGGTGGGTTGAGGGGTTATAGTATAATATAAAACCCAGTTGATGGTATTATTATTTTGAGCTCGGATACATAGCCTATGTTTTCCTAAACAAGTAAGTGCCTTCTTCAGCTGCCAAGCTCCACAAGGAACTACATAAATAAATAAATAAATAAAAAAAAAATATATACAGGCACGCACAGACACACACATTTAAAAAAGTACTCACACACACGGGGACGTACATACCTATATACACATATATATGCACACACCTACAGAGTGGGGTGAATGGAAGACAGTATGTGCACACTTACACAGGGTGAAGTGAACAGCTTTGACCTACAAAAAAAAATTCATTCTTGCATTCAATTTTTAGTACATTCGGTTGTCCTCAGTTCTGACCTGTGGGCACCTACAAGCTGTAAAACCGGAATGTTGTACTGGGGTTTCCCCCAGCACCACCGTCCTCCCTCGGCTGGGTTCTTCGGGTGACCTTTCTCCTGGGCCGGGCCTATTGCAAAGCAGATGTGAACGGTCAGACCTGGACAGTCTTCACTGTGCATCCCAGCCCTGCTGCTCCCCGGGCACCCCCCAGCCAGGCTGGGGATGGTAGTGCTGTTCCAGGCCTCCACAACTGGTGACACCAAGCCAGGCCTCATTTCCCATCAGCAATGCTGGGGCTTTTCCTCACAGCATTTGCCTCTCCATTTGTCTTTTTTCTCTCTTTCTTTTTTCCTTCCTTTTTCCTGCCTTCACCCAAGCCAGACCTGAAGGATAACTAAGTTTTTGAGGAACGCAACATATGGTGTGTGTGCGGGAGGTGGTGCTTCTGGATGAGCCGCGGTCACCTCCTGTCCTGGGCAGGTTGTCTCCGGTGAGTGGCATCACCGCGGGGAGATGTGAATAAGTGCGGCTAGCTCCTCCCGGGCGTTCTGTGCTGCTCGCACCCGCAGCTGTCCTGAAGGACGCACTCTGGGACGCTTTGTGCCAGCCCTGCTCGCTTTCTAAAGGAAGCCCGACGCCGAGGGTTTGCCCATCCCGCCCTAGACATTCCGGGTGGGTGTCTCCTAGCTCCTGGTATCCCTGTCACAGTCACCCTAGCCTGTCGGCCAGGACGTTTCATTACGTCCCACCGAAGGCGACTGGGCTTGGGAAACAAGGCCCTCCACCTTTCCCTGCTCAGCTCCCCCTCCGCCCGTCTGCCGCACATGCCTCGGGCCACGCCATCATGCATAACCTTCCTTATTTACTTATTAAAAAAACCCCAACAAAACCGCCACTCTTCGGAGCGTACTCTTTCCTCCCAGCTCTTCTGCGAAACATCATCTTGGGGTCACAGCTGACATCACCACGGTATCCAGAGCTGCTGCTCATCGTAGTGGGTCTGGCAACCCATGAGGTGTTGTGTGTCCCACCCCGCCGAGGTGTGCCCACTTTTCCTCGCCTTCCGCGTGTGTTTAACCCAGAGGCGCGACCGCCCTTCCCTTCCGCACACACCGCCTGCTTCCCTGGAATGATTTCAGAAGGGATTGGCAAAAAAGCAGTGTGAGAGCGGCCCTCGCAACTCCCCCCGCCACGCCCTCGAGAAAGCAACTGCCGTTCCCTCAGCTTCCTCGGCAGCGGGTCCGCGCCGAGCCGGGGTTTGTCATTTGTTAGCGCTCTAAAGTACCGGGCTCCAGTTCCAACCAGGAAGCAGGCACTCGTTATCCCTACAGAAACGCCTGAGCACCCAACAGTCAGCCTTTTTTCTCAAATTAAAAAAAGAAAAAAAAAATTTAAACCTGTGCCTAGAAGTAAAAACCGAACCAAAAGCAAAACTAAAAATCACAGAATCCCAAATAACAACCACACAACACAAAAAAGGTGTCTTTGAGAGAACGGGAGAGAAGGCACCCAAAGCGAAGGCCACTTTTCTAACAGCACAAAGAAACATAGCAATTCCCAAGTAGAGCTTCACGGACAGAAACTGATGACCTTTGGATGCAGATCAAACCTTCCTGTATAATGAAAATCTGCGAATAATTTTCAACACACTCATGAATCCAGGACCAAACATTTACATTCGGCACAAATAAAGCTACGGTGATCAGAGCGCTGAAGCCAAGAGAAACAAAATTTTACAAAAGCCACAAGCATAACGCTTTGCACTGAACAGCTCTGACTGTATTTTGTGCTTTCTGCTTCTGTTAGGGCTGAATTTGGTGTTTTTATGATTCTGAATTGGGCTGGAGATTTTGGCGAAAAGCTGACGTTTGGAAACGAGTGTGTAAAGTCGTGATATTGTCCTGACTACGCTGTCGATGGCAGTATATAATAATTTCCTTAACAGTTACCTGTCAGACATTCCATTTTTTTTTTCTAGCTGAGGGCATTAGTCAGTCAGGACTAGATTTGGGCTGAACTTTCCACAGACCAGAGACCGGCTCCAAGATGTTTAATTATTTTATGTCACTTTCTCCCCTGCATCCGAGATAAAACTGTGCAAAAGTATGTTTGCTGGGAAATACTCAGCAATGCTACAGTAGTAGCGATATAATCATATTTATTCATTAGAAATTGATCTGAGTAATAAACCTTAGCATTTCTATTGGAACTGTCAGGAGCAAGATATGTTTATTACGGCATATTCTGTCTGCGTGGGGAGGACGGGGGTGCGCTTTCAATAAAGTTTAAACGAAACAGAATAAACACAGTAGATCGCTCCAGCTCAATACAAAAGCTATAAATGACTGCTACATTTTCTTACCGCACAAAGGCTTTTGAATATTTAAAAAAATATATAATTCTTCACACGTTTCTAGGGGTTAAACCCAGACATATCCAACAGTGTCGTTAATAAGTTACACAAAATTGCCTGATCCTATCAAACGGGTCTAGAGTTATATGTTTTATTGTTAACCCCTTCCACCGAATCTTCTGAAGCTGAAAGGGAAAGGGCTTTTGTCCGAGTTGATCCTTGACTATTCTGGGGCTCAGGTTGGTGTGAAAGGGACGAGGAGGTCTCTTGAAATCTCCTTTTATCTACTCCTATTTTCTCTCTGGATCAGCAACTTTGAATAGAGACCATCTAATCGCTCGTAATGGAAAATGAAAAAAAAAAAAAAAAGAAAACAACCCACAAGCCACCCAACAAAAACAACTGTATGTGTGCTCTGGGAGCTGCGAAAATGCTTTTGCGCTGGGCTGCCTGGCCGAAGGGGTGCGTGCCCTTGAGTGCGCCAGACGAGGACCAGCGTGAGCAGCCCTCTGTAGCTGAGTCCTGCTATGCGCGCACCCTGCGACTCGGCGGAGACACAGGCATGCCCTGTCCCTCCTCCCTTCGCCCCCGCGCCAGGGTGCTCCTGCCTGGGGCTAGGTGGTCTGGGGGTGGGGAGCGACCAGCATCTCAGACACCCCTTCCCGGTGCCCGAGCTGTGAGGACCTTTTTTGACGAGTGATGCTCGGAGTTGTAACACGGAGAGTCGATCAGACACTATTTTCCCTCTCACCCTCAGACTCCTGGATTTTCGTAATTTTCACTTATTGCGGATACCTGGACTGAAAGACAGTCCCGGCCGCTGGGAGTGGGTAACCCCAAGAAACATTCGCCCTGTGGCGGGTAACCAACTCCGCACATCGGTCAGGCACCGACGGAGGTGTGCGCAGGTTCCTGGGAATCCTCTTGCCAAAGGCTTGTGTTTCTGCTTTTTTTTTTTTTTTCCTTTTCTTTTTTTCTTTTTTTTTTTTTTTTTTTTTTGGATGCGTTAAGGAAAAAAAAATAGAGGTGGGTAAACTTGGGGAGCTCTGTCAAATAGAAAGTTTTCTTCTAGAGGCTCAATCCAGGGCACTATCTCTTCCTTTCTAGCAGCTCAGAAATTGGCGTTTCTTTCTCAGTTTGGGATGCTTTTGCTGTAAATTCCTTCATGTGACTACTTTGTTGCTAAGGTTACTAGTTCCCATCCCGACACACAAATCTTTTCCACTCCAGGAGCAGCTCAAGTCCTGGGCAGAAGTTATGGCTTAAGAGACTTACTTCAAACTCCTTGGAGTACCTCCCTGCTAAATACCTGCTTAAGTCTGGAGGTTCAAATGAAGTCCTCCTCCCGCCATCGTGTGTCACCTCCCTCCTTCTCTCTCGAGGTACGTTTTGCTGGAACTTCTGGTAAATAGATGGCGAGAAGAAACACAGTGCAATAAGGATTAAATTAAGTAGAAGAAATCCAGGCGGTGTATGTTTTGAAGCTCCGATGGGGCGTCAAACTGATGTTTAACACATTTTTTCCACTCACTGTGCACAAGTCCTCAGCCCCCATCGCCTTGTTTAATTTTTTCAGCCCCGAGGAGGCGGCAGTTGTGGGAGGTGGACAGAAAAAGGCTCCCTCGACCCACAGATCTTTCCCTATCCTCAAATGCCATAGGAAAGGGCAGGGAGACACCGTGTCCCCAGGCACGGCTGGGGACACGCACACATTCACATTCACACTCACAGACACTCACACAGACACAGAGGTAGAGCTCAGGTGGAAAATGTGGGGCTTTTTATGTGGGGCTTTTTTCTTTCTCTCTCTTTTTGTGTGTTTTTTTTTTTTTTTTTTTTTTTTTTTTTTTTTCCTTAGCAGAATTACCCACCTCCTTCCTCCCCACTGCCTTCGCCTCTGTCTTGGTTGCACCGGTCAGGAAAATACAGTTTTACAGTTTTATCTCCTCGGCTCAGCAGAGTGGACAGGTGTTTGTACACGACTGAGCCCTCTAGCACTACTGAGAGAGTTGCTGTCCTACATGCAAAAGGAGAAAAAACCTTAACAAAACCCCCTCAGCCTCCCTCCCTACCTCCCCAAGAAGCCCCAGAGATGCTCTTCTCCTGAAAAAGTTAAGCGTGACTTAGTAAACATTTGTAAATGCAAATAGAAATGAATAAATAAACATCAAACCAGGTAGTTTGGGTGTAATAGTTTAGCAGGACTAATTGCAGACAATGAAGCTGAAATGACTTCTCCAATTACCTGCCGGTTGGAGCTTATTTGGAGGAACTGTCAGCTCTAGCGACGGATAATTGCTTTATTGCTCACAAAACTATCATCTATTTAGAACATATGTGCTAATTACTCTGGATGGGCGTCGGAAAAGAGACCATAAATCTATTAGCCCTTTAAAAAGTCTAAGAACAACCAAACTCCCTTCCTTGGACCTTAAGGGCAAGATTTTCGCCTGGATGGTACTCTTTCCATAAAATAAAATAAAAATAAAATATAAAATAAAATAAATTCAGCCATATATACATGTATATTTGCCAGAGTATATTTGCGACTTCACAGTGGGAGGGAAAATAAAGGATAGCATCTTTCTGTAGACCAAACTGGTGCAATAAATCACTGTCATAAAACCGATTTTCCTCTTTAGCCTTGCACTATTTTTCCCCCCAAAAAGATTAGTTTAAAAATCATTTAATTGGATTACTCTGGAAAATTAATCTCCTTTGGGCTCGCTAAGTTTGTGTACCAAATATCTGGAATTAATTCAGTGCCACAAAATGCATCTGCGACGCCTTTTGTTCAAAGTAGCTAAAAAAGGGACAGGTAGGGAAGGTAGCATTTCGCCGTACGCATTCATGTCCCCTCGCAGTTCTCTATGCATATTCATTGCTGTATGTGTCGCATTGTACCGCATAAAATTGCTATTGTAAAGGACATAAACAGAATTGTTTGCTGGACTGTGCTGTGGGTCAAGACACCAGTGAGGGGTGAGGAATTCAGGGGAAAAAAATAGAGAAAGGAAAAAGCTTTGGCAGCCCAAGTAGGCGTCGCGCACCGAGGGTCATACCCAGGTCGAAGCGGCTTTCCGTCGCTATCCGCCCCTGGCCGCTCCGCGGGTGCGCACTCCCTCCGCGCCGCTTCGAGCCACTCCGCCCCCCGCCCCTGCTCCTCTCCGCTTCTGCAGCTGGCCCCGGACCTGCGACGCTTTCGGAGCCGTCTGAGTGGAACTCCCCATCCAGGGCACCCGCTGGGAATCAATAGGATCCCTTAATTTTCAGCCCTATTTGAGTGTGAGCAGCACCCTCGCGAGGTGCCATTAATTGCGGGGGCGGTGGGGGGTTAGAGGCTTAATGACTTGTCAGGGGGGTGGTGGCGACTCAGTAACGCAATGTCTTCTTTTCCCCCGCCTTTTACAAGTGCGGGCTGTGTCGCTGCTAACAGAGCAATAAAGCTGGGTTCATCTATATATTTTCCCTTTTTTGTTTTCCCGGAAGCAAACGAACCTGTCGCTTGTTCCCGGTGGTTTATATGCAGATTGTGATACTGTACGGAGTCCTGGGGACCGAAGGGGCAGGGAGCCTTCCCGGGGAAAGAGTGTGGGAGGAGAGATGGTGAGCGAGGAAGCTCCTCCTGGGTGGAACAGGAGGCAGGTATCGCTTGTGCGAGTGTCTGTGCGTGTGAGCTGAGATTCAGGCTGGGCACGGGGTGGGCACGAAGCAGGCTGGAGGATGAGGCTGAGGAGTATGAGGGTGAGGATGAGGGTGAAGGTAGGTTTTTACCTCTTGAGCACTGGTCTAGCTCAGCGCCCTATAGAATAATCTCTCTGCCCAGACCCAAATCCCAGCCACTCTTGCACGCTTGTCACACTTCATAAGTTGTGTGTGGCATTTCCAAGTCAGCATTAAATTTTTAGTGTCAGCCGCTGGTGAGCTGTGAACCGCTGAGTGGGATTGTCTGCATTTAATAATGTGTGACACAAACACGCGTGGAATCACATGGAGGGAAAACATGCAGAGCAAGGTGAATGTCCCATGCTAGAGGCTGACGCTGGGGCATATAAAACGAGCCCAAGCCCCGAAATCCTGGAGACAGGTGAAATACCAGTTCTCACATGCAGCCAAACAACTTCCACCGCAACACGCGTGAGATCCTTACGTGGACGTGCATAAATAGATCCCTATTTCCAGAGAGAGTTTATGTACTTACTAAAGAGCCCTGTGGTCTGCAATGAATTAATTATTGCACCTCGGATCCCTGCTGACCATGCACCACCCTCGTGTTTCTTCCCATCGTGCACAGGTGAAAGTTTTTCAGCCCCGTGCTGTAGCTAAACAGATGATGACACGTTGAAAGACTCTTTATCCCTAATCACGTGATGTTAAATGAATCTTGAAGTCCCTTTTGAGACAAACGAATAATTCTCTCTCTTTCTCTCTCTCTTTTCTCCCTGTCTATCTGCCTGCACTGTGAACGTGCCCTGTGGAAAATATTTACAGTTTGGAGGACTCTAACCTTGATTTTCCAGCTTTGAGCTCCCTCTGGAAGCGGTAAGAGCAACTACTCCATTTTACTGTACATATTCCACTACCATGATGGGTCGCAGGTGTTGCAGTCGCTATTGTTCGCACCCCTTCTGCAGCCCCGCAGCCAGAGCCCAGAGATTGCACCGTCCCCCACATGCTGCTACGCACAGCCTCAGAGCTCGGGGTTTTCCCCTTGCTGAGTATGCATGGAGGTAGAGAGTGGCGAATTTGCGTCCTCACCCACCCCCCGCTTCTCGCCGCACTCCGGCCGCCCACTGGCCTCTCCCGTCTGTGCTCAGCATGGAGATTCTTACTTTCTCCCACGAGGGGAATAGATAGCTCATGCGTGGACAGGCATCTTTTTCAGTTTAATGTCAGGAGTGCCGAACGCCTAAAACAAGGCTGGAGGCAAAGTTCCCCGAGATAAACTGGAACTGCCCTTTAGCCCCAGGCTGGAGTGGAGGGAGGGTCAAGACAGTCACTGAAGGATACGAGGCAAAAACTAGGCAGAGACGACTGGCAAAACAACTCCTAAACAGGAAAATACCTAGAAACCTCGAGCCGTGCACATTTGACCAGAAAGCATTTAGGATGGTGACTTTTAATTTAGGCTGTGCAATGATCCTTTGGAGACGTTGTAAAGGGTGCATTTGTAACTGGCTACAAAAGTGAGGGGTGGAGGCAGGATCCTGTGCTATGCCGGAGCATCCCCGAATAACATTAAACTGTGTCATGAATCAGTGTCATCATGACGTATGACACACCACAAGGGATCATGATGAGTGACTGGCATAATAGACACAGATAGTGGACCAAAGTCTCCTTGACAATTCTTAGTCATATGTCTTGGGGGGATAGTTTTACATTCATGATCCGTTTATTTTGAGCCAATATAGGGAGAGAGACACATGAAGCACACGGTTAAATCTGTCTAAGTAGGATGAAGACAGGCTTAAATGGCACGCAGCGTTCCCGGGGAGAATCTGAAGAGGTCGCCGGTTTAGAAGCGAAACACATGGCAAAAACCCACCTGCTATTAGGCTCTACATAATTAAACAGTACGTCCCTGGTTTCTCCTGCCAGCCCAGGGAAGGGTTAGCTCACCCAGCGTATCTCCGTGCTCCTCCGTCAATAAACTGCGGAGCCCCTTAGGCAGCACGCATCGCCCGTACCGCGGGCTGATAATCTCCCGTCCTATCGCAAACAGGGATGCCGCTCGTGTTCTTTTCGTCACGCTTGGGCTTTGCTGCGGGCTGCTAAGCGCCGAGAGCTAGCAGGGGCAGATGGATAAGTCTTCTCCCTTCAGGTCTGCCGGGCAGGTGAAAGCACACCTGTAACAAACGCTTAGTCCGAGAAACGCCCCCGATATGCCTCTCACTACGAGCTGGAGAGCCCGAGTTGCTGGAGCTGCGGGTTTTCTTTTGTTTGCCAACTTCCCGAGCTACCAGGTGGAAATGACATTACTCTTTTTCCTCCCCCTCTCCTCCAAACTTACGTCTCCCTTTGGTGGTGTCTCCAGAAGGGCGAGAGGGCCCCAGTGACCCTTTGAAGGGGATCAGCACTCCGAACTCCGCCTGTCCTGGTTGGGAATGCTTGCCATCCCAGCGGAGATCACTGACAGGCTTCTTCCCGGGAGAGTAGGACCGCGAGGCTCCCTCTTCACACAGACCCTTCAGGAATACTGATAACCTCTAGAAATCTCCATAAGAGGCATTCCAATGGGCAAAATAAATGACATGCGCCCTGAAAATAAAAATAAGAGTACAAGAGTGGAATCCTCTTCAGCCTGGGCTACAGCCCCCCCCCCCCCCCCCCGCAAAAACCAACCAACCAAAAAATATCCCAACCTCCCCCCCACCAAAACTGATGGTCCAGATGCTAAGAAGTTTATTAAGTGTGTGAGTATCTAATGAAGGGAATAGCGACATTGTTAACAGAAAACATCTAATTAACAATGACTCCATTTGATTCGGAGGATGAAAAAGCCTTTTAAAATCAGTCCAGATTTACTGGCCTAAACACAGCAAATTTTTCAATATAGAGGTTGTACTAATTCTGCCTTCTTTCAAGATGTCATCTGAAAGGTAATAGGCTAGGTGAAGTAATGTAGTTACACTGTAGAAACTTTTGTTTTCCTTTCTTAGCAATTTAATTCGGTGCTTCTTCACTTTCTCAGGAACAGACTGACTCCATCAACGGCGATTTCCATGTTTAGACTCATGTCTGTTTGAAGCATTTAGGTTTCCCAATCTGCATTTCTCCCGACATCAGCAGTATCACTGGATCCTTACCTCATCAACCTTTTCAAAGTAGGGGAAAGTCGGAATAAAACATGAGTCCTAAAGTGTGCAAGGTAGAGAAGCCGACTTGGAAGTGGGCTATCAAAATTACCTTTTTGCCCTTAGCATGGGAAGAGCGAAAAATAAAATAAAGAAGTGCTCCTCCTGAGAGCGCCCCGGTGGCCGAATTTTCGGCAGATTAGCCATTTCACGAGTTTTCCGCTGATTTTCCAGCGTGTTGCCTGTCTCCCACCGCCTTCGGGGGGTCGCCCTGAGGGATGGGTGATGCTTCCGATCCTGTCCCACTTTCTAAACAGGTGTCACATTCACAGGAGGAGAAAAAAACAGCGAGGGTGGGGAAGTCGGACCGCGCTGCCACGACACGTGTGGTTTTGTTTTTGTTTTTGTTTTTGTTTTATTGAGGCGGCACCCGTGAGCGGCAGCAGGTGTCGCTCCCAGCAACCTCCCCCTCCATCTAAGAGGCGGGGGGAAGGTACACCTCTGGATAACACGAAGTGATTTTTAAGTACCTGTCGATGGCATCGACAATTCCGTATCTTTGCTCCGCATGCGTTTCTCTAAAAGGGGACCGGTAAAATAGTGAGAGGATGGAGGGGGACAGCGGGTCTAATTCTGCCCAGCCTCTCTGCCCTCACAACCGGTGACAATTGATGACGTGGATAGTGCCCTCAGCCCCCCCTCCGACCCTGCCCCACATGTATCCAATGGAGCTGAAAAGGCGGGTAAGGATCAGTGCACCTGGCGTCTGCACTTTGCAGCAGCATGAAGAAAAATATCTATAAAACTAAACAGGCAATCAGCTGAAATCTATCCTCTTTAAATAAACTGATTCCTTAGTATTTTCCCAGTATTGTTGTAAGTTGTTGTCTGTGATGTCCCCCAGGGCTCTTTCCTCTGCTCTCTGATTTTGTGTATAAAAGCACCTCTGAGTGATGGATTACTGTGTCATTGAAGCCTGCGAAGGATTAATTTGTTTCATTGATTTCTCTTTAGGCAGATTGCCAGAATTCTCTGCTTCCCACCTTTCTCTAGGACTTCAGCAGTAATAGACAGTAACAACCTAAGACAAATCAGCCCATTCTTGTAAAAATAGAAACACAAAATCCTGAAGTCCCAGGGAGGCTGTAAAGAAGTTTTTTCCTTTTGCTATAGACCCACTAATTCCTTAAGTGAGTCCATTTTCTCTCCTTTCACCACTTCCCTTTAAAAAAAAAGGTTATCATGTCCTGGTGGGAGTTGCTTAGTCTCATGAGCAATTTCAACAAGCAGTTAGATGTGAACAGTGAACATTTGATGTCACAGAGAAATGTTCTGTTCATGCTAAACAGCAGGGATAGGAATTACAGGAGGATTGCATAAACTTCAAGGTTCATTCTTTCTTAAAATCACCAGACCACCTACATCTAATCTATTTTCTATCCATCTACCTATCTGGGATATTGAAATAAAATGCAGTTTATGTCAGGTCCTGGAGTTGCTAGTCTGTGGGGGTAGATGGGTCTGCAATCTCCCAGATCAATTCATCTGCATGTTTTCAGGATCATCTGATAAAAAAAATCAGGCCTTGAAGTGTTGGGCTGTGGTGACAAAAGGGAGCTGGGCACTCCTTTTAGTGCAGATTGTGGAACCATGAGGGGAGAGAACGAGATCTGCTGCTGCTGCTACTCTGACTACAGCACTGCTCTTTTCAGACCTCCTTTACCTGCAGCAGAGTTGGTCAGCTGTGCTCTTCTGTTTGTTTCCACAATGCTTTCTAAATACTGTATTGATTTAGTCTTCACAAGTTAAACTTTAGGTGTTCCTAGTGCTATAGTAAAAAGTAATGTTACCACAGATTACTGTCTTTACTGCTTGGGCTTGTGGAAAGCTGTGTTATACAAACCCAGCACTTTTGGATATCATTGAGAGCAGAAAAATGTTAATTTTACCTCTGTATCTGACTTGTTATGAGTGTAGCTCAATGGCTACTTTCAAAGGGACAGTAAATTTATTGTATTGGATAGCAAGTCTGGGAAATTTTCAAGTTACAGCCCTGCTATTATTTTCCCCTGCTCTCTCAGAGGATGTTAGCCTACTACGTTCTTTTTAAATTTTCTGTAATTTCAGGTGAAATCCAAATACCAGTACTAGTGTCAAAGCATGATTTCCTTGTCATCCCACAAGAAAATATGCTTTGCCCGGCCTGTAATATTCTTGTGTTTTCTTGCATGAGACCCCTCTGTGGTCTGTCAAGTCTAACATACCCTTCTTTACCTGGCAGGTTTCAAAGGAACTTTAAAAGTAGTCATAAAGAGTTAATTCAGGTTTTCACTCCTGGGAATTCCTTGAAATCCCTGTTTTGTCTGGGGAAACACTGCAGTGTGGGTTAGCCTGCAGAAGGACAAGGGTGGCTGCCTCCATGCATGGCAGCCTGGGAAATGCTGATATCCTGGGGAATGCCGCAAACTTTCCTTCAAAGGCTTCTGTGGTGTAACAGGGACCCTCACTTTTCTCACTTAATACAGACCCTCTCTGCTGAGCATTCCCACTCCTGATAGTTTTTCACTGTCAAGTAACTTTGAAAATAAAGGCACAAAATGCAACAGTTCACATTCTTCCTGCTTGGATAGCCAAGCCCCAGGGAGGCTTGGCTCTCAGGGCAGCGTTTGTCTTGCTTGGAAGCTAATGCTCTCATTCCCTCTGCCCCTTTCTCCTTGCCAATCCTTTTCAGCTTACACAGGGGAATCCTTCTGCTCCTTTGCTAGGCAATAAGGAAAGTTATGCTCTTGATTAATAATGATAACAATATTCTTGGCTTGTAAAGTCTGAGTTAGGAACAGAGACAGATTTCCAACCCTATCCCTCCAGTTTGTAATAAAACAGGCAGAATCCATCACAGACCAAATTTAAAATGCTTAAGTCAAGCTCACATCCTTTCATCCCTTCAGAGCTGGAAACAGAGCCTGTTAGATTAGCAAACATTAACCTCTTGCATAGTTCTGAATGTAGGATTAATGCCTACTGAAGGGATAACTGTATGACCATGACACACACTAAACTATACATTAGGGCTGTCATTCTATTGATTGGGAGAAGTTTGCATGAAGAAGGACTCCCCACCAGGGAGAAAAACAGACTAGAGTGGGAAAAAGACACTCTATGATGCACCCACTCTATCTGCTAAGATGCTCTTTTAAAAACCTCAGTTGCCATTTCTGGCATTCACAGGGCAGATGTGCTGGAATCTGCATGCTTCACCCTGCAGTTCTGGTGCAGACAGACCACACAGGTTTTCAGATGTGACCCTAGGACTGGCTCATCTTTGGACATAACAGACCTCTGCCAATGCTGGATTTGCACATAAGTAGAGTTTTGCTTGGACTCTGCCCACATGGGGTTTTGTGGTCTTCTGGGACTCTAATTTGCTGTACTTATATATATATGCACATGTACTATATATATATATGCACACTATAGCACATATATATATATATATATATATATATATATATATATATATATATATTGTATATAATACTATATTCCCATTTAGCTAGTTTGGAAGAGACTGCTCCCAAAGACTTTTCTCCCTCACACCTAAGCTAAGGAAAAAGTGGAGTAAGCTAAGAAAAAGTGGAGAAGTAGTGATGAATACCATGTTTGTCAAACTTTCTTTTCATTAAAGTATGAAATCTTTGTGCTAAGAAAGCACAAGCTGATTGTTTCCTAGGGTTTGCTGGGTTAAATACAAACACTGGATTTACCTCTGATCACATCCAATTTTTGTGTCAGTCTCTTATAACATTGAATTCTACAGAAGCAACTGCAATTTCAGTGCATTTCTGAAAACAGACATTTTAAGGGCCCATCAAAACACTTTATTAGAGCAATCCTGAGGTCTCATCTGTCATTTAAAATTCATATTTATAGGGGACTCATGACAAAGGTGAGACCAGCTGTTTTAGAATTGAATCTTTTAGTCAAGGTAATTTTTGATTGCATTAAGTGCGCTGGCTCACAAGTTGTAAGAGTATTGGACTTGCTCTTAGTAGCGATGAAACCCTGCAGTTTTACAAGATGCAAATATTGGCCTTGGTCAGCCTGAATCATCAGATATAAAGAAAAACAAACCTGTGAGGAAGAGAAACAAAGACATCCCCTCTGATTGACACAATGAGGATTTGTGCCTTGCTGAGACAGGTCCATATATTTTGTAAAGGCAACTATAAGACCCTATAAGACTATAAGACCCAACTTCTGGAAAATATAAAAGATCTTGAATGGAAAGGTAAAATTGTAGCCAGAGTTCTGATAACTTTTTCCCTTGTAGCAGGGAGTAACTATTATTTTTTTCCCTGTAGCAGCCGGGAGTAACTTTTCTCCCCCTGCATTACTGAAGGCCATGCATCCATGGCTGTATGTGAACATAGGTAGGGAACTGCTGGGTACATGAAAGCTGGAAGTTAGGTACTACAGGGCATCAATTCTGCTGATATCAGCTCAACTCTAAGTCATTTAGCTCAAATAGCCAGGTGAAGGGTTAGAAAAAAATACGAGTGTATCGCAAGGTACCCAAAAACTGGACACCATTTTTTCTCTGGAAATATGTTCTTCCCAGCAAGTAATTTGATTTTTTCCTCCATTAAATGTATTTGTTTTAAATTCATCTAGAAATTCATAGAAATGGTTAACACTCATGCACTTCTGAACAGCATTTGGGAGTAGATCTCTTGCTTACCCATTTACCTCTCCTATTGTGAAGCTTTAAACCAGCAGCAGTAAAATTCACCTCCATGAATTAGGAGTTGCTATATTGCAGATCAAAATTTTGCTGTTTGCAGAAGCATGGAAAGAATACCATAATTTAATCTATTTGGTTAGAACTTAGCATTCAATGAATAACAAGTTTCTGCTTTTCCACAGAAAGTGTGAATTAAAACTTCAAATGAATGAGTACAACTTTCTTGCTTCGTATTTTACAGCCATTGCTGTATTGATAATTCATTTTTTCCAAGTGAGTAAAAAGTATGTGGCTTACCACACTAGCGCCTCATTACTAAGATCACAGGGAACATATTGAAAATGGTGGGATGTTAGATAGTTCTAGTGCTTTATGTAGCTATTAAAATTAGCTGCACCAGAACTTCTTTCAGTTTATACCATGTTAAAGGAAGTTAAAAAAAATGCAGTTATGGTTCTAATCAGCTTTTCAGCTCTACTGTATTCCACTATATCAAGAAGACCATCACTAATAAATCATAATTGTGTATTGGTAGAGATCATGGGTCTAGAAGGGAAGTATGATTTTTCTCATTCCAAAATTCACTGATTTTTAACATGCCAACCATTACACATATTCATGAGCTTGTGACTAGAAAATTATCCTTGTTAGACGTTCTTTTTAAAGAGCTCAACAGGAACTTTCTTGACTAACTGCTTTGGGACTCCTTCACCTAGAAACACTAACAGTGACATTAGTTGGAAAAATGCATAGGTTTAGTCCACACTGCACACTGCACCAACAATACCTTGACCTTGTGCACTTCATCATCTGTGGATTGTAAATAATTTTTGAAATTATTTTATCAGTTAGAAAATACATTAAAGTTAACTATGACACGTCTCAATCAAAACTGTGTTTTATCTTCTGAGTAATATTTTCATGTTTTTCCTTAACATTTGGATAGTAAAGAGAAAATTACCCAAGACTTTATGGTGTTTTTCAACTTTTCTAACTGAGTCAAAATTATCTTTCCAAAGTTGCCATTTTGGTTTTCAAATTTCTTTCTTCATCCATTGTCACAATGGCACCCTGTCTGGTCTGTGAGCATTTCCAGAGACTGGAATGCTATGGTTTCACTGGAAATAAAAAAATGTCCCAAAACATGAGTTTTGCTCATGGTTCAGTAGTAGTTTACATTTGATTTGATGCTGCCCATTAGGCATGACAACAGCTTTAGAGAAGGTTTCAAATGCATGCAGTGATCCCTTGCAATCATTATAAAATAACATAGGAATGCCTACAACAATAGGAACAGCACCATGGTTATAACTAATTTTAGCTAATTACATTCTGTTTTTCTAAACTCAAGTTTATTTCTAAGCTTGATCAAAACTTCCAGAAATAACTGTTTCTTTCCATTACCACTTTTTAGAGTGGGATAAGTTGTATTTCACTGCTTGATGAAGCCATCTCCATGTTCTCTGGTTTTTTTTTTTTTTTTTAGAAATGACCTTTGAGTTCATAGGGAGGTGTAAGTCTCTCATGTAGATTATCAATAAAGTAAATTTTTTAAAATCCTCCTGGTTAAAATAACATCAAAATATATAATACATTAAAATTTATCACTTAACAATTAATTCTCACATGAAAAAGAATTTATATCAGTACAAATTGACAAGAGGCAATTGTCTGTCAATGGACTTGCTTTTAGGTAGGGAAAGAGGCCAAGAATAAAGCATCTCACAGCATGGGTGCACCAATCACTCAAAAATTGCTTGATTCAGTTGTCAGGATATTGAAAACATATATTTAGAAATGCATGAGATAACAAGGAATAGTACAGCAAACAAGGAATTAAAATTTCAATGTAAGAGAAACTGCAATTAAGGGATTTCCTAAGTAATTCTAGCTGCATGGCTCAGAAGTTTAGTTTTGCAGCAAAAGCCTGGAAGAGAAACTAAATATTAAAAAACTGCACTTCTGAATATGATTAACACATATTAAACTGCATCTTCAGCACAGTTTCATATTTAAGGTGGCTGTGTCTTGTTTCCATCTCTGTCTACAACTATCTATCTGATTCTGACGGTCTGTGGTAAAAATACAGATGTCATTTGGATGTCATTCTGTATTAAATAATCATACAATGAAAAGATGCTTCTCAGCCACAGAAAGATGGTAAAGCAGTTGCTCTTTAAAAAAAGCCACACTAAAGCCACACTAGATGAATTATGTAATTTCCATGGTTATAAAACAACTTGAGAAATTGTACTGTAACAATATGATATATGGTAGAATTGATTACTCCAAAAATCCTTTCAAGAGGAAAAATTGCTGGGGAGAGGGGGAAGGGAAAAGCTTTTTTTTCTGTTCAAGCTTCACTTCCTAAGGATTTAGCTTCTGTGGAGAAAAACCTCACATTCAGTTGTTACGTTGAGTGGTCATTCAATTTATTTATTAAATAGTCAAATATATTCTTTTCAGTATATATGAATAGTTTAATTTATTCTGCTGAAAGAGAGATAAGTATCAGAAATAGCAATAGAAGTCACATAATGAGATAAGAATACTAGAAAATCTGAGGATTTTAGTACAGTCCATTATTCATTCAATTCCTGGCAGCCTTTATGATTACAAATCATTTGATTGACTAACTAGACATTCTCAAAGTGAATTATGAATCAGGTTCATTTTTCCTGGTTGAGAGTTGGTACATGTTGTAACTCTTCCACTTTGTGATATATCAACCTCTTGTAACAGTAATAAGAGATATAATCAACTCCTTATTTCAGGACAAATAAATTGGCTTTTCAAAAATGAAATGTAGTTGCTAACATTTTTACAGTGTGAAATTTAATTTCTTCTGGCTATTCTCAGAGTGCAGTCTGGTCGATGACAGAGTTTTTGAATATTTGACTTTGCTAAAATTCTTTTAGGAGCCTCACACCCTCAGTCCAGGCATACTGATAGCCGTGGAAATTTGGTGCTGAGTCTAAGAGCAGTAAGTGGTCCCTTTACTTGTTGAAAACAAGCCTCAAACACTGAAAACCTGGCCCACAATTTGCTCTTTTGTGCCTGGCTCTAATCTCAGTTTGGGAATATGGAACAGTTTTAAAGATATTTAAGTTTACTTTGAAACACAAAAAAGGGAAAAAAAAAAAAAAAAAAGAAGAATATCTTCTAAAGTGTACTTGACCCTCAATTCCTCTTTCATGAAAAGTCCCTCAGGCTTTTGTGGAAATTATGCAAAGGGAATGACTGGCAGGCTAGGGTAGGACTCATTTGTAGAACAAATGCACAATCAGATCACAAATCCCCCTGGAATAGGTTTAGTGAGAGGTGCATTTCACCTTCAAATGACTATAGGGAAAACAAAATTAAAAAAAAAGACTGCTCAAAATCTGTGAGAGTGAATGTCCAAGAAAATCACTATGAAGAGCATTCGTACCTTCCATCTGCATGGCAGATGTAGCCCATAGTGCTGGTTTGGCTTTCTGGGGTGTGGTGGTCTCTGGATCCTTATGTCCTAGTCAGCAAAAGCAGCTCCCAAGTGTGGTGATATTGTCTGGGGTACATGACAAAGTGTTGGGTCTGAGGGACAGGGTACACCATATCCTCTGGTACATGTGCTGAAACAATGCCTCTTCCCACATGGGTTTCTGTGCAACAACACCACCACAGGTCACAGCTTTGCAGGGAGGAGAGGATTTTTCTGTTTCTTAGGGAAGTTAGCCCAATGTTTGTGTGCTTATTTTAGTTCCAGTAAAGGGATAGGCTGATATTCAGTGGATTACCATTATTTGTAAAACAATTTCAAGGACTTAAATCCCCTCTGTTTCCCTTCTGAAACATAAAAGCACATCTCTAAAGCAAAACCTTTTGGGAGAAAAGATGTATTACCACTTTAGTTTTGGAAGGCCTTAATGTAATGTGGTGATTAGTTTTAGAAACAATGGTTACAGACTTCAGATTTCTTCTTTATTCATCTTTCTTTCTTTCTTTCTATCTAATTTCTGGCCTTCTAATAACCTTAATGAAATGATGAGTAGTTTAGAATATTATTAAATAGCTTTCATAGGATAAAAAATTTCTGATTACATCATGAGTACAGATTATTATATATTCCATTAATTTTAAAATTATGATTAAGAGGATAATACCAAAAAAGATGTTTGCAACAATTTTAACTAAGCTGTGTTAATTGAGTTAGGGGATAAGAAATGAGATTTAAAGGGTGAAAAATGACTGAAATCAAAGTCTTCATAGTTTTGAAATCAAGTGGATTACGAGAATGGTCAGAATGGAGGAGGTGGGGGGGTGGTGTCAAAATCTGAATGAGTGGTTTGAGTAGAAAATTCACTTACTTTTAGGCCATGTGTACTGCTTTTCACAAAAGTGATTTGCAATGGTGCCTGATGTCATGTGAAAGGTAAAAAATGCCTGCTAGTTATCAACAGGATACACGTTGCTCATTGTCAGGCAAAGGTATGCAACAAGAATGGACACAGAAAAGTCTGCTCAAAAGTTGTCACACCTGGCAGCTCTGCATCCACTAATGTGCAGAAGCACAGCAGATCAACCTCCAGCATGCCTGGGTTGGGATCACTGTCCAAAGTGGTGCATGGAGTGGCAGTGACTTTGTTGCCTTTCATTTAATATCTCAAATGTGGGCCACTGTTGTCCTGATCTGACATTTGTTTGTAACTACTATTTGTCAGCACAGCATGAATTTTTACCAGGCTATTTTACTTATTGCTCTGAAATACTAGTTGGTAGTTAAATGCCACTTTTCTCGTTACCATGCTCTTCTTGGTGGCCCTCTCCCAGATTCTCACCATTCAGAGGACTTTATATGCAATGTTCACACCTCTCCACTTGAACATAGCTCCAACCTATCTGGAAAAGGCAAGATTTTTTTACCTGTGCTCCTTCAACATTAACCAGAGAGTAAATGAGTAATCAGAGACACACACATGCTGGGAGAACTTCTGGAATCATCTGTACTTATGAAAATTACAGCACCCTTTGCAGTTTCCTTCTGGGGATGTGAGAGGAAACCAATACTCATGAAACAGACTTGGGAGAAGGACGACAGAAAAGCAAATGAAAAGCAAGATGCAGAACTTAAGTTACCAGTAAGGGATGATGGAGGCAATATGCCTTTGTTTAAAAGATTGACACAGGTAGCCTGTTAAGGACAGGCTAACTCATATGACCAATATCAGATTGGCTATCACATATCTCTTGCTTGCACATGGGTTCCTTACACTCAGTATGTGCTGCCTCCTTCTTTGGCATGTTTCAAAAATTTTATACTGATTCAGGGCATAAAGAGAAATCTAAACCATCATATGTCCCAATGAAGCTGGGGAAAGACTGATTACAAAACATCAGCTCTTGAACCCCAAAGAGAAAAGCACAAAATGAATTTGAATTTAACCAAGAATAATAAAATACTGTAATGACTGATGGAGACATTAGTATTGCAGGCTTAGTAATGTTGGTTGAGATTTAATATGTACCTCTTTCTTTCAAACTTTAATTAACAGCTTTAATTATTTAAAGAAACAAACAAACAAACAAACAGTGCATCCTTAAACACTACTAAAAAAAAATAAAGTCATCATTGATATTTGAAAACAGAAATAAAAAAGAACATATTGCATTCACACCAACTACATACCAAGCAGAATGTTAATAACATTAACCTTTACTCTATCAGATATTTTCAAGAAATACCACTATATTTTTTGCAATGGCTCATATCTGTCATTTAACTGACATGTGAACTTTTCTAAGTTTGCCAAATCACTGAGGCCTGAATACCATTCAGCAATGTTAATTTTGTTTTCCTATTCGAGCTTTTACACAATTATTCTCATGGCAGTCATTCTAGCCTTGAGTATAAATAATACTTCAAGTGGTTTGTTGATATCCAAAAAATGATGTGTATCTACATTAAGAGACTCTAGAATCTAATGGGAAAACCATGCATATTATTAAGCTGAAATGCCTGTTTCTTTCCTCCCAGATGGGAAGTAGTACAGGGTAGTGCCATGGCATATGCATTAATTTTATTCCTTCCGCAAATTTTAGCACATATTATTTTTGCAGATTTTGAATCTCTGCCTCCCACCCAGTATACAGGAGAGTTAAAAAGGAATTTGCTGCAGGGAAGATCTCAGCCTTAACAAGGGCCCTGGATAACTCTTAGGTGAGCTGAGGAAGAAGAGCATGGGAACAGTTCTGCTTTGGAAAAGAGTAAGAGAAAAAAATGAAAGTTTGATAGAAGGAAATCCCGAGGAGGATTAACAAGGGCAAAAAAGAGAGATAGAGAGTATACTATTTTCCTGGCTCCCACATTTCAATCTTACAGACTGGGTATGCTGGATCTGAAGGTTCTAGCATTAAATAAAGGGCACATTTAAAATCGGGATTACAACCAAAGAATAATGAAAAACACAAATCCCAATATCTGTTCATCAGTGTTGCTACCCAAATAAAACTTAGTCTGTAACAGATTTCTCCCTAAGTCTATGGATCTCTTGCAAATGATTTTCCACAGTTTCATATTACTTGCTTTTCAAAATTCCAGGACTTTTCTTAATTTTTCTTGCTTTTCAGTCCAAAGGGCCTTTTAATTTCCTCAGGATCTGAGAAAGTGAAAGCAGCACACTGTAATGCAAGCTGAATGTTTGTGTGGGAATAAGCTGTGTGGGAGCATTTTATAAAATTGTGACTGTTGGTGTTTGCAGATGTGCAAGCATAGAATGGCATCATCTCTAAAGACTGATGGTCTAAGGAAAGGTAGGGCAGTACAAAAAGACTGTTTATTTATCTCATCAGTATTTTTCTTTTTGCAGCTTTACTCTCTGGGTTCCTGTTAATTAATCTTGGTATGTGTTTGGACTTCACAACCTGTGCCTATCACTTACAAGGACTTTTAAGCTAACATCAGTTAATGGCTGCAGAATCTAGAGTGGGTGTTGAGTCTTGAGGGGAGCCCTGGGTAAACTTGCTCAGAGATGTGGGTTCAGAATGGTATTGTCCTTTCACGCTGGTTCAGCCAAAGGCTGCAATAAAGTAACTACTGTATTTAGATTAAGTTACTCTTGCTATTCCATAGTCATAGGAAAATGATATCTAGAGGTGAGCATAGGGATGGTGAAAAGGCATGTGCTCCACAGCCTACCATCAATGCAGCTCCTGGGAGAAGCCCAGCCTGCCACACATGCACGATGCAAGCTGGCTGCCTGTGCCTCTGCAGAACTACAGAGAGAGCCGTGGTCCTTTCCACTGTATAAAGGCTTTCTGAATTGATGAATTGATCTGTCTCCTGAATAAAAGGAGGTATTATGGCAGATAGGCACACACTGCTTGATTTGAGCATCACAGTGCCCAGCCAGATCTGTGTCAGCTACATAATATATTCTAAAAACACAGATCTGTTGGCCAAGCACAACAGTGCATACCTAGCTGCAAATCGACACAACATTTAATATTTTTAGTATCTGCTTAATCCATCTTAATTTTAATTTGATGCAATACCTTGGTCCTCTCTCTCTCCACTGAACAACTATGGTCAAAACATCTATATTTTAGACATCTGATTTAAGTGCTACCACTAGATGGGAAGAAGTCAGCCTTTATTTCTGTAGTCCTTTTTTTGTCTTTTTTTTTTTTCCTCTTCTGATCAGCACAGATGCAGTTTTCATCAGGATAACTTCTGTTGTGCTTGAATTCCTCTTTGTGTGGTTCCCAGCATTTCAGACAGGCACTGCAAGTATCACACCCTTCTCTGGTATGCTATTCCCATGGCAGAGAGAGATGGGTAATGTTTTCTGAGCTTCTTCCTCTATTTTTATTCTTCCTCTATTCCTCCTTTTCTATAGAGGATCAAAATGGATTATTTTCATCTTGACATGCAAATGCCTAGGCTGTGCCCTTGGCTGAGATCTCAGCATTGACTACATAAATGAAAGATATGGGAGCAGCAGAGTTTTAATATCGTATATGGAAGCGGCAGACTTATTTCTTAAGGAAAAAAAAAAGAGAAAAAGTTACTATAGTCCTTTGTGCCTTGCAAAAGAATTAAAAAAGCCTAATAAAAACATTTCCTCATGCACTACTGAATACTATATTCACATGCAGTCATTGGTCTGCACAGAGGCAAATGAACATTGTGTGCAGCTCGATATCTTATTGTTGTACTCAGATCTGCCTGTTTGCCATGCCAAAAGTATCAATGGGAGTAAAAGACACATGAATAATTTTACCAAGTCAGATTATACCTCCAAATATGAACATTTAATAACTGATGGAATTATAAAAGAAATAGGGAGGATTTCTAAGGCTGCTTGAGAAACACTTACAGAGATAAAAAGGTAAAATTCTTCACCCATTTTCACTCCACGCAATAGCAGTTAAGTAAATGAAATAACATGACCTGCAAATCAGTGCAGGATATGACTCTCAGAACACATCAATACACCATAAAATTCATCATGTGGTTTCATGTTAACATGAAAGAAATTGTGTCTGACCTCGAAAGCATGCACACTGGCTCACTGTTTCTAATTATTATAATATTCTTTTTCTGAAACTGCAGCAGCAAAACACTATCAAGAAACTGCCTCCTGGCTAACATTCTCAGCAAACCCTCATGGCTATTTATGCAAATGAGCAGCCCAACAAGTAAGTTGTTAGCCTAAATGAAAATTATAGCAGATAAAAATTTTCAGCCTGGGAACTGAGCTAACAAGGAAAAGAATTGCATGAAGCTGACAGCACAGTTTTGAACATTGGGAAAAATAAAGGAAAGCACAGCTACTGGAATTAACTCATGGGACTGAGGCAAACAGAAAAAGTCCACATCCATTGTTATGTTGCACATAGCTAATGAGTGCATATGCTTTAACACACTAAAACTCAAGACAGTGTTTATGGTAGGCAGTGAATTAAGCGTGGACTGACAATGTAGCAGCATGGTGCTACTGTTAATTGTCCTTGCTCTTTACTTCCCTTCAGGAAAAGTGTTTGGATGGGGTTAGGCAGCCTAGATGCATTCTTCAAAGCATTCCAGAGGAGTAAACAAGGTATTTGTAAGAGGCTGGGGAAGCACTCTGGCACAAGGTCCTAAGCTGGCTGAGTGGGGCGAGGAGTTGGAGGAGAAAGTTGATAAGCCATGCTGGGCTTGTTCTGCAATGTCCCTGGCTGCTGTTCAGACTAAGGTCTTGGACACAGCCCACTGACAGGCCTTCTGCCAGGAGATTTTTTGCTATAAGAGTTTTGCTTAGGTAGGATTTTATTAGTAAAAATTGTCTCAATCCTCCTTTTATAAAAATCTATCCCACCTTTCTCTTCTACCCCAGGACAGGGAATATTTTGTGTATATATCTGGGTGAAATGCACAAACAAATTCATTTCCCATGGATAATATATTCAGAGTGATTTGCTTTTCAGAGTCAGAAGCTCAAAATCATGAATTTATTATGCAAAGTAATAATTGCAAATTATATTGGCAAACTACATTCCAGAAAAAAAAGGGAGTATTAATATAACTAAAAGGATTTTAAAAATACTGGCTCTTAACTTGGGGCTACTACAGATATTTTAGGAGGTTGTATATCTCTGTTCCATGTAAACCACCAGAGGCAGTAGCTTTCATTTTAAAGGTCTGGTGAGATACTGCAATTAATGGGCCCATCTAACAGCATATGTTGTGCTTGTATTGAGTAGTAAGACATGGAAAAAAAAAGAAAGAAATGCTTAGTGCCATAAAAATTTGCATCTCTTTCTAGTTCATTTTTTAGTGCAAAGAAATGAAATATATCAGGGTCAGATCATGAAAGGATTTGACTCCAGTTTTTGGGTCAAGCTAGGCTATGCCTTTAGTGGGATAACTGGACAGCACATTTTGACTTTGTGGGTCTTAAAGAATCTGAAATGCCTCATTAACAATCCCTTGGAGAGATAGAACACTTCCCAAGGATGACTGGAACAGCCCAGCTGCTCCATGTGAAACTAGGGGCAGGTGGTTATCCCTCCTTCAAGATGCCCACATGTTCCCTGCCTGGCTTGGTCCTTTGTGGTTATCAGCAGAAAGGGGCACTGACAGCTGCCAGAGTCAAGATCTTTAATGCAGTGCTTATCAGCTAAAAGAGATTTATTTGTTCTCCTGGATCTGTATGTTATATTAGGAGTACTCACAGGATTAATTTGCAGTCGTGGTCTTCTTCACAAAAACCCCACAGCTCTCTGCTGCTATAGGAGCATTTTCCTCTCTGGCACACATGTTCCATTAGAAAGCATTCTGAAGTAGATAATGTTATGCAGGCTAGTTGAGATTTGTGGGTAGTTATGACAAAATTAAAGATAATGTCCTTGTAAACTTTACAAATAACGATTGCAGTACTTACGGTGTAATTTACAAATATGGACCATCAGAAAGTAGCAAAGCTTGTCAAGCTAAAACTTCAGTGATATTTTTATAATTTCATAAAATAATTATGACCTGAGTGCAAGGGTGGGATTCAGTGATTCAAGTGCTGTACAAGTTTGTTTCTGTCTCTGTCACACATGCTGGCTGCACTCTTGAGAGAGTATAGTGCTTCCCTTCCCATAAGGGACATGCTTGAGAATCATTTTCTGCTACCAGCCCAGGAGGAACTTATTCAGGTTGTGGTGTGAGAGTGCCCATGTAGCTAGGCTTCTAGGTCTAGGCTGCCAAATAAGGCATTTGAGGCATTTAAAACTTCACCTGGTTGTAGTTAAAGCCTTAAGGGATATGCCTTTATGAGGTGGGGAGAAGAGTGATAGCTGTGCAGCATTTTCAAGGGACTTTAAAGACTTAGGAGCTGTGAGAGTTTACAACCCACTGCAAGTAGAGAACAAACTATCTAACCCTTATTATCTTTTCTTATAGTGTGCCTTATTGATAGTGATTACCATAAAAGGGGTTTCACCTTGTTGAAGAAGGTAATTAAAAAAAATATGAATATGTAACTGAGATGTTTAGTGTGTAAATACTGAATTTGTTAAAATTATCCTTCACTGAACAGAAAACTATTTTGCTTTTCAAGCAGAGCAAGAGAGATCATGATTCACAGATCGTTTACACAGGCCCGAGACCAAGACCGACATGTCTTTGGACTGAAAAAGAGGAGCAGTCTGCAGCCTCCAGCCTTACCCAGCTGTGTTATCAATAGCACTTACAAAGGTAAGCCTGCTCCTCAGGTATCACAGCATAGTTCCTCCAAATGGAATCATACTGTAGTACAGTCTTGGTCTTTCCCATCAGGTGAGGACACAGACTGATAAACTCTTTCAAACATGTAGTAAATCTAGCTAAAAGCACAGTTAAAATTAGAAAAGGGAATTGGAGTTCAGCAGAACTCAACAAAGCTGAATAACTACTCAATTGAATCCAATTCTCTTGGTATTTGTAGACCTATTCTTGTGAGGAATAACTCACTGTTTTGGGAACTACTTTGGGTCATCCAAATCATGCTTGATGTGGCAGTGTTTTGATATGGTTTGGGAAGTTTCTGTCACTTTTTCATGTTAGTGAAATTACTATCATGACTGATGACCTCAATAGCAAAGAATGATGTGTTCTATATTTCTCCATCCACTGATACAAAGAAACTTTGCCATAAGGTTTAGAAATAAGTCTTGAAATACTAAAAATAGTTACAACTATAAATGAACATTGTGCTGAAGTGCATTGCTATTAGGCAAAGCTAACAACAGAGGCTCTAGTATGAGCTGAAGAGGCTCAGGTTAAAAACTATGTTGGTGGCTCCCAAATTGTGTCATAGCAATAATGCAAGAATGTAAAGCCAGGTCTGTATTTCCTTGCTAGGGTCTCAAGTCTGATTTTGAAGCTTCAGTTGGCCCTACTGCCTTGAAAACTACAGAATAGTTGGTTTTTACTCTATTTTAACCTTCAAAATGTTTGGCAGTCCAGAGTCCTTTTTCTGCTGGTGAAGGAGAGAGATCAACCCACCACTGTGTAAGAGAGGCAGGCTCTGGGTTGCTGACTTCTGAAGACACCAAGGTGACCTGGACTGAAGTGCATCCAAAGCTGATACCATGCAGGTGGCTCCAGCATGCAATCCACAGTGCTGAGTAAACTACACATTTCCTACCCTGCCCTTCATAACCTGTTCAAAACAGCAGAGAGAAGCATCTATTCACTCAGTAGACAAACAATCTCATGAGTGTAGATATTTTCAGCTGTTTTTTGTTTGTTTGTTTCTCATAAAACTGAGAAGGGAAATACTGTTTTCTGTTAAAATATTTTGGGAAGAGGGCAGAAAGTGATAGTGCCTGCCCTCTTCTTGTAGTGCAATAGCCCTATTGTCAGAGCTGTCACAGAGGAAGAGGAGACACGTGGGTCCCATTTCCCCTTCTGCCTTGAGCTGCTCAGACCCTTGTTTCCTGCCCTTTAGAGAAAAGGCTCTAGTCAACGGGAGGATTCAGTATTCACCAAGAAACCAGTGAGTGAAGATGAAAGGGAGCTCATGGCTTTAGGGGTCAGGGAATCCTTTCAGTTGCACTCTCTGCTCCCAGGATAATTTCTGTTTATTTAAAGACTGCCTCGTGTAAGCATACACAGCCTTGGGATGACACAGTGACATGGTTTCACTGTTTTCTGCTGACCCACATGACATGAACTGTGCCTTGCAAAAAATGTATGGAACACACATGTTTTTGTTGAATAGACATTGAAGATATTCAATTGACAGAAAAGAGTAAGAGGAATATAAAATAGCACTATTTGAGATAAGGAATTGTACTGAGAAGGTAAAACAGGTTCTTTGTTTATCCAATCAAGAAAATAAGTAGTAAGGAGAAAAAAATATAATCAAAGGAAGTTTTAATTTTCCTTCTCTCTCTCTTTTTTTTTTCCAAACAAAAACTGCAATTAACCTGTTGAACTAATTACTACTAGGTGTAACTTAGGCCAAGAGATTAGTAGGATCCAAAAAGGATTACACAAGTATATGCATAATGAAAATATCCATAAAGTACAATAGGTAGAATATTATCTCAAACCCTTTTAAAGAATAGCTTACATCTTTATACCAAGTGAATCCTATGTACCTCTGTCTAGTCAAGGACCTTGTGAAGCACTCCTCATTTTATCCAGGTCTGTACTTATCTTCCTTACAGAAAAAAACCCCAAACAGTAAAAGAAGTCAGCTAAATTACAATACACTCCTCTGCATTATTTCTGTTCCAGGGGAGCAGCTGTTTTATTGCTCAGATGGAACAGTGATTTTACAAATTTGTGTGATACTTATACTTCTTATATTAGCATTTTTACCTTATAACTAAAATTCAGCTCTGGTAAATAAAGGGAGAAGCATAATCTGACCACACAGCTAGGAATGAAATGTTGTAAGAGGAAATCCACAACAGTGGAAACATAATTTTCTATTATAGGTGTACTCCTACTTGCAACAGGAGTGAGCTGACAACAAAGGTCTTTGCAGAATAGCTTCCAATACCAATAATGCAGTGGGAGATATGGACAGCTATCAAATTCCCTGTGTGTCATTTCATACAGGCTGAGGATAAGCCTTTCCCCTGCACTCTGTTTTTAGGTGCACAATGATGCTTGGAAAATCAGAGAACATTTCAGGGTTGGGGTATTCTTCCTCCTCTTTCTGGACTTAGATATTTAGAAATTAATAAGTACAGGCAGATCTTAAAATAACTGTCAAGGTTTTATAATTGGTTTTAGTGTCTGGGAGGCCATAGAAGTTAAGGGAAGACTTAGTCTTGCATTATATTAAGTAAATAATTATTTACTGTCTGTAGTAAATGTCAAATCAGAATTTCATTTGAATTTATATAGTCTTTTCCCCTCTGATCTCTTTTTTGCTGGTCTCTTGAGCCATCTAAATTTTCCCATTCCTGAGGAAGGCTGCCCTTCTAGCCTCTTAATGTGACCCTAGAGGTGAGAAGACCAACTGGTTTTCTGTTTGCTGCTGAATATATTGTTTTATTGTTATGAAAATATAGAAAGGTCTTGCCTTGCTACCAGACTCACTATTTCACATTGTCAATTCCAGAGAAACAGTCCCACCCTAGTTATAGCCACCAGAAGGAGCTGAGCATCAAACACTGGATTCCTGAGTGTTCTTGTGTCCCCAGGTACTACTGAAGTTTTTGCAGTCCAAAGGTGTTCACTGCCTTAAGTGTCCAAGACTAAAGAAAGCTCTTTCTATCAATATAAATGTATCAGTTAAATTCAGTTGTGAATGATATTTAATAATTCCAGGGTCTCTTTACTCTTGTTTTATAATTTGTCACATTACTTTATTACTGTTTGCAAAAGTAACAAATGATATTGCAACAAGGATTCATTTGGGCAGATTAAACCTGCAGAGGGATTTCAAATGCAGGTTTTTGTTCTCTGGAATTAGACATCAGTACCCTGTGGAATTATTTCTGACATTTCATCCATCATACACTCAGAACAAACAAGCTGGTGATGATCTCTTCCTGCTCATAGAACAACTTTCACAAAACCTTCCCAACCTATTAGTGTCAGGAAATTGTGCTTGGAAAGTTCAGAGAAAAAAGAAAATTCTTCTGCATATGAAAGGCAGAAACCTTATAATGTGTCAATAACATGCATTGGGAGGTCTGTTCATATAGATACCTTTAGCTGGTGTAAATTGGAACGACATCACTGGTGTATGTATATTGATTTAGTTCAGTCCTGGAATTTTCACACAGGAGTGTCTAGATCTACAGCTGTCAGAATCTGGACCTGGTTCTAAAAGTAAAAAATGAAACTGGTATTAGGTAGAATGTAAGGTGGACTTCTTCTTTTCCTCTTTGTTTGAAAAAGTATATTCTGAAGCACATAAGTTTCCATTATAACCTCTTGCACTTTGCTATTTTCAGTCTTTTCTTGAATTTTTGAGCATGTATTTTAGTGGCCTAAGGTTTTCTTTCAGCCAGCTGTTTGGCCAAACATGGCCAAACTAGATTAACTGTATTACATAAATACATCAGTGAAAAAACTATGGGCTACCTCATAATTAGAGGATAATAACCTTTTAAACTCTATTAATTATATTTTTCCTATTAGATCTCAAATAGGTTTCCCATTCTGCATAGGACAGCAAGTATTTTTTTAATTACAAGAGGTTTTTATCCTCATCCTGCCTCCTCCTCTCCCCTGCTATAAAAGTGAATATAATGTGCTTAGATGTAATATGGTCTCACACTGAAATCTACAATCACGCCCCTAAACTAACAGAAAAGGTAAAATCAACAAAAGGGAGATTCTAGAAACAGAATGCCTGAGTCGATAAATGAGAACAAAGTTTTGAAAAGCATTGCAGAGGAGTAATATAAGATATTGCTGGTGTACTTCTTCATCATTGTTTTCCTTCACTAAAAGTTCTATCAGCTGGGGACAGTTACTCACGTGTTTGAAGCTGGGTCTAGTTTCTCTGAAATCAGATTCCTTATTCCCAAGACTCCATTCCACAGTGCTAGTACAAACATACATCAGCAGCTGCACAGCATATGAAAGAGTTAGCGAGGACCTAAAAAGCAATTACTCAATTTCAGATCTCTGTCCCTTAATTTCACTGAACAAATCTGAAGCTGGGGGAAACAAAGTCAAAGAAAGCAAAAAAGCATTTTGGAAGACTGAGCATCTCACCTAAGAAGTGAAACTCACCTAGTGCTTAACCTTGTAGGTAAGAAGTGCTGTTGTGAAGAATGATCGCTTTCCCACAAATAAAGCTTTAAAAAGTGCTTGGATCTTTGCTGATGAATACAGAGTGTGCTGGTGCACTGAGCTTGTGTCAGCCTTACTTCTGTCAGGGGCAAGCACAGTTCTGGCTTGGAAAACCGTGTGCAAGTTGATTTCACCTCTGATGGAATCCCCTTAGAGTTAGCAGGGTTGTGATGTGGATGAGTAGGGTAGAATAAAGTGAAGGAAAAAACTAAGTTCAAAATTCTCAGATTAGTTCCTGTGGCATTCACATAATTCTGTCTCTCAGGAAAAGCACAGAGAGGAGAAGAGAAAACAATCTTTATCTCTGCTCCTTTATTTTCTCCATGTGGAGTGTGGTATGGAGATTGTTTACCTGAAGTGATTGCTTGATTGGATTCTGGTGAAGGTTGTTTGTGTTCAGTGACCAATCCAGCTCTCAGTACTCGGACTCTCAGCAGAGAAGTCACGAGTTAGTTAGTTGATAGGGAAGTAAGAAGTATGTATGTAGAATAGGATAGTCTCTATTTAAATAGTATATTAATGTAATATAGTATAATTTTAATAAAGCTATCCTTTAGCCTTCTGATCTGGAGCCAGACATCATAATTTCTTCCCAGCTGGGACTGCCCTTTTTTACTATAACTTCCAAAATTAACTTATTTCTGTTGTAGTTGTTGTTACTGAGCCTAGATTTGTGCTGTTTTCTAGTGTGTGAAATACAAGCTATTGTAGACAGATACTGACATTTTGTACAAACAGGTGCACACTAATCCTGTGGCCTGAACTTTACAAATAAAGGCATTAACAAGTTTCTCCTACAATAAGCAATAGTGCAACCATGAGCCACCTTTGTTTTAAAGGTGTTGGTGTGTGCCAATAGAAGTGCTACACTGAATAATCTGAGAAAAAAGGAAAAAAACCCAAACCCATATAAGATACAATTTACCATAATGGGGAAGTCAGAAAGTTTCAGAACAACATCCTGATATTTTTATAATATTTTAGCTACTTAAGCTCAATCCTTCCTTGTGTTTTCCTATCTGAATATTTAAAATAAAGTCTGAAATGAGCAAGAGAGAGCTTCTCATGCATACAGTTAGATATGTCTATGCTGTGGATATAGGCCTTTGTAAATTTTAATAGAACAGTTGCCAGTTTCCCGCAGCTGTCACTGAAAGAAAAGCTGTGGGACTGTGGATAAAGAACCTTTACCCTTTTCTTCCTTTCCCTCAAAGCAGTGAGATTTACCCTAGGTAATCATCTGGGGTGAATCTCCCTCCTTGTCTCCTGCTGGTGGAGGTGGCCAATGTTACTGTGAGATATATCATTTGAACGCTGCCACTGATTTTCAGCCTGGCTCTTATCTATCATCCTTCATTAATGTACGTATAAGTGTATACAACCATTTAGGTGTCTCCTGTACTAACATTTCAGGAAATTTTGCCTCAGTAGGAACAAGTACTTCCCCACCAAAACAATTTGCTAATTTTACTATGAGCATAACACTTGTGAATGGGTCCATGAGCAGTTCTGGACCCAAGCATATAATCTTTATATGTGTCATATCTGTCTTTGTCCTGGAGATGTTTAATTTCTCTGAGAGTATATTTTTTTTGAGCTGGGACAGAAAGTAAGAGAAAAACATATCTGGGTGGGATGGCTTAGAAATATCAATGCCAGTTTTTTCATAAAAGAAATACCAATGCCAAGTTTTGTTATTTTAGACATTCACCCAAAACATCAGAGGATCAACCCTAATCTCTGAGTCACTAATAAAACTCCATCAGTGCAGAAGACAACACAAAACTTTTTGGTAGAGATGGGCTTGGATGTCAGCTTGAGTGAGATATGTATAGATCTGAATTGCTGCAGAACAGAGGCAGGAATCAGGGCTAAGGATTGCCCAAGATGCTTTAAAAGTAGGTTACTTTATTTATTTTTTTATCCCTCTAGACTTTTTCTGAAAATCTGGTTCTGCTTCTGAGACATTCACAAGCAAAAATTATGGAAGACATCTTAAACTGAGTACTTTGTAGCAGACAGCTCTTTTATGAATGACTTGAAATTTCTTTTCTGCCTGGAAAAAGTGAATTTTTTTTCAATCTTTATATTGGAGCTATAGAGCCTAAGGTGTGGCTCCTATGTGGTGGCAACAACTTTTTTGATTTATTCAAGCAGACACAAATGTCTGGAATAAAGAAATCTTAAATAACAGATGAAACTTGGTCACTTTGATTTCCAAAGTGGTTCTGAAGATAATGAGAGAATACAGCAACAAAGCAGTAGTCCTCTTCCCATACTGATCACATAATTAGGATGTGGACTTATATGCCAGACTTAATATCACTTTCTCGCACAAGGATGGAAGCTTAAAAAGGATCTGTGTTTCATGGTGACCCTTGAAGCCCGATTTCCTACATGAAGCAGAACACAGCATAGAAGTTAGGCCATCCCTCGCCTTGTATTTCTCAAACTGCTGTCTAGTTCTAAACTGTTTACAACTGCAAACTTTGAAAAAGGTTAACAGTTAAAAAAAAGGAGAGAAAGCAAGACACCTACAACACACTGCAATTGTCCTGTCCAGCATGAGAATCTCTTTTAAAGAATAAGGAGTTTGTTGGTTATGCAAACTGAAATGAAGACACCAACCTTTAATATCCATGAAGGTAAACAAATATTTCTAGATGACAGAAACTACATTTTAGACAGTGAAATTTGGGTGAGTTGAATCCCAAACATCTTTTACATCTAGATATTTAAATGAACAGTAAAAAACTGAAGTTCCTACTAAATAAAAAGAAAGTCTTATAATATTTTATAAAATGTATAAGTGTACGCAACTGATTAAATGTCTCCAGAGCTAAAATTTCAGTACCTGGTAGTACTCATGCATTTCTCAAAAGACATGAAGTTTCAAAAGGCTGTGATATAACTTCAGTTACAACAGTAGCTGAGAGACACAGCACAAGGTCTAGGCTGCAGATATCAGCTTCATCCTGTGTTTCTGAAAAGCCTTAAAAATGTACTGTCAAAGAATTAGGCTGGAGTACTAAGAACTCTAAGGAGAGATATTAGGCTGGACTTGATATACTAAGATTTGTCTCAAGAGAGATACTATACTCACTAGGATTCCTTCTAAGTTCTTTTGTGCATCTAGCTTGTTGTCAAAGGTTAATAATGTATGTTTAAATTTACTTTTGCCACATGCATATGCATTATGGAGTGAAAACCTGACTATTTCTACACATCAAGTTATACAACACTGCAATGGTCAATTATGGCAAAACTGGGCAAAACTGTGGCCCTGATACTGACAAGTGCAAATTTGATTTGATGCAAGTTGGGAAGGATTTTAAAGTAAAATTTGTAAATTTCTTCATTGGGCATCACGCCCTTTGTCTCAAGCTTCTAAGGTCATAAATACCTCATATCAACATGCTACCAAAAAGCTTATGGTAAATAAATAAATACTCAAAGTATTTAAAGTAAATAAATACTCAAGCTGTGTTGCCAAAATGATGCTTTTCTTACAAGAAAGATTAGCCTTTATCTGAAAGTCTATTGTGTGATTGCATCACACAGACCAGTTGATCACTTCACCAACCAGCACCATACACCACACAGAATTTAGAGTAAACTTCTCCTCTTTAACCTGCCCTGAGGCTCAGCTGGTGGTTGGCATTCTACACATCTGGTGACATCAACAAGGCTGACAGAAAAATATGTCAGTGATTACAACTTCTGCTTTGATTAATTGACTCTATAATTTGTCTCTTTGAAGGGGGTGGGGCGGGGGAACAGGACTATATAATTAATGTCTTTTGAAAGAACTGTATCTGAAGCAAGCAAAAATATTTTTCTAGATTAAACCATTACAACCTTTCCCTATACTAGCAGATTTTTTCTTAGCTCAAATTTGGTATCAGTAAAAAGGTATTAAAGTATTGACCTAAAATAAGTTGTGCTAGGGCTTGTTTGTGTGTTGTGCATTATGGAAAGTACTCCTCCATCAGAACAACCTACAAAAAAGGCTACATATCACAAATTATTGAGTTTCTGGCTTTCTAGGGTAATAAATTACCACTAGTAACTCACTGAATGTTTAGAGAGAGTTGCAAGCAACTCACAAATGTCCAACTATATTTTTTTTAAATTTAGCTTTTGAAAAATTGAATGGACAAAAAGACAACAAAAATTTTTAAGATGATAACTTAAGCTATATGAAGCACTGAATTATATTTAAATACATCCTAAGAACTGGGTGATCTTGCCTTATTCTTATCTGTATATAATTTTACCCAATAAGAAAATAATGTTCCTTTCTTATTATGGTTATAAGACTATGCTATTCACACTGATTGTCATGTATGAAAAATTCCAGCTCTATCTGATACCACAGTGACTATTAATTTCGTAATGGTGATCACCCTCTCATCCCATGACTGGAAAGAGAAACACAGAAGGATCACAAGACCCTGCATTAATAATGTACAATTTACATATATTCACATTCTACCATTGAATCAGAAATATTGTATTCTGCTTCCTTACTTTGCCATTTGCTTTGTGAAAGCCTTAAATATTAATTGGGGATCAGTATTATTTCTTGAGCTAGTGTTGACTTTTATAAATATTTCTTGCCAAGATATACTTTCTATAACACTGAGAAACAAGCATTAGGGATATCACTTCTGCAGTATATACAGACATAGAGTGGGAATCTACAATAAAAACACAGAGAAAATTATTGGTTTTCATTCCAGTTTTATGATCTTTCATCCACACATTGAAAGTGGGGATGCATCCTCTCTCCACCTGAAGCTAGCTACCTGAAAGATTGGCAGCTGCCTGCAGACCAGGCACACCTTGCACTTAGTACCAGGTGGGCAAGGTTTTAATCGTGGGTGTGGCGATAAAAAGCCTGGAAGGGCTCACATTTCATGCACTGACCTAGACAAACACAGTATCACACAACATCTTTGCTACAATCCAAGCTAGTTCCCTGATTCAACTTTTTCTACACACAGAATCACAATGGGTTCAAAGAGACCACAGCAGAGCAACTCATCCTACCTCCCTACTCAAGCAAGGTCCACCTGGAAAAAATAGCACAGGATTGTGTCCAGATGGTTGTGGAACATCTCCAGCGAGGGAGACTCCACATCCTCTCTGGACAATCTGTTCCAGTGGGTTGTCACCTGCATAGCAAAGAAATTTTTCCTCATGTTTAGGTGGAACTTTGTGTACATCAGTTTCTGTCTATTGCCTCTTGTTTTATTGGTTTGCACCTACACACATCTGTGATGTCCTTTCTCAGCTGCCTCTTCTCAAGGCCCAGCTCCCCCAGTCTTTTGTCTATGAGAACTCCTTCAGACCTCTGACCAACTTAGTAGCTCTCTGCTGGATGTGCTCCAGCAGCTCCATGCCTCTCTTGTACTCAGGGGCCCAGAACTGCTCACAGTACTCCAAATGCAGTGGCACCAGGGCTAAACAGAGGAGAAGGATAACCCCCCTCAACCTGCTGGCAATGTTCCTCCTAATACATTCCGGCATTCCTTTGGCCTTCTTGGCCACAAGGGCACACTGCTGGTTAACATACAGCTCTCTGACAGGATCCTTGGGTTCTTCTCCTCAGAGCTGCTTCCCAGCAGGTCAGCCTGTGCTGGTGCCTGGGGTTATCCATCCTCAGATGCAGGTAAATGCATTTACCCTTTTTGCATTTCAGAAAGCTCTTTGCCTATCTGCCCAGTCTGTAAAGGTCCTTCTGGAGGGCTGCACAACTCTTTGAGGCTTTGGCCACTCCCCTCAGCTTGGTATCGTCTACAAACTTACTGAGGAGGCATTTGCCCCTTCATCCAAGTCACTGACAAGTTAAACAGCACTGAACCCAGTAGAGAGCCCTGTGGAACACCTGTAGTGACAGGCCTCCAACTGTCACAACCTTCTGGAATCTGACTCAGGAATGCAACTCAGCCAGTTCTCAATCCAGCCTAAGTGTCCATTCGTCCACCCTATGCTTCTGGAGTTTTCTAATGAGGACGTTGGGAGAGACAGCCTTATAAGAGACAGGGCAGAAAATATCCACTTCACTCTCCTCATCTGTCGGGGTAATTCTTTAATTGTAGTAGGCAATCAGGTTGGTCAAGCATGATTTACCTTAGGTGAATCCTTGCTGACTACTCATGATCACATTTATGTCTTTCATGTTGGTAGACATGGCCTCCAGAATAGAGCACTCCATCTTCTTTCCAGGGATCAAGGTGAAGCTGACTGGATGGTAGCTCCCTTTGTTCTCTTTCTTGTTCATTTTCAAGACTGGAGTAATATTTGTTTACTTCCAGTCCTCAGGTACCTCTCCTCATCTCTATGACCACTCAAAGATGATCATGAGAGGCCTATTTATGATGTCTGCTAGCTCTGTCAGCACTCATGGATGCATCCTGACATGGCCTGTGGACTTGTGGATGTGAAATGTATTCAGGTGCTCTCTGACGCAATCCTCCTTCAGTGAAGGAAGGTCTTCCTCCTGACATTCCTACACCCTGGTCTCCTGGCTTAGAGATCCCTGGGGGCTGATGTTATTGGTGAAGACTGATGCAAAGAAGACATTCAATAACTCTACCTTCTCTGTGTCCTCTGTTACCAGAGTGCCCTCCATTTACTAATGGGGCCACGCCATCCTTTGTTTTCCTTTTGCTATTTATGTATTTGAAAAAGCTCTTTTTACCATCCTCGATATCCTAGGTTAGATGTAATAATAGATGAACTTCGGTCTTTCTAGACTCACTACAGCAGGGAAAGAGGGGTCCCTGAACATATTTTTCACACAGTACAGTCACAAACATAAATTGTTTACATGCTCCTGTGTCTTGATACATTGCTGAGTTTGGCCTTTTAGATATCTTGGGTTAATGCTTCCCCATCATCACAGCAAACTTCCATTTTGGGTTTACTTGCAAACAGGAAAAGAACTAAAATTAATTTAAAAATCCCTCTTAAAATCCGTCTTGACACAAGAGGACAAAAAGTTGTTCTCGGGAGTCCTGCGAACTGGTGTAAAAGGTTAAAGCTAGAGTTCCTCTCCAGTAAGTTATTCTTAGTAAATTTGAACTGTTCGTTGCACACATACATATATAGATGTCTTTATATATGATTTCTCCTTGTGAAAAGCATTCTGGCTTCTTAACAGGCATGCTTTCTCATTGTGAAAAGCATTCTGGCTACTTAACAGCATAAATTATACTGATTCTATATGATTCAAACTATAAAATATAAAATTATATCCCATTTTCAACATGTGAATACATGGGTTATGTGGAATTGAAAGATCAAACTGGAAAATCTTCATTCTCATTTATGAGTTATTTTTTTCCCATCCCACAGCCCCATTGGTTTCAGCTGGGCTGAGTAAGGTCTCATATAAGACCACATTCTGGCCTTGTTTTAAAACCACCTTAAGTCTCCAATCTTGCAATCTGGTCTGTGCAAAGACAGTCATGTTATGCCAGTGGGCTGTTTTCTGGTGTGGGAAGACATTTTATGGATCAAGGCCATAACAGTTAACTACCCAAACAAGAACATGACGAAACTTCACTGTAGCATTTAATCTGATGTTTTTGAGGTTATATTAACTCTTAACTTCAGAGATGTGCAGTGATTTTCCACCAAAAAAGTGTAATATTCTTGAAGTATTCTTACAGCTTTAAGATGACAAACATCACGCAAATGTTAGAGAATGGCAATGTAGTCACTTCTGTTAGTCTGAAGTCTACAGCAGGAAAATAGCAATGCCTGCAGAAAAGGTGATCCTTTCACGACACCCATTCCTCCAGTTGAATTTTTGCATGATTGTTTCCCTGCTGTCTTACACTGACATTTCCAATTTGCTTGTGAGCAATATGGGCATATGTTTTGGTTTGAAAGGACAGGTGTCTGCTAAGGAAGGCAGGAGTGTCTCTTGAAATGGAAAATTTAAACCTTCTCCCTCCAAATTGTTATGACTTTGAAATTAAGGGAGGGGTCTCAGGCAAAGATATGGGAGTAGGAATGGCAGTTCTTTATTAGGAAAAATAAAAATAAAAATGCAGTAAAACAAAACAACACTGGCAGAGTCCCATGGGTCAGGGTGCTGGTAGCAGTCCCATTAATGGTGGCTGCTCCTCCTGCAGTGACAGATGTGGTTATGTTGAAGCAGTGGTCCTGTTAGAAGGGTATAGCTCGCCTCTGAAGGTCCAGTGGTGGTGTAGATGGGCCTAGTCTTTCTCTGGGAATCCCATGGAAAAGGCTGCCTGTGGTGTTCTAATCTCAGATTATACCTAGGTAGGAATGCTTGGCTCCTCCCCCTGGGCAGAACATCTCACAATGGTATAATGTAATTATGTCAGTCATGCAGTGAGATGCAATGGCCCGTTAATAGAAGATGTCTCCTCAGAGGGAGGATGGGTCATGGAAGAGACAAAGAAAACTGGGCCACCTGATTTTAACAGGTGGCCCAGTTAACAGAAGATATCTTCCCCAGCTCTAACAGAATGCAATAGAATACACACCCCATGTCACATCTTGCATTTGCAACCTAAAAAAGTTTGAAAGGTCAATCAGTCACCCAAAAGGTTTAACAGACCACTAGACAGAAATGATATTTCTGTTGCAGTGAAACAGAGGTACCTACCTATTTTAGACAGCTTTGTAGTGCCCATCTGCTTTCACTGCTATCTATTTTAATACTAATAGTGATCAGAAATATGAGTACTCTCAAGAGGGTATTTTTCATAAACTTTCACTGGACTCTGACTGGCACATTCACATCTCTGCAGCACTTCAATGTGTTCTCTTCTTATAGATATATCAGTACTTAACTCCTTTAGTGAATGGCATACAGATAGATGGATGCGCCCACATGAACCATCAGTGTGCAGCCAGGTGTACATTACAAGTAGAAAAAACTGGGGCTTGACATGAATAAAAGTGTCCTATCATCTTGTATATTATTTGATCTTTAATGACTTTATCTGACCATTGGTTTTTTATGACATGAACACCACTGTAAGGTTTCTTGTTTACCGTTAAGCCCATATAATGAAGTTCCAATGCATTCATAGTTTCAATTTTTAAATATATCTTTCCTGAATAAAAGAAAAAATGGTGAAGGACCCAGAAGAAAAACTTTGCCTTTGGGCTTCAGAGTCTCTTGACTTGTAAAATAACACTGGTGGGCTACATGTCTACAGCTTCTCATCTGTGTTAGAACAAGACTCGAACATCTCAAATCTATGAAGAATTGTATTCTTTCTGTATCTCCTTAGCTCATGAAAAGTCATATTTCTGCCCAGAAAGGTGCAAGTGTTGAATAAAATTTTATTTCAGACAGTTTGAATCCAATCCATCACCTGATTTTGGATTGCCATTTTGATAATTATCAGGAGCCGCATAATGACTAGAAGGGCATCCCAGTAGGATTTATCCTTGCTGGAGAGGAGAGCTGCAGAAGTTAATCAAAACAGGTACAGCCCTTCTTACATGTTACTTCTTCTGCTCATCTCCCGTTCAGCATCTTTCTAATCTGTGCAAGTTCAGTACAGTATTCCTTATCTGTGCACTCACAATGATCTGAATACAGCTGTCAGCATCTTGATCAAGGCACAGCTCTAATTAGATTTTTCTGTTGTAATTGAAGGAAACATACTTCGAAAGTTGCTCCATGCCATAATTCAACTACCAACAGTATGTGATTTTGATGAAATTTCTGTTATGTTTAAAAAAGGATATATTTCTAGTTCAAGCTTTCACTTAGGAAAGACTTTTGGAGCAAAGGTGAAGACCAAAAGGCTTAGCCCAAAATGTAAGGGCATGAAAGTAAAGGAGAGAAAAATTTAAATACTTAAATATAGGAGCTTAAAATGGAAATTTGTGCTCCTTTTCAGCCATGGTTATTTTCTGTTCTAATCTACCTGTCTCTGTGAAACAGACAAAGGCAGATGTGTTATCAGTTTAAACTTGTTTTTGCAGCCAGACAAGAGGATATATTTAAGAAAATAATTACTGTATTAACAACAACAACAACAACAAAACAACAACAACAACAACAAAACAACAACAACAACAACAACAACAATAATAATAATCATCATTATCATCATCAAAATTAATACCGAGTACCAAAAATATGCAAAACAAATAGGGGTCATGATCAGGAACACTGAAATGTTAATATTCAATTAACAATAACAGAAGTGATGTGGGACAAAGTATGCAAATGATGAGTGTCTCAGGCCAAGTGTTCTCAATAGGAAAGTCATTAAGTAATTTGTTAAAACTGCCCACATGACTGTTTTTTCAGCTCATGAGAAAATCCATGTTAAAAATGTTTGCTGTTCTACCAGCAAAACCAAACATGTTTCATAATGCAAGCATTAAGAGGATGTATAACCTACACAGTATTCACAGCTAGGAAAATGATAAGGAGAGATGCTTGAGGAGAAAAAACTTGCTAACCAGAGGTTTTTACATGTGCCTCAGCACCCATGTCACATATGCTGATTTCTCAAGCAAACCTGTTGCCAACAGAAATTTTTTCTTGAACTGTAAAATTCATAGGATGTACTTGGCTTACATCAAGAACACAGCATTTATTCCCCACACAAACAGCTCTGTCTAGCTTAGCTGGATATAAACAGAAAGACTGCTTCACTCATTATTTATACAAAGATAGCTGCATTCTGAAGATTCATAGGAACTGGAAATTGGTCTACTTCTGATTTTTACTGTTCTTTTGATTTTCAGGGCTGTCAGACTACTGAAAATCATCTAGACCTTCATCTACACAAAGGTAATCCACAAGTGACTTTTCCCCCCTGGGAGTACTGATACTGCTTTTTTAGTAATAATAATCATAAAATATTGATATAAAGCACAATCTTTACTTGTACAAAGAATTTGTCTTCCAACCTGTCCAACCGGCTTTTGAGCCTACTTGTATGAGTAAAGAGTACACCATAGCCTAATGGCATAAACCTTGCTGCAGATGTTTGAAGAATATTCTGTAAGAAGAATATTCTTACGTATCTGGAATTGCATTACACTTATGTGTCCTGGCAAACAGTGGCTTTTTCAAAACAAAATTATTACTTTTATGAGTCAAGTAGAACTTATTCATAAGTGTTTTAGGATTCAAGTAAACTGATTTTTACATTATACACCTCCTTCTTTCCCCTTTTTCACCCACTGGTGGACCAAGCAGTTGAAATACTGAAACAAGCCTAGCAAGGAGAGTAAGAGGAAAAATATTTTCCTGGTGCTTTGCATGCTGTCATCCACATCGTCTCACTTGTTCATGAAATGCAGCCACAATAGGGAATATATGAAATAAGTTTCCAGCATTTTAAAGCAAAGCTTCAGTGGAAGGGGGTGAGAGAGGAAAGAATAGTGCAGCCAGTGGAAAAATAACTATCATTTTGGACAGGAAGAATACTGTGGATCTGCAGCCATCTAGGACTGTAAACCAAATCTTACCTATTTTAAGAACATTTAAAGGATTTGTGGGACTGGGTCTCAGTTTAGTCTCTGAGATTAACATTCCACTTGTGCAAAGTACCATGGAATTTTAATGAATAAAAGTAGCCACAGTTTCTGCTCTCTTCCTGAGACCTGTGTATTTGCTAATTTAGACACACATTTCACATGTGACTTCAGTGGTGCATACTGAGGCTGAGAAAAGTGGCATCTGTGAATCTTATATAGTCCTAGGTACACACATAAATGTTTCCCCACCTTAGATAATGAGATATTAAAGTACTACAATGAACACAAAAATCTAAGAGGCCAGTCCACTTTGATGTTTTGAGGGGTTTCTGAATTTAAAATAATGAAAAAAAATCAAGATATTATTTAAATTTCTGTTCTAAATGCATTACTATTTTTCCTTAGGAAATGAGTCTCTAGGACTCATTATTATTTTTGCACTTGTTTCAGGCCCTTTATGCTGGGTCGTCAAGGGGAGTTGGATATTTAATTCATTTTGGTAAAATCAAACAGACCTTTTTCAAGGTCTCTGTCTTAGCTAGTTCTTTTCTTTATTGCAGGTTTTCTGAATTATTTTTCCCTTTAAAATTTTCATTTAGAGTTGCAGGGACCCATCAGCACCAAAAAGTGAGAGGAGCTGGGTAAGGAACTTTTTGGTCTCATAATGACCATCCAAAAACCTTATTCTAGCCTGAGAATCAAGATGCTTGACCCAAATCTAAAATTTTCTGTAAATCATTTATGTGCCTTTAAGAAAACTGTTCAAAAAAGTTGTTTTTAGCCTTGAGATAAGGCATTGTGAGAAGTGTAGCAGATGCTTTGGGACAAAGTTTCAAGCCTTTTATTGACTTTTGCTTTGGACATAAATTAGGTAGCTGTCTGTATAAAATCTGGTTACACAGTCCTGAAAATCTGGCTGTATTCTTTTTGTTAATCAAAACTATACAATATGGTATTTTTTATTTCAGTAGCATGAAATATTTTGGATATTAGCTGCTTCTTAAAATGACTATAAATTTCAACAAATACCAAGAAAGACAACAGCTTCAAACAAAAGTGGAAACACCTCACCACAACACCCAAATCTTTACAGAGCATTTCACCCAACATTTCTGGAGTTTACTGCACTCTCTAGTGCAATTTCTGTAGCTATAAAAATCTGCTAATTGTCACTTAATGTCACAAGTTAGAGTAAATGCTTACATGCTGAATTTTAATATTTGTGTTTTTGTTGTAATTTAAAAGTAATGTAAAAAAAATGTTATAACCTGCTGGAGCACAGTCAAGTTTTAGTAAAATCTGGCTAGATGACATATTCTCTTCATATGGGTGGGCGCACCCATCACTGGAACCAGCTGCTGGGTCTTGAACAGGAAAAGAAGAAGCTGGTAAGAGGCAGACCCTGTATAGAGGGGGTATAGTGATTTTTCTTATGCCAATCTCCTCCTTTACATAATGGGTCAGGTGTGAAAACTCCACTCTGGGAGAGCACAGGAAGTTCAAAGTAGCCTGAAGGTATCCATGCCTTTTGATGGACCATAGTTGACTCAATTATGCTGATAAGAGAGGCATCTGTAATGTCTTAAACAATTGAAGACTCCTGAAGTGTTCTATAATCCACAGCATTGCATCATTCAGGGTGAAACTTCCCACCCTGAGGAGGTACCCAGGCATTCCCACCTGGGATATAAAAGTGAATATAAACACAGTGGATTCCAATGTTTTGTAGGCTTTCTCCATTCCTGACAGATCAAGCCAGTGACGATCACTTCAACCAACATACATCAAAATTGCAACAACAAAGTCTCCTTTCAGCATTCAACAGGTGGTAACTCTATACCTTTCTAGTTTCCTTTTTCCTATTTTTCCTATTTCTACTTCACATTTATTTTTAAATAAAAATCCATTCTATTGACTTTGGCATATGGTCTTGTTTGCAATAACCAGATCTTAACACTATATAATTACCTTTTAAGTCAATTACTCTGTTGTTTCTCCTTATGACTCTATTCTCCTCAAATTATATCAGCTGAGTTTTTCATTATTATTTTCCAAATAAGAAAAAAGCCAAATGAAAAAACAAGAGCAAAGTTCACAGGCAAAGATTCTAGTCTTCTGCAGAGTTCTCTGTATGTGAGCATATTCAAGATAGCATACTTATTGATGTAGGGGTTGCTACTTTTTATGATGCCTAGTTAGTAAAGTCAGTAGCAGTAAAGCCTTGGACTTGGTAGAAAGAAGTCAGTTGCGCATTTGAAACCTTAATTTTGTGGCTATAAACAACCACATCACATTCCAGCAAAAACAATGGGGTTGTTTTCAGCACTGCTCTACCAAGGAGGTATGTATTTTATTTTATTCTTGTATATACAATTAAAATAATGCCAATCACAGAATTCTGCCCTGCATTCACTTCTGAAACAGACCATGGGGGATGCCACTTAAAAGTGAAAGTCCTGCCCTTCCTTGGGCCAAATAATGAAAGAAAAGGCTAGCAGTGCAGCAGACTTCTCATTAAAACTCATCAGACTTCTATTAAAATTTTGAATTTATTGACTAATTACTAAAGCTTGCCCCAGTGTGCAATTAAAAAAAAAGATGTCACAAGCAGTCTTTTTTCCTTCTGTGTGGAAATGATGGAAGTATTACCTTTGTCCTAGTTTTGGCCAGAACCTGGAGGTTATTCTATACCACCTCACAGAGTTGCTGGGGCCAGGGTGAAGTGACTCTCTGGCTTCCAAGAAGGGCATAGTTTCTGATTGAAAAGAAGTGGTGGCATTGTCTGCCATTGTTCATTTCCTAGGAGCCCTTGGTGAGAATTTTTGGAAGTGAATCACCCTTTCTTTTACATACTTTTGTTGTTAATATTGTTGTTACTGTCCATTTTCTTATCTCAGTGCTGTTTGCAATAAACTCAATCAGTGATCTTCACCTTTTGTGCATCCAACTCTCAACTCCATCCTGCTGGAGCAGGAGTGATCTAGTGACATATGGTTTGGGAGAGTCTTGATGAGGATGCTGAATTAGGGAGTACCATTCCTAAACCATGACAACCTTTCATCAGGCAAGTAGTAAGGAATTGCATACATGGAGTACAGGCAGGTTCTCTTCTTGCTGTAGAGGATTTCCACCAGTGCCTGTGTTCTTGTTGAGTAATAATGAGATACCATAATGAAACAGTAGAAGATGCATGTCAGATGGTTCTCCAATAACATTAGGAAAAAAAGCAGCTGATGTATGGGATATTGAAGGCAGATTAAGTTGTTAATGCATATTAGTATATTCTTAATTTCCTTTTAATTGAAAAAGACATATTGACTTTAATTAAAACCATTTCACAGGAACTGTCAATTAGCACATGTCAAACTAGTTAATTCAGAACAGAATTATTTTAATTAGGGTCTGCTTTCCTTTAACTGTGGGGCCAATGAAATCAGCTTTTCCTTATCAAGAATTTAAATGTCTCAAAGAAATACAATACAAATCTCTAAAAACCCTTATCTATTATTAGAAGCCCATATGGATAACATTAAAATGATGGTGCTGGCATTGTTCATGCCACAGACATCAGAGTTTCCTTTATGACTGTTTAAAAAAAAAAAGAAAAAGATGGCTTTGAAGAAAGACTATTTTAGATACACAGATTTATCCTACATTAAAGAGATTACAAAATTTATGACATGGATACTCACATTTAAATTATTTAATATGTCTGCTTAAATAAATGGGCCTACTCAAACCTCTTGTATGTTCTGTGAGCCAAAGACATATAAAACATTTTCAAAGCATTCAGCATGCAGTTCTTCCCTTAAATGAACTATAATAAAAAGGAGAAAAGAGACTAGATTTTTTATTTTTTGGACAACAGCATCATTGTTAACTTTCATTGCATATGATTTAACAGTGATTGCTAATCCAGTGGCTGTGAACATCAGTGTGCTAATGTCATCTCAGTTACCAAATAGTATATAGTCCGTGTCTTGACTTTCAGATACTTTCTGTATATATCTCTAGCTTGCTGATGGGTCTCCACATCTTGGCTGATGTACTGATGAAAGGACCTTCTCCATGGTTTCTGAGAATCTCCATGCGTGACATCTGTAATGCTGGTCACATCCCTTCAGGAGTAAGAACAGCTGAGAAAAATATAACAAATCATAAAAGGAATAAGTGCAAAACTTAGACTTAGTCTAATCATACAGGGTTTAGCCACTGTTTTACTGACCTCTGTCAACATAGGATTACAGAGATTTATGAAAGGAATACTTAATAACTGAACTGTGGATTCTAAAGAGGATTATCTGTTAAGATATTTCATGTATCCTGATGGTTTGTTGAATATATTAGGAAGCTGATTATGGGCCTAACTCAACAGTAAAAGAAGAATCATTCTTCCAAAATTAAGTATAACTGGTGTGCATTAAAATTTAATGTGTCCTAGAACTATACTTTGCCTAGGATCCTTACCCATACCAATTTTCCCCCCAGGGCAACTCTCTGGTAAGGGGTGGGTGTAGAGCTGTAGGAGCGTCATGTGTTAAAATCTGTGTTGAGGATTCTACAAAACCTTGAAAAATGGATGAACTTTTACTTAGATGATTTGCAAAACCAAAATACTGTGCCCCAGGAGTCCTTCATCTCAAGCAAGAGGCTGTGTAGAGATGTTACATCACTGCCTAGTCTCCTGTGTAAAGTGTGCCCTGAGTATAACTAACAACTGTAGTTCTACTTTTAAATGTGACTGTAGATTGGTAACATAACACCCTAATATTTATTCATTAATTCCATTGTGGTCCACATTAAATTTGTGCTCTTCAAGTTAAATGCTTACCATAATTTAGAACCCATTCAGCTGATCTAAGTCACTTTGACACTGAATTGTGTATTTCAACTTCTTTTATAACACAGCAGAAACAGTGTTTTGCATTTGGATCATCTTTGGTTCATTTGGTTCAAAATGGCAATTAGCAATAACTTTACTTTTAAAATCACTTCTACATCGGCTGTGCATGGGAAGTAGGGTTATGTTCACCAGAAGGGTTGTAAAACTGTGGGTGACTGCCTTTATTGCTCTGTTATACTGAACTTCAAACTGTAAAAATATTTGAACATTTTAAATAGTAAGAAATTCTAAGATTATGGTGAAATTATTGATGTAGCTCATACATCATGGCAGGAACAATGGTGAAACAATTTTATGAAGGGAAAATAATATACCGAACCCTCACACAAAGCTAGCTACAAAAGGAATTAAAAGCAGAAGATCCTCACTGTAAATATACCAAAGCCTATTATGTGCCATGCTGTCAAAGTAGTGCAAAGTATTCTTTTTTTTTTGGCAATTAATACTAAGGTGATTCATTTCTTAGCAGCAGCCCTAATATTTACACCCCTATGGATCTCATGACTTAGTAGCAAGCTTTGACTTCAATTAAACCTGTCAGTTTCTGATAGCAAAAAATCATTACAGAACTTCAAAAGCACTTGAACTGCAGCAAGATCTTTACGATTATCTGTATCTTTCTGCCTTTGTTGGCTCCTTGATCTTCTGTGGCAGCCCCAGCCTCTCTGTCAACTTTGTTCTGTAAGAAGTTGAACCTTAAAGCTATTAAATATATATATATATAAATATATAAAAATATATATATATATATATGAAAATGCTTCAGTATACAATAGATTTCACCCAGTCTGACATTCTTTTTGGGATAAATGATTAAAAAAAATTGCCCATGTGAGTCATATACTGTTCATGTATTGTTCATGAATCAAATGAAGATCCATTTAAAAATTACAAACATTACAGAAATTTAATAGCTTTTAAACAGATTATTTAATTTACTGTAGTTCTGATTTCCAATCATTTTATGCAAACAGCTATGGCAGAACTATTCCAGAAAAGGGAGTAACTTTCTGATTGAACTAATTTCTTGATGGATTTAAGAAATATTTTAGAAGTGAGAATTTCTCAATTATGTATTTGTCCTTCAGAGCACGACCAAAGAGGGCATAAAAATGCAATCCTACAACCCCAGAAGAAAGCACAAAGAGTTTGGAGGATTCATTCCATTCCTACAATCACAGTGAATAAAGCCTTATACGCATGCAGAGTAGAAAAGATGATTTGTTCTGACTAGTGTATAGATCACTTCCTCAGGAGCCTCTGGTCCCTACAACTTGCCTTGCCTGGCACTTCCTTCTATTCCAAGGAGGACTTCGATTCATGACAGCTGGGCTCATGTTAAACCATGATAGCAACTGGTTAGCAGCACCCAAAAATGGAGCCCCCACCCATTCAACTGTGAGAGTTTCTTGCTCAGTCTTCTAGGCTGATGTCTTTTTTTTGCTATTGTTTTGAAGCACAAGCCAGATTCTTTTCAAAAATCACTGTCTTTTGGACATCTGTGTCTTCTCTTGACTATTTTTGCAGAAATCAATCTTTGTGTTTATCAATAAAAACGGCATGGTCAAAAAATAATGCTAAGGCACCCAATGCATACCTAATTATTTACAATGTTGTTTATTAGTTGTAAACAAAATGAGGCTTTCTCATAATTTTGAACAAGGGACCTATGGACCACCAGCAGTTCACTGATCATAGATGAGGAGCCTCTGGCTTTGCTCCCACTGTGTCTGTGAGCATATTCTTTTGTCATATTGCCTCACACTGCAGCAATATTACCTAATACTTTATTAAACAATTCTACAAGCATAACTAAAGCATTTGAGTTCTTAACATATATTTAAGAAGGTTTAGAGTCCGCATATTGTATTTTTCAGTGAATTCATAAAATTATGCCAACATGAGCACATCTAATGATGAAAATGTTGCATCTGTTTCCCTATTATCCCATAAAATAACAGTGTATTTTTATTTATATGAGTAGTTTTACATAAAAACATTTTACCAAAACCCCATTCATTTAGGAAATACATAAACACAATGAGCTTAATAAAATAAAGTGTTTTAAAACATATTTTAGTGATTATAAAATGAAGAGAAATTAAAAAAAAGTCCTAAACTGCTTTTATTTCTTCCTCATGATGAGAAAGAAATATAGGTTATCATCTGGCATATTATTTGTCATGTGGCAGTGAAGTGAAATTTGTGCCTCACACCATGTATTCTTTACATGATGAAAATGAGTATAATTTAATTTTTTTATTTGAAGGTTCTGTCTGGGTACATTGGCTACCAATTTTATTTTTATTGCAGCGTATGGATAGCTAAGTCACATATCCTTATGTTAATGCAGAGTATATAGGAAAGGAAAGGGAAAGTATAATTTTTGTTGTTGCTTTTGTAATTTGAAATTTCCATAGTGTCTATGCACATTGGCTACCATTTTATTTTTACTGCACTGCACTGATAGCAATGTCACTTATAATTAACACCAGGGTAGGGAAAAAAATTGGAAAACCAGATTTTGCCCCCTGCTTCTGCTATGAACATTGTTTGAAATTTTTGTATTGTGTGAATAGCATTTCCAGGGGGTGGTGGATATACTGAAAGATCTTACCTGCATTGCAAGCGATGTATAATGGTATATGTGTTTGTTTTGCTCCATAAGAGAGTGGATAGAAAATATACCGCTACTCACATTTCTTATCAGTGGGATACAAGTTGGTTCACTATCTAGGAACAGTTAATGTAGAAACACAGTTTCCCAGGAAAACTGGAATAATAACAAAAATTTATTTCCCCAAATCAGTATATTTTATTAAAGTGCTTATCTCATGCCTCCCAAAATAACTTCTGTGTCCACCTCACCTCACTGTCTTTTAGCTTCAGAGCAGAGAATGTGACACCCTCCTTAGGATATGTAGGGGGTACTCTGTAGCTGTGGTGGATTAATTCCTCATCAATGACTTGTATAAACAACAATCACCAGGATGGACATGGCACCCACCTACATGGGGAGGACCAGACAAGCTGCATGACTGGCCTCTTTTCCATGATGTGTCATTTTACAAGTTAGCACAAACAGCAGGTAGGAGTATGGCCCTTGGATTAATTTTGGGAAGACTGTGCCTTTTTATGGTGGATTATTGTGAGCAGTTGTCTCAGTTTTGGAGAGCAAAAGAGGTCAGCTTGTTTTACATTAAAATGTATTAGAATTTGTGTATCATATGCAATACTGCCTCTTTATCCTTGACCTTTGAAGCAACTGTATTGTGGTAGTGTAAACTGACTTTAATTTTTAAGGAGCCACCTTGGACAGACAGAAATAGGGCTGTCAACAGAAGATGGCAAGCTCCATTACAGTCCATCTATAGCTTGGGTAGTTCTACTAGTCTGAGATAGATTGTTGCAGCTTGCACCTTGCTCTTTAGGCAGAATACCACAAGCTGGTCAAAAATGCTACTGAAAAGACTGGAAGGCATGTCCTTGAAGAGCAGCTGAGCACTCTGGGTTTATTTAGTTTGGAGAAAAGGGGGCTGAGGTGTGAGGTCATTGCTGTCTACAACTTTCTGAGCAAGGGAACTGGAAAGGGAGGTGCTGATTTCTTCCTGGAATCCAGCAGGATGTGTGGGAATGGTTCAACCTGTTTCAGGGAAGCTTGCTATTAGGATGCATTTTTAATTGAAAGGGTGGCCAGACACTGGGAATAGAGGGATGCCCCAAATCTGTCAATGTTTAAGAGGCATTTAGATTATGTGCTGAATAACATGCTTTAACTTGTTATTTAGGTAAATAACTTCAATTAGCCCCTCCCCTCCCCTCCCCTCCCCTCCCCTCCCCTCCCCTCCCCTCCCCTCCCCTCCCCTCCCCTCCCCTCCCCTCCCCTCCCCTCCCCTCCCCTCCCCTCCCCTCCCCTCCCCTCCCCTCCCCTCCCCTCCCCTCCCCTCCCCTCCCCTCCCCTCCCCTCCCCTCCCCTCCCCTCCCCTTCATTCCCCTTCCCGGCAAATTTTAACTAATTTCTAAAGACCTCCATGCGTTTTTATTTGTGTTTTCTATTTTCCTTTAGGCTGTAATGGAAGTTCTTTGTTTTGTACTGGCACCTACCAGAATATTTTTAAGTTATGAAAAACATACTTATCTCAGGACTCCACAAATGAACTATGACATTTTCCCCCTCTCTAGTTTTTTATTAAGCTCAGGGGACTAATTCCCTATTGTTCTGCACCTTGCGTAGGTCTTATGTGTCAAATGGGTGTGAAATGCTGGCTAAAGCTACAAATATATCTTTGGCTGATTAACTTGAACTTTGGGATCACACCCCAGAAATTTGTGTCCAAATCTTACATCCAGTGTGGGCTGAGCCTGTTCAGATGGCAGGTGATATCACAGGTATTAATAAGCCACTTTCTCTTCCACTATTATTTTTTTAACAAAATGCTGGTTTAATTTCTAAAGAATATTTCTTCACTCTACTCCTTGCTTTTTATTTTTTGACAGCCACCATGAACACTGGCAGGAGGCTGACAATCAAAAGTAATAGCAGGAAAAATTGATTTTCCTCCACATGTTGAATACACTGCCAAAACCCCTTTGCAATCCACTTGCAGTCTGCAGACTTGTTGTTACAGAGAAACCAAAGCTAAATAACCAATGATGGATATTTTTATATGCTAAAAATAAAACAGCCCAGAAGACAAAAAAACAGTTTTAAAATCATAATCAAACTTACAGTAATAATAGAAATTATGTATTACTTTCTGTGATAAACTTTCTCCATGAAATATTATTCTTTCTCTGGAATAACTGTAATGGATGGTGATAGATGCTGGTACTCAAATATAGTTTTTTTTTTTCTGTCAGAAACTTATCCTTAGGGTGTTCTAGTTAGCAACTCCTTTGATGTTATGTTATATTATCAACCCACACCTCTCATCTCAGAGACTCTTCAATGGAGTGTGTACTTCTTGAATAAAAACTTCTTGTACAATCTTCAGAATAAAATAATTCTTGCTTCTAATTTGATCATTTGACCTGTTAGCCGAGATAAAAAGAGTGCCCTTTCTTTACAAATAGGAAAAACCAAATACCATAGCTTATGAACATTATCATGGTCTGGCAAAGTCAATTTTGTATGAAGCACAATGTTGAATAGTAAGTGTCTTAGTAACAGCAGGAAAAGAGATTTTTTTTGAATACTCTGTTTACCACAGTCACCTACTTATCTCTCACTCAGGCAATACTACATTGAAAGGAAATTTCTGTGAATTGGAGAAATAAGGATTTGATCACATGTAGAAAGATAATTTTCCTATTTTCCTATTTTGGGAACTTATGCACTGATTAAAAAAGCAATTATAGCAGATTAGCTGTAAGATTATTACAATAATTGTCTGATATTCTATATAATTAAGTTATATTTAATAGTTGTTATGAGATTAAGACACAAATATATATCTATGTTAAAGAAATATCTTCAAAATTCATTTGTAAGAAAGCTGTATTAAACCAAATATTGAGATGGGATCATTTTATGTCTAATATATCTAACAGCAAAGAAGAAATTGCTGACTAAGACAGTGGAGAGAGAAATATTGGTGTCATCACTGTCTCTTTGCAATCACTTCCCCAAATGTTTATACATGTAGGCACTGACTAAAAATCACTTAAAATGCTATTAGAGCTTTTGCTGATTGTTTACTATGTTTGACTTGCTTATCTAAATACTTTAAACTAGTGCATTGTTTGAAACTATCTTGCAACAGGTGAGTTTAAAGGCTAGTTTAAAACTTGTGTGTTGATTACAAATGAGCAGAATAATTCTAGATTATTTCAAAATTTATGTAAAAATGACTGTAGCAGAGTACCCTAAAGCATCTGACTATTTATACCCAAATTTTAAAATAATAAATATATAATAATTAACCAGTAATTTTGCAATAGATAATTTCTCTCTACATTTAAATGCATTTAATAGTGGAAATCTTCAGGCTAGCTAGTAATGGAAGACAAACAAATGTTTAGTGAAAAAAAATAAAGAGAATGCATGCTGGTACCCCTTTGAAAGCAACTTTCAATCTGAAAGCACTATTAACACACTTGATCTGTCATGATGGGTACCAGAATATGATTTTACAAAAATTAAAAGAAATTATTATTGGAATGGACCAGAAATTCAACAAAAAATATTTGATAAGGGTTATATTTCTGGACATCTAGTACAAGCAATTATTGGTAATAATAAATTTTCTTTCATTGATGACTATCAGAGATATTAAAATGGTGTTTGGTAGTCTGTGGACCATGTGTCATTTTCCTGGTATGCCAAAGAAGTTCAAATACAATTATTTGGGAAGAACATTATTACATTTCTGCCTTAGATTTATGGTTGTATTCATAATAGGAACTGGTTTCATGTTGTGCCATCAAGTGACTTTGTGTATTACCCAACAGCTTTCTTCCTGCCAATCCAAAGCTAGGCCCAGAAGGAAAAACTGCTCACTGACCCACATACTACTCTCTTGCTCTCAAAACATTAACATCAGAGCATTTGTTGTAGGACATCACAACTAGATATGGAGAAATTTTTGTAGCAGAACGAGATGCTAAGGAATGATCTGCAGATTTCCATGGGGTTGTCTCCTGTTCATGGTTGGTGTGTAACTTGCTGTCTGCAGATGGAAGTTACTTCCCATTAATAATTGATGTTGCAATACATCCTAGTCTGTTTTAGTGGCAGATAGTGTTGCTTAATTTAAAGAACACTGCTAAGATCTTAATAGCTATTGGTTTTGATGAGCAGAAACCAGGCTAACACTGGCCTCTCTTTTTTTCAGAAACACTTGAAAAACAACTACTGCCATGATCAGAAAGTAGCAATCCCTTTCCACAAATTCAGTTTGTCCATAACCTTGTGACATAGACCATAAATATCCTTATATTTCACGCACTTGAACAATTAATGTGAACAGGATATATAATATTTACTTTGCCAAAACCCAATGTGCTATATGGTGACTGGCAGCCAGTCCCCAGTGGTGTCCCTCAGGGGTCTGTGCTGGGACCAGTTCTATTTAATATTTTTATAGATGACATGGATGAGTGCATAGAGTCCTTCAATAGTAAATTTTGCAGAGGACACTAAGCTGGGAGCTTGTGTTGATCTGTTGGAAGGAAGGAGGGCTCTGCAGAGAGATTTGAATCAGTTGGATGGATGGGCAAAGTCCAACAGAATGAAGTTTAATAAATCTAAGTGCTGAGTTCTGCATTTTGGACACAAAAATCCCCTACAGCATTACAGGCTGGGGACAGCATGGCTGGACAGAATTCAGGTGGAAAGGGACCTGGAGGTGCTGGTTGACAGCCAGCTGAACATGAGCCAGCAGTGTGCCCTGGTGGCCAAGAAGGCCAAGGGCATCCTGGCCTGTATCAGGAATTGTGTGATCAGCAGGAGCAGGGAGGTCATTCTTCCCCTGCACTCGGCACTGGTGAGACCACATCTCGAGTGCTGTGTCCAGTTCTGAGCCCTCCGTTTGGGAAGGATGTTGAGATGCTTGAGCACATCCAGAGGAGGCAACAAGGCTGGTGAGGGGCCTGGAACACAAGCCCTGTGAGGAACGTTTGAAGGAGCTGGGGTTGTTCAGTCTGAAGAAGAGGAGGCTTAGGGTGACCTTATTGCTCTCTACAGCTTCCTGAAGGGAGGTCGCAGACAGGTGGGGGTCGGTCTCTTGCACCGGGCAGCAACTGACAGAACAAGAGGACACAGTCTCAAGCTACATCAGGGAAGGTACAGGTTGGATATAGGAAAAATTTTTTTACTGAAAGAATAATAAAATACTGGAATTGTCTTCCTAGGGAGGTGGTGGAATCACAATCTCTGGATATGTTTAAATAAAGACTGGACTTGGTACTTGGTGCTATAGTCTAGTTGTGGTGTTAGGGCATAGGTTGGACTTGATGATCTTAGAGGCTTCTTCCAACCTCATTATTCTGTGATTCTGTGATTCTATGAGCAACCCATCTATTAGCAAAGGGTTAATTTCCTACTCCACGTGAGATCCAGACTGTATGCCTAGCTGACTTACTTGCAATGACACTACACTGTGGCAGCAAGGAAAATATTAATCAGTTGGCACTGGGGCTGCTACTGCAAAATTTACACCAGAGAAAAAAATTTAGAGGAGGCTGAGATCTGGATAACGGAAAAGCTCATATGATTTTCTGCACCAGACTATGGAGTTTAGAAATGAAAAAATATTTAAAAGGAAGCTACTTTTTGTTTTTGAAAATTATTCTTAGTGAGTTTATTGAATATGTTTTATTTGCACAGATGATTAATATGATAATAATAGTAAATTGCTAAAAGAATGTGTCCGAAAACACTAAATCAGAAAATACTTACTGGACCAAATAATTTTTTGCCTGCTTTATACCTAAAATCCACATACCCTATAGGAATATAAGACAGAATAACAGCTAGGTCACTTTATTTTAAACAAATTTATCTTTGGTCTTTGAAAACTGGCAAAGATATCTTATCTGATGACTTGGATGTTTTAATTTTTAAGTAATATAATGAAGAGTGTTCATGACAGGGTAGAAAACCAACTGGTGTATTTAAGAAAATACCAAGATTTTTTACATGCTTCAATGTTACCACAATTTCTTGCTGAAGATTTATGGAAAGAAAAAAAAAGATTAAATTCATAGAGTATCGAACTCTGTCTTTTGCCTTCCAAATGCAATGATGCTGATTTGCATTTTAAAAAAAAAATAAATTGTTAAACAATAAGAATAGGCAAGCCATTTCCATTACTGGAAATGTCCATTTAAGTTTTAAAACCTTTATTCAGCATGTAACTTCTTCTATGAGAAACTTTTATCCTGGTTGAACAATCCCCAATTCTTTCATCTTGTCTTCATAGGAGAGGTGTTTCAGGCCTTGTGGATTCCCTTGTATTTGCTTCAATAGGTCCAAATTCTTACACTGGGAGCCCTCAGAGCCCAGTGCAGCACTTTAGGTGTGGATTCATTAGAGCAGAGTAGAGGAGCAGAATCACCTCCCTTGACCTGCTGGCCAGAGTGCTCTTGATGCAGCCTGGGATATGTGCTGGGACATGTCCAACCTTCCTTCCATCAGTATGCACAAATCCTTCTTGTAAGACCTGCTCTCAGTTCTCTCATCCCCCTGACTGTATTGGTTCTAGGGGTTGCCCCAATCTAGGGGCAGGACCTTGCACTTGGTCTTGTTGAATGAGATATATTTTCTAGAATCCCACTTCTTGAGCTTGTCCAAGTCTCTCTGGATGGCATTTTGTCCTTCAGACAGATTGGATTTATGTCATCAAAATATGAGTGCGAACAATGAAACAGGAAAGAAATACATAGTCAATAGACTTCAAATTATTATATGGATCTCCACAGATATAATTAGGACTACTTAATCTCATTTGGCTCTACCTTTCAAAGAAGTTTGAGTTTCTAGTGAAATGAAGGCCATTCATGTTGGATAAGTTACCCATAACTCCTTTGCCTTCATGTTTCTCCTAAAGCAGTTGTAAAAAGATGCTAATTTTTTTTCATAGGAATTTAGAAAAGCACAAAACTAAAGTGGGCCTCAAAAATATGAAAAAACTTTGGATTTGATACTCTGCCAAGTAACAGAAATAGATGAGAGCATACACTGACAGACTCGGAGCAGTTAGGACTGAAAGATTAAATAAGATGTGAGAAATCAAAATAATCAGAGATCTTTGGGAACAGATATAATATTATTACTTTAATTACCAATGCAAATGGTACACATGTAGACAATATCATGCTAAAGAGAGGGGATAGACAGGTTGAATGTTGAATTTCTCTGTTCCTTTATTTCTTCCTTTCTCTACTTCATTAATCCCCATGTCAAAGGAGTACAATTTTTGTCCATACATTTCACTGGAGTTTTATCAAACGAATAGGGATTCTGCAAAATAATCTGTGATCATAATTGTATCTTGTATCATAATTCAGTGGACAACGATTTCAAAAAAGAAAGTTCCAAAACTATCCCTGTATTTTCTTTTTCATATTTTATGGTGGTTGTGATTAAAGACTTTAAATCAATACCAGTTGCCACACAAGAGTGTCTGACAAACTATTGTCATTTTCTCCTATAAGATAGATACATCAGGATAAATATTTCAATGTCAAAGCCAGTATTTCTTTTTCCTCCATGAGTACTGTTAAAAGACTTCAAATATTTATAGATTTTTAATTAAATATTATTGTCAACACTTATCAATATTCAGAACTTAAATTTCTCTCAGCAAATTAGTTCCCCCAGTGTTTTTTTTTTTTTTTGTTTTTAAATTCTATTCTATGGTCACATTTCAGAGGAAATAAAAATGTGGACTTAACAGACTGATGCATGTCATGAAAATGAAGCAATTTAAGAGATACAGCAATAGCAAGTTACCAGGACTGAATGATCTCCCCTCAGAATTCTGACAATAGAAATTTATTAATTATAGTATGTATAGATGGGTATTTATCTTTTCTCTATAAGATAGTAATAATAATATAAAACCACCCCCATCACAGACTGAAAGGCATTAATACTGCTAATTTCAGTGTTTTGAGTTTAAGGATTAGTGTGAAAATTCAGACAAATTCTGGTGCTGGTAAAGCTGTTGAATTGTCCTAAAGATGATAAAAATGCAGGACTTGAAGGAGTATAACCTGAAAGGACTAAAACAATGCCTCTTCTGTAAAGAGGAGCTGAATTAGAGCAAATCAGGTAAAATTAAGAAAGGAATAAAAACCCCTGGATTTTGCAAAATCTTATTGAGACACAATGTGCCACTGTCTAATTCTTTGTGCCAGTGGTGTTACTTCTCCAGTTGGGAGAAAACATTTAACATCGTGGAAAAATGGAACAGTTAGTCCCTTTGCTTCTCATGGATTCAGCTAAATCATTCATTTGTGGTCATCCAAATTTTGGTCTACTTTCTTGCTCTTTCAGTCAATCAAATGGAATTTTTAATGTGTCCAGTAATCCCTATGCCTAGGCTTTACCTATTAAAGCACAAGTAAGCACAAAAGTGATGCAGGGCACTGGTTAACGGTGACTTTCTCTCATACATATGTAAAAAGCTTGTCAAATACACCTCTGCCTAATGAGAAAGCACAAATGTTCTGACAAGCAACAGCAACAAATTAAAAAAATAGTCACTATCCTGTCAAATAATGTTTGTATATCAAGGATCTTGAATACAAAGCATATTTATCAACAATCACATTTTGAGTAGAATTCACATGAATGTAACACCTTCTCTCTCTAAGGTTTTGAGTGAGGCATATTAAAGCAGATCATACAACTTACTTATCCCAGGAACAGAGGTTCTTTTTCAAAAGCTGTCAGCTTGCTGACAGATATGATGAACTTCAGTCTTGTAAAACATTTAATCAGACTTGTTCCAATAGCTTCAGTCCAAGGAGGGTTACTGTTTTCTTTAGAAAAATGTACATAATTGAGGAACGATGAATACATGCATAACTTGAATGCAAGTAATTATCTATGACATTTTTTATTTGTAATGAATAGATACTAGTCCATAACAGGCTTAAGGGAAATGTAAGCAGTATACGGAAATGTGTTTAATACAAGGCTATTTGCCAAAGGTCTGTGCACCATTCATTCAACTTTAAGAAACTTTTGAAAATATAGGTTGCACTTGCAAACTTACATGTATGGAGAGCTGGCAAGCTGCCTAGTTTGTACTTAAAGGATTGTCATCCTTGGAAAAATAAATTTCTCCAAATAGACAAAAATCAGTATTTCCATGTTTCACTGCAATCAAATGATAAGGCTGACAATTTAATGGCTCAACACATAAAATACATGTGGATAATTAGTTATTTTAATTATCAGAATTACAAATTCCTCTGTTTTCAAACATTGTATACATATGACAGATATATTTAAAAGTTCTACTAGATGCCTCCCCATCCGTAATCTTTAGTGATTTCTCTTAAGCTGTGAAATAATTTTTTTCCCAAATGCATGATTTTATAATTAACGGGGAAAAAAAATCCAATCCTGCACTGCAATCAGATTTTTAAACCTTTGTGTTAATGTCCTGTTTTATTAAATTTGATGTATATTTCATAGGCTGCTTGCCTGTTAAATGTATGTGGAAATGTGCTGGCATTCCAGCTGAAGAGATCTTTATGAGTGAGAAAATGCTCAAGGCTTTTTCAAAGTAGGTGCTGAACATATGTTTCTCTTCTTTGACTCTAGAAGATGCTAACAGCTCTTCCAGCAGACAGGTATCACAAGGTTAAAGGCTAGCAGAGCTGTGCACCTTCAGGATCTGACTGTCAGCAAAGGAGATGAATAGTTTCTCAAAACTAATAAGGAAAATGACAGCAATGATAAGAAGCAGAAGGACCTGACAACAAAAGAAAAAGAAAGGAAAAAAAAAAAAGAACCAGCATAAAATGAATTCTGGGTAGTACAACACCTGGCAGAGCTGATTTTAATATCTGGCAGGTTGAGTTCACTAATCTTTGCTATTCATATTGATGTGATACTTCATAGAGTTTTAGAGATTATCTATTAAGACATGCAGTAATGTTGTTACAACATGGGAACAAGTTTTCTAGCACCTGCCATTCATTCTCCATGATAAAAATTGATATGATCTTTTTGAAATGCCTAACAGATAATTACTCTCAACACTCAATAAGAAAACAACATCTTTAGAGTGTCCTTTATCTTTAAAAAATTTTAAAAAGTAGACTAAAACTCACACCAACATTGTCTCCCCCTCTCTTTTGGTTCTTTGATTACTTGGAGCCTTGTAATCAAACTAAGCTTAGTTTCAGGACCCTTGGGGCAGTATCTCTTAGTTCTCTGTCAGGCTGCGTTGGAAAACAATCAATCTTGTTCTTGCGCTGGCTTGGTAGAAGTGCCACAACACATGGAGTGCGCTGCTTTGCTCTTTCTCTGAAGCTTCGATGACAAAAGTTTTTATCAGAAGCTGACTGTATTTAGGATTATGAATATGCAATGACTCTCATTAGTATTGAAGCACAGGAACACGGTCTGACATCCCTTGCCACTTTTAGCTGCTGCAGAGTTGTCTAATGAATTGTCTTGCTCTTTCACTCTCACAGTCTTTGTTGTTATGGCCCAGTTTGAGAATACTATTGATGGCAAAAAATTAATTGCCAAAACCCACTCTTGATTTTGTTAAACAGTTTTGAGTCAATGCTTAAATTGTCAAAACAGAAAATCATTAAACTCTACAGGATACAAATCCATCAAAAGTGGAGAGAATATGCATGTCTGCATGCATAGCCATAAACAAGCATAAAACTGTATGGCACAGGTATGCATCCAGTCTTGCAACTGTACTTATACATAAAACCAGATGTGTATGTATCAGTGATGTGTTTCAGAAGCCTAATGTCCTGATGATTTCTTTTATTTTTCCAGTAAAAATAAATGGAGATAATAGAAAGTTTTTCAAATGAGCTTGACTCTGATACATTGCTACTTCATCAACTGTTTTATTCACTTCCTTATCCCATTGGAAATATGCCAAGTACCTTTCAGCTCATCTGCAATCTGTTTGAATAAGTTATTGATAAAGACAGTTCCAAAAAGTGATTAAGATATATGGCTTGATTTGTTGTATTTGAGGAGGTGTGTAGGCTTTCAGAAACAAGTGAAAATGACCCTTTCCCCCCAACTGGTTAAATTAAGTATTTTTTCCCCTCTTAATCTAAAATTTCTTCTGACATAAAATAAGCTTAAATGGTTCTACAGATTGTGAAGGGTAAAGTGACTTGAAACAGCTAATTCAAAAAAGCTTAAGCAGCGTTCTGAAATGTATGTGTGTACTGTAAATAATAAAGGATAGGAAGTTCTCCCAGTAAGATGTCAGTCCTCTGAAGCTCTATATCCATTTAATCAGTAATGGAAATGGTCCCAGTGCAAGAAAAGAGGATCTCTTTAATTTTTACTGTGATTTTTTGGCATTGTTGCTCTAACACAAGCTTGGTTTACCTCTTAATCCAGCCTCAGAACTGTCTGTTCTTATCAGCTGGATTAGAAAATAATGAACATCTACATCTTGTGAGTATCAAATACAAAAGCAGTTTAAAATAAATACAGTTCTGACAAAATTGGCTCAAGTACCATACATCAAACACTTGTTACCTCTCTTTGCCTTAGTGACTGCACATGACTAAGAAAGAGTGAGTGATAAAATCTGAAGAAAGATGAAACCAATCTGGACCTTTTTAAAGATCATCAATCATTCTGCACAGCCATGATATTATTATTTCCAGTAAGCCTTGTTCTCCCATTTTATGGACATCTTAAGTCTCCCACCCCAGAACCAATACTACCATGGGAAATCATTTTTATGGGCAGCATCTCAATGTGGGCCAATCAGATCTAATCACATAACAAGCTACTGAATAATTCAATGTTCTCTGTAATTTTGCATTCTTCCTGCACTTTGCTGTCACTACAGGGTTTTAAAAGTATGGATTTTTACAATATTTATTAAGAAGATAACCATTTGCAGAAATTTTTCTTTCTCTATGTATTTCAATAATCATCTTTCCCTTAGATGGTTGCAGTGTATACACTACTGTACACAGAATATTTTTTATAAAATAATAACAATACACAATGTGGTACTCAGCTTTAAACTCTCCCAGTTTTTAATATACCAAATGTAAGGACAACAATAGCAAAACAATTGTGTTCAAACATAAAATATTCATATTTACGGAGCAAACTATAACCAGCATGTCTCTTAGCTGTTGCTATGAATACAGGGCTTACATTGTATGTGAAAATATTTCAGTTTTAATTGCAAATCTGTGCAGAGATGATTTGGGGTCTGTAATTAGCACATAAATTTCAGGCTTTGCAACTGCTGTGAAAACACACATTATTTATGGAACTATTATCTAAATATAATTCAGTGTTTTTTGCTTTCAATAACTACTGTAAAAGTCTGATTTAATAAAATGTGAAAAATTTCCCATCTCTTGCACTTCTGTTCACATTATGGAGCGTTCATTCCTCTGCACTGCCATTTCCCACTCAATCTGCCATGGACTTTGCTTTTATCCACACTTGACTCACACCTCAGGGAGATTTCTTCATAGCCATAAAATGCCTTGCACTTAATTTGTTTAAAATGAAAGCCTGGATTATTCAAATAGGTCTGAACTGCACAAACAGAGTAGTTTATGTGGCCTCCATCCTCATGCTTTTCATCATGGCTAGAAGCAGGAATAAACATGAAGTGTAGTCTAAGCTTGGTTTAAGCTTTTGTGTGCAGATTTCCAGTTATCCAGAGAAAGTTAATGGAAGGATGAAGTGTTGCCTTGTTATCACCTGCTTATTGTGAACTTCAGGCTCAACCACTTCTAGCTCCCATCAGTGTAGGGCACAACCAGTGCAAAATTTTCTTCTTCCTTGCCAGAAATCCCATTCATTTTCAAAACAGGTTACTCACAAAACCTGTTTTACAGCAATTGTTTCAGAGACCTTTCACTGTTCTTGAGTTTAAAAGTGTATTTTTAAGTCTCATGGAACTGAACATTTTTCTTGCCAGCTTTGTGCTTGTCTCTAGGTTCAGGACTGGAGCTACAGATAAAGAGACTGGGCACCACAGTGCCAGGTTTAATAGTAAAACAGAGCTTGCAGTAACAACAATGACAAAGTCCATAAATCACATCAGAATGTGACACATCTGAATTTTTCTCTCCTCCAAATTTTTTCCCCATATCTTTTTGGGTCTCTGTGTATATAGTTTTGCTCTCTTGGAAGGAAAATACTTGCCCACTTTCTGTCTGCTTCCAAACTACAAGATGGCTTTCTGTCTCTGGCTGCACCAGCACCTCTTTTCAATGGCAACCTCAACAGTCACTGCAGTAATATTCAGAATAATGATCACTAACAGGGCTGCCTTGCTTCTCCCAGGGCTGCCTGCTCTTACAGTCTGTATCTGCAGGAGCATCACCCAGGCCACTCACAGGGTGGGTTGAAAGCTGTATCTGTGCCAGAAATGTGCAATTTTTTTTGCATGGGGCTACCAGGATTTTTTGGGAGCAATTCCTTTTCGTATGTCTGTCCAGTTGCTGGCACTGGAGACAGGAGGAGCTCTGGATGGCATACACCAGCATAATTTTATATTTGGACAGTGAAATCAATGTAATGGTGCATATGCTCTACTAAGTTAAAAAGAGTAATTGAAAGATAAAGTGTGAAGCCATTGAAAGCTGTACATTAAAGTTCCAGCATTATTACTACCATTAAAATTTAAAGTGACAGAAGCCCAATTATGAACAGTTATTATATAAAATTAAGGTTTTTTTTGTCTTTGTAAAGCCCTCATTTCTGCTTTGCCACAGGATCTGTCTTCACGGCTTCTGGTGTCAGCAGGATCCTGAGCCTCCTGATGAGGAATGGATGAAAAGGGCAGAAAGGCTTGAAGCCTAATGGGGAATGGCAAAGCAGAATCTGTCAAGTGGTTTAGCCTGCTCTCGTGGTAATATTAGACAAAGCTTCAGTACCTGAAAGAGACTCCAAACCTGCCTTTGAAACTGAAAATGGCATCTGCGGGCCAAGAAGACAGCGAGTACATTTTTAGGAAGATAAAAAAGGATGGGTGAGACAGGAAAATTTTCTGACAGACAAGTGAGTTAATAATTGTTGTGTTTGCTTTCTTCACAGTTTTGGTGCTGTTTCTTTCCACAATAAACCTTAGCATTCAGTATACCTCACAAGACTGTCTGCTCAAATAAAAAAAAATTCTTCTGTATCTTTCTTTGGCTGGTACTATATGGACTACTTCAGATCAATACGTTATACCATCTTTAAAACGTCACAAACAATGTGCTTCCATTGGTGTATTGGTATATTTTCATTGCAACGGTATATATTGGTATTTTTGTATATTACCAACATATTGGTGTATTTTTCTTAATGTCTGGCATGATGAGAGGCCATGAAGGCCTGAGCTTTCTCATGAGAAGGAAGTTGCTATTTTCTGGGAACAGGGAAAATTTTAATACAGAATGTCTTTGAAAAATATCAGAGTTGTACAGTCTTTCACACTAGGATTTCCAAAATTGAAAGTGGCATTTGGCCCAATGGTAGCAGAACTGTAATCTAAAAATTCAGGAAAGTAGACCTGTCCATATATCAGCCACCCACCATTCAATGTGCAACAATTCAGTTCAGTTTGAATTCTTTTACATTATCAACATAATTCCAGACACAGAACAATGAATCTAGTTTTCAGATAAGATTAGTGACACCTGAATAATGTGGAAAATCCCTAAGTAAATGCCCAGATAGAAGGGAAATCAGAGCACTTTTCAAATCTGACAGAATCAATTATTTCTCCTTACGAGTGATATCAGAATTTTAGAGTATTTTTCCTAGCTACCTGTCAAGCAGCTGTACATAAGATTGTGACATATCATTCTCACCTTCAGCAATGTTGCTGAAGGAATATGAGATACTTTCCATACACTAATCATCATCAGCCCAAACAGTTTTCATTTTTAATCCTACATTTAATCAAAATGGAAGTGATCAGAAGAAAATATCAGAGAAATTGTTCAGACCACACTTGAGAACATTCATCAAGAGGGGTGTAAAGTAGAGGCAAAAGGATGTTCGCTTTGAAGGTACTTCTGGGGCAGGGCATAAAATGACTTCAAGAGCAGAAGATACAAATACACCTTACCAGCTCACCCTTTCTGATGGTCATAAGTATCTGTGCTACAAAAGAAAGCTACAAAACATTGCAGGGAGACAAACTAGTGACGAAGTCAAGCTTTTACCTGCCTATTCCCCAGAGCAGAAATTAAAGCTACCAGTGGAAAAGGTTTTTAATTTTCGACTGGTAGGCCAATTGTCAGCAGTTGCTTTCCACAATACTGGCAAGCTCAGTATGTGGTGTTTATGCACTACTTTGAATATTTGAAGTGGGACACTGTGCAGCAGCTAGAGGACAGCATCCGTCTGTGCTCAGTACTGTACAAATACTGGATCAACACATCAAGACATCTCTGTGTCTAGGAGATTACAATGAAGGAAACTGACTGGAGATTTTTCATTGTCCTGTTAAGGACAAATTAGCAGTGATGCTGAATCCTAGAGGAAAAATTCATCACTTATGTCACTCCAACTGTACCTGTATGCTTATATGCATATGTATGTTGTTCTGAGCTTGACCTAGCCTGGGCTGGCCTTGCACATGAAGGAAAGAATCACCATATGTCATCACCAAAGAGGTTGCTCCCAGCACCGTCCTTGCAGCTGGCTGGATACTGGGACTAAGTAACCTTTGGGATTCAGTCCAAAGCTTTCCTGCAAAAAGAGGTGAAGGCTCAGCCCAAAAAAGGCTATTTAATGTTGATTTAGCAATAATGGTGAAATCATTCAAGGAGGGAAACATGATCTATGCAGATGGACAATGCAGTGTGTAAAGCTGTGATCTGCCATCAGATTGCGAGAAAAAGAATTATCTTATGCACTGTAGATACTCTTCACCTGCTTTAATTTTTAATAGAAATGTTCCTCTTCAAGTGCTATGAGCAATACAAGTTTAATGTGAACTTAGAGGACCATGCAACAAAAGTATAATTGACTCACTATGATCACTCTTTGGATATTTTTTTCCTTTTTCTTAAGTCATAATATTTCATTCTTAATGGAATCAGAAAATGACAGAGAGCTGGAATCTGACATAGCTGTCAACTAGTGTGAATTCAACCTAGTAGCCAATATTGAAATTTGGTTTAAATTGCTGCATAAGTAATTGTAGATCAGAGTATTGGAATCAAAGAGCCATGGTAAGACATAAACCACCTGCAGGTCATAGGCAAAAGGAAACAGAAATAGTGTTTACAGAGGTCAAAGGTTTACATTTTTAAGTATCACTGTATTGGGAAACAGAGGTCACTTTTTATGTTTGTGGCATTTCTCTGTAAAAGCTGAGTTTGTTTTACATGCAGGTTTGGTATCTTTCCACTAACTAGTCTTACAACTGAAAAGCCAAATAAACATTATTTACATTGAACATTTGAACTGTTGGCCTGATACTGACACTCTTTTTAAGCCCAAAGTAGCTTACTTTCATCTTCTCTCTGCTTGTGCTGCTTTACCCCATCAGTAGTAAGCAATGAGGAAAGCTGCAACATCCTGTAGCGACTATAACACATCCTCCCTTTAATTACAGATTTATGTAGTATGTCAAAGCCCATCATCTGAATGGGTAAGATTGAATTCCATGACTGCTGAATTGGACATGCTTTGAATTGAAATAAAAGTGGCGAGGTGGCTGTGCTTATTAGGGGCTCCTAGTAGAAGTCTTGGTGCCTTATGGAAAGGTACTGTTACTGCCTGTGTTGTTTTCTGGAGGTTAAAACTGTGAAAACAGATGAGAAACAATATTTGCTCTATCAACCAGACTAAAGTTAATAAATCTAATGTAACTGGGAAAAGAACATCACAATTTAAAAAAATGTGGCCCAGTCCCAGTTTTAGGGAGTAGATGAGGGGCGATGAAGTCATCACATCCTCACACAGGAAAATTAACAATGTTATATATTGCATATAAAGCTCCCAAACACATTATTTTTCTCTTAAAAAGATCTCAGACCCAGAAGCTCTCCTATCGCTTTGAACTTGTAATTTCTCTTTCTGACCAAAGTTTGTAGTCAGAAAAGACAGAACAAATTTAGTATTTTTTACATCTTTTTTCAAAGAAGGATGGCTTCACAGCTGTTTCTTGATCCTGATTAAATGCATAGGAAGAGTATAACTTGCTAATTTTGGGTATTAGTCCTTACCTACAACAGTGTGAAACAGAAAAGGAAGGGATCTGCTTAGTCACAGTCTGGATCTGTTGTTCTATTTTCAGTTTTAGTAACAACGTTTTGTTATTCTTGCTAATGACATTAATTTCTTTTCTGTATTTCACTGTATTTCACCTTAAAACAATTATAGTAATTTTCCATTACAAAATAATTGTAGAAATACTAACTTATGCAAAGTGTTTTGAGATCTCTTAGGAAAGGAGGTATAGAAAAGGAAATCTGTACAAGAAGATAGCTGGCAAGAAACACCAGCTTATGGTACCACCACCACCACCTGTGATGCCATCATCTCACAGTACACTCTTTCTCCTTTCAATTAACACATCTTAGCTCATACCTTATCAAAATATTTGCACATATGCAAATGTGAACATGGGCCTAAGAACTTTCATCAAGGGAAAATGTTTCCTTGTGGAGAAAACTTATTAACAGTCAAAGCAGTGATGGAATCAGCACTTGGGGCAACTCCAAAACCACCTACTCAATCTCACAAGGAAGAGAGTTAGACACAGATCCTGGCGGCATAATTAGTATTTCCTCTGGTCTGGCTCTTGTTATTTCTGTTCACATCTATTGAAAGAAAAAAAAAAGTTTTAAAGCTGTGATTGTGTTCCCCAGCAAAGCTGAATTCCATTTTGCAGGAGATTTTAATTTCTCTTATATCCACTACCAGGCTGACAAAATCAGATGACAACTACTAATTTCTATTTCCCTCTGTTGACATCACCAGCAGATAGAAATGTGGGAAAGCTGCTTACATCATTCAATTCAATTACATCATTCAATTCAATTGATATGCTGGTGATGTCCCTTGCCTGAAGAATGTGCGTAACTATGTATGTTTGCTTCTCACTGTCCTTTCAGCTAAGGATTGGAGAGGAGACTGGAAAGAAAGGAAATTTTTAACCTTTTCTTCTACTTCCTTCTTTCTGTGCCTGATATTCTTTTCTGCCTGATATATAGAAAAATAGGGTGTGTGCCATATTGTGAGTAATAAAAAGGTCTGTATATAGGAGATAAGCAGGCAGACACTAATAATATTTTGAGTTTGTTTTGTGTATGCTTCTTCTTGGCCCTACTCCTCCCTTCATTCTTTAGTTTGTAGAAGCATGCAACTCAAAAAGAGCACAGCCAGGCTCCCAGTGCATATGGTGTAGAAGAGAATGAAGGACTAATCATTAAAACACCTTTCATTTAGTAGTATCTACATTAGGAATACCTCGCTAGGCACACTGACAACGACATTATCAGGCACAAAAGAAATGTACACAAATCCACTTCAGTTTGGCCCTAATTTCTGAGCATTAAGTGTGTATTAAAGGCTCAGAAAAGTCCTCCCTTAAACTTAATTAAGAAAGGACACAAGACAAAGTTTTATAAATATAAGAAGATGTTGTTGCTGATGAACTGATTTTGAATTTTGCATATTTGATTTACACCAATAAAGAGGAAGAGACACATGCTGCTTTCATTGTAGCATTGGTATCATACCCTCCACTTCTCCAGATATAAAAGGTATCTAGGCTGTTTTTTGTAAACATATAGGTGGGCAGTATTTGTGCTGATATTTTGCTGTATGACAATTACATGAGGGGCAGCTTCTAGCTGCTGATGGGGCATTGCTACATATATCAGCTCTATCCATGCATGGCTCTCACTGGAGGAAGGAAGAAGCATCAGAGGGTCTCTGAAGAGAAACCTAGGCATGGGAGCATCCTTGCTCAATGTGTTTAGAGGGTTTTTTCAGCTTTTATTAAGGTTTTATCACAAACTTAATCATATAGCTTGGTAGTATCAGGCCCTTGTTTTATTGCAATAGTGGAAACCTTGAGTTAATAACAATAGTGGAAACCTTAAATTAAATTGTCAGATATAGTGAAAGTAGGACAGAACTCTCCATAGACACCCAACTGAAGGTAGCACTGAGGACTGCAACCATACACTGCAAGGTGGACACACAATGGGGAAAAGGAAAGACAAGTTCTTCATCCCTCACTCTCTCAACTCACCACCCTGCATAACCTCCCACAGCTTGAAGCAAGACATGAAAGTCAGCATTTCGCACCCTCCAACAGCTTTGACATGACAGGTATGGTATTTTCTTACCCACAGGATTGCCAAGGAAATCCGCCCTAGCAAAAGTGCAAAAGTTTTCGGTATAAGGAGGTGGGGTGCAAAAACTGGCTTCTAGGCAAGGGTTGAAATTACTCAATCTGAAACAAAATGTAAAGCAATTATTGCCTGGAAAAAAAAATCATACTAACATTTAGAAGCCACAGTGATAGTATCTGTCCCTTTCCAGGCTGACATAAGCAGCCTTGATGTCATTATAAAATAATTTTATTTTTGTTTGTTTGATATTTAGGATATCCTTTATTTGGATGTGGGGGGTAGCAGGATGGATTGCCTTATCTTCAGCTTTTATGCTGAGAAATAATTGCCACCCCAGAAAGGTAATTACATACACCATTGTTTATATGCATAATAGGCCTGGAAAAGCATGTTCTACAGATAGAAAAAATAAAAGAAAATCCTGCTTTCACATCAGGGTGGAACACTATGCAAAGTGACAGATTGCCACAAATAGCATTCAAACCCTTGCACAGTAGTGGTTGATTTTTCTTCTGGGGAAGAGGGGGAAGGGATGAAGGCCATGGAATAGGATGGGAAGGGGAAAAAAAAAGGAAGACAATTGTGTCCAACAGCCATAGTAAAATTCACAGTGGTTTTTTACTGTCTTGATTGCTGCTAAATGGACCTGATCTTTAAGTTGTTTTTAAAAGTCACTGCCTCAAAGGGACATTTTCTGTTGCCATCTTGTGCAAATACCACTTCTTCTAAAGTGGCCTTAATTTGAATTGCTTTGAAAGCAGACCAGATAATCTGCTAGAATATGTTGTGGCATGATGCATCTCCTCTTTGTGCCCTTAGTACCACATAGAAAGTGAATTTAGCCCAGAAAAGGACAACTAGTCTCTTTTCCCCCTCCCATCATAATATAATGAAAGAATAAAACAGTGTTCTGTGATGTCACACCCATTTCAGATTTTTTAAAATGAAAAATATATATTTCTTCAAAATATTGAAAGTTTCAGAGCTGAAGAAAGAAAAGAAATGCATATGTATTTCAATATTGAACCAAGCATTGTTAGATGCTGAAGCAATTCATAGCAAGGCTATTCTCTGTGGCAGTGTCCAGCAAATTGCATGAGCTGCTTGTTAGGCTTGACAAGAGTGTTTTACCTAACAAAGGCCTCAACAGCTCAGAGCAGCAGAGGAATGTCAAAATGAGCACATTTCACACACAGATGTGTGACCATTATAGTCTATAAGAAGATGCATGGGGTAGAGGGAAGAGGCTGGATGCTGGGAAGGCTAACAGTTAGCAGTAGGGACATGGCCCTACTGACCACATTTAATCAACCTTTCTGTAAACAATTCAACATTTTCATTGTTCTCTAAAAACTAATAAAGACAAACAAGCACTTTTCATTCATCTTGAAGTAATTTTCTGTCAGGTTTGAGCCCCTTGTGGCTTACAGCTTGTGCATTGCTAGCTGTGTGATACAACAACTATTTCAATTTATTTTACAAACTCTGGCCATTCACATGTCAGTTAGTGCTCACCAAGCCAGCATCTGAAATTGTGCAGTTAACGAGTTTTACAACATTTCTATCAAGAGAAACTGTTTAGCATAACTGACTCTTAAGGAGTTATTATACCTCTAAAAATCCATTTTAAGGGGCATTATTTAAATAAAATAGAAAAACGGTTCACTGCCTTTTAAAGGGGCTACAAAAAAAGTCCATCAGATCCAGTGCAGTAATCCTCAGCTTAAAGCACTCTTGAGAGCACTTCTGGGAATTATCAACATAATGAAATGTTTTGTGAAATGTCCAGATAGATTCCTCTACTCAACAATTTTACTGCACTATATTTATTTTCCCTTTAATTTTTAAAGAACTGAATACTTTTTTGAGGTGATGATACTACATTGTTAGATTAACTGAATGCATTTTTGTCGAGGCTGTAGTATAACTGAGGGATTCAGTCTGTCTACAATCTATGTACATTTGCACAGCAAAAAAAGAGTCAAGCCCTTTATGTTATTATCAGCTCTAAAAGGGTTAAATCACAATGAGGCTTATGCAGATTTGCATTTCTCTTGTAGCACATTTTTCTTATACTTAACAAGTTTCTTATCCAGTGGCATGTACAAAATACTATATTGAAAATAAGTCTTAAATTGATCAAAAGAGCTCATAAAAATAAAATTTGTTCTGAACTGCTGTGAAATGGAGAAATTTTATGAATTTTAACTTAATAGATATATTTTAACTGTAACAACTAATGAACCAGAATTACTAATACCTGGAGTTCACAATGGTAAAAACACTGTAGCATTTACATGAATCAATCTTATCTTAAACCACCTAATGGAGTGAACTCCATGTTTACGATGCAAATTGGTTACCATTCCTGCCTAAAATGAGCAGTGGTAAGAGAAAAATTATATTATGGTACCATGAGAGCTACAGTAGGCACAGAATGCAGGTGCACACAGATAGAGGCAACACATATGCAAGGTTTTACCTGGTGTTATTTCTTCAGTAGGACAACAAATATCGTAAAGGGTTTTGAGGGGAAGCTGTATGAGGAGCAGCTGAGGTCACTGTGTCTGTTCAGCCTGGAGAAGAGGAGACTGAGGGGAGACCTAATCTTGGTCTACAACTGTGTCAGGGAAAGAGGAGCAGCAGGAACTGATCTCTTCTCTATGATGACCTGGGGCAGGACCCAGGAAATAGTCTGAAGTTGTGTCAGAGGAGGTTTAAGTTGGATATTATAAAAAAGTTCTTCACCCAGAAGATGACTGGGGACTGGAACAGGGTCCTCAGGGAAGTGTTCACATCACTACGCCTAACAGAGTTCAAGAGGCCTCACAAAGTTCAAGAAGGACAATCCTCTTGGGCACATGGTGTGACACTGGGGAATGGTTTTGTGCAGGGCCAGAAGCTGGACTTGATGAGCCTGATGGTCCCTTACAACTCAATATATTCTGTGATTCTGGGATCAGTTTTATCTAGTTCCATTAAAAACCTCAGTATTATGTGTCAGCCAGAAAAAAATTGACTCTTCAGAGTTTTTATACTCATTCTAAGACAGAGACTAACACCATCACACCTTGCGATCTTTTAACAGACACCCGGTAACTTTCATGCACAAGACACCTAGACAATAATTTGTGGTCTTGGTGCCCTCTCAGAGAAAAGGTATAACCTTTCCTGAGGGTATAAGCTTTTCACAATCACTGTAGGCAGTACTACAGTAGTAGTGCCAAAGAAGCTGTCTCAGAATCTACCGAGACAGAAATGCATGTAGTATGACATCCAGACTGGAAAACCTATGATTGAGCAACTATACTAAGTGAGCTAATGGACACTTTCCTAGTAGCTGAGCTACAGCTCAGTTTTGTAAGATGTCAGATATTTGGGCACTGTCTGTACTTATTAAGTTTTAAGCAGTCACTTGCAGAGCTGGCTAAAGCAGTGGGCTTTTTTATGACTGAAATCTTTATTGGAGTAGTTTCATGCTCCTTAGCACTCTGCTTAATGCCTTGGTATATCAAAACACATAAAGCAGGAGAAAAAGGAGAGGGTTTTAAAAATATGCTCAAATTTATGTTATAATCAGTGGAAAACTTAACTACATTTAACTACATTTAAACTTAACTACATTCAAAAAATGTAAAATTAGTATGAGCGGTTGTACTTCTGAAAGGTACAGAGAGATGAAAGCCATCAGCTTCCCAGGTACTAAAAATTTTGGATGGTGAAACTTTGAAAGAACCCACTGTATAAAAAAAAATTGTATTCGGGTCTAGAGAGAAAACCAAGGAGCAACAGACCAGAAGTGAATTTTGTAAGACTGATCACACAGGCAAAACAATGGAAGGAACAAAAGAATGAGCTGAACTTAATTCCAGTGACACTTTATGATTGTACACATTCACACTTAGTTGTTAGCTTTCTGCACGGTCAACCAGTAGATGCTGCAGCAGGAGCACTAAAGGTCTGCTGGAAAAAGGTAGAAACAGGCCATTAGGATACTCTTCACAGTCCTCCCATATTTATAGGATATGACTTCTCTTTACAAACTCCACTTCCTTCTGCTTCTTGGCCTTAAGAGAGTTTTTATAGGAAATTCAGAGCTGTATCATCAATCAAAAGCAACAGCAGGAGGCCTGAAATGAAAAAAAGGATGTGTAAGACCTCTTCTGCTGTGTGCTGAGGAGATATGTAAGAGGAAAATTCTTAAGTGGATAGGAGGTGGCTTGACTGCAGTCGTGTATTTTTGCACAGTTAATTACTGTAATGTTTTCCCCATTAGTTTAACTGGTATGGCAGCAATATTTCTTTGTGACCTGATTATTTATACATAATGTTGACCAAAATGGAAGGAAATATTTTTTGACCATGCACAGACATTTTTTGTTCTGGAGTGAGGGTCTCTTGCTTTTGGGGAAACATCTATGTAAAGCAACCAAAAAAAAAAAAAAAAAGAAAAAAGATGAGTTTTAGGTATGATAGATTTATTTGTAGCAAATGAAAAGTCTGTAGCTGATTTTTTGTGTGTCAAAGACTTGATGTTTGCTTCACTTAGTTTTCATTTGTTCATACAGGTTCAACTTGCCCAGGACTTGCTCCATTTTTCTATTTTCTAAAAGGACTTGTTTTGCCTCTGCATGTAACATGCACATCTAATTTACAGGACACTCTAATAGGTCTTGGAGATATACAGACTTGAAAGGGTCTAAGCTGGGATGCAGACAATGTTTGACTATTCCTTCCTGCATGCCTGTGTGGGGCAAAGTCCCTACAAATGAGCTGTGGGTGGGAAGCACCTGGTTCATTAATTATTTTACTGAGAACTAGCTTGGCTATCCTTCAGCCCACACTGAAGTCTACTGAAGTTTGGATATCTCAAAGCTCTAAAATATGAGATAATATTATTATTTGAATCCTGTATCTATAGGAACAGCCATTCTTTTGGTACATATTCCTCTGCACTGCTGGGCTAGCTGTTTTCTGTTCTATTCCCAGAAAAACACTTCCATTATAAAGAATGCCAGTCAGGGGGCATGGTCAGTAGAAAGCTGCATAAGTGTGCTCTACCTCTCTAGGGAAGCTGTTGTTCTTGTTAAGCCTTTTCCCCTTCAGAGAAGGTTTGTGAATGTTTTGCAACACCATGACTGAATTAAAAGAATAATGTTAATGACAAGCAGAATTATTGAGACACCATAATTTAGGCTTAGGTAGATAAGTTGTCTAATTATTTTAAAACATTAAATATCATAAAGAAATAACCCAAATCTGAACACATGCAACAAAGCTGATACTGTGTAGTGAAGAAGACATTTATATTCACAGTTTCTGTCCCTAAATTGGTGACAATCTAAATGCCAAAATCCTTCACATTAAGTGGAGCTATGTATCAGGATAATGAGATACAAGCCCACATCAGTGTGGTACCATGACTAATAATATCAACAAGCTTTGTTTTAAATAATTCTGACCTTTGATAGGGAGAAGTAAAACATGATGAAGAAAAAGTGGAAAAATTGCATTAAAAAATCAAACATTTTCTTTCAGCTAGTCTTTTATATAAAGCTGGGTGACTTAGGCTGGATTTCCCTGACCTTTTGGGACATGATGATAGAGTTATTTGCCATGAGTCCAAAATTTCATTCACAGACTTTTAAGTCTGATTGATATACTAATCTCTGTAAGAGCTGGACATGCAGCCGACTTCTATTACACCCACAGATGTATACAAAAATTAAGACATTACAGCAAGATTAGCCTTTGTTGTTTTTTTTTTACCCCGGCTTCCAAGAAACAGAGCTTTTTTTGGTCATGGAAAGACTATGCACATATCCAAGTAAGTTTGAACTCATTAGTTAATTGCAGCCGATTTTCTAAGGGAATGGAAGGGATTGTGAATCTAACAGCAGAGCAAGAAACTCTGCACCGTATCTCACAGTGATCAGGTATATTCAAATGACACATGTGGCAGGTTCTTTCCTATCCTATTGACTTATTAATATCAATGCAAATTTCCAGGTATACTCCCATTTGTTTCTGAATAATTTCTAAATCAGTCATTTTGCCCATGGTCACTTTACTTTCTCTTCCTCTCTTCAGCCAAGTCAAGCATGGTTAAACAAAAAGACTAGTTTCAGCCTCATGCTATCAGTTGCTGTAGAATGCAAGATTAAGCTTGAATTCACAAATAATCTTGCTAAATCATAGGCATGGTGATCTGCTTACTTTTAAAAGGATGAGGTAAATGGATATATAATTCTCCATACTTCTGTAAGCAGCTGCACCAATCACAGACAGCAGAAATTATTTGTGATTACCACTCAATAAAAAAAAGTTCATGAATACAACCTACCACAACAGGCTGTTGGAACTTCTTGAAAACACCTTATAAAAATACCAAAAAAAAGCGCAGTGGATTCTACATTACAGAATGAAGAGGCGGATGAGAAGAAGACAGAAGAAGAAGAAGAAGGAAAAAAAGAAGCAGCAGCATTGGAGTCTACGTTGAGAACATGGAAGATGGAACTTGGGAAAAGATAAACACTGCAGTTAACACAAAATGTGCAGACAAATGTTAGGGAAACTTCTCCGAGATGCAATGATGCCTGGTACAAACCTTCCTCTGCCATCAACTGCTTTTGGGTGATTGGATTGGATTGGACATACATGGGGCAGTCCTGGAGTGGGGTCAGCCCTGTGTAATTGCCCTGTTTTTTGGCGTAATTGCATTTGAAAGGCAAAAAAGTAGGCCTTTCAAAAATAGAGAAAAAACTGCCCCTTCAAATGGTAGTACAGAGATCTGTGACACAGGACTGTCTTAAAAGTGACCTGCCCAGTTGTCTTGGGTATATACTACAGCTGTACATTTAACTACTCACAGATGCAAGATATGCTACAAATTTATCACACCACATGGTTCTGTGATGCTGTAAGTACTTATTAATGTAAGTTGTTCTAAATGACCTCTCAAAGAAATAGGACTAATTTTCTTAAACATTTTGATGTTATACACAACACTGTAGTGCTGCATATGTATAAAGTGTGCATCCATTTGCCTGACTTATTTTACATTTATTTTGTTAAAATGATATGAATGCTTCATGTAGCCTCTTAAATAAATATATTCTGGCTTTATACTAATTTATAAACTTGATTAATATATTAAATTTTGCTAGATTTATATATATATATGCTCTTATTAAGTTTATAAAATGATAAATTAATTTTAAAATGGCAGTTTTACTACTGTATCTTCTGTTGAATTTAAGACAGTGCAGAAGATAGTATACATCTAAAAAGTCAAGGGGTAGCAACCAAATGAGTATCCATTACTGAATAACCCTTTTTAAAAATCACAGCTGGTATTCTAATTGTCTCTGTGTTAGATGCTAGATATTGTTAAATATTGTTTACCACAGAATAGGTTCACTCAGGATGTAAAAGGTGAATGTGCGTCTTTCTCAAAGTCCCATGCAATAATTCCTATACCAACTCTGAAAATGGAACTAATATGTCAATGATTACAATTACAAAGAAGTTAAATATTACAGCTAATTTTTTCACTGAAATATAATCCAGGGATTAGCAACAATGGCAAATCTGTTTTATTTGCATTTAATTTGTACCTTCACACTATTATCTCCCATGTTTTAGTTTCAGGAAATGTGGTTCAGGCTATTATAACCACATTTCATGCTGCAGTTGCACTGTTTGAGCTCTGTGCTAGGAAATGACTTAAAAAATAAAGCTAGCATACTTTATTTTAATTATATTAGAGCTGTGTCTAAGTGCAAAAAAATAGTACAGCATATATTTAATATGGAGCATGGATTAACAGTTTTATGAGACATAAAATCTATTTTCTATTTACAAATCAGTTATATATCTTTCAACAAAACAAATGCCTATAGTGTAAAAATGAATAAGGAGAACATCAAACTAGCAATCATGTAAGCAGTAAATAACATCTTAATTGGCCTGGAATGCTGGAGCTTGATTTTTTTGGAATTAGGTTTATTTATTGATCTATATGGCATATTTATCTTTCCAGTGATTTGTACAAGTCTATACTCTTTCCTCAATATTAGATCCATGTATGGCTTTATACTGCAAATGCCATTTTGTGAAATAGCTAAGTAGGAGAAGAATCGTTGCTTATAGAAAAGCCATCCATTTAAAAACTTTCACTGAGGCAAGAATAACTTCACAGTTTTTACACTTTGTCTTCTGATAAAAAGAAGGAGGCAGAGGGAAGGGGAAGAAATGCTGCTATTATGCAGTTGCCACCCAATGAATGCTTCAACAGTCCTTTACTCTTCGCTGGTTTGGCAGTGACAAGAAAACAAGGAAGGATCCCATGTGCATTCGGAAATGTCTTTTAAATGCTCCTGCCTATGTTCCTCTCATCAGATGCAAGACTAGCAGGCAGAAATGGGTATGGTGGGCTTTATACATGGTTTGCAATCTCTGGTTCTTCTCAGGAGTTTTTGTGCAGATTTGTCCTTTACATCCACACTGTATTTCAAGTCACACAGCACTTCACCCCATGCTTTGCACACCATGCAGTTGAGAACAGGCAAATTCAAACTTCCTCCACCATGGTGTCTGCTGTTTCTTCTTGCTGAAACATAGGTGTCTGCTAAGTCGATACACTAGAGGAAGAGGGAAATTTATCAATGACTCTCTTCTTTCTTATAAAAATATAGCTGAAAATGTCACTGTGGAGATACTGGTCTGTTGCTTTGCTTAGGATTGTAAAACTCTTGTCCTTAAAACTGCTTCTGCTGTTGATGGTGGAAAAAAATTTACAAATAGCAATTTTGCAACTTTCCATCTTTTGCTTTTATGAAAGTGGTGATATAAACATGGAAAAGATTGTGCTCTGATACCTGTCATTACTCTAGTATAACCTTAGCTGTCTGGAAATGAGCTAATTAAATTTTTGGTGTGTCTTTTAGAGAATACATTTGCATTTGACATAATTAGTGGTAGGCAGATCCAGCTATATCCAGGGGGAATCTCAAGACAACTGCTTTGCTGACTATTAGTGCTTAATTTCTGAATGTCAAATCCCACACATCTTAATTTCTAGAGAATAAGCTCAATTGAACTTGCTCCCCAGTTATGCAAAAACTGTTCAGATAAAACCAAGTGGACACGAATGTAATGAATGTGGTTATTAAATTGTTTCAATTGAAAGAACCCTATTCTTATACCATCATAATGGGAACAATTTATCCCCACTGATCAGCCTGTCTCTTTTTCCTGAGCTCTCTTTGATCTTGAAGCATATTGCAGTGGTGTGTCCTATTGAAAAGAAAAACTGGGGCAATTTTAATGCTTTTGTACCTTACCAGTGCTCTATTTTTCGTTGTTTAAAAATAGCTGTTAATTATAAGTGCAGTTTAAATGTCTCAAGTGACCCAGAAATGCAGGTTGGAATGAGACAGATTGTGTGTCTCATATAAAACAGATGTACTTTCACAGAGCATCCTGAATTCAGCCCTCAATATGTAACCTTCTTTAAGGTTATTTCAGTCAGGTATTGAGCTTGTCTAGCTTTTAGATATAAAATCTCACACATTTTGAACAGTGAAGACAAAACTTCATCTGTATTTACCTCAAGAAGAAAAAAACTCTTTTTCTGTGTGGGTGTATTTTGCCAGTGGTGGCTGATGGGATGAGGGCATTTCCCTTCAACTCCAGAGACTCAGGAGACTGTATACCTTATTTAATCTCCACCTCTTCTGCCTCTTAATGTAATAAACCTCATAACCCTTAAAGAACATTTAGTGGTAATAAACTTTCAGGAGATCATCTTATTTTGACTGGATTAAGCACTGCACAAGTACCAGCCATACCTTGCAGATATAAAATTTCAAGCCTCTGTGTTTTGAGATGCTCAAAGTAATTTTTTATTTTCTCTTCTACCAAAAAATTAAATTTAATTTCTTTCTGTGATGATGTTCATCAAGAGAAGTCTCAAAAGTAGGGTGTAAATAAATTAAGGCAAAACAATGTTTTACTGGAGGGCCGGAACATATCAGTTGTTCATCCGTCTATCTATTTATAAATTGTTAGGCAGCAATTTACAGACATTTCAATTCGTTGACAAGACTTGGTTTCAAGTTTTTGATTATAACAGGCTGTCAAGAGCATTGAATTTGCTGAGCTCACCCATAGCCCTGAAGATCAGTGGTACACATTTCAAAGTCACCACCATTTCATGAAACTGAATGGGTTAATGGTGAAGGAAGCCAAGGATCAACCAAGCTTGGATTGTATGTTGAGATCTCAGTCATTAGGAGAGACTGACATCCAGCTAAGGGCTAGAAAGTGCAGGAATAATTAGTCTGTGAATGTGGAAGAACTTACCCGCTCGAGATGAGCAGCAAACCCAGTCCACAAGAACATTTTAAACTTTCTTCCTCTCTTTTTGACTATTGGGTATGATATACATTTCTTTTGTCATGTCAGCTAAGAATAAGGGGGGGGGGGAAAGCCCAAAGTAAAAGAAAATAATAATCCTTCAGGAGATCCAATTTCTTTGCCTAGTAAAGACCAAGAATTTTATGGCTCATGTTCAGACACATCCTCACATATCAGATATACACAAGATGAATAGAGAAAAATTCTCATTTCATAGTGGGAACAAGTATACTACTTTGTTTTCCATTCTCTGGGAAATAATTTTCAGTTGAATACTTGTAAAACTTTTCCTGAATCTCAGAGGATGTTAAAAATATATATATTGCAATACTGTGAGTTCAACTTCAAGAGAAGCCACAGACCTCATTGTTTTCTAACATCAGTCCCTCATTGATTATATCTGCCCTTTGGAACTTTCTATAACTTTTGTTATATAAACAAGAGTGCTTCCTTTAACTATTCCCACTTTTAACACCTAATGCTGGAAAATAACATATTTGATAATAGCTGGAATGATAGCACATGTATATTGGAAATAAGAAAATTAACATTTGGAAAAATTGTTTATCAGTTGTCACTATCTTTCTACCTTTTTGGACAATATTTTGGTGCATAAAGGACTATCAAGGCAGAGATGTCAAGAGAAAAATTGCTACAAAAAGTCCATGGGCTTTGTTTTAGCCTCTATATTCTCATTATTATTTCTAATTATCATTATTATTTTGTGAAGCAAAGGCAAGGACTCAACCTCAGTTAAAACAACAGCACGAGTTAACCACCCTGTTGATAAAGCAGTGCAAACTCAGACTCTAGCATATACTTATAATTGAGTGCTATCCTGATGTGGGATGGATACACACTTCCAAGTTCTCCAGTAGCGAGAACCTTAATTTGAATTTAGGTGAAAGTATTTTAACCGGACTCAGTACCTTCTAAAGTGAGTTAAGCAGGCACAACTGTACTGCTAGAATTGTGCTTAGTTCAAGAAAGCTTTATTTCAAGGTGATTGGGCCAGTATTAGTTTTTGTGCTTTAATTTTAAATTTACACTCTCTAATGATGTGACAGTGACAATATTACTCTACTAAAATGAATGCAGTTTGATATATGAAGTGACAGCTGTTATGTGGTACTTCCCAGCCCTCCCCAGTCTTCCCCTTACCCACAACCCCACCTCTGCACAAAAAGGATAGGCAATCAGCTTAGGAAAGGTTTTCATAGAAATTGGGAAACCACAAAATTTGACTAAATAATAACTTTTTAGAATTTGAGTGGGTCACAACATGTGAGGGAAAATCATGGAGCAACAACTCTTTAAGGAGGCAGAAGTCACAAAACTTTTCAGAAATCCATAGGAAAGATGATCTAAATAATACATAGATGACAAAAGAAAGCAGACGGAAAGGTTAACAGGCAGCAGTGATAGAGGACTCTGCTGCTTTACATTTACTTTCAGTTTTAAACTGGTCTCCATGGAACTGTTTTATGGACTAGTGGTTCTATTCAGATTTGGAAAAGTTCATGCAAATATACTGAGTTTTTGTGTTGGTAACATTAATTAGACTTTTTAAAAGTCTGACAAAAAAAATTTCAGTAAATTCCTATTTGTCAGGTAAAAAATCCCACTGTGTCATTTTGCTTGCTGAGAATAGAACTATTATGTTTTCTCCCCTTAGTTCAGACATAAAACAGAGCAGCTGTATGTTGCACATCAGGCAGAACATATACATGCATATAAATGTTTCCTATATTCAGTCTTTGCATTTGCTTACATGAACTGCAATGAGTGAACCTAAAATATCCCTCAGTTTCAGAGAGGGATTCATTGATTTAAACAACTATGATCCCTCCAATGGAGCCATTTTTCCACTCAGGATTAACAGAGCTTTTGCTGTCATTCTTTGTCTCATTTCAGGCACTACGTGACTGAGGGCCTTTGGAGGAGGTCCAGAGGAGAGGAGCAAGAACATGGTCAGGGGAACATGATCCATGAAGAAATCCAAAAGAGGCTGATCAGACTCTAGAAGTGAAGATTCTAGAAAGATACAGTCACAATGTTCCCCAGCTGAAAATTCTGGTGCCAAAGAGCAGAGAGATTTGTCCTCCCTAAACTGAAAAAATTGTAGAAAAATAACTTACAGGCTTGAGTTGCAGGAAGGTAGAACCAAGTTGGATGATGCAGGTTTATGGGGGGATGGTTATGGGAAGACACTACAACTAAAACATGGTGAGGTTAAAGGCAGCTTACATAGAAATAGCTTGGGAATGCATTTGAAGTATTTAGAATCCCTTTGAATTTTTTCTCTAACTAGTAATTACATTTCCCTTCCCAGTTATTTACTGCATTTCTTCCTACTCTAAGACTTACAAATAAAGGTTTATTGTCTTCCACAAAACTGCCTTTATCATTGTGCTGCTCCTTTCCTCTCCTCCTTCCCTTGTGCAGTTTTTATACCTTTGTTGCAGCTAACCATGCAGAGCTAATCAACAAACAAAAATAAGCTGAAAAACTATAATGTAAGGAGACAAATGTGATTTTTGGTGGACCAAGAACCTGTCTCTCTATCTGTGTTTTATAAGTCTCTCATAATTAGCAATTTTTTCTTTTCCATTCTGTGCTTAAACCCAAACTTCATGATCCTAAAACTGATGCCAAAGTTTCAGCTGAAGTTATATTCATCTGAGTTTTGTAGTTAAAACTGCTTTATGCTATATTTTCCTAATGAGACTACTATTTTGCTTTTATTTTTGCCCATAAGTTCCTTCATGTGCAGTGATGAGAAGCTTGGAGCCAATTTCATGCTTATGTTATGGTAATTCCAAAACTGTTTAATGAACAAACTCTCCGTATGGGAGGTACAGAAATAGGATCCTTTCCAGACAGCATCCTAATGGGCAAACTTTTTTGTCTGTAATTCCTACTCTTTGTTTTCCTTGTCATACTTTGCCTCTTAGTCTCTAGCTCAATGAATTTTATTCTTGGTGAAGGACATGCTTCAAAAAAAATTAGAGCAAATATTCTGAATAAGGGTTTGCATAGTAGATAAGGATTCTTTATTTTTCAAGGAAGAGGTCTTTCAATACAAGATGTAGAAGATAGATTTCAGATGGGTAGGCTTCCAGTCACCATTGCAGAAACAGGCGGGAAAACCACCTCTCCATTGGTCCTGGAAAGAATGAACACACATTACACACATTGGTTGGTATAGGCTGTTTGTTTCTTTGGCTTACTTTTTTAAAATTTAGACATATGACTGAAATATTGGTGATAGTAATTCACATACACATAAATTTAAGGAATTGTAGCTGGAGCAAATACCTTTTAGGAGAAATCAAGCCAATGGTTATCTGTTACAGTGCTCAAACATTGTTGCCTCAAGCGCTGGATGGAGACCAAGTCAATGGATCTGTGACATGATCTGATACTGGACCATACTGAATAACTGGGCTTTGATTCAAAAAATATTTAGTTACATGCATATTTTAAAATTCGTATACGAAGTAGATTTATCACATACCTCGTAGCCCAATTTCCCAGGGCTTGTGCTTTGTGCTCCCACTTGTTGCATCCTATGGCTGATGCTAGCACTGGTACCCAATTTGGTGCTATCATCCACAGATTTATCAGGTGGCAATTGTCATCATGAAGACAGCTGTAGGCAGAACTGCCAAGAGGATACTGATTATTACATCTTTTGCTCTACTAACTCTATTTGGGAGCAAAAGTACAGAATAAAACCTTCAATAAGCTGCATAATTCTCCTGTAAATAACATTCCATTCAAAATAGCCAGGAATTTTTTGCCCATATTTTGTGCCATGCTACCCTTTGAGACAAACTGGTGTAAAGCTCAGTATATTTTCCTAGGTGCTAAATCCACACTAATCACTGAGGGGGTAGGAAAGAAGACATTCTTTCTGAATTTCTGTGATCCCTGGCCCTTTACTCCAAATCCATTAATACACAGGGATTTGGCACGATTGGACCTGCTGGTAGTCAATTAATTGACTGACTCTGTAGCTGGTGATAAGAAAAATTATTCCACTACAATTCAAATACTTCATAATATTCTGTCCCAAGTCGATATTATATATATTTTCTAAATTTCAAGACGGAAGACATGTTTTCAGTCAAAAGCTAAAAGCTTTGTGTACAGAAAATTGTAATACAGTCCTTTATATTTTTATGTAAACTGAAGTTAGAAGACAGTTTTCTTCTGTCACAATTCCTTGCTGCCACAAGGGAAAATATGCTTACTTGGTGGCAGGAAAAAGAGTCCATTCTCAGAGGTCAGTTTAATTAATACATAATTGTAAATTAACTTAGTTGATTTAGTATGTGTGTTACTTGTGAATTTTATTAGAAAAGTGTGTGTGTAAAGATGCAAGAAACAGTCCTGTTTCTAAAACAATAGAAAAATTGTGATACAGTGAATTTCTTTCAATTTGATTTGCTGGTTTGCACAGAAACTTCGGATCAATCATATGACTCTTCTGCACCCAACTTTTTCTTCTTTAAAATGATAATTAAAGCTCAGAATCTCTTTTGAAGAGGCTCAGACAGAGATATAAATAAAAACAAAATGATACTAGCTCCAAAGAACCAGTTGAGCTTGGATTACTGAACTCTCATAAGATAAAAATGAGATTTTAAAAAAAAATTCTAGTTATAGTTAATTGCAACAAGGCTGTGGTGAAAATAATGAAAAGTTTAGGAAGATTTGATGGGACAGTGTGAGAGGAGGCTGAAAAGACCAAAGAGATTACAGGGAAAATGGAATCAAAATTTGGTCTTGTTCTCCCTGGAGTCAATGGCAAAATCAACTTCATGAAGTACAAATTCAGATTCAGAGGATGACCAAACAATATAAACATATATATATATATGAATAAATGGTTTGGAGTCAGTCAATTCCTTAATGTGAAGAAGTGTCCTATCAGTGACACTACAGTGGAGGCTCCTTAGAGCGAGCAGAGAAATTCCTGTCCTTATGCAAGATTTCTGACAATTTGGCACTGTACAAAGCTGAACAGATCAAAAAAGGCAGACAAATTTTACAGATCTCTACAACATAAAAATAATTTCTAACAGCTAAGAAAATCGGCATATTATAGGACATAGCTGAAACCTAGAACTGTGTAGAAATTAAGCCTAGAATTCTATAAAAACTATCTATGCCCAAGGTAAATTTTCTATACTGTGATTTCATGCAGTTTTTGGCTGTCTTGCCACTGTCAAGGCCTGCGAAGACAATTTCACCTATCTTCTGTTCTCATGCATCCATCACCAGGCAGTATTCTTCTTCTCTGTTCTTCTTTTCAGACAGGTTATGTATAATGGATTTATTCCAATTGTTGAGAGCAGGAGGTATGGCAGATATTATTGTTAAACATGCAATAAAAAGAGTTACTATTTAATTGTTTCCTATGCCTCACTGTTTGTCTCCTACATAAATTTTTCATTTTCAAACTAACTCTTGGAAGCTGCTGGTTTGTGTTGGTGTCATGGGAACCTGGATCTTACATGTGGAACTTCTTGAAGTGTGTGGGATTGCCACACAGACAGGTATTTCCATAAAACCACTGTTACAACTTCTCTCAACCACAGGGATAATAACAATTGAATCAGATGCTTCAATCAGAGTACAGGGAAACAGATGTGTCCTCCAAAACATTATATTATTATCTTTGGATTTTTCCCTTTTCCTCAATTGCTCAAAAAATTTAAAATATTTTTTCCTAAGTATTTAACATCAAGAAATAGTTTTTTTCCATGTAATTTGTACACTGGAGGATTTAAAAAAGTCTTGTTTAGATGACACATAAAATGATGGTGATAATGCTTTGGAATTATATTTTTTAAAATGTGAAAGTTTTCAAATTGTTTGTGTGGGAGGAGAAAGGAAGAATAGTTAAACTAACAGTTAAATGGAAACTACTCAAGCACCTGAATTTCACAGTATTTGTCTTTATCACAAAACTGTGGAACTTATTGTCACAGAGTATAATACCAAAGATGTAACAGAAAACAGACAGGAATTTGATAAAATTTGTTGGGGATTAATTTGATAATTGAAAGTCGAAATATGCAATCCAGATGATTCCACAGTTTACATCCTGTGTGCATGTGGTGAAGGATGTCCATGCCCCTCTAGACTCTTTTCACAGGAGACTGACAGCTCGCAAGAAAGAAAGAGCACAGTGCTTGAGTCAGTATGGACCTTCTGAATCACATACACTCTGATGACTCTAAGTCCACTGAAACCTGAATATCGCACAGGGAGGTTGCAAGGATGTCTGGGGAGAGAGCAAGTAGTGGGAAGTAATGACATACTGAGGAACTTGGAGGAGGCAGAAATCAAGTTATTCAGTTAAAGAATGTGTGGTGCCTCAGGTGAAGAAGTAAGCTAGAAATGATAGAAACAGCTTTAAATAACTTGTTCACTGATTTTGAACAAGGCATCTCCTTCCCACTTCCTCACCAACAACTTATAGAATTTGACAAACTTTACAAGATAAGGGAGCAAATACTCAAGGGAATAAAGGTGAAGGGAATAAAGCATGACATGCAGAATTTTACAGATGAAATACAGTTGAAGACACACAAACATTTTTTAGCTGGAGATAAACACCAGCATGCTTTAAGGGAGCTCATCCAGTCATAGGAAGTATAAGATAGAAGCAAGGGCAACATTTTTCAGAGAGCTCTGTACAGCTGCCAGAACATTAGATCTGTGTACAGTCAGAAAGTAGACATGGAAAATACCTTCACAGAAGTGTCTCATTATAATTAGTCTCATTATATATATAACTGTCTCATTATTCTTATTTGAAATAAAGATTATAGTCAGGAGGCTTTGACTGGTATAGGCACATCACTGCTGCTCAATCTGTAGTTTAGGAAGACTGTTATCTTAGATCCTCCTAAATGCTGACATAAACACCTGAGCATCCAAGAACACACATTTTGAAAGTGAAGGCAGTGCTTAGTAGTGATTCTAATATTTGGAATGCCAAATATTTTGTTTTATGGAACTCTGTTTATGAAGAAAAAGAAAAAAGACCAAAAACTACCTAGAAATAATAGGAGATGGTAGGCATGAGGAGACTGATTTTGCAGTGTTTGTGAAAACAGCTTCACCAAAACCATGTGAATACATGAAGATTGCGAGTCTGGGTCTGCAGGAAGAATCTGAAAAATAGTGTGATATCCACGTGTAAATGGTCTCCAGTGCAATTATCAGGCTAAAAAAATGATGGAAAAAATAGTAATTTTTTACAATGGTACCAGAGCTATTTTGTAGTTTAAAATTGAAAGCCTGACCCATCCTGAATATATCAGCTGGCTCACACAAACCTTCTCAACTTCTGCATAGTTCAGTTGCTAATCATTAGACCTGGCAAAGTCTCACATGCTTCATTAGGGAAAATGTATGGGCTGAAACCCGACCCAAAGATTGAGAAAGTTTTCCAGATTCATAAATGGGAAGGATTCTTCAAAACTGGAGGAATAAAAAATATTTAAAAAGGTAATCCATGTTATTTCTGAATGAACAGGTGGTGAAACAAGAAGTCAAGAATCATCAGAACACTTGTCTTTTTGGTGTGTCCTTTCTCTCAAATAAAAGAAGTTTGACTGGAATACAGGTTCATACACTGATGTACCCCGCAGCTACACTGGTTTTACAAGACTGCAAGTCACCCGAGTTAGCCTAGGATCAAAGCTGGCCCTCTCACTTTTAATTTTTCTTTATCTGTGAAAATGAGTTGTTTCCAATTTAGACTTAAACATTGTAAGATTTGATAAAAGAGTTTTAATCAGAGGTCTCTTGCTAATTGGGATGCCTGAAACTCGTTTCAGATATAACAGACCTCTTCTGAAAATATTTGGGACTAAGACTCATTCCAGGAAATATTAATTAATTCAGTGCCTAACTACTTGAAGGGTAGAGTCCACCAGCCATGTGTTGGAAGTATAAAAACGCTTCTCATAAAATACTCTGTCCTTTAGCATAATAGAGGCTGACTCAAAATCCATTGAATTTTATTTTTTTTAAACAGTATAGTCCTTTACAAATTATTCATACCATTCTAATGCTGTTATTGCTCAGAAACATTTCTGTTTAGGAGCACTGTAATCCATAAGAGCTGCTCTATGCAAGCTGGATCCATGGTGGGATCCTACTGGATCTCCATTCTTACCTAACATTAAATGGAAGAGTGAAGAATTCCCTTTCTTTGCTGAAGAAAGGGTGAAGAAAAACTCAAATTAGACTGTAATCCTGAACACATACATGGTTGTGATTTAGTGATTGTTGCATTTAATGTTCACAGGGAAATCTGTAATCTGATAATTTGTTCATACACTCAGACCTTCAGTTGCTGGCATTCTGAAGATGAAGATCAAAATAATTTAAAGCTGTAAGCATCTCAGTAAAGTTAAAAGTGCATTTTGTAAGATCCTTGCTTTTTTATTGCTTATTTACCTAGTTATTTTCACAAAGTATTAAGTAAATTATCAGATTTAAATTAACAAAGAAGGAGATAAATGCTTTCAGTGAGACAGTAATTTAAACAAAAGACTCACAACTGGAAATCAGAAAAAAAAAAAATACTTTCTTTTATTCCTTTTTAGGAAGTCTTAATTCCTTTTGGCATTAAAATTTAAGCCAAAACAGAACTGCTTAAAACAATACAAAGCAGAGAAAATGCAAACATTTTTAAAGCTATACTCTTTCAAGGATAATACCTGTTAGTTCTCTCTATGAAGAATCCTCCACTTCAGAGATCTTTCCTATTTTTTTACAGAAGAGTTGAACTTATCTCCAGGTGACCTGTAACTTTGTTAAGGATATGAAGGTAATTGGATAATACATTTACCATTTAATAAATTGAGAAATGTATTTTAGTAGTGCAAGTATAGCTTACTCAGCACTTCCCTCCCCAGCTTAATAGCCTTTTCACTTTCAATAAAAACACAGAAGCCCTGGTTTCATATTATACTACAACACACTTCTTGCAATTGATTTGAAAACCTGAGCAGGACAGACTGTTGCTGGAAGTGATGAGCATAACTAGCCCTGGTCTCACTGTCCTGAGCAGGAAGGCAGGAATGGCAACCAATCAACAAATATGATTTACAGAGCCAGACCTGTATCAAATTGCTGGCCATATGAAACACATATAGAAGCCTGCCCATTGAAGAGACAGTGATGGGCATTATTTTTTTTTGCAATAGGACCTAAAACATCTCCTGAGGGAGGAAATGTAAGAAGAAATTGCTTGTGACACAGAAAAAGTGAGAGAATTAAGCTGTGAAGGTGAGGCTATGGCATATATTGTGTACAATATATGGAAAGGAAAAGAGCTCTTGGAGTAGGATGCATCAACAAGCCAGCACAGATAAGGAAGAAACAAAGCCTGTTTGGAAGGTAAACAGCTCATGATTGAAAAGTGGAGTCTTGCCAAGAATAATAATTTACAGATAATTAAACAAAAAGGGTTAGCATAAATATGGGAAAAAACTATAAAAGGCTCAAAGCAGACTTAAATCTCCATTACATTATATCTCCAGTACATTACAGTTGACAGTAACCAAGAAGAAGAAAGACAGACATTACATAATTAAATTCCAGACAATCTAGTGTTTAGTAAGTGTTATCAGTCAAATTTTTATGTTAACTTGGGTAGTAGAGATTGAACCAGAACTATGTCACAAATTCAGTGTTTGAAACTGCCACTTGTTGAGAAAAGTTGCTGAATACTACTGGTTCCACCTGCAGTATTCATGGAAAGGACTTCAAAATGCTCACATTTTAACATAAAGATTCCAAAAGAGACAAAAGTATTACAGAAAGACAAATCGTGCATAAAAATATGTCTTCCAGGTCAATATTAAAACACTGTGAGGAAGCTTCGAGTATTGTACTAGATCTGCAGATGAAACTAGTAGCAAATCCCTGGAGTGCCATCTCAAATACTTTAAACTGCATAAATTGGTAGTAGGAAAAAAGATGTTTTTATCAAAACAATTTCAAAAATGGCAGGAATGTCAGGAAGTAACCTAGAGAGCTCTGTATATCTCTATGCCGTGTAATAGCTACTTTACAGTTAAAAAAAGTAGCAAGTGGCAAAGAACATGGTACTCTGACTTCTCTCCACCTCTCTATGACTACTGAGTGGCAAAATCCTTTTGCATCTAGAAAGTCTCTCAGAAGAAATAAATGTTATTATGCATTATTCCCTTAGGATGCTAACATAATTAAACTGAATTGCTCTCCTTTCTAGGATGAGACTTTTGTTTTTCACTAAAATACTAGGAGAATGAGCACCCTTACAGTATTCTAACAGAAAATAATGATTATTTCTCTTAATATTTCAATGTACCACAGAGTAACAAAAATCTGCAAGGTCTGAGCAGCTGAATATATGCATACATATATTTTTTTTAAGCACATCTTTTGACATGGAAAATACACTATTAGTAAATGGATCCTTCCTTCTACACATTCAGATTTCATTGGTGCTTAAAGGAAGATTTAATTCATTTATCTCTGGAGGATGAGGATAAAACCACTTTCTGACACACACCATTTTTTAGTGACATCTTAAAGTGATGTAGAGAAGAAAATGTGAGAATGTGGGAATGTCAGTGTCTTTCCTAACATGTCCCAACCCCAAATGTAATCAATAATTTCCTATTAAAATTATATATTAAAACAAATTATTTTTTGTGTGTTTTGCAGAGAGAAGGTTTGCTTGTATTAATGCTTATGGTGTATACATGCTTGAGTTGCTCCACAGCCCTTTTGCCTACTAACTAGGGTGATAGCTAGAGGCAATCAAATGGTGGCCAGTTACACAACACTCCTTTGAACAAGGTTTCACAGAAATGACATCTGTTGTGCATACAACCCATCTTCTAAGAACTAAAAGAGGTGTTACTAACATTTTGCTTCCTCATGCAAATCTCTAGGTTCCTTAAATTCTGTATGTATTCCACCATAAATAGCAGTTTTCTTTGTGAAGACACATAGCTTGATTTGGGTATCAAGAACATCTTGAAATTCATGCATCTGTAATGGATAAGACATTTTTTCATGTCTAAGGTCTAAATAAATACTGTTCCAGGAGAGATTAATCTGAATCAGAAATTGAGAAAACAGAGTCTGCTGAAGGCAAATTTATTTCTTATTTCTTGGCTACAGTAATTGTAGGTGAGGTATGAAATTTTCACCTTAATGACATGGTATTTGCAAGTAAGTCAAAGCAAAATATTTGTGCTACATTCTGCTCATTTTACTCACTCCATTAGTCCTACCACCTTCAAGGAGACAAGTGCTATGTACACAGCAAGCGGGATTTTGATCTTTGTTCTATTTCAACCTGCTGCAGTTTGATTTTGCATGATGATAGACCAGAGAGATATGCATTCTGTAAGTTTAAATAGCATTGACTTTCCCTAGCTTTAACTGCTGTCAATATTCCAGTTGGTGCTGAAGTCTTGTACAGCAGTTTTGTATCTACAGCTGAGGCTGGTGTTCTGTTCCCAAAATCCACCAACAGAGGAGGAGTCCCATTTTCCAGCCTGCTTTGGATTTACCCTGTTACCCACCTGAAGACAAAACATGACTGTCTCATTTTCTGCAGATTCAGTGGTAAGATGATATTATGGCAATATTAAGGGTTTTGCAGGCTAAACTAGACAGGACTGCTGCAAGAGAAATCAGAAAAGCACCTCAATTTAAATAAGCAGGAAAGAAATAATTGAATTCATACACAGCTTGGTATTGACAGAGAAACGTGTGTTTATAAATGCAGTGACACCAGTAGCCACTCAGTGATTCTCACTGCTAAAAAGCACCTGATACTAACACAGCCTTATGTAGTAGAAAGGTCAGTGTTGTGCAGACTGATTTCAATTCTGAGGAGGGGATTCTTGCCTCAGAAAGGCTACAGCCTTCTCATTAAATAATAATTTACAAAAGATTTTAACCCCTGTGGGTTTCTACAGCATCTCTACATAAGTTGTCAAAGATTTCTTTTATAATGCGCTTTCCAATATTAATCTACTTAGTCAATATCTTACACTTCTGCATATGTATGTGACGGTTTCTAATTTCAGCTTTAAATATGTATAAAATGTATTCTGACTTTCCTATTACAGTGCTCCTCTCTTCAATTTTCAGCCGAGTGACTGCAGTGGGTGACTACTGCTAGGGCACACTGAGATAAGAACAGCTGCTGCTGAGCCTTTCAATAGCAAGTACCTCTAAGCCAGAGCTGTACTGAGCAGCAGCTTGGATAGGCCAAGGCAGCTGACTCAGGCAACAAAATTTGAAAGATCATTATAATAAATGAATTAAGACCTTGAGTGGGCTGACAGTGCTGGATTTACAAATCCCTTCTAAAACACACAGGACTGATGCTGTACTTTAATTAGCACCTGGTTGATTTACAACTTTCAAAAGTAGATATTGTAGCATGCAGAGATGCTGAAGAGCACCTTTGCAAGAGCCACTCCTCAGGCTGTGAAACCACTTCATGTTTCCAGGCTGGCTAGCTTCTGGTCATTATTTTTTTGTGTTTTTTTAAATAAAGAGTTTCATTCAAAGCTTTAAAGAACCTTGGCAGCACTTATGTGAGCACAGCTCACAGTGCAAAATGAAAGTTAGAGCAATAAATGCTCAGGGTGTGCCAACAACCTGCAATTTTGGAAGTTTCAAAACTCCAAGGTGATATATCAGTTAATTCACTAGTAAATAATTCTGCAGATCTAATCTGAATGCTGTATACTGAAATGTTAATGTGCTTTTGAGTCTGATGAACTCGCAAGAGTGATGCCAGCATTATGCCAGCAAGTGACAGTAACTGCACTATGATTTTCACATACACATCCAGGGCAAAGAAAAGGGAAAAAAAAAGATGAAAAAGGAAGAAAGGAAGAAAGAAAAAGCAAGAAAGAAAAAGGAAGAAAGAAGAAAACAGCTGCCTTTTCTTTTTTCAACAGGAATAGATAGTACTAAAAGTCTATAGGCACATGAATTATCTTTCTCCTCTTTTTCCTTGTGAACTTTATTAATACTCATCTCTTTTGCTCCTTTAGCTGGCTGAGCATGTGCACTCTAAGCAGGATATGGACCCTATTAGTTCTCCTCCATCTCCTATTACGCACCCTGTCTGCAAAGGCTTGGAGCCTTTGAAAAATACAAGTTTGATGCTAGCTTGGGTTTTTGATACTTGTCAACATACACATAATGATTAAAAGTGCACCATAATTGAAACAAAAATACAAACTCTCTTTGAATTAGTGACCATCACTGTTTTCTAGATCAAGTGTTTCATGGTTAAGACAAAAGAAAGATGATAGAAAAATTGTGAAGAGGATCTGCAAAGTGTATATTGCTTAACAAATCATATTGAATGCTGATTGTCCTCTCACTTAAGCACTGCTACAACCATTGACAGGAACACATATAACGCATACCAACGGGTTCCCATATCACCAGGGGAACAATTAACTTAGAATGCAGTATCTGTGGTGGCCCATCCATTCCTGCACCTTGAATTTGCTTCTTGCAAACACTGCGGTACCAGAAGCATCCCTTTGGAACTTTGCAGAATGAACAGTGGACAGTGGAACAGAAACCTTTTCCAGAAAGGCTTCTTTCTTAAGATGTACACACAGCCCCTGACAGGACAATGTGCTCCCCTACAACAGCATTTGCATTGCATAAGCTATTTCAACAGTTTTTAAACAGGGAGGGAAACACAGTCTGCTTGCCAAACACCAACTGGACACATATAAAATACACTCAGGATTCTGTATAATCACTGTATTTTATAGAGGATTTAGTTTCACACTCCTAATGTGTTCAGAAAAAAATATCAAAAGAGAACACTCCTTCTGGGATCATGTCTTCTACAGTGAGGATTATCACACAGGCAAACAGTGGGTGACTCATATATGCTGTTTTCTGACTCTGGGATAAACTTGGAACATAAATTATGTCAATCTGCTGATATAAATCTTCCAGAAATCATGGTTGTCTTGAGTACATGGAACACTATTTTTCCTAACCACAGGTATATTTGAATTCAAGTAGGCTGTCAAATATATATTTAAAGGTGGAATGTACAAATGAATGTACACTAATTGCTGATGTGATGCATCATATTGCATCAAATATTTTTCATATTGTAAGAGCCAAAAAATTGTCATGCAAATATATAAGGGTGTTTTGAGTAAAAATAACACGTTACAATTAGTGTCTTGAGCTGTGAATAAAGATCTCTCATTTGAAGAAATTATGGTTTAAATATTTTAAATATTTTCAGTTAAAGATTGTTTCCAGGCCAGGATTATATCTCTATTTTTCAGGATATTACTAATGCCAGAAGAGGCATAAGAATTAGGAATCAAATGATTATTAATAAATTGTAATAATATTTGATGACTATAGAATATAGAAAGTATGCAATAAAAATTGGCTAGGAATAAAGATGAAGAAGAAATTGTTTTTGAGGCTGTTTCTTTTGTGCTTTTTGATCATAGGCTAAGTTACAGCCATCTGTCTGTTTCTGCATCTATCTAAATATGTGCCTGAATATATTTTTGGAGATTTATGTCTAATTTTCTGGGCCAGGAGAAAGCCACCTTCACTCTAGATTCATTCACTTGTTAAAACTTCAGATAAAGAGTTCAAGGTCATAAATATACCACATTGTAGAACAGGAACTGTATCACAATTATTTTCCTATGTTGAGAAATATCAGCATGAGGTTTTCTCTGTGATTCAATTAATTTTAAGTGCATTTAGTTCCATCTCTCATGCTTGAGAATATTTTTAAGATATCCCTTTGTTTTAGATCTTCCTGACCACAAATTTTTGTCAAGTGCCAAGAAAGGAAGAATAGGTTTAAAAATGCTGCGTAAATTTTGAGTGCCTGGTACTATATTTCAGATGGCCCAGGGGAAAATTCTCTAATGGATTACTGGGACTAGAATCAGTCCAATCACAAATAAAAATTGATTATTTAAAAAGGAAGAATAACTCTTAATGAATTGTACTAAACAATGATTTTTGGAATTTCAACTTCCACCTGTCTTGTAGAATTTTACTTGGCATCCAAACTTTTCTCTTTGGTATAAAGTAAAGATCAATTCTCTGTTCATAACCAGTCATTTAGTATTAAAGCCTATCATCACCATAGATGAAGCAACAATTTAACATGTTGCAAGCTTTGTCTTTAATTTAGTTGTGTATATCAAACATAACTGAAATTAGAGAAGATTAAAATTTCAATCTTTTTGAAGCCCACCAGTTGGAAACCTTCATGTCTTAGGTATCCAAACCTAAGGAAATAATGTTTTCCATTAAAGAAAATGCTAACATTAGCAAGCAAAAGCCATAACTGACATTGCATCCAAAGTTCTTAGTGATAGAGATTTAGCAGAAATGAGAATTTAATTAGTAAGGCATTCTTCCTCTACAGTTCCAAGCAATACAATTGTTTCTGACTTCAAAGGAAGATACTTTAAAGGACTGGGCACTAGAGGGTCATACAAGACACACAATTAGGTGAATTTACAGTGCACTTACAATGCATTGTGCTGTAATATGTGAAAATTGTGTAACACAGTTGTTTGCAAAATCCACAGCTTAGTGGCAGCCAAGCTCACCAAAATGACACTATTTGACTGTGCTAAACATGCTGAGAAAAGAGTGTTTCAGTGCCAAACCTCACAAAAGAAGAAGCTCCAAGAAAACACATTCTATGGCATATGTGATTATTTTGCTATACAATTTCAGATAATTTGTCAGTGAGATTTAGGCATAAGCAGACCAATGGTTTTTAAAACTTCAGTTTAGAGCTGGTAGAATTACATGTTAAAATGAAGTAAGATAATAATCTGCTTATCTGCAAAGCTCTTTGTTCACTCACTTCTACATAACAGCTTCCTTTCTTGAAAAAAGTCATAGCATCTGAATGTTAGATGCTATTTTTATTTTGTAAAACGAAGCATAATTATTTTGAACATTTGCTAAAAGAGCACTTTCCAGCCTAAGAAAAATATATTGCAGTACTGACATAATATCTACAGATATTATCTCATTCTGAGTCCCACTGCCTCTGCATATATTCAAAATAACATTAACCAGAGATATGAATGACTCACAATTGTGACTCTGGGAGGTAAAAAGATAGGGACCTATCAAAGGCCAGAAAATACTCAAAAAAATAATCCTGTAACCCCTGTGAGGCCATTGGGCAGAGGATGTTATTCCAAGACTCTGTCCCCTTGCTTTGTAACTGTTTTATAGTCCACGTGCCAAAACAACACGAATTTAGTTTTGACATACATGGCCATGTAGTTCCTTGGAAATCATTACTGCTTTTATTTGCGAAATTGGGAAAAATGCCAAATCATGAGTGTAACACCCCAGAACATTTAAATGCTAAGGGTGTCACCAAAATTCCTTTCCTGTAGGTCAGGGCATGGGAGAAATACCAATCAGACATTCTCAAGAGGTCAAAATTACACAAAACTTTGCAAAGTTTGCAAAGTACAGAAAATCAAGGAACTTGGTGATGGATAATACAACATCCAATTCAATATAAGATAATTTTCAAAGCATTAACTTAGTTCATTAACCCTGCCTGCCTGCCTGCGTGCCTGCCTGCTTCCCTCCTTTCCTGCCTTCATGTGGCAGTTGTTTCATATGTACAGCCTTGGCCTGGATTCACTGCTTATATTTACAGTCTGTGTATCACAGTGTATGCTGTTACTTCAACATTTTATACAGCAAAATAGAAATAGAGGTACAAATAAAAGCACCAAATGTGAAGTATAGCCAGAAGGTTTCAACAGAAATAACAGCACGGCTACTTAATCTTTACAGCATTTGAGTCGGTGACTTTGGAATTGACAAGGTTTCTGCTTTGAGCATTTAATTTTGTAATTTAAAGTACAATTCAATACAACATAAAAGGAGGGAATGTCCAATTCAGTTACACACATGAATCTAAAAATTTAAAGTGGTATGAACTGTATTACATCATATTTTTCATTTGAATATATGAGATGCATACCTGCTACATGCATGTAAAAATAGTGGTACTCAGGCAATAATATATTTTGAAGATGTCTGAAAATTAACTAATATTTAATAACACAATTTTTTTAGTTGACAGAACATGATAAAATTTTAAATTCATGTCAATTTCATAACTTATACCAAAATTCAGAAACTGATCAAGGCATATAAGTACAATTCCAAAATAATTCAGAAATAACTGAAAAATCTATTTGGTTGAGGAATCTTTGTCCCGTATATTACAATATTCAGCTTCACACATTAGATTATGCCCCATAGAAGGAGATATTAAATTATATAGACCAGATATGTGAATGAAAAAGTCAAAAGTTTTGAGTGATTTGGAATAAAGAGAGGACCATGACTTTCTTATTGTTATCTGTGTTTGTCTTCAGAATACAACAATTTATCACATTAACTTTTGATTAGTTACACATGTGGTGAAAAATTATAATTCTCAAGCAACATCATAATCCCCACCTCCTTGTTAAAGACAATATTATTACTACATGTGGTTTCATTTATGAACTCCGATGATGTAGTACCTGCTGCAAAAACAAAATGCCTGGACAGTCTTGAAAGGTTTGTCTGCCTTCTATTATGAATATAGAGAGAGATGATTTACTGGAAACAACAAGGCCATAACTTCATGGCAATAATGAAAGAAGAGAATGAGGTAATGTTCCTAGCCTGCTACACCTCACGGTGTCTCCAGTGAGATCTAATCTCCCTGTCTGACCAGATCTATTGTAATATCACTTTAAAAAAAATCATAATAATTGGATTTAATCCTTGATGAAGCTGGTATATAATAAAAAAAAAATCCAAATTGCAGAGAGGCTACTTAGTGAATATTCAACTGACCTACTAGCAGTATGAACTTCACCACAGGTGGAGATGTCCTGGCTATCTGAATCTGTGGCTCCTATGTAACAGAATATCTGGACAGTGCCGGTGCTACAGGGGATAAATGAATTTGCCAGAGGTGAATTAACTGTATCCACTGGCTACACCTACTCTGTGTCAGCTGTTCTGTCTGTGGAGTTTGTTATCCAAAAATCCACCACCTCTCTGATATGGGAAGTAGGTATGGTCCTGTTCAGTTTGATCCTAAAAAAGGATACTCAGAAATACATGGCAACTTGCAAACCAACATTGGTTTAAAGTATTGAATGAAAGTGCTTTGGACTTTGGGACCTTAGACAGATGTATGAGAAGAGACACTATGCAAACATACAGTGCAATACATGCTCTGGAGCACACAGATCCATGCATTTCTGCTCTGTCTTCAGTGTTAGAGGGCATTTAATAACACCAAAAGGTGGACATAAAAGAATGATCAATTAAAAAAATTCTTGCACATGAGGTATATAAAAACTTTGTAACTATATAACAGAGCCTATTGGAGGACAGAAATATCATAGGATTTAAAAAGGATTAGACATTTTTATCCATATCTGGAAGAGTAAGGGCTATAATTTAAGATACAAAGCATTTTGGAAGGGCTATTAAGCCTTGCATTCAAGCCTTATACTATCCTCTGTTAATAAATGCATTACTTCACAGACTTTTGCAGGCAGAGATGCCTGGATCTGATGGTACCCTGATGACACCAGAAATGAAACACTTTCTTCCACTTCAGACCAGTTAGAACATCATGGAACTGAGCAAGGGAAATGGAACAGAGTTGCTTGCTTACAAAAAAGTGCAAAATATAGAGATCTGACACTTTGGACCACTTGAGAGTGGTACTAAGACTTTGGGTCTGAATCGCTTTTGTAATGATGATGTCCCTGAGCACTAGTGTTCCCTTTCCAGTTATATCTTTTCACAGACATCATTCCCATGACATTTGGCTTTAGCATTTTTGCAATGTAGTGTAAAAACAGAGCTAACCAAAATTTAAGAAAACACTCAAAAGGCAAATTCTGCTGCATTATATTTACTTTTCTTTCTGATAGCTAGAAAATTTGTTCATGCCCCTTTTTCATACCGCTGCAAAGAAAAATAGCTGCTACAGAAAACACTTAATTTTCAAAACTTGGCTTAAGTTTTTTAAAAATAAAATGTTTGGTTGCTTATGTAATTTATTCTCCCTGGGCTTTTCCTAGACAAGAAGGTTTTTTTTCTCTCTACAGGTTGTTATAGTCAATTGCCTGACAGAAAGGAGGAAATACAGTCACACAGACATGAAAATTAGTAAAGTATAACTTGTTTTCTAGGTTTGATACCCTTTCCATCTCACTATTCTTACTGTATAGAGGATGGGCACTGTTTTTCTCTGTTGGTGGTAAAAAGCGATTATTTATTTCTTTACACAATCTGCATCTCATCACTGGAACTCAACACAGGAAATGACTGACCTGGGACCAGGCTGGACCATGCTTTTTCTTGCAATCCTGTTATAGGTGTGAAGGTAGAAGGAAGAAACATACTGTGGTGTTCAGTTGTTGGTTTAGGAGTCTAAGCAAGACAACAGATTTTCAAAAGATACAAGAGTGTTTCACCATGCTCTTTGACATATGTTCATGTTCATATATTTTCTCTATAGCACCTATAAAACAACTCTTAATTATATTCCCAAAAACAATTGGAAAAACTGGGATCTTATCATCCCTAATCATCTGTATCAATATTAAAAAATAATGAAATTGTAAAGGTTGGAAAAGACCTTTCAGATCTTCCAGTCCTGCCATATGCTTTAGACTTCCACACTATCTTGGTTGTTTTCCAGGAGAACCTGACCTGTTTGTTGCATAGTGTCATTAGAATGTGATCAACTCTCCATTTAAGTTAACTTTGACATACTCAAGGAAACAAAAATAATCTTACTTTTGGGATAATACCCTGGCCTTAGATCTACTGCACTATGTTAACAGCACATGGCATTGTACTGTTAACTGATCACATTGCTGCTTCATAACTTCTGTATTGCAGAATTAGATAATTTCATTTGATTCTTATAGATATAATAAATGCATGATGATAAAAGTTATATTTAAGAATTATACCACAACTATGCATTGGGGTAGATGAGACTTTTAATATGGATGCCTTATATACAAAGGAAATAATAAAACATAAAGACATCTTCAGTGAATACTGTTTTTGTAGATGATAAACCAGAAGTCACAATAATAAATAAATGTGATATATGGCATTTTGTCAGTTTACAATGCATTCAGATCAAGCTTCCAACTTTAACCTATCAGGGTTAAGATAGTGTGATGGTTAAAATACTAAGGTATTCCTTGGATTCTGTTCCTGCAGCTGTTTCAATCTCTATGATTAAACTGGGGCAAATATTTTAACTCTTCAGTGTTTAATTTCTCCATCTAGAAGACAATACTGAAGTAAATATAATATATATTATATAAATGTCTGTTTTTGATTTGAATACCATAGTAACTGGGAACAAACAAGACGCTGTAGTCATAGTTTCTCAAATCTGCAGTAGCCTTGGCAAAAGCCATGATAGGGAAACAGTCAACAAGGTCTGAATATCTCAACACAAAAATATCCCAGAAAAAAAAGAGAGCATGATAGCAGAAGAAAACAAGGAATTTTCTCCCTGCAAACTAGATAGTATATAAATGCAATTCAAGAGAAAGAGCTGCATTAGTACAAATTTGGGTAGTGTTGACCTACTGGTTGATCATTTGTGCCATGTGGAGGATTTCAATCATCAGAGTTACCAAAGAGGAAACCTTTCATAACTATTTTTATTCTACGCCCCCCTATCCTTCCCCCCCCCCCCCCCCCAAATATGGGCACATTTAACTCACATGTTCAGGCAGTACCTTAGGTGTGCATGTCATCAAATACCTTGCCTGTAGTCAGACTGCTGGAGGAACATGTTCACAGTAAATGTCCTCAGTTTTCTTTCAGTTGCCAGACCAGACTTCCTTATATTCACAGGTACTGATTAGGACAGATTAGAATGTCTTGATGCTTTATTGATTATAACACAAATATAAGAAATAGTGGTCTAATTTTAACTTTTACTGTGGCCTCTGTAGCATGATAAAGACAAAGAGGTGTTTAGAAGAGATTTGTACCACATATATAAATATCCCGCCTGGACATAAATAACAGTTTCCACTGTGCATTTGGTCACAGAACAAAGCCCACATTCCCATCTATCAACTTATTTCATATAAGTGTATAGCTACCAGAAGTGCCTGTGCAGTTAAGGTGCTTGCAGAGCAGTAAATACTGTCAAAAAACTGTTAAGACTAAGGGAAGCCTTTGTGACAACTACTTTGTGGGGGTCTAAGCTTCATTTTCTCCAAGTCCACTGCCAAAATTCATAGGAAATTCTTGAATATAGTGATAGGCAATATTTTGGTATATAGGGAGGGAGTTCCAGTTTACAAGTGAAAAAGGACAGAAAAACCAGAAAACCTTCAGTTTGGTTACAAAAATGCCTTTCCCTTCTTCAGAGTACTTATTGCTTTCTCAGAGATTAGTGCTTTTCTTCCTAGTGATGCTCAATGCAGATAAGACTTCATGGTGCAGATTCTGAAACTCACTCTGCTGGTGAACTAACCCATGGATTTTACTTTATACAAGATTATAGCAAATTACCTGATTTTTAAATACCTCTGACCAAGTATCACCTCAGTGGCCCCAGTATCAATACCAAATAATATCCTTTATGTTGGTGATTACAGCATAGAATTTGCAAAGGAATTTTAGAGTGGCAACAGTAAACTGAGTTAGCTATTCAAACACCATATTTGAAAATGAACTTGATTTCTATTGGTACCTGTGTTTCTGTTGCCTTCTATACATGTCATAAGTAACAGAAATGTTTCTATACCTTTTTTAATAAACATTCAATATGTATGTCTTGCACATTATAGCTTCAGTTATGTAAACTTAAATCTGACAGGCAAAACTCAGGCAAATCATCAGGCAAAACTCATATCAAATTATTGCATAATATTAAAAATATTTTCCTGATAATTTAAATTTACTTATTTCTTCTCATATTAAATACAAGCAAGAATTGTTGCAGTTTTGTGGTTGTAAGACTGTGTGCAGGCCAGTATTGTGAAAGGTTACAAGAGCCTGGTGCTTTAATGGGACTGGCAGATGTGTATTCCTCTGACTGTGTGTGATAGACATAATGCATATCCAAGGTACAGTAAAAATCTGTGTCAGATACAAATGGATCATATTAAAACAAAGATGCTGTTTTTCAAATGTGAAAGGATTTACTTCCCAATTTTGCACTGACCAAAACTTCTATGAGAGTCAGGTACAGAATCTGAAAATAATACACCCACATAAATGTAAATCTAGCAGAGAGAATATGCAAAATAAATAACTCTTAGTTGAGTACAGTTCTCCAAAATAGATTAAAGGATCAGATCACCTAGTTCCTCAGGACAGCTTCTAAAATATGAAATACCCTGGTATTCACTGTCAGTACATATCTTGATGGAAGCATCTTAAAAAAGGGGAACTCTAACTGATCAATCCCTCTGGAAGAGTACATAAAAGTCACGGAAACAATTTAAAAAATAGTAATATAAGAATAGGTTATTTACAAGTCAGTCTCTGACCAAAGGCCAAATCTCCATCTGCTGATGTGGAGTGGCAGTTCTTTAAACCTTAGGCTAACATGTAAACTCTGAAGCTTTAAATAATTCTCCTTTGAAATGGGGAGTTTAAAACCCTTAGTGAAGCATGCATATGCAGCCTTCACACTGAAATCCAAGTCAGAATTGCTTGATCTGCAAAGAATTTTGTATTGCACACTGGGGTGTAACATACACTAAAGGATCTATATGATTCACCTCACCTCCCCACATAACCTATTTATTTAATCTTTTCATTTAGCAAAATCTAAAAGATCACTTGTAAAGATAACAGGGAAAAAAGACAGAATCTAGAAAATGGAATTTTTTGCTTTAGGAGTAAACAGAGGGTGGCTAAATCTGATTGTTTATCCCCAATTTTATAACAGCTTTGCCATAGGCCTGTTTACAGATCTTCTCTCCTGTCATTGGCATGAGCCAAAAAGTCTCCATTTGAATAAGCATATGTCCCAGAAACAAGTCCTAGGGGTTCTCAGTGCAAACAATGTCTCAGCCCCTGTAAATGGGACTAAATGGCAAAAATGACTGATGCAAACCATGAAAAGTAAGATATTAAACATAGACATGGAGAATAGGACGGGCAGTTTACTATACAGACATCTATTATCCTTTTCCAGCTTAGGGTTCATATTCTGTCAGAAAGCCCTGTTGATGTACAATTCAGTTGGAATATACATATACTGTTTTATATGGTTTCTTCTTTGCATTCAATAGCAAATATATTTGGCAACTAATGGACTGCTAATGCAAAAGCCCCTTCCACTCCTGTAATTATCAAGTGAAAAAATTGCAGGACTTTATTTTCAATTGATGGGAAATATCCAAATAGATCACCTTTTATCACTGGAAGAATATGCTATCACCTTAGAGGTGGATCAGTTGTTCCTCATCTTCAAGCATAATCTATAGTTTTACCCAGCCTATAGCTCATCTTAGATCTGACCACAAAGCTGACAAGAGATGGGACAGTTATTGTCCAGTTGCAACTGCACCCAGCGCTGCTGAGCTGTGCTGTGCTAGAACAACTTCATGCTGATTATGCAACAGCAGCAAATAAATAAGTGAAGCCAAACCTGATATCACCATTCTGCATTTAACCCTGTTTCCAATTATGGAAGCCACCACATTAGCTCAGCTCTTGTACAATACAATGTTATAGAAGCATTGAGTGTGTGATGCATGTGGGTAGGTGAATACCAGGAATTCAGAATGCTCTTGATTTCAGTCCAGGTTATTTTGCCTATGGCATCCTTTGCTAGTGGTGCTGAAGCTGTCCTACTGTTGGCAGCACCAGAGTTAGGAATACTCCCTGTGCCCAGTAATGCTGCATAAAAAAATTAAGGATTGAATGAAAAAAAAAGTCAGGAAAGGGGCTTTATACCCCTTGGCATTCCCTCCAATGGGTGACAAATTAGTTTAAAAAGAAGAGCCAGGAGAAAAAAGATCAAAACCAGTGACAGGCTGCAACTGACTGGAATTCAGCAAGGCTCAGGGGTAAGAATGAGATAGCTGTAAACTACCTTTGCTGCTCTCTTAATTTAGTGCCGATCTTGTTCCAGTTTAAATTGGAGAATCATGACGGCTGCTCTGAGTTATAGGGTCTGCCAGCATTCTCAGGAGGTTTTCTTCTTTCTGCTGTTTGTGAAGTGAAAGTCATGCAAGGAAAGTACCTTGTGTCAATCACAGACTGGGATTTCTTTGATGCTGGCGTTTACTGAAAGTTCTATACTGTTTTAATATTTCACAGCTAACTTGTGACAGTGGCAATAGCAATTAAATTAAAGCACATAAAGTGTTTTCTTCAGATGTACTTTATAAATCCCAGTCCTTCTATACATCTCTTAACAATTTTTCCATCGAAATGCCAAAGACATGATTAAATAAAGGTGTCGGGTAAAACTCTTTATGCTGATGAATTTGATCCTGAGCACTCTATTTTTACTCAGAACAAGCACTAAGCAATTAATTCTTAGACATGACTTATGCCACTGGCAACTAAAACAGGGTCTGGCACGAGAATTTTTGAGAATAGAAAAATGCAATGTCTAGCAAAGTGTTACCACATTATGCTACTTTTGATCCAATAAAAATAGGAATTATATAAGTGAAATGGATGAAGAAGGGAAAGAATAACAGATATGAAAGTAAAGGCTGGTCATCACATTCTTCTGTTGACCTCTGTATAATTTTTTTCTGATAATTTATAGTCTGCTTACTCATTGCCCTACTAATTTGATTATCATTGGTACATGCAGATGAAATACAGCTTGCCCTTTGCTTATTTAATCCTATGACTTGTTTTAGCAATGAAATCAGTTCATTATCCTGTTTCAGGATTATACTCTAATTCAAAAAATCAGTGAAGCATACAGAAGGGTCCTAAAGCCTCTGTGGTTTTAGGTGTATTCAAAAGGCAATGATTTCGGTGTGGCTTAAATATGTGGTTCAGTGTGTTTCAATATTAAGGATATTGTCAGGAGAGTGCCAGGATCCATATGTTATAAATTGGATGCTGCAGTTTGAGTAGTTGTGCACCAGCATATCCTCTAAGCAGGTTTCAGTTCTATCTTCTCCACTTCCAACAGCAAGAAAGATGTGTTGTCTGGTTGTTGGCATGAAAATTGAATTAGAGGATTTATCTTTGATGTTACTGGTAATTCCCAGATCTAAAATTTTAGACTTTTTTTTTTTAATTAAAGATATAGATTTTGTTAAATCACAGGAAATGTTTTTTAATTTTTTCACAGGATTGTTTGTGGAGGAAGGATGATCTGGAAATCACTATCTTATTTGTGCAGTTGTTTTCTTTTAGAGATGAAAAAAAATACACTTAATTCACCAAACCCTTGTGAAAGGCTCTAAGAGAGTCAGTCTTCTGGATTTTCTGCTTATGTTTCTTATAGAAATAATTATCCTTTATGCTTATATAGCACCATATATGTGAGGAAGTATAAAAAGGAAAGAAAAGCAGATTCTTGAGATTTTGACAGAAGAAACCATAGGAATTCTCATGGGATTCTGAGTGTTGCTGAACAGGAATAGAAAATAAAAAGAGTGAGAAGATATTTTTTCAGGTTCTGCATCTTAGCAAAAAGAGGAGTTCTCTGGGGGCCTTCTCTGAAACTTGTCACAAAATTGAGATCTAGTCATCCTAGGCTAATGACAGTCATCAATGAAAGCTGATTTTCTTTCAACTGGAAGGTTGAAGAAATAGCTAAAAGCAAGAGTGGAAAGATATCTTATTTTTTATTTTCAGATTTTTGGTTTGCTCTTACCCGATGATGATAATTTTGCAGAAAGTATTCAATTGATGCTATATAAGAGAATTCACAAGGGCGAGCAATCTGTCATGATTATGATAGTTCCAGGCAAATCTATGAGACTGAAAAAAGAAATAATAATTTTTAGGATTCCCACTTAGATGATAAGGAAACTCATGGTTTCTTGGATGTTCTACCTCTCTTTTGATGCCATTACAAACACAATTTCTATGTTGACATAGCATAAGAAAAATTTTCCCTTTCCCAAAATTTCTAAGTATAATTTCAGAACCCAGTAATTAATTACCTCAGATTTTACAATTAAAATAATTCAAACAACAGGCATTGGAAAATTGGTACTGCATCATTTGAAAACAATTCAGTTTGTGTATTCTACAACAGGTTTCAGATTTTTTAAACATAGTGACTGCTATCACAAGTATAACAAATTTAATTTCCTTACTTAACCATCACTCATTCCTAGAAGTATTCTATTTTAACTCCACTAATTTTAGGTTTTCATAATGCAAAAGAATTTGAAAAACAAGTAAAATGAGCAATTAAAATCTGAGCACTATTCTGAAGGACCTGGTTGTAAAGTAATATTCATGTACTAATCTGTATTTAATTTATAAATATTGTCATACAATCACATTTAGTGTCATATAATAGTCAAATAAACACCCTAAGTTTTGTTTATGAGACAATTAAAAAAAATGAAGTTAAAAGGAATTGATACACTATTCCAGTTATTCTACAACTGGCTGTATATAATACAAAACATACGGTGCCTTAAAAAGCATCAAACAAGCTCCACCTGCAAAATACATAATGCTTGATTCTTCCAAGGTTAGCACTGCCCCAACTGATGAAGACCTAAATCAAGATGTGAAATTAGACTTTAGGTTTGAGTTGCAAGCTTTGAAACAATGAAAAAAATTTTTGTTTGAGACATCAGTGTCTTTATCCAGTATCACTAAGAAGGACTTTGTCCAGTCTACTTGATGTGGTGTAAATTCTCTCTAGTACACCACTTTTAGGTATAAACACAGAGCTCTGAAGTAGATATGCTTTGATGAATTACCCCTCCTTTATTTTGTTTGTGCACAAAAGTGTGTGAGACTTGAGTAAGATCCTCAAGGATATTGCTTTATCAGGCATGTGCACCTTTACCTTCTACAACTCTGGAAGAAAGCAGTCATGCAGACCTCCAGTGAGAGTAATGCATGCTCACCTCAAAAGCCTAAATGTCCACCATTTAGTCACTGTCTTTTTTTTTCAATTTTGCAATTTTAGTAAGCTGCCCCTCTTAATTCCTTTTTTTCTTTTCCTAATACCAAACTCAACCATCAGCAAGATCAAATTATCAGTCAGTCAAGGGAATTGGCTTTCAGCTCCACTGAAGTGCCTAACCTCCTTCTCACCCATTTCTGCTGGGCTTTTTTGGCCTCTGAAGGTGTGAGCTGTCATGGGATGGAAAGGCTGATGTGATCATAGGCTTTACTGGGCATCTGTTGGAGAGAACCAAGCAAATTTTCACACATACTACATCATGTTGATGTGTGTATGAAATAGAGGGTCATTTACCCCTCCACCACTCTTGTCTCTTCCAGTTTCTTTGCTCCTGGTCCTATCCCTTGACGGGTTCAGATCCTCAGCCTGCTTGCATGTGAGTCTTTGTTTCTTTCCATGTTTAACTTCATTGCATGATGGCATTTTCCTAGAGCTGTGAAGAAGGACATTGATGTACAGGTCACTACCACACTACCAAAAAATGCAGATCTCAGCATGCCTGTCCTTTTGCTCCATATATAAATGAACTAATGTTTTGAGAACTGCCATTGCAAAATGGGTTTTGTTGATCTCTGACGTTTACCTTAATGCAAATGATGACCTGTGAGTATGGAAACCCAGATTAAATTCTGAGATGCCTGAGTACTTGGGACTCCAAATAGTAATAGCAGAAAAAGAAGGGCCATCAGGACAAATAATAGTAATTAACAACAACATTACAACAAAACTCATCTCTTTTGTACCCTTTTTTTTCCTATTCCTTAGAGCACTGTACGTGCATGGGTTTAACTAGCAAAGTGTCAGCAGCACGCTGTTCTTACCTGGCCAGGATTTGGTTGTGAAAAGTCAGGATAAATTACAACCCTGACATGATCAGTTCCCTCAGTCATAGGAGTTGAGGAGAACTTTCTGACACAGACATGTTGGAGAGAGGGACAAGTGTGGTGAGGAAATACTGAGATGATAGCATGCTGGATTATGCAATAGTATGCTCTGATTTAGGGATGATGAATACAAGTGTTCTATTTCTGTGTAAATGAAGTTGACCCATGAACCCAACACTGAGCTTCAAAAAAGCAGTGAGGTGTTTTAAGGGCAGGCAGTGTCTCCTTTCTGTGTGCAGATACCCTGGGCTTTATTAATTCCCATGAATAGGTGGAGTGCTGTTGGGTCTCCTCATATTTTACTGTCATTTCTGCATATCTGTTAAGCCTCCTCAAATTTTACAGTCATTTCTGCATGTCTCTTTCACCTCACCAGACGCAGCATTTCAAAACCTGGTGTTTCAGAACTGGAAGTACTATTTCAATATTATTTCACCCACACTTCAGCATCATTACTGGAACCCATTTCATAGGCTTGGGTGTTTTTGGAATTAATATGTGCATTGCAGAAGTTATAGAAAGAATTCAGGTGTGCAATCTGAATAGCAAGAAGCACAGAAGACCTTCAGATGCACACATCTCAAAGGAATCAGGAAAGTAATTTTCCAATGTCATCAAGCAAATGTTCTCCTTAGTATTGTACTAGGGTCTTAAAATTGCAGGACCTGAGGTCTTCTGACGAGTGACATTGACCCCAAAAGCAACAAAATCAGTCCCTTTCATCCTGTTCTCCAGATCATAGGAAAACTTATGGTTTGACTCCCAGAGTTAGGAAAGAGATGTCAAATTTTCTGAAAATGACATTGGTTTTTTAAAGCTAAACCTACCTAAGATACTTGTGCAAAACTCCAAATCACAGAGAGGTACTCTTTTCCACAGTTAAAATCAATTGTTTAAGGCATGTTTAGAAGAGTGTTATTTTTCCTCCCAACACAGACATAAGAGATAGCAAGTACATTTGGCAAGACCTGAACCCTTTCTACCATGCTTTCACAAACATGAGACACTTTTGAAAGAAATGCTGCCTACTAGCAAGGGCCAACAAGAAAAAGGCATTTCTCAGGCATCAGACCAAAGAGAAGAAAAATATAACAGATTCCCTTTCAAAACTTGTCTGGAAAAAACCCAATTTTTTAATATGAATAAGTATCTACTGAACCCAAAGATGAAATGAAAATTTTAGGTACCCTGAATAGAAGAAAAAGAATAGATCAGCTAAAAATTGATTTAAAAAAAGAAAGAAAATTATACTAAAATATCTTTCAAAAGCCATATGAGTCCCTGACAAAAAGAACAGAATTAGTTAAAATGAATAATCTAATAAATAAATAATGATGGTACCCCAAGGTTATCTGTTTATCAGATTTCTATTGTAAATTATCATTCTTCTCCCTATACCACAGCAAGTCTTTCTCAATGTTTTAAGCAATTTCTTTCAGCTGATAAGTGACGTCCCATTTTTCTATATCCCAGTATTTCCTCATATTTCTGCCATAGCTTTGTAGTGCAACAGTCAGGAGTTAGAACAGCACTTTGAAAATGTACAGATTCCTTTCTCATTTTTAGAACTTTTTTTTAAAAACAAAATTTTGATAATTTCAGGTCAGCAACAGTGAGCCTTTGAATGGCAAATTCAAAAGCCAGACCTGTAAAAATGATGCACTTGACAAGAAAATCCATATATTGTCATTTTACGTGTATATATACTTAATAGTAACAACAACAATAATAATATATGTATTATTAAGCATTATGACATGTATGTATCTGCATGACTGTTAATTCCTAGTTGCTTTCACACCATTTGCATGCTGGTTTTATCCACATTGGAAAACAGTCCAGAATTATAAGGAGGTTGATGGTTCCAGCCCTCTCTGCCTGCACAAACCACCTGGTGTTTTTTACAGATGATGATGTGACCACATCCTGCCAGAGAATCTAATAATTTCTTTTCTTCTCCTTGGGGTGACCATTATGTCCAGCAGGTTTTATACAAAATGAGTCATTAATTAAACCTGGATTCTTTGCTGGTGGCCTATTGCAGGGCTGTGGTCTATTCCTGCTTGTTCTGCTCCTGAAAATAATATTTTGGGGGATTTCAGGCAATGTTATTTTTGTGATTTCACATTTTCTTCACTATTACTTCTGCCACAAGTTTTCCTCTAGGAGACAGAAAGGGAAAGGCTCGGTGAAGAAAAACACAGCCACCTCCAAAGTGCTAAAACTGCAATAAACCCATCATCTCTAACAACAGCGGCATGAAAAGATAAAACCCAGGCTGCCAAGAATGTAGTAACCACCCATTCACTTTTAAATGCTCTCCACACTTCAATGCACAGACCTAATTACTTTTCTGCATTCCCAAATCCACTTTGCAGGGCTGCAATCAGAAACCTGGTGTTAAAATATTTTAGACTCTAAGGATCAAGACTAATTATGGGCCTAAGCTGCACCTCTTGGTTTCCTTATGAAGCGGCCTGCCCCTCCCCCATCCACTCCACCCCCTTCCCTTCTTTTGGGATGTTTAAAAGCATGCTTCACTAGAAGAAAGGCTGTCCAGTCTCAGCCGGGGGTGAAGTAAAGAGAGAATAAAACAAAAAGCTACTCAGTCCAATTCAGTAAGCTTCAATGAAGCTGGTATATTTAATGTGGGCCCAGGGTTTGCCTACAGAATTGTGACAGAATACAATATTCTCAACAAAAAAAGATGTGTTTAAAGTCAGGCAAGGCCCCATAAGGCTGTTGTTGGTGTTTAAGCAGTACACCGAGGTATTTAGCTCTAAGGGTTTCTAAACATTCCAGCTGAGAATAAAACCACAGCTTTACAGTAGCTTCTTAAAGGTTTGGGGGGCTGGGAATGTTCCCTCCCCCTTGCATTGAAAAGTCAATAAACAGTAGGAAAGATCATGTCATAACAAGGATGAAGCCACCTATTACAGGCTATAGTGATGGCTAATGGTGCTATCAGAAGGACTAATCCCATATAGTAAATGCTGTAATTATTAAAATTATATTATGATTATTATAATGTCCAGGCATGGGGCATTTTTCATTTTGTGCAGCATGAATCCGCTGCCTATTCATTCACTCTTCCTATGTCTGCTGTCGGCCAAAATACAGAATTATTAGATAATGACATCAGCATTGCAGGTAGCAGCCAGCACTCTAAGCATGTCTTCTGTTACATGTATTTTATATTTTCTGGCATTTACCAAGCTGCTTTAGGTTACTTTGTCTGGAGCTCCAGTCCTAAAAGCTTTTATTCATGATAAATCATTATGTGCAAAAGTTGACACAAGTATTTTTCCTCATGAAATACTTTTAGATCCACTTACTAAATAACAGTAATAACATCATAATCATCATCAATGACGGCAACAGTAATAATAAACAAAGACTATTTACTTATTGCAATATTGGTGGTGAGCCTCTGTCAAGGACCTTCATGGGAAAAAACACCAAGGCAATATTTAGTTCTCTGATGTCTCACTCTCTTTACACAATTCAGGATAGGCTCAGATTATTGCAAATCACATAGTTATGGGCACATAAATATTTTAAACCCTAGTCCAGTTTAGGGCAATCAGAATTAAATAGTCACCCTCAGCTACTGATATGAGGGAAAGGGTTAAAACAAAAGGATGTTAAGAGTCAATAGCTCACATGAAGGTTTAAGAAAAATAATAAGGGAATTAGCAGAGACTATGCACATTGGTTTACAACTATCAGTTAACCTTCCTTGTTAGATAGGTAATTTAGACCACTCAGTAGCATCAAATATAAGAGAAAAAGGTGACCAAAACAATAATTATTGTCACAGAACTCAAAGGCTTAAACCCATAATTCCTAAGAAATAAAAACAGAGTTCTTTTCATAGTATATGCTTCATCTAAAGACTGCAATAAGAGCTAGGCCCTAGCTGCGACCCTTTACTCTTCAAGGTAGAAAAGTAGGTTAAAGAAAATAATGGCAATAATCACAGGGCCTTTCTACATAAAACACCTCTGAGTGGAGGTCAAAGATCAAACACTTAGGGCACTACCTGCGTCACACAAAGATCTCTTCCACAATAGAAATGAAGTACAAGACTGGCTGGAAACAGCAAGAAGACTAATCAATTCTAGAATTATTAGGGAAAAAAGAGACAAAAAAGCAACAAAAAAAGCGGATTTTAAAAGTCTGGATGATATTAAAAAAAAGTGTGACCATTCTCTTCTCAATTTTTTGGAAAAATAAGTCTGAGGATTTCCTGCCCTTTGCACAGAGCTTCTACCATGAATGAATGTTAAATATTTCCATTTCATTTTCATCCCCACCTATCAGCTACATTCTTTTGCACTGTGAAATTGTCCTTACATATATTTTTGTACCAGTTTGGGCACTTTTACAGAGAACCGAAGATGCTATTTGCTCAGTATTATATTCTTGATTTTCATTGCTGTTAAGGTTTTGGACGATTTTTGCACCATAGTGAGTAAGATCCCCACTCTGAACTTGTGTGAGTTATAGGAAAAGATTTGACATTAAGAATCATGAAATGAAACACACTTCTGCCTTCCTCCTTCACTTTGTTTGAGAGTTCAAAGGTAGATTGCATTTAAGAGCTCTCCAGACTTGCTGCATAATTTTTCAAGGATTTCACAATAAAGATATTCCTTAGTTTTCGCTTCAGAAGATTAAAGGTTGAATCCAGTTGCCCAATTGAAAGAATTCCTTGTTTTGCAACCAGTTTTAAGGCTACATTTTACATGCCAACACCACTCTGTTGACTTCACCAGTCAGGTAAAGACTTTCTGCTTTGCTTAAGGCTGGGCATATGTAAAGATTTTATTGGAATCAGAACACACTGCTCAGCAGTGAGCAGGAGTCAGTGCCAGCAAAGCAGAGGGGACTGCTTCATGAATGCACTGCACGCATGCACAACGAGGTTACTTGCCTGGTTCATTTGTTTGCCTTTGGTCTTTAAGTTACAGTTGTCTAGGTATGTATTTATTTCCCCCTGACAACTCTTGAGACAGAATGGCGATGTTTATCTGCTCTACAAGCTGGGTGGTGAACTTCTACTTCATCCTTAAATTTTGCTATGAGATATAAAACTTATGTGTAAAGAAATTCAAACAGTGTTCTCAAGTACAGAGGACTGGCCATTAGCATGATGCTTTTGCTTTTACTGAAAAGGTTACCACAAATATCGTATTTAAGACATAACAATGATAAATAAAAACAACATGTAGTATTAATTGACCTAACTTCTCAATAGATAGCAGAAGGTAAAATTTAAAACATAAAATTTACCAATATAATTAACAATTTATTAATTATTCATTATTAATTTATTTAATAATTAATTGCCAATCAATCATTAATTATTAATACTTTCTGGCACTAGAGTGTGGCACTATTTTATGGGAAACTTTAAAAGATAGATATACTTCCTATTCTCTAAAATGAAACAAAACAATAGGTGTATATTGTATACTTTTTTTTCTTCAATGGTAGTAGTGACAAAGGACTTCCCTCATTCTTTGCTGCAACTATGAAGCAGTCAAGAACTCCTTGGATGTCTGAACATTTTATATCATATAATCTAATAATTCACTATAGCATCAGGTCACAGAAGACCGATTCATCTATCTGACGCATTCAGCTATCTATAAGATACATACTAACTCTTATGCTCATACTGTATAGACAACATTCTATAAAATCTGAAGGAAACTATGACTTGGCTTTATTTTTTCTAATGGATCAGAGAGGTTATAAGGGTGGAAGGCAGAATCATAGGTGCATTGTTCTTATAATATTTATTATGTTGGGTGCTGAACTACCTCTCCAAGTTTCTTAAGATAGACCAAAAGCATCTGAGACAAGAATATGATTTTTTTTTTGTATTTTTGCAATATTGCTGTCTAAATTTTCATCATATACAGGTCTTAAATTACCCTCTAATGTATGTCACCACACATATATCCCTTATATTTAATTGCCTTTTATATGTTTAAGGCAAATATTTGCTTTCACTGTCAGACATCAGAATTCACTTCCTTGTGATGTAATTTCAGTTAGCAATTATTGTCTAATTGACTCCTCAGAAAAAAAAATAGCTTCAGTAGCCATTGTTCTACGAGGTATAATGACAACTACATCAGCCTATTGTTTAAGATCTTGGTCAGCTACCAGAAGGTCACTGAGGCTCATACTATTGATGTGATCTGACTGAGCATGAAGTCAAAATTATAGTTGCACAATGATGGTGGTGTTTTGAGTTGCAATGTTTGCAATTAGCCACAATGTGACCTTCCTGTTTTGTCCCTTAAAAGAGGAGTTATGCTGGTGATTATTATTCCTGGCATTGCTGTAGTTTACTAGTTTTGTCAGGTTTATTTTATATTTAGTTATTTGTCACATGAGGATTATGTGGCAATTCATGGAGTATGTGCCACACATTTTTTATTGCAGCAGATGTTCCTGAAATAGATGTAAGCATCTCTGCAAAAAAGCAGCCCCTCTGTGCCAGATTCCAGCTTGTGCTAATGTGAGAATCCAGTAGGCTGAGAGAAAAAGTATAAAGAACCTTTATTCATTGCTGCTGCAATGACAGTTTCTGAGTTTTTCAAATGCACTACAAATAGCAGTAAGTTGCAAAGAGAACAGGGGTGGACAAGGCCACATCTTTGGTTTGCCCCTCTGTCTGCCTAGGTATACTCCAGAGCTGGCACAGCTGGTGCCACTTAGTTATGCAGTGCAATCTCTTCCTGAATGTAACTTAACATTTTGTTAAAATTAAAATTATATACTATAAAGTACTTTTGTCCAATATGTGTAATCTTCAACAGGTGGCCACATTTCCCCCCCAAACTGACTCGCTTGGAGCGTGTTGAAAAGTACCCGACTCTGTGAACTGACATCTTCTCCTGCCATATTTCATTCTGTTATTCTCCTGCAGACTGCAAGGTCATGAAAATCATTCATTTTTTATTTTCCCTCTGTATTCAAGATGCCACCAAAGCATCTGTAATCAGCACATACCTTTTTTTTTTCTCTAAACTTAAATGAGAGATTTAGGTAAATTTGTTCTTAAGAAATAACCTTGGGAAACTTCAGTGACCATTTTCCCCCAAATTAATAATTTACTTTAAACCATTTTACTAGTTGAACTTAACAGAGATCAGTTTTTCTTGCACACCAGTCCCTGCCCCTCCAGATTCACCAATGATTTTTACATGTCACACTATCAGATAGGTTATTGAAGCCTTGCTAATGATTTCTCTGATTTCTTTGCTCCAAGAGAGTCAGTTGTCTTTTCCAAAAGATCTGTCTGGAATTAACTTTTTTCGGTTATTCAAACTGCACACTTTTTCATTCATACTTTTTCACACTTTTTTTCACTAGTTTGCTGGGTGGGCTAGTAGAACTGGTATGACTAGTAGAGTTGATAGGGCTAGTAGTTTAGTAGGTTTTGCTATAACCACTTCTGACTGGGGAGGTAAAAAACGAGTTTGAAATTCAAGGGAAGTTTTAAAGATGAAATCAAGCTCATGACCCTGAGCATATAATTCATTTGTCCCCCATGTCCTTTAAGTGAGAGCAGAAGCACAAACTTTTCTAATTTTACATTCAGCTGTGCTCCCCTGGTTTTCATGTTCTGCTGCTTTAGTGTTTACTAGCTTCCTGGCAGGTTTTCAACATCTTCTGGGAAATGCTGTCTTTTTCTGCAATGATTTGAAAGTACTGTCCTATGGCATATGTTGCTATTTTTAGAATATTTTTAGCTACAGAAAACTTGAGGTTTTTGGACCAACAATATAATTTTCTGTGTCTGTCTGGAAATCCTGAGCATCCCAAATCAAACCACTGATATCACTAACTCAAGGTGTGTTTTAGAAAAGTCAGGTGATGAACAGCAGGCTTAAACAGGTTTAAACTTCCACATACCATCCAAATTTAAGCTTTTTTAAGAATTAGAGCTGATGTTGGACAAGTTTTTATTTCATAGATATCCAGCTAGGCAGGACAGGCTGAAAATGGAATGCAAATGAATGTAAATTACAAAGTAAGAGGAGTAAACAGAGCAGGATGTTATACTGGGTAACTATGGGATAAGATGTTTCACCAAGAGTTCGGCAATGGATCACAAGGTCTTTTTGTAACCAATTATTTCTGTAGAGCGTCTGTGAGTTTTAACAAATTTTAAATACACAACTGGAGAAGCAGTGGCAGCCCATGTATATCCACAGTAGATTCCCGGACAGTCAGCAACAAATATTCTTCAAAAAGAAAGCATTCCTGCCAGAGACAAGCTGCACTTGAACTATTACTAATCTCAGCAACAAAGGATGATATCTTTAGGGTAGAAATTCTGCCAGTGAGACTCACGAGATAAAGAGGTAATAGCCATGTATTGTGTGACAAACAAGCTCGGGTTGGAAAGCAGCAATGATACAACCCTCTTTGGCAGCACGGGAGGCAGAGAAATTACATTCTTCCTGTTGTCACTTAAGGTTTTGCATTACTTTACTCATGTTTGCTAGGATATACACAAGCCTATGCCAATTAAGACAAACAGGTGTTTTCTAAACTATTGTAGCATTTTCTAATGAGTTTATTAACGATTCACTGCTAGTTCTCCAGTTATTGCTTGAGTACAGTGCATTTCATTTTTGACTGCTAAATTATTCATACTCAAGTGCACTTCCCATATCTACCCCTGGCTTATGATATTTCTCTTTTGTCTTTGGATCAACAAGTTCCAGGCAGATGGTCCAGGTACATTTGCATATAATTTTGCACAGGTTTGGTATTGCCATGCACAAAGAGCTACCCTTACAAATGCCTTTCCTCTGCAACCTCTGTGAAGGAAAACTTTCAAACTACATTCAGAAAAACAATGAAATTCACCTTTTTAATTTCATTTGGATACTTGTATGTTGGGATTTGATATCAATTGCAGATGCTCAGCAATTCTGAAAAAAACAGGTAAATTATGGAGCATTGAATTACTGGAATTATAAAAGTTCCAAAGAGATACCTGTAGACTGCTTGTGGAGCCAGCTACAAAACAACTGTTATAATGAAACCTTAAATATAAAGGGATATTGTGTTTATTGTATTAAACAAAACATAGGCAGCAGATTGGAACCTCTTCTGGTACACAATGCTCCATGAAAGTTACTACATCTACACACTGATGTGTATTGCTTTTGAGAGCTGAGGACGACTTTCTGTGAGGTGCTCTCACTTGTAACTCTGTGCCACTCCAGTTGTTTACAGAAACCATGTAGGCAAGTGATCCAGTGTGTTTCAGTGAGTCACTGCAAGAAAAAGTCAAACTCTTCCCAAGCTCATGCATGCTACCATTCTTACTCCCTTTGGAATACCATGGAACCAGATCTTCCCAAATTTGGTTAGGAAACAACAATATTTCCCAAAGCAGATCTGCCCGTCTAGACAGAAAAAAAGTTCACCACCACATGCCACACTGTTTTCTAATTTCAAGACATATGGAGTCCTCTATATGGCTGCTTAACCATGTCAGGCTGCAGCACCAAGTGACCTCATGAATATACAGGAATTCCATGCTGTCGTTAAGATGTTCAAAGCCCTGAGATAAACTGTTCCCATATGGCTTCCATGAGCTCAGAAAACTCTAGTCCTAAAAGATCTTGGCCAAAAGCTAACCCTTCCTCTGCCTAAGATGAGAATGCTCATGGGTAAATTGCTGTGACAAATAATTCAGATTCAAATCATTCATCTTTTCTGATCTGGCTTACTTCAAAGGGTTTCCAACCATAGTGGGCTGAGAATGCCCCTTGTCTCCACTGACATGGGCTGAAAGCAGCAGCAGCAGCATATTTGTCACATCAGAGTGACTGTTTTCCCAGCCAGTGACTTATGGGAAATGGGCTAAGCTCTTGGGAAGCTGCTGAAGGACGTAGGTGCTCACTCAGCCTAGACTCGAAAGGGTGAAGGAGTTCAGCACTCTACAACTATTTTTTTCCTTAATTTTTGTTGTTGTTGTTGTCATTTTCCGGATTAATTATTCATATCTGATAGTGGACAGGACAAAGAACACTGGCCTTTAATTGCACTCATTTTTTATCTGATGGTTTGTATAGGAAATGATGGTACAAAAGGGATTCCTTTATATTGGGACAATGCTGGCACTGATTTGCATAGAGACCTTGCCAGCCTTTCCATTTTCACACAGTTTTTAGGCTGATTTTCAAGAAGGGTGAGTATCACAAGTCTCATTTTTAGGTTTTTAAAATAAATTTTCTTACCTGCACACAGGGGCCATTTGCAGAACAAGCACCCATCTCCTATATTTCATGTGCAACCTTGGGGGCTTCCAGCAAGGTAAATCTCATGCTGGGATGAGCTATCTAGCACAAGATGCTACACTTGCTTCATTCCACTAACAAATTGGCCTCTGCCTGCTGAACACTGCCTAACATGACTTATTATACCTTCCTCATCAGCAGAAAGACTCATCACTGGGATAAAGGTGAATTGCCTGGAGACAAAGTTAGAATGAATTTTTTGCAGTCCCATCCCACCAAGCATTCAAACCACTTTGTCCTGGGGAGAAAACACCTTTAATGATCATATATATATATATGCTTATAAAGCCAGAGCAGATTCTCCCTGCAAATCTGCTCCAGGTGAATGTGTCAAATCAGGTAAACCAGAGTAAAGTGTGTTGTTTCTCCTACCTTTTATTCACTATGAATACAATCATCCAGGTGCAGAAGAGGTATGGAACACCACTGAGGTGGTCTGGAGATGCTGCTCCCCATGTCTATTAGCCTCTATGGAGTCAGATATGCATAGCATGATGTAATACATACTGAAGCATGCAGATATTTAAATTCACATATAGCAGTAGGTTATGTGGGAAGAGCAAGAGGGGGAAGTAAACAAATTTATGCTTGTATGTGGCTTCTGGTCCAGAACAACATCAAGATACTTCCAGTCAGTGTCAGTTTTCATTTGAAGAGTTGCTTTCTATTTATAGTTTTCTTAATCCCTAAAGCAAAAGAGGGTAATATTAATTTAAACAAAAGAAACAATTAAAATCCCCAATTACAATTACAATCTACAGAGCTAGATCTACAGAGCAACAGCTCTAGCTTTATTTATTGCACACATAAATAATCATACTTCAATTAACATGTTGGTGTCTATGATCTCTTCCCAGATTAAGGTTGCCTCAAGTCTGCTTGGTTTGGCTACTGTAAATATGACATGAATTCCTCCTAGGAAAATGCATTTTACATGCTGTTTTGAAGTAAATTATTTTCTTCTAATATACCTACACAACTGTCACAGGGAATTGCACTGCAGATTTAGTGATGTTAAGTGTCAATTGTAATTTGGTGACAACCATTTTATTGGCTATGCATATTGCTCTGTGAGGACCTACTTCTCAGTATGGAAGCCACCGTATCATTAAAACCCACTGATCCTTCACTGATGACATAATTTAACTGGCAGAGAGAGGAACAGTGAGGGGCTTGTTTCCACCTGTTTGGAATCTGCTGTGTGTCAGAGATGAATTTGCTCTCAAATTAGAAACAGCATAGCAGACTGGTGCCTGTGATTTTGCTTGATTTCTTTTAAGGATTTTTACTGGAATGAAACAGCTGATATGAATCTGTTTAAATATGTCAAATATATATACTATGCAACCTCTAAACTACTGAGATATTTTTAGCCACCGAGTTATCAGTGAGATACTTTCAGCTTAACTGAGCCACATGCTTTTTCTTTCCTCCACCCCCTCCTTTTGAGTTCTCATCCATCCATCCTTTGGTCTGCAAGTCTGCCTTTGCAATAGGCTCAGAGTATTAATTTTTTTTGTGTTAAAAAAGGAAAAAAATGTGTTAACATAAAACCCATATCTAAACAGATAAAAGAAGTCATACAAACTGTGTAAGAATATAGTGTAAGAGCAGAACCACAACCATACATTCTGAAAATTTGTAAACTGACAATTCAAGTTATGTGTTTTATGCTAATATACATAGTGGTAACTTCTAGCAAACTGTGATTCACACATAAAGAGTAGAAAAGTTGAAGGTATTATATATGTAGTATTTATTTTTCACATGTATATCTTTATATATACATTATGTACTTATTCTGAGAAAGAGGAAATAGATTCTGAGACTTCCTTAGCAAATTTAAATCAATATAGCTGCCTTTCCATTGCCAGTATTTATTTTTTTTTTCCCATGGCACTGCAAGGAACAAAGCAAAGTATCTTAAAAGAAAATGTATCCCTGGTAATTTCACCTAATTTCACACCTACTCGGCAGCTTTTCTTAGCCAATTGATTTCCTTGAAAATACTGCCAGTGTTTGCTTATTAGAATTGTCCCTATGGTAAGTTGTGCATTCCCCTTTAGATTCACTCTATTAATGTTAAATGTAGAAGAGAATTCTTTTCCTAAGACAAACAACATTCCTCCATATATACTTTTATCCATCTCTTGTTTTCCCACAGTGCTTATTCTACCCTTTTTCTATGAAAAATCGTCATTGAACTGTAAACAGCATATATTATTCAGTCAATTTCTGTCCAGTGGCATCAATAATATTCTGGCACACATGCTACTTATTCCAAATGCTTTGTGTAAGAGAAATGTATAATTGGAGGTTTAATCAGCAGCTCTAAACATTTCAGATCTGCTCAGTTTTGTTCTTGGAAAGAAGCACTCTTTGTTGCTCTATCTTCCAAAGCTTTGGGGAATTGTTCATTTTCCCCATGAGAATAGAGAGACCATTTTTACCCACTCCAAAAAGAGGAAGGTATTAGTAAAAGAGCAGTTTCCTTAAGAAAAATGTCTTACTGTTGAAAGCTTATCTTATAGGAAAACTTGAATGTTTTAAGTGCTTGCTATATGATAATCTGTTGAGACTTGTACACAGTCCTTTTTGAAAGCACAAACAACATTTATGAAAATGTATCCCCATAACTTTTTATGGGAAAAAGAGGTTTTTTTAAGAATTAAAAAAAAAAAAATACAAAAGAAACTCCCCACCCTGAATTATTCGTCTTCTGTTTTGCTGTGCTTTTAAAATAAGTATGTTAGATTCTTGGCAACAATTGTCCTTTGTCTGATATAGAATCATGACTTTATACAGATTGTGAGAGTTGAATAACTGCTTTATTCAGAACCAAACTCTGGCTTTAAATATTAAATTGCTTCTCATGAATTTTTAGGTTTTTTTCTAGTTATTCTGGAAATTACTTTTGAAAGAAGATCTGCTTTGCTATTGGGGTTGTCTTTTTAATATCACTGATGTAGAAGCCTGGAATCTTGTGAAAAATAGCTAGATTGTACCCACCATGTTCTCAAAAGTAGTATTTATACTCTAATATGATGTCTTGCATCAGGGATTTTATTTCAGCATCATCTAAAATGTCTGAGGTTATGGAATAAGGTGCAGCTTCCTGGGTGGCTATCTATTACATAGAGAAGAAAAACATTTTTGAGTCAGATTTATATAAAGCAGCCACCTGAAAAAATGATAGCATAACAGAAAGGTAGGAAGAGAATTACAGATAAACTAGTGTCATCAGCACAGTGCAGAGCTTATACTGAGTTGTCTGAACACTACACAAACTATTAAAAGTTTCTGACTAAAGAGCAGAACATTTAAAACATGTAGGTATCCACCAAATAAAAACAATCTGAGAGGTAACTGTATAAAGAGGTAAACCAGCTAACTTGCCCATTTAATATAAAGTTTTGTTACTTTTATGCTCTGGCTGAAATGAAGATGTCTCAATAGAAAAGCACCATATGCAGAGTTCATATGCCAGTTTTTATTATTTTTGGTCATTCTAGCCAGTACAAATAAAAAGGGACATATAAGTATTGACATCCCAAATCAAAGCTGCTATCTTCTGAGACTCATAGATGATTTAGCATAAGAAACAGTTGTGCCACTAGACACAATAAGTCTGTAACATATTAGTGCTTCTTTTTGCTTCCTGAGAGTGCTGATTTGTATAAATGTTGAGTTTAAGACAGTGTATTCATCCAACAAACATCTCTGGATTATAAATATTTGGATTATTAGGAGTCTTGTTTGCATGTACCTAGTCAGTCCTTTGTGAGCCTTGCAAGATGCTTGGTCTCAGAGGTATCATGCATTGAAACTTCAAAGCATCATCACAGAGCAAAACTTTCTCTGTATTAGTTCACCTTACTTGTATTGCAAAAAAGAAATTCAAAAGTAGCATAAAGCTGCCATTATAAACCTACTGTCAGACACAAAAGACAAAATGCATGCTTTTCTGCAGAAATGAATATTATTTCATTACCAACCCCCTCCATGCCCCCCCCCCCCCCCCACCACTCCCCCAGAGAGAAAATGAAAAAATCTATGGGGAAACAGAGATTCTCTGACATATTTTGGTTCTCAATGAATGCTGCAGCTGGGTTAGAGCACACTCCTCTAATGTAAGAGGACTGTAAATAAAAAGTGCCATTTCCTCTTCGCTGATTATTTGGTCATACCAGCAGCCTATAACTTTCTCCATGAACTGTTTTGGAGAACAGGTCATTATCCTTTCCTAGTCCTGCAAAATTCAGTACTGGAGCAAAGTGCTGCATGAGGGTTTAAATATGGATGCAGCTGAATGAAGAGTGAAAAGCCTGGAACATGTGGTTTCCACCTTTTGAAACATGTCTTGCAGAACAGAATGTTTAAATCCCTCAAGTGTGAGCAATATTGTACGTCTCTAGCCATCACTGCTCATTCACTTAAATGCAATTTCCCCTCAGCTAAACATCCAGAATAGAGAGGGAAATACTAAGATTTCAAAATACTAAGATTTGTTACCAGAACATTTTTGAATATTTTTTTGTGATTGGATCTGATTGGAAGAAAGGTAGCCATTTATCCTTCTCAGAGTGCTGTAACTCAGTCTTGAGTGTAAAAGATTAAGAAAGACTTTTTTTCTTTATATTTGACATGGATATAAGAATCACCTAGAAGATTATTGAAGTTTTTAATTGGTTCTCTATATAAAACTAAAAAGGACCAAATCCCAAATGTAAAATAAGAGCCAAAGATTCTGGATACAGTCTTCAGACCTTTTAATAATATTTAATACCCTTTAGTTAATGGTAATGTCAGAGATAGTGCTCTAAGCTCAAAAACAACAGCTGTAAAGAGGCCAAAAATTATGTGAAAGGGGTCCGTCCTGATTTATTGAATATATTATGTGCAGCCTTTTACTCATATGCAGGGATTGGTAAATGTGAGCTGCTTGAAGTGAAGATGACATTAAAATTAAAGTGAAAACTTAATAAGGTGGCATTTTCTTGATTTTTTGAATTTTTAAAAAATCTTTGTTCTTTTGGAATGCTTTGAAAATCTCGTCCAAGTAGATGAGTTCATGAAAGTCTGACAACTGTTAATATTAGGAAAGGCCAGGACATAGAAAGACATGTAGTAGATTCTATAACATCAAACTGTCTGCAGGCTTAAAGCAAGTTCAAGCAGGGTCACACCTTTCTCCTGAAAAGGCTTAAAAAATCCACCCCACACCATGCTACCACAAACTGTCACAAAATTCACATCAATACATTATGTTTAATGAAAGCATCAATTCACAGTCTGAGATTCTTTGTAGCTTTTTCTTGAAACTTAAAACTGAACCCACAAAACCAGCTGCTGAGTTGGCATGACAGCTTGAGGAGAGCCAGAGGACCACAATCACATATTAGTTCTGCTTTTCACAAATTTGTTCAAGATATAGAATTTCTCCTGATTGTTGAATCATGACAAAAAGTAAGGAAATATTTTGGAGTGGGGTTTTTTTTTGGTTTTCTGGTTTTGTTTTTGTGGTTTTTAAAAAAATGTATTTTTTTTCCTAGAGTCTTGTCTATGAAGTAAGAAGCCACTTCTCTTCTTGCAAATTTCACATTTGCCTCATTTTTCAGTATTTTCTCAATTACAGCATCCCTCATCCCAGCAGATCCTAAACCACCTGCCAGATTAACACCCCTTGATATAAAAATGACTGCATTTCTCATAAAAGTAGCATGAGGTTTTAACTCTGTCTCATAACAGGCTTGACAATGCAACTTTGTTCTTTAGATAATGTCTTTAATTGGGCATGCACTAGTTGTTAGGGTAGGATTATTTGTGAGCATATAAACATTTATTTATTTACTGGGTTTTTTTTCTCAAACAGAGAGAATTTCAAGTCTTTTCTATGAGAAAATTCACACAAAGACTTGGCACTTACCTTGAATTTATAGAGGCCTAAGAGCACTTAAAGGGGGATTACATTACAACAGTGTCTCTATGTGGCAGTAAAATTTGTGCAAGTTGTGTACTCCAGAAGGCAGTAGTTCTGTATGATAACTGGACAAATAAGAATCTTCATTCAACTGCCACTGCTTGTAAAAAGAAGGTAGAAAAAAGAAAAATTAACTATAATGTTAAGTTTTGTGGAAAGGAAGAACAACCTCTAGAAGGCTGATCTTTTTTTAAAGGTATGCCTGAAAATAACCTTTTCATTATTAAGGAGATTTGTTTCTCAAAGCTTTAATACATGTTTAAATGCCACAGGGTAGGTCTGTAGGACAGTAAGTTCTACACCAAAAGAGAAGACCAATCTGATACTCCAATGTCTGAGCTGTGATCAGCAAATAAGATATTAAAATACCCCATACATATATGTATGTATATGGTAATAGTAATAGTATTTGATGTGAAGTGACCAAAGATAGGAAGGATAAAGGAGTTTTTCATAAGCCTGTTGAACAGAAAACTTCATAATCGTTAGTCGATAGTGTGTACAGAGATAAGAGCTTTCAGACAAGGACAGCTGTGTTGCCTTTTGGAGATTGACAGTGATAATTTAAGCACATTCCCTTTGCAAAGCAATTGGAAATTTGCAATCTACGTAGCAATCTTTTGCTGGAAGATGGCACTCCCTATAGTACAGGTATGGGTGAATGCTCCTGATTTGCTTCAGTACAGGGTCAGTGGTGTCAGCTTAAACTCCTCAAAAAGGTAAATTAATTTAGGGGAGCCTGTAGTGAATTGGGATTAGCTCATCTATTTATCTAGCTGACATAGGTGGAACTGTTTCAAGAACCCAGAAAACATCAACAACTTCAGTGGAGTGAATCTTCTAGCCACACAAACATCTGTCTATGTCTTGGCTGTCATTGCATGCTCCCTGAAAAATTTCAATCCATGGTGTCATGCAGAAATAATCTTAACTACAGTGTAAATGTTAAGCAAAGAACATTTTAACTATGCTTAAATAATATTCCAGTATCTAGTCATAGTCAAGTAAAACCACTTATATGTTCCAAAGCATTCATACATATTTTGTAAACTTGTTCATATTAACTTGTTCATTAACAATGTCTAGATCAGAAGACAAGATGCTGGGCCAGGAATATGGATGGTAAAAAGGCAGAAGTCCTGGGATGGAAAAACCTTCAAGGAAAAGCTATAGCTCTTTCAGTAAACCCCTTCCTTGGCTTTGATGTTTAGAGAGAAAGTGGCATGGATTTGTGAGACAAGCTTCAGAAGCACTTAGCAGTAGGCTAGAAATCCTACTAAATTCTTCAGAAACAAAATGAATTTATTTCAAGAATGAGATTATTGAACATTCCAATGAACCAAGGCTGATAAGACTCTTCAGTGCATCTGTTGGCTAATTTTAGGTTATACCCTAGAGCCAAAAAACAGACTGATGCAAAGTTTCAGAAAGGAATGATTTCTATCAGAATGCCATGGCCATACATAACTTGATCTGAAAACATGGTCAAAATTTCTGATTATTTTTGGATTATTTTCTGGTCTATCACATGTGTATTCTCTCATAAAATTGAACATTCAACAATTCAACAATAAAATTAAAATTTCCCTTTAAAATCCCTTGATCAAAATAAAGATTATTTCAACTGTCTGTAAGTACATTTAATAAAGGAATTAACATTTCTTGGGACTAACAGAACAAAATATTTAAGCTTTCAGAAGCAGGTTGGCATTTTTAAAATTAAATAAAAAAGGATTTATGTAAAGTTATTAGTCTAAAGGTAGTTTTGGATATATTCCCTGTATTTTAATAGTCATTCACTTTGCATCAAGTGTGATATGCTCTTTTCTGATAAAACTTGGAAGTTTTCTCTTGAAAAAATATGTGTCTTATAGGTAGCAGGGATTAAGCAATTCTAGCTATGGCAGAGTAATAAAAAGACAGTCTTACCATGGATTCATTGAAGATACAAGGACAAATAATAAACTTGGTAGATCTATTATAGCACTTACTTAAAAAAAAAGAAAAAAGAAGAATAAAGGAAAGAAAGAATTTAATATTTGAATTATCTCTATGTCTTCATATGAGGAAGAAGGTTTATATGTGGATAAAGGTTTAGGAGTAGGATGCTGTTGATGTGTTTGAAAGTATTTTAAGAACAAATACGAAACTAAACAGTTTGCACAATTTCTAGAAATTTCTTGCTTGTTTTTAGTAATAAAGAGATATATTTTATATACATATTTGAGAAAAAAATTCATGTTGTTTTGCTAATTTGATAATGATTCAGAAATTAGCAATTAATAACACTGATTCTAAACAAATAATGAATATAAAAGCCTTAACCTCACATGTACAGTAAAAAATAATTGACTATATAACTATATATAATTGGCTACATAATACATAAAGCCTTTGCCTGTTGGTAGAAATGACATAAATGGAAATCTTGTTCACTGTAATCAAACAAGAAACCTATTGGAACAGATGGAACCATTTCCAAGAAGAAATGCAATAAGGATTTGACCTTGGCACATATTTTAAAAATTATCTGAATCCTGCCCATACAGGTGCAAAAGACAAATGAGTATAGTCAGATATAGATGTCTGGTCTACACTTCACACCTCTTCCATGCAATGTTGTAATTTTAATTTGCTATTTAGGTTTTTTGGGGGTTGGCAGGGTGAGAAAGAATTTAAGAAATGTTTTCAGACTGAGCTGGGGAACCTGACCATCCTTTCAGTGAAAGGAAGCAGTAAGGTTCCCATGGTCCTTTGCTCCCATCCCCCCATGGGATTTCTCAATTGCTAAAAGTCTATGGACTACAGGTTTGGATTTGTATTCTTCAGCCCAGACTTCTAGTTGATTCTACTTTTAGAACTGATGTACATCATTTAGAGTTTGGCACAGAGCCACTGTTATAATAAATCCTCTCTGGTAGCTAGAGCAGGCTTGTAGCTATCTTCACATTAGCACAATTTCTTAAATACTCAGAAGATGGAAAAAAAGGAAAATAAATGAATTATTTGGAAATAAGTTTGGTAGTCAAGACTGAGAAAATGGATTAAAATGTTAATGAAGTTCTTGTCATCAATTAGAGCCCTTTCATCTTTATGTAAATGCTAAACAGAGAAATGATGCTGTTTGTAGTCCTTTCTGAAATGTATGGAGGATATAACGATGAGTATGCTGAGCCTTCAGCCCTGAGGGTTGCTCTTTGTGGGAGGACACACCTGTCTAAATAGGAGTCATCCACTTCCACCTGTGGGATCTCAACATCTGATTTCAGCAGGTGCTTAAAATGTAGTCACCTGACAAAACAAGTTCTAATTATTACACCCTTGGGCTAACATTTTTTAGAGTGACTGGCTAAAGCTCAATCCAGCTCATAACTTTTATCTCCGACAGTGGAATACATAACCTAGTTTCCTCTAATGCAAAAGCCTCTAACATAGAGGGCAAGACCCTTTTCCAAATAACATTGAAGGGAGAAAATGCAATTTGAGCACAGGGAAATTGCCCACATAGTTTGGTAGTACTACTGTTCTCATTTTTTTTCTCCTGGATTAAATGTCTTGTTTTATTTTATGCTAAATTACGACTTTGCTCAGACTTGTATATATTCTTCATCATATACTGGGAATTTTGTACTGTAAAAACAAAGGGACCAAGACATATGATCTAGTTTCTTATTCACATTTTAGCCATTAATATTTGCAGATTTCCTCATGGGGCTAAGGATATTTTTTTCTTAATAGATAGTCAGCAAGTGGCACTTGCAAACAATAAACTTCATTCACCTCTGGGTTAATCCAGTTGTGTATCAGCAGAATGTGATTGATTTAATATTGGTGTAATGCAGTAGTGAATCAGGCTCCAAGGTTTAAAAACAGAGCAATACATTAAAATCTACATTTGTATCCTGACACAATGGGAAATAGACTTTCAGATGGGCTTCATACCAATGTTGTTTCCTCGTAGCATATTTTCCAGCACAAAAATAAAATAATAATTAAAAAATCATCCACAATTTTGTGCTCATGAACACTACAGGCAACAAAAATTAGAAAGTCTCTTGGATAGCAAACTCCCTGAATTATACATGTACTTACCTGAATTATACATGCAATTGAGTAGTTAGATGCTTAACTACTAATATTTGCAGTAGAGGGAACCTGTCAAAATCTGGGCCTCGATGTGCAAACTCAACTGCTAACAGCCTCTCAGCTGAGATGAGCAGATATACTGGAGTGCACAGGGGGGCTGCCTCACTCCAATTAGCACCACCTAAATGGTTCAGCCTTCCCTCCCCCCTGACATCAGGGATATTACTGCATCTGTCCCCAGCTGAGCCTGACCAGAAGGATTTCCTGGCAATATTATAAGAAATGTATTAATCTTTTTTCCTTTTTTTTTTTTTTTTTGGTTCAGTTCACGTAGGCAGTGGCTGAATAATAAGTTGCCCTCAATCTTATAAAGCCCAAAATGCTGAAGAGTTTCAAAGAAGTGAATCAGGAATGCTGGAAGAGTTGCTTTTTCTGCTGTGTTTTATTAACAATTTTTTTCTCCCAGCCTAAGAACTACCTTTTCCTTTCTAGCCTGACAGCTGCTGCTTAACACCTTTTTTTTTCCAGCTGGCAGGGCAGCAGGGTGAGCACGTTTGTTGTTAGCATGCATTACTTTTGTGAGTACCAGTTGCCTCCTGAAAATGCACGTGACCCTCTTAACTCATACGTCTTCCATCACTTTGAGGACTACCTAGAAATACCAGAGGCAAAAGCACTGTCCAAATAAAGTACAACCAAAGCTATCTTTTGTTAAAAGCCCAATTTCTGCAATGAGTATGTTAGCTCATTTTTTTTTAAATCCTGATGCTTGACAGAGTTTTCAGTGAATTATAGTACTTTGTAGTGGTGAGTCAGTGCTGGATGAATGGTCTCTTTCGCCTTTTTTAAGGACAGAGAAAGTGAGCAGGGCAAACAAGGGTCTGAGGCCATAATAACTAGGAACTTAAATCTATGAAAATTTCTTGGGTTCAAATTCTGGGAAAAGAGAATATTTTTTTTTTTGTATACATTCCTTTTTGTGCACATGTTTGCAGGATCTCATCCTACACTTGCATAGAAGATCACAATATTTTTTAGCATCCATGCTTCAGGCTGAAATTGTGACAGGAACAATGGCTCTGAACAGTGACTTGAGTTGCCTGGCTAGGGCTTCATAAGGCATGGTACATATTACAGTTGCTACTGCGTAAGACCATAAAAAGTAAGATATTTGATGGGTAGATTTTTGAATGAGGTTATCTTTGCAATCAGAAGAAGCAGCTAAGATATTGAGTACTAAAGCCTGAGTTTAGCTGAGCAATGCAAACCCTGTAAAATGGCATCTCCCCAGATAGTACACACTCTTAGAAGGTTTCCTTGTATTTGTGTGGTTACTGAGGCAAGCAAGGAGATATAAAGCAAACTATATACTTTCTACCATCAAGAATCACAGCCTTAGCAATTAATATTTAAATTGCCTTGTCTTCCATATGTTTTTCCTGCCTATGAAAGCTTGAGCTTATGAAACGTCAGAAGAATCCTAAGGGCTTCCCAAGAAAATTTCTATTCTAAAACAAGCCCATAGATAATCACTCTATCTTATACTACTGCAGTCAGACATATCAGTGATCCTTACTCCTGGCCATGGTGGAACCCTGCAAAGGTCACAGACTTTTTGATATCACCCTGACCCATCAGTCCTTAGGCATCCTGTTCAGATAACTGTTTATCAGCCTGCCCAGGGGCAGAAGAAGCCCAGTTCCTCTCAGATGCTGTAGGAGACACATGATTAGTAGCTTTTAGTCAGTCCTGGTGAGTGGGATTATAGTCAATGAGAAAGCCTTAACATCCGTTCAACAAGACATCTGTTGTCTGGTAGCTAGGTTTCATAATGGTCTATCTTTTGATACAGATTAACTGGTGGCTCGTCCTTCAATGAGGCACAGCATAAATACTGAAAGATCCTTCGTAAAACTGGTGTTTAAATTCAGACAGACAAATGAGCTGCCACCACTACCTGAGGGAATAATCATACAGCAGCTCTTATGTAGCTGAAGTATTGGCAAGGCAAGAATATCCTATGGGCAAGTCACTCAAATAACCTCTGCTGAAACCAAAGCTCTGAGCAGCAAAGGGCTGAAATATGCCAAATTTCCAGGAAGAGCCACCCCAGAGGCCCAAAGATAATGCAAATTTTGTAATGCTGAACACAGTATGGAACACATCAAAGAATGCATGTAAAGAGCAAGAGATCCATAATCAGCAAATGGTGCTTGAAGGTATTTCTGGTGTTGCTTGGAAAGGACAGTGAACAGCATTTGAAACTTTTTGAGGTGAATCTTAATCCTTTGCAAAGAATGCCTATAAGCATGAGCCTGCATTATTCTCACCTTCTGACTTCCCACAGTTTGGGCACTGTCACACATGCCCATGGTGCCACAGACTCTTATCATTCACCAGTCCCATGTGACCAGTGTTGCTGGTCTTTCTGAAACCATATTTGAAGCCCAGTGCTTCTCTGACATGATGTTATCTCCCTCATGGAGGACAGTTGAACAGACCAGACTCCAGCTTCATGTAAATAACTTTTTAGAACAGAACAGTCTTGGCACATATACAGTATTTAATAAGAAAGAAGTTAATTTATCAAGACAATAAATTAAAAAAAACCACCTTTTTTTTTTTTTTTTTTTGTTTGTGAGAGTTGTATAGACAAGAAAGGAAGAAGCCTTCATAATCATTTGGACTGCATGAAGTTGGATAGAGTAGCTGAGATGACAAAGTGTTTTTGAACCAAGGTTTAATGATTGCTGAGTGGAGAAGTGGAGAGAAGTGAATCAGCTGGTCAGTGGGAGATCTGCAGTTCACCATATCCAGGATTTCACCATAAGTCTGCTGCTGACATGTCTGTTGATGAACATCTTAAAAACACTGCAGTGTTATGTCATTGTTTTGTTGGGAAGGGAGTAAGTCTATGCCTTGGGAGTAATTCACTATATCACCTAAACAACTTCATCATCTAAGTTTATCATGTGTATGCAAGAGCCAGACTCAGATACTTGAAAATGAAAAACAATCTTAATACATTTGAACACCTACTGGAGGATACAAAATCCCTGCATTTGCCTAGGGCATTCTTCATTTTAGTGGCACTGTTTCTAAATAGTAGCCATGGTTTATTAATTTTCAGCCTGCTACATAATGAATTTCACTGTTACAGATTTTCAACAGGAGAAAACTGTAAGGAACAGAGACAGGAAAGCAGTAACAATTTATAGACACAATAATGGTCTTCTGCAGTAGAGTTATTGATTTGATTGCCCTTCTTTTAACAACTTACCTAAATTCTTTAAGTAGAAATTACATGCATGAAGAAAATAACCCCATGTATGTTTCAGTTAGGTATTTTCTGTCCGTATGCTGATGAAGGAACAGTCAAGGCTCAGGAAGAAAATGTGCACAAACATGTGCATTAAGTCTGACTTCTTCCAAAAGTAAGCAGAAGTAAAACAAAGAGAAGACACATGACTAGTTAACAAGAATATGATACAAACCTTTACTACTTTAACCCACCTACATAATCCTTATTTAGGAGTCCAGTGTAAATAACATCAAACTTGTTCACATGTATACAGACTGCATGAAATACTTCAGAGTGGCTTCCTAGAACAATCTTTTGCACTGCAATTTTTTTGAGCAATCCAAACATGCCCATTAAGCAACCCCAAACAGGATTCAGAAAATGCAGGGTTCCAACACTTCCCTCCAGGATCAGAGGACCTCTGAGCATTCTTGTTCAATTTAAACAAAGTAAATGGCATACCCTCCATTAGTATATCCTAATGGGCACCCCCATTGGGGACATTGTTCAGGCACCACCTTGGACGCGTCCCAAGTGCTGCTGGATATGTAAACAAGAACATAATCCACCTAAAAGAATACTCAGAGTTTGGCAGAGCTTGCTGTGTTGTTAATGTATTGTGCCAAAGCAATAACAAAGCCATCATTTTAAAGTTTATTTGCAATATTTTATTGATCAAGAAATTTTCCAGAAATCACTTTTGAAGGAAGGACCTTCCAGAAACTCACCATTTAGGGGAAGAAGGTTTCCAGATGACATTCCCTCAGAATAAATGACAATTTAGTCTGAGTTCATTTGAGACAGAAAACACATTGATGTATTACAATGTAAGGGAGCCTTCTGGGTTTTTATTCTGAATTCTCTCAATTTCTTGCAAGAAGCTTTAGGTTACAGTTCTTCATTAAGTTGGAGATAGTCAAGGTGCTATACCTTGGCTTAGTAGCAATGAATTCAAAACACTAGCAGTTATAAGTTCAATATAGTCATCCTGTTAATGTATAGACTGATATTTCTGAGTTAGGAACTCCAAAGAAAGAAAGTATCTTGGCAATTTTTTCAATTTTATTCGTTGATAATCTGGATTTTTAAAGTTTTTCCTAGTGTTTTTGGGACAGTCATAAAAATGGCAGAATAATGTGGCAAGAAAAGATAACATTTTGAAAGTCAGATTTCCATGATCAGTCTTACAGAATCAATGGTCTGAGGTAAGACTGCATCCAGAAGTACTAGCAAGATTTGTTATGGATATGGCTAATCAAAAACAAATACAAAGTCTTTCTCTTTTTTTAATTAAAAATGTAATCTTAGAAATTAAGGAGGAAATTTTTCTATTCTATTATGTAAGAAAGAAAGTAGAAGTGCAACAGGGAAAATGATGCTTGGTTAATTTTATCATTGCATACCTTCATTATAATAAATATTTACAGCAATGACACTGAAATAGTACTATTTTTCAATAGTACGTTAATGTTAGAATTATTTTTGTGTGTTTTTTCTTTTTAAATCTGCCTTTTAAAGTTATGCCATATATTCAGTATAATTTGGTGGATTGACAAAGAGATATGTGTATATCTTTATGTGTGCCATGTTCAGCTCCACATAAAAAGTATTGTTAGCTCTCCATTTGTGGGTAAACCTTTGACCATTTGCAATGTTGCTAAAGTGGACATTGCTACAAACATTTTTGGATATAGGATCTCTGGATATCCTGGATAAATTATTACTATGCATGCAGAGGACAGATGTGTATACACAGATAAAAACTCAGTGTGCTCCTGCTGCATGCAGACCATTGGCTTGCCCTGTGCCGTGATGAACTTTCCACATAGGTTTGGTTCAGATGAGTATGTTTGGCAGGTCCCTTGCTCTGCATTGCTATACATGTGCACTCCGCTGAAACACTTCAATTTACCACTTTGATACCTGTTGAGCTCAACAGGTGTGTCTTTAAGCTGTTTTTCCAGGAACATGTAACTGAAAACACTTATTTGTTATAGAAACCTAATCAGAACTAAGAACTGATAAAAAAAGTGTATTTTAGTCTAGTTTGATCTTGACTCCTTAGATGGAATTCGATTGCTGGATTCCTTTGCAGTTCAGGTCCTGCTAATGCTGTTGCATATTTACCATTCTGCTGTTTCTACAGTGCCACAGTTTCTGAGACAGGCCAGTGACAAGACACACTGAGTTCATGCAGGAACAGTTTACTTTATTCAGATTTTGCTTCCTTATATACCTAAGGAGCCCATGAGGTTATTCCTCACTGGCTGAGCCAGCCAAGAGGAACCTGAGCCCCAACAGCCTCGCCTGCTCTTACCAGTCGAATTACATAGGTAAGGTAATTATGTAATTGATCACATATTTCTGTTATAAATTTGTGATTATTTATACTTTGAGGCCTACAGGCCATCTGTAGACAACCACCACACTACAGATCTGTGCTATGGAAAAGATTCCTGTACCAGGTGTCACTTACCTTTAAAGCTTCTTACACCCCAAACACTGCAGTTACTGACTAAGCTGCATTTTCAAAGGAAAGTTCAAAATTCACAACAGCCCATACTTTCAGACCTAATGAGGTAGGGCTTCCAACCTGACAGCCTGTGACCAGGTGAACTTAAAATAGAGCAAAGCCCTTAATTGCTCTGATGTGGTACTTCTTTCTTTGTGCTAAGGTGCATTCTGTAGTTGGGAATGGTGGGACTGTAGTATGGAGATTGACTTGATTTCTACAACTGTCAAACCTGTGATTTGATTGGCTGCTGGCTGACTTTCTGGATGAAACCCAAAGGTCCAGGTAAAAGAATTCTCTTTTGTCTAGGATGTTTTTTTCATTTTTGAGATCTATGGATGGAAAAACACTGCTATCACTGACTACAAAATACAGATGTTATTTCACAGCCATTTTATTTTGTGGTGGCTGTAAGAGATATCCTTTATGTGATATTCAACTCAAGCAGAAGGCACTGGTTTAATATCAAATACAGACATCTCTGTCATTTCAGATGTTGCTGGTTTTGATTCCCCAGTACAACAACAACAATAACAAAAACAACAATAATAGTTATAATACTTACAGATATTATAATTTTAAATCAAAGAGCTTATTATTTTTCACATCACTGACAGTTTTTGTTCTATTTCTTTGGTGATCATAAAGCCACCTTCATAACTTCACAATCTCCTATCACAATGCTATAATTGCATGTTAATTATTTCAATGAAGAAAAATACTTCCGTCTTGGTCAAAAAATTGAAAAGAATGGCTCAGCTGAGAGTGATGTGTCATTTCAGATCATACCTTGAAAGAAATTGAGCCATGAGTGAATCACAGCACTGAACTTACTGCAGCTACCTGCAGAGGTAGAGGCCAGGATCTCGGAATCCCTGCATCAGTCAAACTGTCTGACTTTACTTTGGAGTTGGTAAGCATGATCTCAAAAAACCTAGATAGGAAAGAAAGCAAAAAAACTCAAAACAAAATGATCAAAAAAACCCTCTGCCATCCCAAAACCAAAAGTAAATACCAAAAAAAAAAAAAAAGTTTCAGAGGTATATGTTCTAATACCTTCCACCTGAAAAAGCCAAAACTTAGTAAAGAGTGGGAAATTAAAAATGTGCTTTCCCCTCAGAACATAATTGGTGAACTGTGAATTTATACTTTTTATCATGAGGTACTAGAAAAGCTAGAGAAAAATAGATTCTCAATTTCTACAGCTCCTCTTCTTCACTGATGTCAGTTTTTGGTGCATTTAATGAGGAATGGGGTCTGTCTGACTTGGCACTCTGAAATAGACTACTTGCAGGTGCTACTTGTAAGAAGACTGCATTGACTATTAAGTGACCAGTCCCCCTCCCCCCACCTCCTCCGAAACTGCATGGAAGAAGCAAGGATTTGAAATCTCTCTTTCTGTTTTCTGTAAAAGCAGTGGAAGGGTCACAAATAACCATTAGAAGCATACAATTTTTTTAAAAAAATTGATTATTTTTATTGCTTTATGTTGGTACCCCAGAAGTTAAACAGTTAAATAACTGTGCCTTCTGCTAAAACAATATATAACCTCTTCATTATCATACATAGCTTTCAAGCATACTATTAGTTGAGGATATAGTGTATCCAGCTGGTTGCTTATATAATCTTGAGGTTTAAATTTATATAGTAGGAGTTTTAGTGTATTTATGATGCACAGTAGGAATGTATTTTAAAATGCATTTAACAAGTAACTTTTGCAATATATGCTGTCTTCCTTAACACATACACAGAAATTTAAGAACGGATCCAGATTTTCTGTTCAGAGCTTCAAGAAAACGTGAAAACATGAGACATTGCCAAAATACCTGATTTCCTGTAGAGATGACTTAATTGTGAAACATTTTAGTTCTGTATGGAGAAAAAACGTTTGGGAGATGACCTTAGCGGAAAGGAAGTAGTACCAGAGATCAGCTTGGTTTCTATGGATGAAAACCAAAGGACTGTTGGCCTAGGTGCCTGATTAATGGCCTGAGTTCACCTCTTTGACAATTCAACTCTTTCTCTCAAATTCCCTGGAAAAGCCTTGCATGTGCTTTGGTTTGTTCTGATGTAATGATGGCCAATTGACAAATGACCTACATTTCCATAAGTACTGCTTTAGAAAATTGCATGTTTTCACAGCAGTTGAAATAATCTAAAAACCATTTTATACTGTAGCTTGCACATACTATTCTTCTGTATGCTTCTAATCTGAAAAAATCTCCAGAATAGCCTTGCACCCACAAGTAACATTCTGCAAATCACTAAAGGCTTCCAAGTCTGTACACACATTTGGGCCATATATAAATCTCAAAGATACCTAGCTCCAGAGATGCTTAAAGGTTTGGTTCAGGATGAAAACCCTGGTAAGAGTCTTCACTGTGGTATTCTCTTTTCTGCCTTGTGAACAGAAAGGAGAAAAAGAAGTAACATGATGTTACATGGAGGTGTTACACAGGTATTAAAGCATCTACATGCAGTTTTGACAATGAACAATCAAATCTTCCAGGAGAGGTGGTTTTGCTCTGCTAATGAGTTATTTATAACTGATCATCCATGCAATGTAGAAGCATTGAAACCTGTCATCCATAGGTCATCTTGATTAGATATGTGGAATATACCTAAGCATGATGATTGAAGATAAGGATTTGCCATATTGCCTAAAAGTAACAGAACTGAGACCCTGTTTTTACATCAGTACAGCTCTTTGAAAATAGCAAGGCTTCATGGTATAGTCTAGAATAGCACATGGTCCACAGAAGAAAGCAAAATTCAGCGTTAAATTGTACAGGTTTTTTAGCCAATGGCTCTAACAAATTTCAGTAATAGATATGAGAAAAAGAAAGAAATTAGCCTTTCACGTTTAAATTCAGGATATAAAGATACTGAATCAGCAAAAATGCTGTTATTATATTGCTGGTGAAAAAACCTGCTGGAATGTTAAGAAATTCTTATGCATAGTGGACTGAGGTTTATATCACACTTCACTAAAGTTGAGGTTAGACATCTGTGACTTTCACCTCTGAGCAGAGGTATCTGTGAGGGTAAGGATTGGTAATTTTTTGCTGTATGCTGAAGAGCAACTGAAAGAGCAAAAGCAGCACATACTTAAAGGTCTGTCTGTTCAGTGCTCTGAAAACTCCATTTAGCAGCCTCAGTAAAGGTGATGGTGCTTAAAAAATCTGTGATAAATAATTTATGATCCTCTGAAGTCAATTGTGCAAATTACATTGGTTTCATTTTGGAAATTGTTTTAAAGTAGTCAGCAACTAGTACAGCTGGGCTGGGACTTTGATGTTGCCTTAATTTTGGGTGGAATGAGCAGTTGAAGAGAGCTGGGCACACAGATAAATGTCATTCCTCTATTTTGCTTTAACAACATAAAGTATGGGAGTAAAAACTAGATTGTTTTATGTGGTGTTTTAGCCCTCCTAAACCCTCCATTCCACACTTTTCCTGTGCTATCGCAACACAGCAAAAGCTAGGGCTTTTTCTGATTAATTTTATAAAAAAATCAACTTAGTTCAAAGATCATCCTGCCTTGTCTAAAAAAAACTCAGTGTATAAAAGCAAATCCTTCATCTGGCATACAAACAAATTTGGAATCACACATATGCTTCATTCTTTCTCTGTATAGATTAAAGAGCTGTTTTATTTTAAGGCCTACTTGGGAATTACTGGATCTAAAGGTTCATTATTGGTTCTAGTTTGGGCAGGCACAATCCTATTTGGATAAATACATCATGTTCAAAAGAACTAACAAATGAAATATGGCCCTAACTTGGTAAAATAATGATTCTTTGAGTTCAGAAAAGAGAAGATCACACATTATGCAATACCTTTTTAAACTACTTTAATTTTTTTTTAATTGAAGATAAGCAGTTTAGTCTTTCAATTAGTAAGCAAGTGCTGAAACAGAAGGTCTGAAAGCAGCAAGGTAAGTAAACTGTGTTGTCAAATCCCCACCAGAAAAAAATATTGGTAGTCTTTTATTCCTTCTGAATAAATCTTGCTGACAAATTCTTCTGAAATATAAATAAACAAATAAATGCACAAGGAGAACTTGCATCATACCAACCTCATGCTGAATTATAGGTCAGCTCTGTCAGATGGTGTAGCTGCTCACAAATTCAATTTAATTGCACAAGAATATATTTGTCAGTATGTTACATAAATAAATACGTGCTCAGTGGACTATATTGGGAAATTTCTATGGCTTTCATTTTCAAGATTTTTTTCATGTCCAATGGAGTCAATTGGTTGTGTGTATTTTCCTTCTCCCTTTCTTCCCTCCACCAGGGGCTCATAGGGACTACTACTTACACAAGACTTTTACTGCTTTAAAGGAGTTAAAATGTGTCAGAAATTATATGCTTCCAACTTCATCTTAAATACCATTTCAAATTATGTTTGGATGAAAGTTCATAGCTTAAAATACATGATAAATAAAGGCTGCATAAAAGTTCACAAATTTTAGAAAACGGCCTTTGTGTCTCTGTGACCCACTGTTTTCTTATTTAGCCACACAAATGCCAAGGTATTCTCCCTAGGCACATTATTTTCTCCTAGACTGAAAAGGAGAGGAGGACAGAAAGGTAGGAAGATTTAGAACTTCTCAAATTTCTTGGTCTATTCTTATTCCAGCTGGCATCATCAATTTGAACTCTTCATTCAAACTCTGGACTATTGCAGGGTCAACAAATTCCTGCAAACATTTGAGTCAAGCTGGTGTGAATCTGCCTGCCAACTCTCACCAAACATAGGAGCTCTGCTGCGTGCCTTCAAAATGTGCACACCTGGCAAACAGATTCTGTAAATCCTAGTTAAGAGACAGAAAATATCACACACTTAGAAAGAGTTAAGGCTTTATCGTCCTCTTGAAAGTGTCCAAGAGAATGCTTTAGTTTTGGTTGTTCTAGATCAACAAAGTACTGCTAATTGACAGAAGTGGTATACAAGCTATAATAAAACATTTAAAGAGAGGATTAACAGGCAGCTTATTAATACCCAATGAATACCTAGAGAAAATAAACTAAATGCAAAGAAGCTATTTATTCACAAGATACTGGTATTTACATGAAAAGACAAGCCAAACAAAAATCTGAAATAATAAGGCTGTGCTGTCTCCTCCTTCCCTTTAGGCTACAGTTGTGGTATGTGATGCATTACAGTTTAAAGACAACAAAGTTGACATTTTTTAGGGACATATCCAGTTGCTTTCTATCTGCCTGTACAATGCCTGGCATGTGAGAGCTCTAATGCTGTAATTCTCTTGTAGAAAAAGTGGAGAATGATAACAAATACAATTGGCTGTATTATTGATATGTGCTCTGTGTGCTCTACATGTGAAACAACAGAAAACATGCAGAGGGGAATGAGCATAGTTCATAATTTACAATTTTTAGATTAGAGGTTTCCATGCTGAAGGTAGGTGGGTACAAACAAGCTTTACATTTTAAGTAATCAGTTTTTTTTCCTGAATTTTTGGCCCAAAAACCATAGCCAATAGTCTTAATCTCTGTTATCTGATATATAAATAAGTTGGGAGCTCTATTCATCCAAGAGGTCCTAATTTAGATTTCTTACACAAGCCTACCGTTCATGTTTCCCCATCAAAGTGTTTTAATAATTTGATCTTGCTACTAGTTTTGAATTTATCAGTGTTATGAGTGGGTCCTTATAGAATGTTTTTTCCTTTTGTTACTTCTTTATTTTGAAAAATTAATTTTTTCCAGAAAACTGGGGAACATATTTCACTCATTTCTACCACTCCAAATGTTAGCTCATGCTGCACTGAACTTATATCACACAATGGTGAAAGTGAAAACTTTTTATACTAAATATTGAGTAGAAAACAATATCATAATTAACTTTTCTTAAGAGTTATAATATTGACATCACAAAAGTAAAATAAAATAGAGCCATGAATACACACCCTGAAACAGATTTTCAGTACTTGAAAAGCATCATCATATAGAGAAATATTTTATGACACTCAGGATATTTCCTAGTAAACAGATGAATGAAGGAAAAAAAGGTGAAAAAAGGAAGAAATTATGTATGGAGAGTTAATTAAAATGGGGTTTTATTTTAGTTAGGTTTTTATAGTTAATTTAATTCTTTCCTTCAACCTTTTTTATCTGAAGCCATGTATGGACTCATATGTCCTAAAACCATAATCAGTATCCAGCTAAAACTTCTCTCCTTAACTATGAATGTTATTGCAACGTTTCCACATTAAATCATAGCTGGTAAACAAGAATTTTATGCAAGATTGTGAGAAATGCAAATAAAATTTGCAGCATACCTGCTTCACCCTGCATCAGTTGAAACAGTTAGCCAAGGTAAGAAATTTTATGGAGGCTCTCCTGTAAGACAGATATCTTTATTTCTGCTATTTATATATCCTTTTTAAACTAAAATTTTTAATGTGGATATATTGATTCTATCTCAGTATCTAAGTGTCCAGGGAACTAAAACATTTGTTGCAATTCCAAAGCCTTGATACTGTCTTTCACAGTTGCTTGAATGCAATATTCTTAATTTGTCATTTATTCATTACTGTATTATATACTCTATTTATAAATGAGGCCATAAGCACTATTTTTTTTTTTTTTTGCCTGCACCTGATGTATTTTAATGTCATTGGTGCACTTTGAAGTCTACCACTGAGGCATTAGTATTATTTTTGTGTGAAAGGTGACAATGAGGTACAGGCCTCCTCTTGCTTTAATATGCATTATAGATGAAGAATGTGTCAAAACTTCTTAGTCTCCATTGTGTCTGATCTGTATTTGAGAGATAGCACAACCTGTGAGAGAGTGCACAACAACTACTCTAAGGACTTTGCCATCCTCCTTTATGGCACACATTTTCAGAAAAGATCCCAAAAAAAACAATAAGAAGAAAAATCACTGATTCTTCCTGGCAAATAAAAACTGTGGTGGCTGAGAGGTGACAATTATACATTAGTGGAGGTGTTAATTTCCCGTCTTCTTTTAAGCCTCACTATTTGGACCCCTGAATAACAATAGGTGAACCCACATCTCATAATTATCAGCTGATTGTTACACTTGCCTATATCCAAAAGCATTAGCTCAGAGAATTTTCAGCCTCTGCACCCTATCAGCAGCACCTTGCCCAACAGATTTAAAAGAAATCTGCAAAAGGCTTTTCTATTTAAGTTGCTTGTTAATTTAGGTTCTGTTAAAAGGTAACTCAGGTCTATTCCTGTTGCATTTAATATCTTCTCTACTTATGATAAATTCTATCTGTATTAACACACCTGTGTGAGAGAAACAGCATGCAAAGGTCTACAGATGTTTGATAAAATGTAAAATGAAATGTTTTCAGTAAGAGAGATCATTTCTGTAAGAAAGGTCAGTTTTTATTATATATACATACCCCCACATTATTTATTTGACCTTTTGGTTGTCATTGTGGGATCTCAAGATATTTTTTTTTCAGAAAGAAGTATTTTAATTTTTTTTTTTCTGAGGAAGTGTTATGTATATGATTCTGTTTCCTATCTCAGACAGGGAGCAAAATAAAGTCTCAAACTCCCAGTCTTTTTAGGAAATAAGATTCAGAATTTATGTAAATCCCCTGATCAGCATAAGAAATATTTGGTAAAAACTCTTGGTCACCATAACTGAACTAAATCCTGATTAGATCAAGGTCTTCGGCATGCAAACATATGAAATGTATATGCTATAGTGTAGTAGTTGTCTGTGAAGACCAATAGGTAAATATCACACTCAGGGTATGAGAGATGACGAGGACTTAGTTTAATTTCAGAGTTTTCCAATGTAGATCTTAATTTGAATTTTGTGTCAAGAGACTCTGCATTTTAACTTTATACCAACCTTGCTATTTTACTTTATTTCTTCAGGATCATGTTTGGATAGCGTATCTTCAAGATTTTATCCAAAAATTAGCAGGGTTGCAAAAGTTTTTCCTTCTAGTAAAGTTCAGGTAGTGAATGCTGCATCTTTCTACTAATGAACAGAATAATAATCAGTTGGCTGAAAAATCTTACAGGTACAAAAGTACTGTAGTTCTTCCATGGTCATTGTAAGCCCTTGAAAATGTGAATTTGTCCTATGAATGATACATAATATACTGAATATATTCATATTATGAACTGTGGCAACTTCTCTTGAAATAGTGCACTGTCACTGATGACACAAAAAATTGTTTTCTAGAAGGTCTGTTCCTGCCTAGGCTTAGGCAAATGTTCATGGAAAATAGTAAACTTTGTAAACAAGAGAATTAGAAGTAAATAAAAGCCAGGAAACCAAGAGAATTATTTTCCTGTTGCCTAGTGTAATTTTTAGGAATAACTGCATATTTTTCATGACTTAGCAATCAAAAAATTAATGTAATATCTATTTCATATTTGACATTTATGAACTATGGCCCATCTACAAGTAAGATCTGGAAATATATTTATTGTAGAAAATTTATTTTGAGTGAACTCATATAATTTGAGAGTTTGAGTTTCCATAAATTTTTATTAATTATTGGTCTCAGGCTTTAGGCAAAAGTGAATAATTCTAGGAAAATTTGTATTCAGCCTTTATCTGAGGGCCTTGATATTCAGAAATGCAAGATTCTCCAGTGAATATCGAGAAAAATTAACTATAAAGTAAAACTTTAAAACTGTCTATTAAACCATGAAATTAGAATTTTGGAATGGACATATTCTGCTCATATTTTTGGTCATATGCAGATCTTCTCTAAAAACTTTCCTCTAATGTGCAATGCACCAAAAACAAAATAAAGCAAGAAGAGACAAAGGTATTAAACCACATCAGAGAGATGATGTTTCCTCAGAAAGATGAGAAAGTGAGGTTCATTATGAATCTCTAGTTCCCATGTTTATCATCAATGTGCAAATTACATGAAAGAGCTAATAATGCAAAGTTTAACTGTGTTTGTTTCTCTAACATGAAGAGTATGTCTTATTTATCCCTTTTTCCTATCTATCTGTCTTCTAAATTTTGAAGTCTATGGGTGGGCATAGATGCTAAGTGAATGATAGCACCTATCTTGTCATTAACTATCTTATTCTTGACAGTTCTGATTCCTGTTACCACATAAAGACGTTTTAATAATTCTGAATTCCTGTTACCGTATAAAGAATCACCAAAACAGGACAAGGGCAGATTTCTTTCACCACATTTTCATATGGGGAAAATACAATAAAAAGGTGGGAGGAGAAATTTCCTGAATGCTTGTGTGAGACCATAATTTGAATGCTTTATGATGGTGAAAATAGCTCTCCATCTCCAGTAAAAACATCTGCTTTTTCAGAGATGTTCAATCCTCAGATTTTTAAACTAATCTTAGTAGGAGTTGAAACAATCTATGCCCTTTCAAAGTCAATACCATAAGGGTACAATACCCTCTAGAGGAATGGAAAGCAACATGCATAACTACAGTATTCTTGTGTATTTCATGTCTAGCACCAGTTTTATTCTGAATACTTTTTTCCTTTTATTTAAATTTCTGAACTAAAGCAATAACTAATAGTGATCCAAATATATTATACTGCATTAAATACCATACCCATGCCCCCTTTTCTACTTCATTTGCTAAAAATGACAGAGATTCTTTTGCACCGGAAATACCAGATGGTGATTTTCTAAACTACTTATGACTCCTTCTTTATTCTCCTAGCATTTAGTTTATTCCTTTTTGATGGGCTTAACTTTTTTGCTGCTACTCAAAGTCTCTGTATAATCAGCTTGGACTTCTAAGATTAGTATCCTCCTCTCCTGTGGAAAAAAAATAACCAATACTTTCAGCATTGTAGCTTTTTACATCCAAACTCCAACTGCCTTTTCCACTGATATTTTTCTTAACCTCAAGAGTGATTTCTCTTGAGACATGCTCAACTGCACAGCCACAGCCAAAATAAAACCAGAGGCACAATTTTCACAAAAATACTATCTAATTTTTTCAATCTTCTCCATCTTTCCATATGGACTACTTTTCCTGCCTTGTAATTCTTGTAATTCTTGTAATTCTTTACATGTTTTGCAGAGCAATTCAGTATCTTCTACACAGCTGAGTCTGAATTCTTCTTGTCCAGCAAATGTAAGAGAGATTTTCCTACAGATCTGTTGTCCTGCACAGATACTAACAGTATTCGTTGAGGTTATATTAATCTTGGACAGTTTTCTGCAATACCATTAACTTGTGCTTGACACAGGTTCTGTCCCTGGTAGCAGTAGACTTTCCTGTCTAAGGATTATCTCCTCAGGGATGATTTTGAAGTTACAGCACTTATGAAACAGCTGTGAAAATACATGGGGAGTTCAACCTCGACACTCTGGAGATGCAGCTCTTCTGCATCTCTTCTATACCTCCCTTCACAGGCTTATTATGTGCACAGACATAGCCTAGTATAGTGTCTGAATTAATTTGTTGTTTAGTGTGTACAAATAGAATAAAGTCTAATGTTCTCTAGTATTGAGTTGGCTAAGGAAGAGTTTTACTAGCTGTATCCCTGCAATATCTATCAATACTTTAAGCACAAAATGGAGAAAAAAGATTTGTGAATCCACATTTAATCAGACTAGGTCAGACATTTAAAGAGCAGAAAAGAGTAAAGAGCATAAAAGAGAAAGTCCAAGGATCTGGTGAGGCAGAACACTAATATTAATATTATTTTTATAGGGTTGAATACATCTTAAATGAAGAATATTATGCTAACTAGACAGCAGTTGCCCACTTTTATTTTTTTTTAAAGGAAGGAATTCCTTGAAAGACCAATTCAGATTCACAACTAATTTATTTTTCACAGGAAAAAAACTCCACACCTTGTGCTTTTATGTTATTTGTCAAACTTCTGTAATCTAAATTGCTAAATTTTCAGGTGTACCAGGAGAATATTTATTCAACTGGTGACTATGAGTACCATTGACACTCTTAAATAAGTGCTTGTGATTTATTTAATATGATAAACAGCAGCAAAGGAAGTATGGTAAGCAATGTTTAGGAGAGAAATGAACTAATGTCAGGGTGATAGGGTACATGCAGAAAAGTGTTCATTGGGTTGGGATGCTTTGTCCAATTTGTGATTATGTTGAGGTTGTATATTTAATGATGGCATAACTCTTGAGCTATTCTCAAGATTTCTTGGCAGTTCAAAGTAATGGAGACACTAGCAGGATCCTCAGAAGTGAAGAAGTGTCTTCTGAAATTAATAGTGCATGAAAATACTGGTTTTTATATTTACTCCTAAATCCTGTTTGCCAAAAAATGGCACTAATGAACAAACAATTTCAGTTTGTGCAGTTTCTTAAACTTCAGTAGAATTGAACATATAAGAAAAACATCACCCAGCCTTCTTCTCAAACACAAATTTATATTTTTTGGAAATGCAACCTGAAATCTCAAGACTGTAGCAAAAACCTAATCAGATCTGGGCAAGATGTCATTGCTGCAGCCTGCATAGCTTTAGCAAGAGTAAATGGCTGGAAGTAATAATGTACTGAAGATGTCTTTCCAGATCAGCTGAGGTACAATTAATGTTAGTTCTAGTTTCCTTCCTCTCTTGTCAAGAAAAAGGAAAGCAGGGACAACAGCCTGGATCTTCAGTCTTCCTGCCACTGCTTCCACCAGTGTTACAGGTGTGCTGGGAAATGTTCAGCTCATTTTTACTTTACAACCAAAATAAAATAGATATTATAGGTTTTCTGCTTCACTTCAGTGGCCCAGCTGGTAAATCTCTGGTAGAACTGGACCATCACTGGCTGCTCACTTGTAGCCTGACATGTGAATTTTATTGTCTCCTTTTCAGTGCCTAGTACTGTTTCAGGATTTCAGGATTATGATGAGATTAATGTATCTGAGTGAATATCTTTATGAAAGGTAGCTGGCAAATCATCTCAGGTGTGTTTGCACATACCAAAGGCTGATCTTTGTTACTTCTCCCATCCCAGTGTGCCAGAGGAAGGCTGGTCAAGGTAGTAATTTCAATCTGTATTTCTTACAATGGTAGGTGTGAAAAAAGCTGGGATTTGTGATGGGATGAGCTTCCTCTTCCAAAGGAGAAGAGCCATGGTGACCATTGGGAAATGTAAGGAGAGAAAATTTCTAGCTAATTTAATCTGTCTCATGGCTGCATTCAGTAAAGTTTAAATTTAAAATATACTCTCCTTATGGTGCCTGTGTTGCAAATGCCTGTTTGTTCATCCATTTTACTTTAAAGTAGAAGTCACTGTTTCTTAACAGCTATTTGAATATTTTATCATGTGATATTTTCCTAATAGAGATAGAGATTTGTAGTCTTCAGCTTAAATGTTTATAGGAGTTAAACTGGTTCCCTAAGCTTCAGCCCAGTGCAAAGAGCAAGTAAATGCTGAAAATCAGGACTCGCAATTGCTAACCCAAACTACCTACACCTCTATAATGTCCTATACCAGCTATGCAACTGTAGAAATGGACTTAAAAAGTAATCTGTCCTTTTAGCTAATAACATCAAAATGAGACCTTTTTCTTCACTTTGCCTGGACCTCTAACCTTTAAAGGTGACTTAGACAGCTGCACAAAACCTGATCTCATTTTCTGCCCCTGGCAAGATTTTTTCAAGTTCATCTTCTTTTTTTCCCCCCTTCTCTCAAAATCTGATGAAAAATGAAATGTCATGAAAACAGGCTCTGAGGCTAAAAACCTCTGTCTGTCTCTGTGACAGATGTCAGTTTGAAAGGTTTCAGGTCACCTGTCAGAACTATGTCAGTATGATCCATACAAACATCTACTCAACCTCTAACACTAACATTGAGTTCTGCTTTTTAAAATACCCCTTGAAAAAGAATCAAATGATTTCAAGTGACTGCCTTTTCCCCTTTCTTTTAACTCTGATTAATGAGCCAAATTCTCAGGCAAGGAAAAAAAGAAGGAAAAATGGGTGGGGGGAAAGGAAAAAAAGAGCCTGTAAAAAAGGACAGTTTGACCTTTCTGTGCCCCTGGCAGTGAACCAATCAGCATTCTCATAATCCAAACACAGATGCCTGGAGCTAAACAAATCCTATACTTGTGAACAAGAATTCAGTTGGCTGTCAAAATATAATGATGAGAAACAAAGTGCTGCTCTTAAGAAAAATGTCCTAAAATAAATTAAAATGTTTTTCATTAATAAAGGAAATAACATAAGTAATGTTGTACACCACTAATAGCATCACTTGGGAACAAGCATGTTGAGATGTTTATTTGTATTTATTCTACCTGTGTACATTTAAATCACAGAATCTCATCTCTACATGAGACATAATCCCATAATATTTTATGACACCAAAACCACTGCTCATCTAATGCTGCAATTCAGTACTTTATAATGATTAATTAACAGGCTTGCATGTTATTTTGTTCCTTGCTCAGCATCATAGAGTCTGCATTATTTCTCACAAGCATGATCTGCCCTTTTAAAGTTTAAGCTTCTATTTTGTTAAAAGAAAAAATGCAGTATTAAAGAGAAGATCCCAGTTGCATGACAGTTTTCATCAGTGTGTTGTTTTAATAGTTTCATCAGTGTGTTGTTTTAATAGTCTATGAAATAGATATGATTAGAGCTTTCTGCTAATTTCTATTTTCAAGTGTCCCACATATATCCTATCAAATAGGTTGTTGATATTGATGGGTGTATTTTTGGATGTTTCTTAAAAATCTGTAATGTCAGTGTTAGGCTCCAATATAACAGTTGGGAAAAAAGACATGGACATCATACCAATACACCACAGATACACCAGATACACATTTAAATGTAAGCACAAAGTAATTCAGTACTATTTTGTCTTTTTCATGGCTAAATATGTGATTTAATTCATGTATGTAACTGAATAATTTGACAGGACAACAGTCAGCTTGATATCAAATGGTTATAACAGTTACAAAACAATTATCAGCTTCATTTTGGGCCATCCTAAAAAGGCTTGGGAACAATTGGAGACAGAACCATCCACAGAAAACTACCAGTATTGTTTAGATGAAGATAGCCACAAACAACCTGAAATACTTTAATCTCTTTGTGACTCATATTTACAGTTTTTTAAACTTAATGTAAGTTTCTTCAGCTTTTATTATTTAATCTTCTTGTTGAACATTATTGTTTAATACTATTATAGAATGGAAATAAAGAAATTTACATGTCATATTAGACCACAAAGTGTACAGTATGATTATTTCAAGGCCCTGACTGGAATGGATCATTTCCCTGAAAATGTACCAGCTACACAATTTTTCTGGTCACAGTGGCCATGACTCAGATTGGACCAAGACTGAGCACCTTAAATAATTACTGTTTCAGCTCCTAGTCCACCTTGCAACTGAGGGTAAACCTCTTCAAAAGCAATATTCCTTGTATCTGCAGAATTTTAATCAATAATTACAGATGTTTCCTTTCCAGTCTCCTCATTACTTCAAGGTTTGCAAATAAATCTGCAAGATATATTTTTTTTCTTGTGCCAAAACCCCTATTAATGCTTATGGGTTAAATATTAAGAATGTTTAACTGATGATAAACCAGTTAACATAACTTCCTCGCCTGTAGTTGTTTTCAGCACTTAGTTTGTGACATTCTGTTCCTCAAAATAAAACTGTGAACTAAAAGGGGTACACAGTCCTTGTCACACAGTAAGGACTTTTATAAGTCAAAAAATTAATTACATCTGTAAAGAAATCTTTCACTTGCTTCCCTCCTCTAGCATAGACATCTGTATCTGGTCAGTCAGCCAGATACTGAGAGGGCATTATTGCAGATAACAATCAGAAATGTTGAAGCACTTACTGGTGCCACACTGGAATAGCATATTAGCATTGCCAGAAACAGTCTTTCCCTTGTAAGAATAGTGCTTTGATGTTCAAACCCCTAGCAAGAGTATTAGGGAACAAGCAAAGCAACAACAACAACAAAACAAAACAAAACAACAAAACCAAACCAAACCAAACCAAACCAAACCAAACCAAACCAAACCAAACCAAACCAAACCAAACCAAACCAAACAAAACCAAACAAAAACCAACTAAAAACCAACCAACCAACAACCAACCAAAAAAAACCAGAAGGGAAGGTGAAAACAAAGCAATGACTGTGAAGGTAGATTTCCTAGTTGAAATTAAGAATTCTGAGCAGTACTAAAATTAATTACTCTGTAGCAGCAAGCAGGCAGCAGATTTATAGTAAATGACAGCATGTTTGCAAATTTTCCTGACTAGTTGATTAGAAAATGCATCAAGTACAGGCATCAGTCGAATATGCATTTTTTAAGTGGTTGCAGTTTGGTGACAGTTTGGAAGCTGGAGTCATTGTCGTTGCCTTTAGGAAAATTGCACTTTCTGGGAGAAATTATTTCACCTTTGTGTGCCCCCAGTACGATCTATCCTCATGGCAGCTTAGGATACACTGGAGCTTTGTGACCTGGAAAATGTGGGACAGCATACACAAGGTGACCCCCTGAATGCTGGGGTAGGCCCAATTAATTTAAAATTTTGCTTGGCCTTGTCTCTTCCAATTTTCTAAATCCTCTGGAAAAATGATTAATGCGTACACTGCCAAAGCGAAAATATTTTTGACCCTATTAAAGTTGATCAAGGGTAAACCAAGTGTAGGCTGGCATTGTATCAAACTAGCTTTATTAAATTTGATTTGAGGTTTGTATGAGGAAGGGACAGACAAGGGCATTATTTTGCACAGCAACTCCCTTTTAAATTAAAATACTGTGAGGAATACAAAGTATTGATGTACTTTGCTACAGAGATGTATTTAACCTAGCAGAATTTTTCCAAAAAATGTTTCTTTTTGAGAAAGCTTAGTATTTCCTCAGTGGGAAAGCATATTATTGGTAAAGGTGATTTATTATTATATGATGAGCATTGTTTCCCTTGAAGTGGAGAGATTCAGACCTTGCCTTAATTCTTGCCTTTTTTATTTCCCAAATTATTCTTGTCTTGCCAACTCCAGCAGCTGGGAACAGGGTTTGAGGATATGATGTACAGCAGATGTAGGCACCTCAGACATAGAAAGTGCTATTTTCAACACTTTTCCCACTTTCTACAGCACTTCTTATTGTTGTTGTTTTTGTCAGTGAAGTGCTCCAAAGTTCTGCATAAACCAAAAATTACTATATTTCTCAGCATCTACTCTGGTGCATAAATGATCTTTAAATACAAGTCCCTATCCTCACCTCCCAGGAATCTTTTATGGCTGCAAAAGGAATTAAACCCAAATGTGGTCACTCACTGCAATTACTGCAGCTAAAAAGCAAACCAAACAAAAACCAGAACAAACAAACAAACAAACAAACAAAACCCCCAAACATAATAACAACAAGAAGAAAAAAAACAAAAAGAGCTAGACGTAAGAGGACACTGCAATTTTTTGAATTGAGAAGAGGGATAGCTGCTCTGTTTTTCAGCCCCCTAAAACCTAACAGAGTATTTCAGATGCTTCCTGTCCTTGATTCTTTTTGGCCTGTTTATGTATCCTGTTGGCAAGTTTGGCTAGTTCAACACAATTGCTCACAAGTTTGTCAGCTGTCAGTCCACTCTTGCTTAGTTCCAGCTTGGAAACTGGAATTCCATTAATTTGATTTTTTGTGACTTGTTTGGAGGGAGGGCCTGCTTGCTCTGAGGCAGAATCTCCAAGCTGACTCTTGCTTGCCCAGCAACAGGATGGAGATATGTGCAGGAGCCACTGAGGACATTGGCCTGCTGATTATAGGATATAGATTTAAGGCTAAGATAACACACTAAACAGTCCACCAGAGGGTTTTTCTGCTTTGTATCAGTTGCTAATGAATCACAAACAAAATCCCTTTAAATGTCATGACACAGCTAATGCAGAGGAGAACATTCAAAGCTTTTGGAGTTTTGAGCAATAAAAGGCTCATATTAGCAAACATGACAACATGAAATAATTATTCAGCCACTCAAGAAAGAACTAAAGCAGTAACTGCACAGCCTAGACAGCCTTACCTAAAGTAAAACTACAACTACAGTGAAGAAATAACCAAACTACTGTCTTTGAGGAGATGGACAAACTGATGCACATGTATGAGTCTTCTTTTGGCAAAATGTGAGCTCACTGGAGAGAACCATGAATTTGTAAGCAGGTAAGTCTTAAATGATTTTGATGAAATGGCTGAAATTTTGCTTGCATTAAGCTTGATACACTAAAACGAATAGTCCCTACATGTCCTTATTGAACTTCCTCCAAATGGAAGTTTGACATCCTCAGAAAGGATTCTATCATATCTAGATGTAGTATAGATGTGTGTGTGTATATATATATATATGTATAGACACACACACATATTTATATGCATATAGTTTTTAATTTGGACAAATTGTTTTTGTGTACACTAGTTTTAACCTACTTATATGGTCTCAAGGAGACTTCTCTTCTTCCAGGCCTGTCAATTCCTCCACAAGTGTCAGTAAAAGATAGATAAAAATCAGGCATGATATGAAAAGCTTATCTATAATATAAACTTCTGATTAGAGGACAATGTCTGCAGTTGAAGTTTTGCAAATACTACCCTGTATATACATCAAAAGCATATTTTGTTAGGTCCTGTGTTTGGATTGCATCTAGGGGTCCCACACCTGTGGCCTTTGCCACCACCTTGCTATTTTACTCTTCCTTTCAGCCTTTTCTGGAGAAGTCAGCTCTTTTGGTGACATTGCCCATACAAACAAGAACTGTGTTTTTCTGCCAGGATGTTTGGGTGTTGTTGAACTATGTGCTGATGATTACCTGTCCACTCTCAAAGACAGTGGATAAATAAGTAATGGAGGGATAAATATTATTTATCAGGATAAATAAGTAAAGGAGGGATCTAATATCCTGTCAGGGGGATACAAACAATACCTGTGTAGAAAGCAGGTATATTTGAAAGCTCATATATTTTAATTTGAAAGCTATGTATTGTTGAACATCAGAGAAGGAGACTTTGTGTTTGACTGACAAAACACCACAGGAACTGCAAACATAATAAGCCAGCTGTTTTCTGGTGTAAATGGAAAATGAAGGATGAGGTTTGATATTTGTTATAGTACTAAAACTACTTGTCTTAGAGATTGAATCCTAGTCTGCTGATACTTAGAGACTCCGCATTATTATCCTTAGGGAGGAAATGTGGATATCTGCTGTAAAAATCATTTTAATGCCCAGTTTGTGGGAGGATTGCCTATGATTTATGTATATCTAAGGGTCAAATATAAGTATATGGTGAGTTTAGCATAGATGTCATTGTGAAGATTTACTTCAACAAACAGAGATGGTCAGGCATGAATAAGATGAATGCTTCCAAAATGAGCAGCATCATGAGTTCATTTGCTCTACATTTCTCCACAAACTTCACTGGAGCTGGTACTCAATGTTTTGGTTTGAAGGCATCTTTAATCTTCAGATTAGGTATTTTCTGTTTCTAGTCTCTTCACAGTTCTCAATTTTTTTGAGTAGGCACCTCTGATTCTTGACTGCATAATTTTTTTAAAAACCAAAATCCATGGGATTGCTATTTCCCTTAGGATGGGAGAACCGGGATCCTCTCACTTGTCAAAGTAACTGTTATCTTCTGTACCATTAAGATTTCTCTATGTTTCTGCACGGACTGTAAATTCTGGAAGAATCTGAGCTGGCTCCACTTCATGGTGTGTTAAGGGCAAACACTAGACTGGCAGTTTTTTGAGGACTGCAGACAGTAAGGGGAGGGGAGCAGCTGAATACCAGTTTACAGAGAAAACAGAACAATTTTAATGGCAAAAAGTAATGACAGCTCATTTGACCACCTGGCTAAGTGCAAAGGCTTTAGTTGCTGGATAAGATATTGGAGATGGTCTGTGCATGGATAGCTAACCAAATCCATTGCCTAAGTGGCAATGCATTCATTGTTTGTGCTGACAGCTGCTGTGGGGCGAGGTGAGATTTATAGGAGAGATAATGAGGAGTAGATTGATAGTGCCTCTATGTTAAAAAGCCTGATAAAGACTAGCAGATTCTTCAGTTCAGTTCAGTTCAGTTCATTTCTGTTTAGCTCTTTTATTAATTTTCAATAAGGACCAGTTTTCCAAGAAAACTGCATCTATAGGGTAGGTGAGTGGAATAACTGCAGATAATTTTCTCTTTTATGACTAAAGACACTTATATTTCTATTTTAAATAGAACAGCAATACTGTAGCTAGAATGGCAGATTTCGAGTTTTATTCTGTGTAATGTTGAAAAGTTTTCTAGCTAAGGATTTTGCAGAGGCAAAGCCTACACAGACCAGTGCCCAATTAGTACCATAATTCCAATATCTCCAAAATTAAGTATAAAGGTTGAAGTGATTAGTAGTTATTTCCTGTACTAGGCAAAGTAGAAATTAAACCTTTCATAACATCACAGTTCCTAAATGATTGAGGATTGCCTTTTGCACAACATTTGCTCCCAGGCCTTACTCTACTATTGAAGTTGCACAGTTTAAGATAGGAAAGTCAAGATAGGAATTAGATTCTCTGCATCCCAATGATCCAGTTGCAATTACAGCATCTTTATAAGCCTCACCATGGTAATGTATATGGTTGGTTCTTGCTCTGTACAAATTGCTGTGGGAGACATTATCTGGGATAGAAAGTTATTCAGGACAAATATCTACTTCACAGCTTAATTCTGATGGAAACAATTTGTTTGGAGTTCTTTTCTTGTCTATATTTCTCTGTTTCTCTATTTAAGCGTCATGACCCTTCCAATTTAGTATTTTGTGTATTGTGTGGTCAAGCAGGTATTCTGATCATTATTAATGTGTACATTTTTTTTTTGGTGTTTTCAGTTCATAGCAGAATTGTGACAACTTCAAGGTCAACAGTTTTATCCTCAGCTATTGCTTAAAACCTTTCCAGCTAAACTATTATCTACACAGGTTAATCATCCAAGATAACTCAAAAGATCAGTAGAGTTTAATATCCTGAAGTTTATGTTTATTTTTGAGATACTGCACCACACCAGCACACTTCTATAATGTCACATTTTGTTACACAAACTTACAGCAAGAAGAAATTTAACGGGAAGTGACATGGTTTAAGTGATGCACTGACATGTATAATTTAAAGACTCTAATCTTATTGGAAGCAGACACCTGCAATTAATTCAGATATTGGGAATTCAAAATGAAACATCTTAAAGCCAGAAGGAACTTACGATTCACATTAAGCTCATGAACTGGTGAATTTATCTGTTTATCTAGTAGAGCAGCACAGTTAGAGCTACTAAATCTCACAATCCTTTGTGGAGTACAATTGTTTTGATTAATTAGAAATGATTGTTTCTTCATCTTCTACCCTATCCATGAAGGCAGAGCTTGATCTGAAAGCAGTTTTAAAGAAGATGTCTTTGTTTTATTTTCTCTGAATATTTTCTATTAACTCAAAATCCATACTGTGACTAAATTAACAAAGGAAATTACAGTTACTGTGTATGGTCTGTGTTAGTGAGTGTATTGGATACCAAGCAGAGATACTGTTTCATGGATATGACCGCAAATCATAATTCTGTATGAGCAATTTTGCAAGCATATGATGTTTTGTCTTACAATTACCTCTTCAAAAACAATTTTAATACAGCAAGACATGCAGGCCTTAACATACACCTACCTATTTTCTAGATTTTTTTCCTGTAGTAATGTAAATGTAATCTGAAATTCAGTATTTTGATAATCTCTAATAATTGGAAAATATTGTTTTGTTTAGCTGTGGCCTACTATGAAAGCCCTAAATGAGCTAGCAGCTCGAGTCCTGCATATTAATAGTAATGAACACAGTGGCTGTAAGGTTGAAGGAATTTTTATTTTCTGTCTATTCAAATAATTCAACACATGGTGGATAAAGGTATCTGTTTGCTTGAAAGAAAGTAAGAAGTGCTACTGGAACAGCTTTGAAATACACATAATATGAAAAACTTAAAAGAAGGGCAGCAGTAACAGAATTCATCCTACAAGGACACCAGTAGTTTCTGATGTAAGTTTATATTTACTAATTTTATGGGTAATTAATAAGTGAATAAATGTTAGCCTTTATTTATAGTTTGTGTATTATTTTCCACTGCATTACAGACAATTAATCAAAAAGAGCCTATTGACAAACACCTAAATAAGTAAAGTAGAGATTAGGATCTTTATTTAAATCTAATCATCATGTGGATGTTAATACTTAAGGTTCTGTAAAAAGTTTTGTCTTTTTCTTCTAAGTGTAAACCCTTCTTTTCCTGAGACCATGAATGTTGACAGGAAAAGTAAGAAAAGTAAGTCTTGGAATGTCCCCTGGCAATAAGAGATTACTACAGCATCAAGTTACCACATGTATTAGGGAACCCAAATAATTAAATAATAGTGTAGGTATACAAAATCCTTAGCAAACTAAGGATATATCTCAGGTGGACTGAATGGGTCAAGACTAGAAATTCAGGTAATCGTTGTACTGCAGAGTGGATGTACCATTGCCAAGATCTGCCCTTCTGAGTTGAGACAGCCTCATGTACAAAATTGCTGGAAAATGTCTTTTCCAGACATTGGAATTATATATATATATCTGTATTTTTCAAAAAGCACTTCGGCATAGGCTGTATATCTGATTGTCCCCATTTTGAAAATTATTCATTTTTCTTCGTCCTCTGATGTCTGGGACGGTTTGATTAGGCAACCTTTTTTTCTTTTTTTTTCTTCTGGTTAGACTATTTTCTATCATCCAGTAATGGGGTTTGAATTGTGAGGCTGGCGAACCTACTACAACATACTTGCTTAATTTTCCCTGAAGAGTTTGGCAGTCCTGAAAGACATGCTCAGTGTAAACGAACAACTGAGAATCTAATTAAGAGGCATGTTAAACTATAAAAAAGGGGTAGTAACCACAGTATGCTTTCATCAATTAAAGCACTTTCTAATATCAGCCAATTACATCAACCTCCTCTGGCCCTTATATTTCTTAGGCTTTGTGTAACTGCTCCCTTTATCTCTAATGGGATCCTTATAATGCTGACCATGTGGCTTTAGAAGAACACCAAAATGCTAATCTAATCCCCAGTGTTGCCCAAAGGCATTACATGGGCCCTGACATGGATCCAGGATTGGTGGCACCCTAATTCAAATAAAAGCAAGAATTAGGGTTGATCAGGTGTCTCAATGACAACAGCACAATGAGCGACTGGGGGAAGGTGGGGGCAGGTTGGGGAGGGGGAGATGGCAGCAGCAAACGATCAGGCACATTTCAAAAGTAATTGGTCTCCAGGGAGGGTGTGGGTTGCTTCCTAGACCACTTTTACAGAGCCCTTTGCACCTTGCCAGCTGGAGGGAAAGTACAGCCACTTCCAGAGAATAGCAGTGAGGCTAATGGAACTGCACACAGAAATGAAGGGCTGGCAGCCCGAAACCAAAGGAGTTGATTCAAATGGGACTTCCTTCCAGATTTTCCTTTTCCCTCGCTTTCTTTTTTTTTTTAGATTTAAATTTGGACTTATCATTATGCTGACTTCACACAGAACTAGGTTAAATGCAAAAACTTAAAAACTTAGGATCCCTAAAATAACTAGTTTAAAATCAGAGAGGTACACTTCCATCCCTGTCTTACTGCATATGTAGCATGAAATGAAATAAATTAGAAGGGAATTAAAAATTTTCAGAGTTTTTTGTGTATGGTTTTTTTGCCCCTAAACACTGACATTTATAAAAAACTATTGTACTGTATATTTTGAAGCATTCTCCAGTTGTATGAGAGCATCTACTATGAACAAAGGGGAAATATACCAAGAGCTGGAAGACACTGCTCAAAGACACTGGAAACAACCTCCAAAAATGACATCTTATGTGCTCACCCCACTAGAATTAATCTAAATATTAATAAATAAATTTAATCTTTGCTGAAGTTCTAAATGGAGAAAATGAACATACAGTGGAATAAGAAACCAAATAATCCAGGAAAGATTACAGTTCATTTTAGAACTCCCCAGCTCCCAAGTAATTCTATTTATCAGACCTGCCCTGGCTTCTTGCTCTGCCAAGTCAGGTGCCAGCAGGTCTCTAACTTTAGCTTGTTCCCACTATTAATTAAGCTTTTCCAATATTGCTAAAACACAGTGTCTTGGTTTGAAAATACAGGTGTCTGCTAAGGAAGGCAGGAGCCTCACTTGAAATGGAAAATGTAAACCCCCTCCCTCCGAATTATTATAATTTTGAAATTAAGAGGCTCTCAGGCAAAGATATGGGAGTAGAAATATCAGTTCTTTATTAGGGAAAATTAAAAAAAATGCAGTAACACAAAACAACACTGGCAGAGTCCCATGGGTCAGGGTGTTGGTAGCAGTCCCAGTAATGGTGGCTGCTCCTCCTGCAGTGACAGATGTGGTTATGTTGAAGCAGTGATCCTGTAGAAGGGTGTAGCTCGCCTCTGAAGTTCCAGTGGTGGTGTAGATGGGCCTAGTCCCCCTCTAGGAAGCCAATCAGAAAAAAAGCTGCCTGGGTGTTCAAAATCTCAGGTAGGAATGCTTGGCTCATTCCCCTGGGTGGAGTATCTCACAATGGGATGATGTAATTTTATCAGTTGGGTCATGGAAGAGATAAAGAAAACTGGGCCACCTGATTTTAACAGGTGCAATAGAATACACACCCCTGGCCACATCTTGCATTTGCAAACCAAGACACACAGCATTTATTTGGTGGAATTTAATACACTCTTTCAAGGCCTGTGTCTTTGCTTCTGTGTCCCAGGCAGCTTGTCTGATCCAATCCGAGCTTTTGGGCACTGGGGGCAGAAAATTTCATGTCATATTGGGAAGGTGACACTTAAGATTTTCCTTCAGAAAACTGTGAAAGGACCCCAGATTTTTATTACTTCATGGTGTATCTTTTTATAGCTTTGCAAGTGACAGAAACATGTGCAACAGGTGATTAAGTGCTGATTTTTGTTTTCAGCTGCTGGAAAGACATAGAAGGATATTACAGTCCATTAGAAGACAGGAGTTACCTCATAGACTAGATCAACTTCTACAAAATCTTTTCTGAGTGGGTAGAAGAAATCTATTTACATACTTACTTTTTGTTATTAAGCTTCTTTTTCTTTCCTTTGCAATACAATTCTTAAGTATTTTGCTTCAACTTTTCCACATAAGGAAACACAATGTTGTATTGTGTGAATTCACCCAGAAAGCTATAGCATAATTCAGATAATTTCTAGAAATTAACACACTGCAGGTTTTGTGTGTTCTTGCTTACAATCCATCTACAAAAACAACATACTTGTTAGAACAACCCTGGTTTGTGGTCTGGGAACACATCTGTCTCTTACCAAAATATTTCATCTTTAGAGAATTATTTTCTGAACTGTATCCCAAAATCATCTTTGTGTCCCATGCTATTCTGATGAAGATTTTAATAAAAAGTTGGCTACTGTAATTTTTATCTCCTTGCTGAAAGAAAGCTGGTTTTATGACTGCCACTAGGCTATAACTTTAACCCTGATGTTTGGGCAGGTTAGATCCAGACATGTTGTCACCATCTTATGATGACAGGGACAGTGGAGACAGGGAGATTTTGGAAGAAAGGAACAAGTTTGTGGTGAGAGATCATTCCACAGTGTCTTCTTGCCCTTATGCAAGTAAATGGACTGCCCCTTCATGAGGGGCAGAACCTCAGGCAACAATAGCAATGTTTGTTTGAAGTCTTTCTCAGAAGATGGCATTCAAAACAGAGGCACACCAGAGAATTTTACTCCTCCTCTTGCAAACAACACCTCTCCCTTTGCATGGACAATTTAAGTGGATCATTACTGTGCACATCCTGCTGTTTTACTTCTGTCCTCTGCTGAAGGCACTTGTCTGTTGTTGGAAATATATTCTCTTAATTCTGGAGAGTGTAACAACTCTGATTGCATTTTTAACTTCTTTATGGCAGACTATAGTGTGTTCTCAAAAAGCAACTAATTTTCATTTTCAATCAGCTTCTCCATAAGATTTTTCACATAGCCAACCTTCACACCACTAATTTCATTTTAGACCTGCAATCATATCACACATCCATTTGCCTGCTGTGCTAACATGCTTTTACATGCTCATCCTTTATTTTTTCTGCAAGAGAGGCGAGACTCCTAACACTATCCCTCTTGTGTTTTGCAAAAGGTTTGAGGCAGGACACTGGTTCTACATTAGAAGTGGTAGAGTGAAAATCTGTTTGAGGGAAAAGGAGCAGAAAAGAAAGCAGTTCAATTAAAAGCAAATAGAAGCTCTATCCTAAGTGCACTAGAAGTGACTTCAGCAGCACTTGGCTAATGAGGAGAGGAAGATGACACTGGAAATCTTCAAAAGACCCTGTGTAAATAGGTTTTCAAATAGGGGAAGGTTTTAGTTGATATTCAAGCAACTTCAGTGCAGGCAACATTCCCTTGTTAGAATCTGTCTAAATTCTGCATTTCAGCTATTTTATATTAAAGTATGGAGGCAGCTTTCCACATTTCAGATGCAGTAGATGGTTCTTGCCCTAGCTTGCTGACCACTTTGCCTGTGAAAGTAACTGGTGGAAGGGAAGGGTTATGCAGTCAGGCAGCTTCATTGCAGAGATGTAAGATGCAATTAACACCAGTGATAAGGGGAATCTGTATTTCCATTTTTTTTCCCCAAAAGGGCAAGGCTGTGACTTTTGTGTTTTATGGGAACTGATATGCTGTGGTGATGTCCTAAGGCATCTCCTTTCTCTCAGCAGTTAAATTTTACATGTGTCCCTGGCTTTCCATTTGTAACAGCAAATGGAGCACTTGGAGATCAAAGTACCAATGTGCAGAGGAAGTGGTTTTCATGCCAGCATAGTGCTCCTGCTCCCACCCTGAGTGTATCATCACCAGCTTTGCATTCACCTGCTCTTGGTCTGTCACTCTAACAAGGTATTATTTGCAGAGGCTATCCACTCTAATTATCCTTGTGCTAGCAGTAGTGACACCTCTGCTGATGGCCACTGACTCTGGTATGTGCCTTGCTGAAATGCCTGTCTTGTTCTTTTGCATTAAAGTGTGTCAGAGCAATTGAAAATAGATCATAATATTAGGCTACTGAAGTAAGATAAAGATATAAACATATTATGGACAGAAAATGGAAAAGAATTGATCAACTGTTTTTGCAGGGTCATTGATATTAGCTCAAGTGAAGATCCCCTTCTGCTCCTTGTCTTGAACTGGAAAAAATCTCCTGTGTGTTGCCACCTTTCTCAGACAATCAATCCAGAAGGAAGTAGGAATGACAAGAATTTTATTTCTCCCCAAGTTTTATTGTTAATTAAAAAAAAAACAATTACCATAAATTTCTAACTATTTTATAAGTACAATTTAGTCTGTACCAGCAAATTAGAGAGAAAATATTTTAAAAATCTTATTTAGCTGAATGACTCTTCCCCCGCATCCATTCATGCTTCTCCTTAATAGGCTTTCTGTGCAACACCTCTGTGAAATATTTTTAAAGTGTTCTATAGCAATTGATATCATTCAAGGTTTTCCATATTCTTCTGTTAAAGATGCAATAAAGTGGCAGGATTGGCCTAAGGGGTAGTGTTGGAAAGACCTTCAAATATGCTTATAATAGATGGCTCAAGAAAAGCGCTGCACAACATGTTGGGAAAGTTCAGTAAGGAGGAGATAATCACCTCAGAAATTCAGTTGAGAGAAGTCTTGAGAGACAAACACCAAAGACAATGGATACAGAGAGGAGATGATGGGTGAAAGCTTGACACAGCCTTTGAGAGAAAGTTAGAGTAAATCTGTGATCTATGGTAGAGTGAACAGAAAATCACCCAGGAATGAACTAGGTTTAAAAAACAGCAGAGGATTGCTGATTTTGGGCAGGAAATATGTAAGCATATATGTAATATGTAAGGCTTTTGTCTCCAGTGGTGCTGAGTTTTTTGCAGAAATATTTGGAATTAATTCCAAACAATCAGAAGTAAACAGAAAAAGCACTGACCTTATTAGAGGAATTCAGCAACAAAATACCAAAACAAAAGATAGATTAATGGTGATTTTCAGTGATTAATATGGAGTTCAGGAAAAAAAATGGATAACTGTTCTCAAATATTTCAAGGATATGAACAGAGAATATGTGCCAAAGCAAACTTTAAGGTGACCTTAATAATCTATACTACTATTTAGACATGGTGTAAAGTAAAAAAGGGAAAAACACCCCAAAGAAACAAACAGGAGGAAGCTTTCTAACCAAAGTTAGAGTCTGGAGTGCTTCCTAATGAAGGTTTTAGAGTCTGGAGTGCTTTTCAAAGAGAAGTAGAAGAATCCCATTGATTTAGGTACTGGACCTTAGCTAAAGGGCAAAGCAATAGCTAGGAAGGCATATAGGACACCCTGCTTAGGACTTCTAATGATCCCATATTCTTTCTCAAATGTCAATGGTGTAATTCTTTGTTTCATAACCTGAAATCATTGGACTACTCTCAACTATAATGAAGACAACTGAAGTGAAATAGCAAAGAAGTAAGAAAATTTCACAATGGTATTGGGGGGTGGGGGTGTGAGTGAGGGTAAACTGAAGTGAAATAGAAAAATGTAAGAAAATTTCACAGTGGTATTTGGGATGGGGGTGAGAGTGGGAATATTACCATTTTCAACTCAGCTTAATGCATTTGAAGGTCCACTTTTTGTTTTCAGTCTAATTAATTGGTCATTTCCTGACATATAGAGATTCTAGAAACATTAATTAGTTGAGGTAATACTTGAGCTTCTCCCCTGCTCCCTAGGTGCAAGTGTAGAACCAAGAATTTTCTGCATTCAGAACATGCAGCTCAGTGGCTTTACATTTTGATTTTAAATAAAATTTCCACATTTGAAATACTTTTTTAAAAATTTAAATTCGAAGGTTTTATTTTTAGCATTGGATCAGTTACTGTTTGATGGCAAGACCCTGGATGAACTTTACTTTGAATATTGAACTTTTGTTTAGTTATTATTTACTGCCAATATCTATATGTTATATTGTAGCTACAGCATGGCAATGCCAAGATGTAACATCCATTTCATAGTTTATCAGCAAATACTTTTCAAAAATCAAAACAGCAGGGAAAAAAAAAGGTTATTTACCTTGGAATACCTAGAATTGAAATTCTTCTCACCTGAATTCTTAGCTACCATATTGTTCAAGACTCTAAAATATGTGCTTTTTTCTGAGTATTTAAAACTCCTTTTATACTTCTCTGTCCCCTCCTCATACAGATTTCCATATAATTTAGGAGCAGAAGTCTTTGAAAATTGAAAAGTCAGCTTTCGCTTGTAAAGCATATAGTTTGATTACTCCAATTTGTTGTTTGCTTATGAATTTCATTTAACCATTTTGGTTTTGTATTTACATTCAGCACATGGAAATGGTTATGCTACTTATGTAAAATACAATAGACAAAACTTTTACTGAAGTGACCAGTTAGTCTTAGAGTTTCTGTACAATTCCCCTTTTGAGTAACTAATAAGGAAAAAAATCGCATATTGAATGATATTCTTAGAAAAGTATGTTTTAATTGGTTCCTGTGCACCATCATATTTTCCAAGATGGCAGTGCAGCAAAACAATATGAGTATCTATTCAAAGCAAAACAGATCACAGCTGGCAGGTAGATTTTATTAGAGAAGAAGTAAATTAAGCCACAAGGGATAAAACTGAATAGGTTGAAGGCTGACTGAACCCTAGTGTTATCCACCTTCCTATGTTAAATTTATCTGGCTTGCAACTTATAACTAAGTTGTCCTAGAAAACAGTAAAATGAGGCACTGTGTATATTGTGGAGGGCCTCACTTCCAGAAGGCATTAATGGCATCAGAATTCATGTGGATCTCTGTTTCTGCAAGGATCCCACTTCACTTATTCACCATTCTGTGTTGCACAGAAAGTGTTTACTTTTCATTTCCATAAGTAACATAAGTAGAAATGAACTCCTTAAAAGTTTGCAGGCCTTTTGTCTGTATGTGTGCCTCAAATCTTATTTTTCCCCCTATGCTTTCATCTGGCTTAATAGAAACATGGCTTTTCCCTAAAAAATTTTATCTACCTTGCCTTCTATGTAGGGACTGAAGTTGGGTCATTCAAATTTAGTTTAAAGCAGTACTGATGAGAAATCTTTTTCATCTGATAAACAGTGGTCTATGGGTTTTGCTAAAAAGAATAACTTACAACCTATGAGATAGTGTCATAGGTTGGTGCTGGTGCAGTGCCACTGCACCCACAAAAATATATTTTTCTCAAATGGCTACTGTGAGATGTGACCAGAAACAGAGCAGAGCAGGCTCAAGCTTAGAAATAAAGAAAAAAACCTCATTAACCTACACTATAATAAAAGGAACACACAACATTCAGAATGAAAACCTTCCAAAACATTCCTCCTCCCCCCACCCAATTTCCACCAAAGCACAGTGAGACAAAACCTTGGATTTTCGATCAAGTTACCACCTCTCAGATAATCAATTCTCAGTCCACCAGGGGAGAGAGGAGTCCCTCTTGTGCCGTAGTCTTCTACAGGAAACACAGTTGAAACCTCTTATTGTTTCCATGTATTTCCATGGCACCACTCAGAGAAAATCTGCCATCATGACATCCTCCTTCCATTACAGTGCTCTCACCACTGTCCATGGACCAAAATTGCCAGTAGGGTTCCTTTTAAGGATGCTTTGCCAAGTACTGTGGATACTAAAAAACAACCATTTCTCATTTTGGGACAACATTTTATCCTGGGGCTGAGGGTCTTGAGAACAGAGATCTTCTTGCCTGAAGACAGAGGGCACCACCACACCCTCTTCATCTTTCTCTGTTCACTTCCCTCATGCACATGACATTACTGTAGCCCGTCACTCTCACTCCTGCACTGGCAGCCACTGCAGCAGGTCACTCTCACTCCTGTCACTCTTGACTCAAGCCATTGCATCTCCCTAAATGCAATCTCTGTGTTACAGGGAAATTGGTTCAGTCTATGGCTACACAAGAAAAAGTCCAGCCAAAAGCCACTCCAACATCCCCTCCTACCTAAGATCCTTTCCCATCTTCTTCTGACATCTCAGGCCCCAGGCCATGTCTCTTCTCTTTCAGATCAAGGAGGATTAATGGTTCGCAAAGCTGTATTTGTCCAAGAAAGGGTTAAAGTCTTGGCCTCTGGCGCCCTCAGGATGACTAAAATCTCACAACAGGCTGCCCAGGACTCCCATGGCTGGGCACATTTCCCCTCATTCTCTTTCTCCTCTCCTGGTGTACTGCCGGCACATGATACCAAATTTCCAGGTGGCACAGGCTCTTTCTCTCTCTCTCTCTCCCGACTCTGCGGCGGGGAACAAAAGGCATCTCAGTGTTTCTCCACCCTTCTGTCCTGCAGGGGTTGGTCCAGTTCCATTCCCTTCACTCCCCTTCCCTCTCTGGGGCTCCTGGCCCACCTGAGCCTTGGCCGCCTGGCTTCCCCCAGCCACCCAGGGAAGGTCTGAACCCTTCACTGTCCGGAGCAAAACCGAGAGGTCCTCTGCGAGTTCTCTGCTTTTAACCCCCTGTGTTCTCAGAGGTGTGTCCATGTCTTCAGTGGTTACACCAGATGTCAATATTCAAATCTGACCGCTGACTGGTTTGGCTATAACTGCCCAAGAAAACTCACTTTGTCAACCCACGACAGATGGAACAAAGCTTTGATGACACACATAGTGTCCTTCTGTGCCTACTGCATTGTGATGCCCCTGCACATGTCCTCTTCTAGGCAGAAACCAGACAAAAGAACTGGGTCAGAAGAAAGCTTTATCTCCTGTAGATTCTGATTAATTTGCTCATATAGACTTCTGCATACCTCTCTTTTTCTGAGAGTAAGTTTAGAAAGAAACAATTAAAAATTTGGTGGTGTGATATTTTCATTAATGAAAATAAAACATTTTCATGAAAGTGCATGGACTTAATTCATATTTTTCAATGTGACATATATCCCTTCAGTAAGAACAGTTTTTAGTTTAATTTTAATATAATTAAAAAAAAAATTAATGTATAGTCAAGTAATAAATATAAAACTCTTGTTATCTCTGCAAGTGAGATCATGGCCTTGCTGAATGCAGGTACCTAAGAGCAGACTGAGACTTAAAGAGTTTAAAATCTTGATTTAATTTTAATTTCTGTAGATAAGCACTGAAAGCTGCTTCTAAACAGGTGAAAGAAAAAGCACAATGTTGTAGAAATAAGCATTTTTGAAACACCTTTTTTCTGTTCTTTTTCACATGTTTTGCACATCCAACTTGAAAACAAATAGAATTATGTGGGGAAAATCTTTCTTGCTTGTTTTAACTTTGTTGTGGCATAATACCAGTTAATTGTAAAACTTTGGGAAAGGTCATGGAATACTTTAATCTAAAAAGAATTATTTGTTAAAATATTTAATATTTTATTTTTGAAGTAAATTCTTGAGGTTATCATAGCCAGGATTATTTATTTACAGTTTCCTTTAAACCTGAAAGCACTTTGTGTGCTTATTTCATTATTTCCCTGCAGATAGAAAACTCTTTTTAAAGTATAATCTTCTGGTTGTGCTTCTCAATGAAGAAGTGGAAACAGAAGTACTTATCAGAAAAGAAAAAAATATATAAATCAGTGGAAATTGGTGAACAGCTTAAGCGACAGATCTGATTTCCTTTACAACATTTAAATTGATCTTGGCAATTGACTGCATTTAAAGCTTTCACTGTCCCCTTAACTTTCAGGTTTTGTGACACTAAAAGTATTTTATACACAAACTGACCTATTTTATTTCCTTTTTCATGCATATTTTAGGACAGTAAAATTAGAGGTATCCTAATATATGTATACTGCAATTATTACTTGATTGTATTTGTGTAGTTTCAATGCAGATAAACTTTTTTCATGTTTTTCTTGAACCAGTTTACCTTTGATAAGAACTTAAGTGACCTCTTTCTTTCAGAAACTATTACAGTTGCAAGACCTACATATTCTATTTCCATATGCACTGCTGCTAGTTATTGAAATATGCTGGCAGCACACTGTTTTCCTTTAGATCTGGCACAGTCAAATACAAAAACTAATACTGCTATAAATCCATTGAATCAGCAAACAAGCTTTAATAAAACTGGACTATAAGGGCATACTTTGACTTAAAACTATCAATGAAACTGTTGAAGGTATAATAATGTTCTAGATGTAGTGGGATGAGAACACAAAGAAATCAAATGAGAAGGCAAAAGGTAAGGAGAAGTGATATTTTTATTTTTCAACTTAACAAAGTTGGAACAAACATTTCTGAACATTACCAAAACATGTTCAGTTTATCTGGACATCTGCCTAACATGTCTAACTTTCTGCGTCTGAAAGTTTCCCAATGTTTTATAAGGGTATGATTTGTCCTGAGAAGAAATATTTTGTCTCTTACCAAACTGTTTCTTTTCTGCACACTTTAAAAAATTTAAAAAAGTAAATAAATGTAAGATTATGTAAATTAAGGTGATATAGCAAGTATATGCCTGAAAAACAGTCTACGGGTTTGTTAACTCAATTTTTTATTTCCACTGATTCGCAGCTCTTATTTTCCACACAACTAACACACCTGTTTCTGCTCAAACTGAATCTTAGCTGTGGGCATTATTCTGGAGATTATTATCTAATCTATCACATCTAACAATGTGCAAAATATATGAGGATTAGTTGAATTAAAAACATTTAATTTCTACACTGTATTATTACTTTCTTTCCCAGGTATTTTTGAAGCATGTGTACCTATAAGAAAAGCAATAGTCACAGATAATAATCATTTTGCCAGTAAGTTGAGGTATCGCACCCAGGATTAGCTGGGGTTTAGCAGAAGGACAAGGTCATTTCCAGGGCTCTCCAATTACTACTGGTATCGCTACCTTTCCTAAAGTGTCAAATGACAATAAGCTTTTGAAGGCTAAATCCAACAACAGCAGCTTCTAGATGGGCTGGTGGTAAATGAGTGACACTGAGTCTGAGAGTTTTTTGGTGTGATAAGTTCACAATGAAGATGACTTTCATTTCCAATATAAGCTATTTATGATTAGAATTGCACCTATAAACTGCTGCAAAATGCATGGCTCTGATGAGAGACAGACTTTAATAAAGTTAATGACAATTCTCAGGGATATTTGGGATAATTAATAATTGGTCTTATGATATATTTTCAGAAGCTTTTGTTTCACATTTTAGACTCAGCTTAATTTATAGTGTTCCTTTAATAAATGGGGATTTGGAGTGCTAACCTGTCAAAGGGCTGTATGGTTTGGTTCCCCTTGGGAACCAAAGGAGATGCAGTGAGTCCCTGTAACCAGAAGGCTAACAAAATGAATGTTATTTTTTTAATCTTTAACAAAATTTGATTCCTGCTTCCCTGATAAACAAAAAAATTACTTAATAACTCACTCTTTTTGGGGGGCAGTGAAGGTGGAACAGGAGAAAAATGAGAGTTTGCATGCAGAATGGCTGTTTCACAAGTCAAATTTACAGGTGTCCCTAGAATTTGGCTCAAAACACTTCAGTGTGTTCTACCAGTAAGTCATAGAACAATTAATTTCTACAGGAAATTTTATTTACTTCCTGTTGTTCACTAAGTTGCTGGATTACTTTTTTTTACTACTCTTAGTTTTTAGGATCTGGAAATAGGTTCATGAAATTCAGCCCTTTTTTTAGGGTCATTCCTTTATCCTGGTAAAATCTGTGGCAGGGCATGAGTGCTCTGTGCTCCTGCTTGGTGTGGCCCAGAGCTGGTTATCATCTCCCAGAACATGCTGTTCGATGGGTGTACTGGTTGGAAGGCAAACCACTAGGAGGAATTAACTTCACACAAATGTGTTGTGAGAGATTCCAAGTCAGAACTAAAATTTAATAGGAAAAAATACAATAAAGCAATAACATAGAAACACTGGTTTATACCAACAAAATCAGAATACAACCTGACACCCTGCTGATCAAGGTGGTGGCAACAGTCTAATTGGAGTGATGGATGCAGTCCTGTTGAAGTGGTGATCCTATGGAAAGGTCTGGCCCATCTCTGGAGGTCCAGTGGTGGTTTCAGCTCTTCTCTGCTAGGAATCTATTCATGGTGGTATAATGGGACTCCAAGCTCCAGATTACATAGAGGTAGGAACTTTTGGCTCCTCCCCCAGGGTGGGCCATGGCACAATGGGATGATGTAATTCTATGAGTAATTCTGGGAGACCCTGATGGCCCATTAGCAGAGGTGGCCTTCTGGAGGGTGGCTGCTGCTGCTTCCCTGCCCACCCCCCCCCCCCCCAAAAGTGGGGGGGTTGGGTAATGGAGAAAATAAAGGACATTGCTCCAGCCACTTTAACAGCTCATGTAGATGGTGGTAGAATGCATACTTTTGGTTACATCTTTCACTGTAACCCAAGACAATGGGTGAGCTATCCCAGTCCATGCAGGATGCTGATAGGCTGTAGTGATCACTGTGAAATGCAGCCTTGGAAACTAATTCACTTTCTGAATGGCATGGTCTGAAAATTTTGAAGGAAAATTTCCTTTGGGAAGTTTTAGGAGGGAAATGTGGGAGTGCAACTCTGGGGATTCAGCAGTGTTATGGTTTAGGAATAGTACTCCCCAATTTATTGTTCCCACTGAAACATCCCAGACCATGAGCTGCTTGTTGCATTCTCCCATTGTATCAGGATGGAGAGGAGAACTGGAGACATGTAAAAGTAAAGATCATGGATTGAGATAAGAACAGTTTACTGTAAACAACAATAAAATAAGAAAAACTATCAGTAACATCAATAGTAATAGCAGAATGTTAAAGATAAGCAAATGATTAACCTGCAATTGCTCACCATGCCTGGTGCCACCCAATCTCAAACTGCAAACAAGGAAAATGTCCCTATCACCCTCTGCATGGTGTGAGATGGTATAGAATAGCCCCAGGGCCTGGCTGAGTCCCTCACAGCTGATGTAAAAATTAACCTTGTTCTGGCCAGAACCAGGACATGCAGCAAATTTGGCATGCTCTGTCTGTAACTTGCAAATGTTTGAAGAAAAATACACAACAAAAAAAAAGCAGCATTTGAAGCTGCTCTTTTTAAAGCAAACTGAAGCTTATGAAAGCAATATAATGAATTTATAGCTCCCAAAAATTTTAAAGTGCAGTAATTTCCTTGCAGACCTTCAGAAAAACATCTCAGCACTGATTGCCATTCCTATTCTCAAGCCATTGCCTTTCTGCAGTGAATACAATACAGTGTCATAAACCTCCCTGCATTTAACTAAATCTCAGGCTGTATTTCTTGCAAATATTTAAACTCAAGGGTAAAACAGCATTCTCATTCTCTGCTTAGTCCTTTTGTATAAATACCTTTTGAAAATGTTACTTTTTCTTACTTCTCATGTGAATAATTTTCTTATAAAGGGTACTATATGAGTGCAACATTGTAGAAGATGCATGGAGACTACTAAGAAAAAAGGCTGTTTTCAAACATGCATTGACTTATTTCATAGAATTGGTTGGTTGTGATTTAAATTTTAAAAAATCTACTTACCCAATCCACCTAAATGCTGATTTATTTCTGCTCTGTTCCAGAAGTTGATTTTACCGGTGCGTCTTATGGTGCCCTATAAGGGCTTTTGAAGAGAAATCTTGATGCTGAAGTTGATAGAATTTTCATTTTGGTATTTCTAACAGTGAACAAGAGGAAGACCCAATATCCAGCAAGAAATGACAACATGCCAGTTCTATTAATTATATGGTTGCTACTATCTCTTAACTTAGGCATAGTGATTTGGAAGAAGTATCAATAGTAGTTTTATGCATGAGAACTCCAGCCTATCACCAGAAAATTAATGTCTCGGGTAGGGCAGGGGGTTTATACTCTCATGTAATACTCAAATTCTGCACCCGTAAATCTATATTGAAGAAGGCCAATGCAGAAAATTGAAATTATGTTTTGCTATGGTGTCCAATATCCTTGTTTTCAAAAATCCAACTCTTTTGTGATTGGGTGTTCACACAGCTTTTCAGTTGAACAATTTTGGTGAATGACTCAGCACGCAAGACTGGACAAAAACTTGCAGAAACGCAACAATAAATAATCCCTGAACCAGAGTTTCAGTTTGAATTTCTGCTCTCTTGAAAGTGATAATGTGTGACTCAGGTTCCTTTTGTTTTTATGAACTCACAGTTTTTCTCTTTCCAGGGGAGTTTTCATAGCCATGAACTGGGCCAAGATACAGCTGAAAGCAACAATATTTCCCAAACACAGATACAGAAAGGAAAATGTGGGGGTTTTAGCTAAATTTTTTGCTTCTCTACTTTCAGATAGTTTACTAATCATATGTATTGTGAATTTACTGTGCTAATAGCATACTCCTTGTGAGACTGTGTTTTATTTCTCATCATCTATGTTATTTCCTTTTTACAACACAAAGTTGTGTTTTTCTATCTTTCTTCAAGGGAAGAGAGTGTGCTGTGCATTTATTTCCCCCCCACCTCCCCATAAGGGCTCCCACAAGTTCTAAAATTAAGTCAGTCTTGACTGAAGTGGTTCTAGGTCTAGGTCTTGGTCAATTCTAGATCTGCACTCATCTCAAAGCAAAAAAGATTGTGTTTGCAGGAGACTGGTGACTTGGAGGCACTCAGTTTGAAGCCACCTGCTTTCTGCCTTTTTTGGAAATATTCTGACCTCCAGGAAAGTATTGTATGGAAATTTCTTGTCCAGGAAGTATGGTATTCTGACATTGAAACCATTCTAGTTTGTCATGAAAATAGATGTCTGGTACATTAGATTCTAGAAGATTCATCTGCCCTCAGTTCTCCCTAGTTCTTTTGTCTCTTTCCTTTGAACACTTACAGATTGTTTATGCTTTGTTGAACAATTCATTAGATTTGATCCCCTAACATCAGTTGCTACTCCCCTAGAAATTTGCATGTTGAACTTTGCACAGCAAATGAGTTATGCAAACTAGCAAACTAGATGAGGACATCGTATATCAATCAGACAAATATCAACACATTCTGAATACTTGTCCTTAGTATCAGTAGTCTTCAACCTCACCCAACTGTGCTTCAGTGGCACTGGTCTTAATGTCCCTGCAAGTACTCAAACTAATAATGTGCTAGGTAAAAGCTGTTGTAGGTTGACACCTAAGTGAAACTCAACAATGCATAAAAATGATTAAAATATTTATATTAACTCTACTGTGTTTAAGGACCTTTTAAAATATCTTTATAGGATTTATGTGCAGCCTTTTTTGTGCAGGTTAGAAAAACACCTATTTCTGACTGCAACATGATAATTAATTTAACAGTTCATTGACCACCACTGCTTCTTTAAAATCTGTACTGCTGCCCTCCTTCTTACATTGAACTATAAATAGATTCTGCTGTTCAGTCTTAATTATGTTGAAAGTGGATTACCATGATGCAAAACTCAAATTACCCTCTTAGGCTGTGTTGCAAAAGTTTTGACCAGGAATGAACAAGCTCTTGGATTTTTGGCTTAGGGTGCAAGCTTAGATTTTAAAGGTCAAATTTAATCCAAAGCCACCTTGAATGCATTTCTTATGAGTTTTTGCATTTTTTTTCTTTTCAATAACTTGGATGTCACACTACTGCAATTATTGAATGGTGATGAGGAACTGACTAGCACTAGGAACCAAATAGCACCAGAGACAGATAAATTAGATTCCCCTCATTCAAATTGTGCTTTAAAGTTCAAAGCAAATTGAAAAGTAGTTTGAATTAACAAGATGAAACTTACAGATGATAGATACTTTTCTATCCAAAGTGTGCAACCATGCCATTAAGAAAAGCCACACTAGGCTATATACTGGTGCACAATAATACAAGTGTAGTATGTAAACTTTTCCTATTTTGGAGTGTGTTTTTGTTTTGTTATACTTTTCTTTTAAATTATTTTAGAGCAGTTAGATTCTGTCCTTGTGGAAAGGACACAATTTTCTCATCTTTTCTCATTTGGGTTTATGTAAGCTGACATTTGCCATGCCATTTGTCTCACTCTTAGCTATTTAGAAGTGCTTGCCCAAAGAATCCTTTTGGGACCTGGCTTTCTAGACTCAGGGCTGATGTTGCTTTCTGGGTGAAACCTTCTAAGCTCTTCAAAGAAAAGACAGATTTGACCCCAAAGCCCTTATTTATAACAACCAGTCACAAGGTGATCATCCTGCATGACCTGTGGAATATACTAGACACTATTTTTAGACAGCGCAGAATACTTCTCAAAGAATTCCTGCAGAATTATTATTCAATGTTAAACCACATAAATGGTCCCAAAGAAAAGAAAATCAAGAGAAGATAGATAGAGGTTTGACTAATCTCTGCTGTTCTTGGCCATCTTGAGTTAGTGAATTTTTCACTTAAAAAGAAAAGAAGACAATAATAATTTAAAGGTTAAACTAAATGTCTTGGTTTTATGCTTTTAAACAAGTGTGCATACACATTTAAACTTACATATTCTATCTTGTAATACCGTAATTTTATACAAATATGCTTTGTCAATCTTTAATTTTCCACAAAAGATGGTTATTCATAACCATGAACTGAATAGTAACATGATTTAAACAAAAAAAATCTACCACAAATAAGTGATCTAAATGTAAATTGCACACAAATGTACAAATAAGTGCACATTGAATATACAGAATAATAATAAAAAAAGCTTTTTACTTTTCCACACAGAATATGAAACTATTCTGTGTAAATAGTTCACATATAACAGAAAAAGACTTAGAGGTCTGTGAAAAGGACAGAAAATCAGAACCAATTAAAATATTTAAACATAGCCTACTCTTGAGTTTAGCAAATCACTTAAAAATTCAAATACCTTAAGAATTAAATAAGTTTTCAATAAGAGTTGCAGAAAAAATTAAGCATTCCAAGTTGTTTCAGAAACTTTTTTTTAACTGATATTTTAAAAATTACAATACGTATTTAGGTCTTAAGGATATTAAGAAATAATTTGATGAAAAAATTTTTGCTGCATGGTTACTTCATCCAACAAAGAGAAACCAAATTTATTAATTAATTTTTAATAGTGAATTATTACAGTAGGACTTGAAAAATTTGCACTCTTACAGTGATTAGTAGTTTATTATACAACTCTACATTTGAGTTCTGCTAAAATTGTTAAACTCACTATGCCTTTTTATAGTCTTGTGAAATGGGACAACTTTTGTTTTTTACACTTTTAGACTTTTATTTAGATCTTGAGAAAATCTGAAACGCTGAGCAGACAGGTAAATACTTTTGTCAGGAAGGATAATAACGCCTTGTGTTCATTTGAGAGTTCTACTATTTCCATTTTAAACAGAAAATTTCAAGAATTTAAACTCAGTAATACAATGCATTCATTTTACTTAAATTTGGCATCAGCACTGTGAAAAAATAAAGTTTTTCTTTTTATATAAGGAGATATATATGCACCCATCATACAAATGGTACATAATACACATAATGTCATAGGTGAAAAGTGTTAAGTAGAATAAACTTCTAAAATAAAAGTACACTTTACAGATCTACCTAAAAGTTTTTAAAGTACTCTTTTTTCAAATATTTCTCTCCACATACATACTTCCAATTTGTGACTGTTATCAGTTATTCTTGCCTTCACTGTAAAAGTATTTTATTGAAATGTTCAGTCTTTCAATGCTTACAACAGGTCTCATCAGTTGAATATGGTCAGCTCTGTTCTTTCTACAGCCAAGGGAAAAATAATGGTGCTGATCCAAATTTCTTCTAAATCAGTATTAAGCTCAGTGGTATGAAACTATTCTTTAAAAAGGAGGTCAAACAAGATCCTGGTTGCTCCTGCCTTAAGGAAACCTTGATACATTTTGTAAATTGAAGACTCCTGGTTAAATTTTGGAGATACTTTTCTGCTATTTTAAATTTTCCTTATAATTTAAGGTATATAATAAGATATAATTTAGCCCTGATACTCTGTCCTAAAGCTTTGATAATGCAGTGTTCATAAGAATGTTGTGATTCAGTCTAAAAGAAATCTTTAAAGTTGTTTTTAGGTTCTCTCAGCACTGGGACTTTTTGTATTTTGTTGATTTATTTGTTTTCCTTTTTTTTGAAGTGTGACATACTGTAAGATAACTAAGCACCATCTTGAAAATGTAAAGGAAGTGGCACATTTTTAGAAGCTTTTTTTCTTCCCAATGGTTTCAACTCTTACAGTTTAATCCCTTTATATGAGTAATACTCCAGAAAACAGGTAGTTTTGAAAAGTTGGCAATATTTACAGATACTGAGATTAAAACAAATAGTGTTGTTCCATATTCCATATTTTTTATAGTTTCCAAAAAGCTATTTAATTCTTACTAACACAAACTTCTCCATACATAAGTGATGTAGTATGATTAGGAATGTCTTATATAGTTTAAAAGAAGGGGTAACAGTGAGAAAACATTCATGCAAGAGATGAGAAAGCTTTAGAAGTGTTCAGAAAAGCTTAATGATGGTAATTCAATTTTTACTTATTTTATAAAAGAGAAGGTAACGGGATTTTTTTGTTTCTGTCTGTCTGCAAGAAAACACAACAGAATTTAGTGAAACTAACAAAATTTGAAAGCGCTTAATGGAGGAAAAATCTATGTGAGCATCAAAATGACCAAAGCAAAGATTAAAAAGATGTTTTATACATCTGGATTTTTCACACTCAAGTCAGGGACTAGCAGTAAAAATGAATGTTTCCCTGTACCCAAGCTCTTGAGTATTTTTCACTTAAATTGTTCAAAAAGTGATTCACTCTGTGGGACAGAAAAGAGGGCTAAATAAACCTCTTATGTAATCTGGTATGACAAAATCTACATTATCTAACTGGAAGTCTGTGTAATGATAAACAGAGTTTTTCTAAATTACACTTTATTCTGATGGTTTCCTTGGTATTCTGATGGTTTCCTTGGTATTCTGATGGTTTCCTTGGGGTAGTAGGACTAGAACATATTATTCAAATGCTATTAGAAGCTAGAAATTTGCTTTACATGATCAATACATATAAAGCAAATAAAAACCAGTTTTTCTGTTATAATTTCAGTTGCCATTATATATTAGAGTTTTAAACCATAGACTAAATAGCCCATATCACTTCTTAAAAATTACTCGTGAGACAGAAAATTCTCCATCAGAGTTATAAGAAATAGTTAAATGATTCTGTTTACATTCAGAAACAGGCATGGAACATACTTTATGAAAGATATTAATTTCTGAAAATTATTTTGTTCAATATTTTTGGAGGGATGAGGAAGAAGAAATGACAGTTTCTCAACAGATCATTCTAAATGTACAATGTGCAAGAGAAATATCTCTATTTTATGTAAAAGATCCTCTACATTTCTTGGAAAATAGTTGATCCATACAAAAATATGTCCCCTGGAAAAGGGCCAAGGTTTTGGTGCAATGTGTTTCTTAAGTAGCATGTAGTGTGAATCTAAGCTGCAAAAGGAAAGTTTTATCTTGTGCTTTTCCTCTGTTCAATTTGGGAATAAGAAATGGCTGCTATGTGTAGAGGGATAGTACTGTCATATGAGATCTTAGATGAATTCAAAGAGAAATTAAGTCCTACCATAGAACAAACAATGTGCCTATTTGTGCATAGCACTGACCTGCTCATTTTTTAATTTCATTGAGTTGATGATACTGAATACCGTACAACTCTCAAGTTCTTGAAAGATCAGACTCTGAGTGCTGAAAACTAATCATTACAGGCACGTCTTACAATATATCTTTGAGTGACACTGAGGAAAAAAATTACAGACAAAAGATTTTTTTGCATATGATTTAAAGGAACTGCTACTGAGCTACAATTTATCTTCAGAGGGAGAAGAAGAAGAAAAAGAAGATGATGAAGAAGAAGGGAATACAATTACAAGACATCTTTGCCAGCTTCCTCAAACTATTTTAGAAAAATTCAGGCAAAGGTTGAAGGCCTTAAGTTTTTTGACATTTGCCTTCTTATCCCAAGGAAATTATTCCAAAAGTTTTTTTTTTTTAAAAAAAGTCATGTGTCAAACATGCAATGGAAGACAAGCCCTGTGATGAACTTGAGATATGGCAAAACCTTAGTAACTAGAGTATGTGCTATTTTTAAAAGGGTTTGTGGACTCAGAGCCCTGTGCTGTTGTTTTCAGCTATAAGCTGGCTGTTTTACTCTGTTTTCCTTAAGTGTGATTTCATCGAGCTCTGTGCTCTGTCTGGGTGATGTATCTCAGTGCAAACAGCTCACTGTTAGCCATTATGTACCTATTAGCACTGATTGCTTTCTGATAGCACTTCACCAGTTGGCTTCACTCACTTTGACAGGTTTGGTGCTTTGTTTAACCTTTAAACTAGTGGGGCAATAACATTGCTGACAGAATCAGAGAAATAATTAAGGAAAACTTAGTCAAGGCATAAGAAAACAACTTTAACAAGGCAGATCTTTCTGGTGGGTTTGAGTTGTCAGTTAAAAGAAGAAAACGATGAGGCAGACATGTGGCCAGAGCACAGTGCAGCATAGATTTTTTCCATTTAATCTGCAAGAATCTAGGGATTATTAATGCTTTGCTAATTTTATTTTTTCTCTCTGTTGGTACATACTGTCCCAGGCCAGGAAATATTTTTTTCTCTGTTTTTTTTACAGAATATATAACAGCAGTGAGAATACTTGCAATTTAGGGAGCATTTCTGGTTTGATTTATAAGGGAAAAAGAAAACCTCAATATTTTTAAACATTGTCTGTAGAAAAAAAGTCACAGGATAAGCTAAATTGGAAGGGACATACGAGGATCACTGAGTCAATCTTTAAGCCCTGCATAGTACCATCCCTTAGAGTCACACCGTGTACCAAAGAGTACTGTCCAAATGCATCCCAAACTCTGCCAGGCTTGGTGCTGTGACCACTTTCCTGGGGAGCCTGTTCCAGTGCTTAACAACCTCTAGATGAAGAACATTTTTCTAATATTCAGCCTAAACCTCTGCTGACAAAACTTCAGGCCATTCCCTCAGGTCTGGTCACTGGTCACCAGAGAGATCAATATCTGCCCCTCCTCTTCCTCATATCAGGAAGATGTAACTGCAATGAGGTCTCTCCTCAGTCTCTCTCCAGGCTGAGCAGACCAAATGACCTCAGCTACTCATACAGCTTCCGTTCAATGTCATTCAGCATCTTTGTTGCCTTCCACTGGATACTCATTAATAGCTTAATGTCTCTTTTATATTGTGGTGCCCAAAAGTGGACACAGTGTTCAAGATGAGGCTGCCCCAGTGCAGAGCAGAGCAGAGCAGGACAATCCCCTCCCTTGCCTGCTTGGCAATGTTGGGTTTGATGCCCCCCAGGACACGCTTGGCCCCCCTGGCTGCCAGGGCACTGCTGGCTCATCTTCAGCTTGCCACTGACCAGGACTCCCAGCTCCCTTTCCATGGCACTGCTCTCCAGCATCTCATTCCCCAGTCTGTGTGTCCATCCATCCAGGGTTGCTTCATCCACGTGCAGAATCTGGCACTTTCCCTTGTTGAACTTTGTATGGTTGGTGATTGACCATTCCTGTGATTTGCTGGGGTTTCTCTGCAGGGCCTCCCTGCCTTTGAGGGATTCAACAGATCATCCCACATTTGTATAATCTGTGAATTTACTTAGTATCCCTTCCAGTCCTACATCCAAGTTGTTAATGAAGATGTTGGAGAGCACAGGGCTACAAGGGAGCCCCACTGGTGACAGATCACCAATCTGATGTCACCCCATTCACTATCACCATTTGTGCCAAATCCCTGAGCCAGTTGCTCACCCACCCCGTGATGTGTTTATCCAGCTGTGTGCTGCACATTTTCTCCAGAAGGATACTGTGAGAGAGAGTATTGAAAGCTTTTCTGAAATCCAAAAGGATTAGATTACCGGCTTCCCTTGATCAGCTGGGTGAGTTACCTTGCCATGAAAAGAAATCAGGTTTGATAAACAGGACTTTCCTCTCATGAAGCTCTGCTGACTGTGACTGATGACTGCATTGTCTTTCAGATGTTTTTTAATACCTCCCTAAATAATCTTCTCCATAACTTTACCAGGCACTGAATTGAGACTGACAGGCCTGTATTTTCCACGGTCCTCCTTCCTGCACTTCTTGAAAACTGGGGTAATGTTTGCCAGCTTCCAGTCAGCTGTGACATCTCCAGGTTTCCAAGACTTCTCAAAGAGCATTTAGGGAGGTTTTGCTATGATACTAGGTAGCTCTGAGGATTCTTGGTTAAATTGTATCAGGTCCCATAGATTTGTAGGGATCCAGCTGGGAGCAGCAGATCCCACAATTTCAGAGTCAGCTGGGAGTTGTTAATTCTCACAGTTGTGGTTCTCCAGCTCAGGGCACTGAGGTCTCCTTGGTCCATCATCCATGTTGAAGACAGAGACCAAAGAATGCATTAAACACCTCTGACTTATCCATACCCCTGTTTGTGAGGTGACCATCCTCATCCTGTAATGGGCCAATGTTGTTTTTATATTACCTATTCTCATTAATATATCTGAAAAAAATCTTTTTATTGTCCCTCACAGTTTTGGCCAGCTTCAACTACCGCTGAGTTTTAGTCACACAAATGTTCCTCCTACAGTGGCAGCAGCACATCTGTATTCCTCCTGTGTCATCTGACTCTGCTTCCACTGGGTATATAACTTCCTTATTTTTGCCTAATTTCCAAGAGAAGATTCCTGTTCAGCCAAGCCAGTCTTCTGCCTCACCTGCTTGACTTCTGCTGTCTGTGAAATGCTTCTCCTGTGTCCCTAGAAAGTGATGTTTAAAAAATGACCAGCACTAATGGACTCCAGCACCTGCAGAAACATTTTTCCAGGGGACCTGAGCAACCTGATACCTGCTCTCTTCATGTCCAAAATGGAGGTTTTCCTGGCACTTTTGCTTCTCTCAACAGAGATTTTAAACTCAATCACCTCGTGGTCACTGTGGCCAAGACAGCTGCCAATCTCCACATTGCTTATGAGGTTACATTGAGAGCACATTGCATGAGAGCACATTGCATTGAGAGCACATTGCATGAGAGCACATTGCCCTTTAGATGAGCAGTAGGTCAAGGAGGGCATCTTCCTGAGTCAGATCTCTCAGGACCTGTTCCATAAAGCTGTCATCCAGGTTCCTGTGGAATCTTTTGGCCTGGGTATTACCAGCTGTGTGATGCTCCCAGTTAATTTTTGGCAAGTTGAAGTCCCCCATAAGGACACGGACAGTTGGCTTGGAGGTGTCCCTTAATTCCTCAAAGAACAGATTGTCGGTGTTATTGTCCTGCCTGGGAGGTCTATATAAGACTCCTATGATGATATCACCATTATTTTTTTGCCCCTTGATTCTTACCCAGAGGCTCTCACTTGTGCCATTGCCAACTCCATATACATTGTAACCCTCCTATTACATACACCTGCCAGCCTCTTCTGCCCTGCCTGTCCCTCCTCCAGAGCCTAGAATGAATCCTCCAGTCACAGGACTCATTCCAACAGGTTTTGCTTATACCAGATGTTAAATCTCTGGGACACAGCAAAGGCCTTGAACTCCTTTTGTGTGTTCCTCATGCTTTGTGCATTATTGTAGACATATTTAATGTATGGTGCATTGTAGCCAACACCACCTGAAGTAGATAGAGGAATTCTATTAATGCTCATTTCCTTAAGTTTTGGCACAGTATTCTATTGGTCTTCACTGGTGACTGTCGTTTTGTCCCTTTTCTCCTGCCAAGCTGGTTAAAAGTTCTGTCAACAATCTCCTATGCTAGAGCTCTTTTTTCTCTCTGAGATAGGTACATCCTGTCACATGTCAGTAGACCAGATGTGGAGATCGTCCCATGGTCAACAAATCCCATTTTTTTCTGCTGACACCAGTCTTGGAGCCATGTACTGACCTGATGGATCAGCCTATTCCTTTTGCTATTATTTGTAGTTACTGAAAGAACTGAGGAAATCACCACCTGTGCTCCTGATCTTTCTACCAATCATCTCAGAGCCCTGATATCTGTTCTGATTGCCTTTCAACTTCTATTTGTTATTTTGCTGATACTGGTTTGAACTATAAATAGCAGATAGTAATCAGAGGACCTTACTAGCCTAGAGAGTTTTCCAGTAATGTCCCTTATCTCTCCCCTTGGAGACAGCAGACTTCTCCGTGGGTTGGGTCTAGTCTGCAGAGCAGGCCCTACATTCCCCTCAAGTGGGAATTTCCTGTTACAACTACCCTTGTCTTCCTCTTACTAAAGGAGGTGATGTGGGTTCATGGTACTCCAAGTTGCTTGTGCTCCTTGGAGCTGTTGAATCACCCTGGGTTGCTCCTGGAACTGCTCCCTCATTGCCTGGTTAGCTGCTGAGGACTTCCAGGTCCTGTTGAGGCTTAGTGCTGAACTCAGGAATCATCATGTATGGCTCAGTCTTACCCCTGGACTTTCCTTCAGTCATGGCTGCATAAGCCTGGCCAATATAGTACTTTACACAAAACCTTCTACGTGCCCAGTTTATGTTTGACAATCAGGTCACTACTACCAAGCTTCTACAGCAAACCAAGATATGAAGTCCCAGGCAGGAATGAATTAAAGTTGAATGGATAATAATATATATATTAATATATAACACATAAGATAAATCTGTCCATTAATAGATAACACATAAGAAGAAGCATTTTCTAAATTTCTGCAGCTAGTAGATTGCTGCAAAATCATAAACATGCTCACTTTGCATAATTGCACCAAACTGCAAAGTTGCATCCTAAATACATGGGAGAGTTAGAGCTCTTTAAAGGAAAGCAAGCTGGAGGAATCCGATATGTTAGCTTTCTAGCAGCTGCTTAGACACCTAGCTTCAATTTATTGCTGCTTGGGGGAGCAACACTCTCCCAGATTTGGAAGAAGTTGTCTTCCCATGAGGTAATTGTGCTGCTGGGGCAGGAAAACCCTTGTGGTCCTCTGACTCTTGAGATGTGGCATGTCACACCCTCAGTGGGGTTTTCCTGCTTTAGCTGGTACTTGTCAGGGTCCAAGATTTGCTCACTCTCTCACAGCCCTTCATGAACAACCAGGACTACAGTCATGGCTCAGGTCTTTGGTAGCATGGAGAGTAGTTACACTGACCATCTCAGACTTTTCACAAATTTGGCGCTTTCCTCTCTTAAAGTCAGGAACTTTCTTTACATTTTTTTTTGTTTCCTAGTTTGTTTTTTTTTTTTTTTGCAGGAGTATTCAGCATTGCCACAGCACAGCAAGAAAAATTAGAAGGGGAAAATACGCTTTTAACCCACAGAAACAATGAGGGCATTCCCAGAAACTACGGCATGCATTTGTCTACTTTAAGGATGGCCCTCTACCTTAAATCTAGCCAAATTTGAAAATGAGGTTTCATGTTTCCTCTCTTCTCTTTTACTGAGAGCAATTCAACATTTTTTGGAAGAAATATAGTGCTTCATTTTATGATCAGTAAAATTTTCATGAAAGTGAAAAGGCAGAGTGAAGAGACAGACTGCTTGAAAGGCAGCCTGGTATTCTGCAACTATTACAGCTTTGGAAATACATTGTTTTTGTAGCTGGCACAAGATAGATAACATCCAGCAAAAGCTTTTCTGGAATTTTTCTTGTGATTTTTTTTTAAACTTTCTTGAATTTAAATAAGTAATTTAAGAATAGAATTGATTGTAATCTCTCTGTTTCTCTATAAGTCAAAACAGGCATGCAAATTGTGGATCTTGGAAAACATGCTTCATTGCTGCACACAGATAATTAAAATCTAAATAATATTTCAATAGAGTAGCCAGAATAGTCTTTATGATCATTAATAATTGAAGAGTTTGTAAGTCATTAAAATATAATGCATTCATTATTTTCCTCAGGTTTTTACATGATTTTACTAGTGCATTACATGATGTGATGTATTTATAATTTATATTCCTTGCTTGAGTTGTACTTCCTTTGGCCATGATAATAACAAAAATAGGCTGCTTGTCCTTTTTTGTCACATGTACGATACTGACATCAAGCAAGTAGCACAGTTGTCCCTTAATTAAGTGTGATAACCAGTCTAATTTAGTGTCCTTTTGTCATTCATCATCACTGTTGCTGCTCATAGTATTATTTCTTATGCTAATTGCCAACTATAATGCTCCTAAACTACATAAATGGTTAAATACTTTCTAGCAAAACAGCTCAGCATTTCTTACAGCTTATTTTAAAAATACGTTGGTGAGTGTGTGGGTAACAAATGTCTAAAATATGAATTTATCTCTGGTCAGGTAAACTGTGCATTTAATGGGTTTAATAGCAGTTTAATAGTTTCAGTAGTCAGAAAGATAAAGAGGAGGCAGACATTATAGACCTTACCCCAAAAAGAGAGAAATTCTGAGCTCTCCCATCATTGTTTTACCACACACAAAATTTTTTATAGAGTATGTGGAAACTGGATAATCTTTTGACAGTACATTTTTTCACCCCTGTGCTTTAAGGTCCCTTGAGAAATACAACATCACATAAAGGAAATGACAGTGATGTTACCCTACTACAGTATGTGAATTCAAAATAATCTTATTGTAAAGTGTACAACATACTCAATACCTCAAGAGTGTATCCTTATAATGAGGGTAGGGATAAAGATATCAAGATTTGTGTTAATTAGGTGGTTATAGTGCAATATAGTGTTGTAACAAAAATGTGGAATATGGAAAAACGCTGTATTAGACTGTTCTAAAGAAAGCCTTATTATTCGAGATCAGGTGCCATTGCTTGTGGTGAAAATAAAAGTATTTATTTTGGGGGATCAGCAGTACAGCAGGAATAAATGGAATTGGGTCATTACATGTAAATTGAAATCTAACTGCAAGGCTAGAGCACTTATCCATGAATTCATAAACCCCAGACCAAACGAATTGGTTAGAGATCAGCAGCCATATGAATTTCTCACTAAATGTCTCTCACCCTATTGACACTTTTTTCAGTACTCCATATGCTAGATTGCAAACTACAGATTTAGCCCTTTTGCCCAAAGGCATCCGAACCTGTGAAAAGCCTAGCTGAAGCAGTGTCTATTGTTCATTGACAACTTGTCAATTTACTTCCAGGCAAAATAACTCATAAACATGATAAGTAAGGCAGATAAAACAAGAATTTTTTCACACTTTGTAACTTTACTGCAAAAATGCCTTGTTTTTCATAAACGTGCGAAATCTCCCCTCAGAATTGTGACTGTGCAATGAACTTTAAAACTGTGTGGAAACTAAGCATGCATCTCATGCTCTCTGCCTATAATAAGATAAATGTGAAATATTAAAATGCACTAAAAGTGGTAAAATGAAAGGTATTCAAAGGCTGAACAACATTCTCATATCAGTAGCTGATAATAATATCACTAGCTGAGTTAATAAAAGTTCATTTTAGGGGAAAAACCACCAAAAGAAAAATGTTTGAATTCCAGTCTCTAAACTGACATTCGTATATTTCTTTAATGGTTATTATATAAATCTTTCCACTTCTGGAACCCTATAAAACTCCTGTACTTCATAGACAGTGGCAAAGAGCATTAAATAGACATCAATGACATACCAATTTAAAACATGGTCATACAAATAGCTTCCTAGTGCTCAATAACAATCATGATATTTTCCACAAAAGATATTTAAATGATTAATTTTTTATACATTACCATACAGACAATTTTTCAATCACAAACTCAGGGTTTAGTCGACTGCACATTCACACACACAAATTATTCACACGGAAAACTTTGTAAAAAGTTGCCAAAAAGCAGCGATAGAAATGATATTATTGCACATGCCATTAGGCTGAGACCATGTTTACAGTGCTAAGACTATTACATTTTTCCCTCCAAGATAACTGGCAGTTGCCTCTTCTCCCTTTGTTAATTTCCTTACTCTTTCTTGACATGTGCTAAGTTTGGAATTCCATAGGAACATAGTTAGATATCACCGGGGGCATGTACAAATCATGAATGTGACGGGACTGCTGTGGAACGCATCTCGAGCTGTTTATTTCTTAGCATCAGTCTCATTACATGGTTATGGGAATGGGAAGATGCCAGCAGCTCACATCCCAGGCAGCAGACCAAGAACTTAATGTTACAACTTACTTTAAAAGCTTTTTGACCAATCACACAAAGCAAAAGCATATTGACAGTAGTTCTATCCAACCACTATAAGCACAAGTACCTTTGGTTAAAATAATGCTTGCTTTTTTTGAATACAATACTTGCTTGTAAACCTTAAGATACAATGCACAGAGCTCCATTACTAAGCTTAGAACTTCCTAATATCTCACCAGATATATTTTCTGCAACTTTGGGGGTTATTCTACCCAAGCATTAATACACAGACCATTGTTTTATTTATATTTTCTTTCTACTTCTTGTATACTTTTTCTGCTGACAAATCTTATAGCTACTGCTTAGCTCTAATCACCATCATGCTGTCTCTGAGGCCTGCCTTTTGCAATGTGCCCCAAACCCTCTGATTTTAAGGAATCCCACAATTCCCCCTCTTGGTTTAACTAAAAAGCTGTTATAACCTTGTCGCTTATTAACGACCTTGCATTTCATAGCTTTTGTATAATATATCTGCTTATTTCTTGCTTAAAGTATCATTTTTGCTTGCATTAAGCATGGCTATATTACAACACAGCAATTTTAATCCTGTGAAGGTCCAGTCAATTCAAAGTGCATAAGTCATGTTTGATAGCAATTACAAGTTATTGTTCAAAAAAGTCTTGCTGGTTCCAAGCTCTTAATTCAAAGCCTTCCTCCATCTCTCTACCTTCATCCACTATCCCTGTAAGATTTTGAGAACTCTCTGTGAATCCATTTCCTATCTCTCTCTCTCTCTTGTATGATAAAAACTTCTTTGATAGCTTTGTCCATCATTTGTCACACACACCAAAGTATGCAAGGTACTAAAGCACCTAACACATATAAAACACATATAAAACTTTTTTACAGATTCCTTAGCCAAGGTGCAAAGCTCCATTCTTTTTCGTGAGCTAATTTTTGGCAAAAATTCCACTCATATATACCAATTTAGAAATGTTGCTTTTGACCTTAAAATAAAATTTCACCTTTGAAAATCCAATAGAGGGGATCTATTACATAACATAACTTTTTGGCCCCATTTTTGCCGAAAAGAACTCCACAAAACAAACAGTTACACATCTATAAATAGCATAAAATCAGAAGACTGTGGGTTCCAGCGATGAACAAGGAATGCCAGGCGTGACCCATGATGTCTCTGTTCGGGTCACGTCTATGTATTTGCTTCTACAGTCTTGGACTCATCAACACATTCTTGGGAGTGATATGGTTTGACGTTTTTTGCAGGGAACCACTTAATTCCTGCACCTGTAGAGACAGAAGCATACCCTTTGCCCCAAGTGATTAATTGAAAAGGACCTTCAGTTTGTCCCGCCTCAGGGTTTCTAATTAAAACAAGGGGATTTTCTTTCAATTTCACCTTTGTGTTATTTTAAAAATGTCTAAAAATTGAGGGATTGGGTTCTGAAACAGAGCTGTTTAAGAAATTAAAAACTTATAAATCTTTGTTCAACCTCATCTGTGGTGTGGCCTCTATTCCCCCCTTCTGTTGATCAAGAATGCATTTTAATGTCTGATGTGCCCCCTCAACATTCGCTTGACCTGTGGGAGAATGAGGAATACCAAAGATGTGGTGAACACCCCAATCTTTTAAAAATGTGGCTAATTTTTGAGCTTGCAAAAAATGGCAACAGGCATGATTACCTGTTTCACCTGTGAAACAAAAACTGCACCAGAGAACGTGTCCACTGAAACATGAATATTTTTAAATTTACCAAAAGAAGGATATTTAGTGATATTCGTTTGCCGCAGGCTTTGCAAGCCTCGCAGGTTGACTGCTCCTGTAGAAAGAGGATGCTGCACAAGCTGACAGTCAGGATAAACACTAATGATAGCCTTAGCCTGACTTTTGGAAATTTGAAACATTCACACAAGTGCATGCGTGTTTTGGTGAAAAAAGGCATGACTCAGTTTTGCTTGTTCAAAAATGTTTGGTATAGTGTTTGAAATAACCATTGTCAATTTATCAGCTCTCGTGTTTTCTTTCACTAGAAATCCAGGAAGCGAAGAATGAGCCCTAATGTGAGAAACAAAATATAGATTACTTCTGTATTGCAAAGTTGTATAAAGACATGAAAGCCAATGATATAAAGTATCATTACTAACATCCTTTAAAACTGATCCTTCTATTCTTTTAACCACATTAACAGCATAAGCAGAATCTGTAATTAAATTAAAAGGTTGTGGAAAGAGCTGTAAAACCTGAACCACAGCAGCAATCAAAAATCTGAGGAGATCCTTCTACTATTTGAACATCTGATTCCCAAGCTTTAGTTGTTTGGTTCAACCAAGTTATTACTGATTTGTTACTTTTGCCAGATCCATTAGTGAAGAGAGTTATTGCATTTAAAGTTTCTTCACTTAACATAGGTTTTTCTCTAAAACTCAATTTTGCTTGTAATAATTTGTAAGCTGGGTAATGAACAGAACAAATACCTGGAAAATTTAATAATGCATATTGCAAATCATCAGAATTTTGCATTGCCCAATCAAGATAATATTTTTTCAGTGGTAAATAGATAACTGCAAATTCTTGACCTGCTAAAGTTAACAATCTTGTTCTGGCCTTAATTACAATTTGTGCTATCATCTCTGAAACTGTAAAAATAGTCTTAGGAGACCTGTAGGGAAGTAAAACCCATTCTATTATCAACAAAGTATCTCTCTCAGAAGGATCCCATTGGAAAATGAGACCACAAAGTTGCAGGTTTTCTCCCAAAATGGCAAAAAGGAAAGGCTTTACTGAGACACAGCAATGAGCTTGTCATTTTTGGAGAGATTCCATGACCTTGTCAAAAGCTGCATGAGCTTCAGCTGTTAGAGTTCTAGGAGAGTTGATGTCACAACTTCCTCTCCGTAAATCAAAAAGCGGACCCAGTTCGTCGTTGGGAATTCCCAAAACAGGTCTAACCCAATTGATTTCTCCTAGAAGTTGTTGTAAATCTTGGAGATTGTTGACACTGGTCTGGAGCTGTATCCTTAGAGGTGTAATTGTTTTTTCGGTCATCTTCCATCCCAGATACTTCTAGGGTGAATCTTCTTGAATTTTGGTTATAGAAATTTCAAGTCCAGCATTTTGGACTTCAGTAACAACACTAGCAGGCACCACAAGCAAAGCAACAAGTCTTTTTGTCAGAGTCCCACTGTACAGTACTAACAGATTTTTCAAAAATTTTTGTGTTTCTAGGGCTTTTCTGAAGTTTTCCATTTGTTGTCCAAAATTTTCTCCCAAAGCTTTAGCCAAATTATCTCCCAATATTTTTCCTAACTTTTCTTGAGATTCTGTAATTTGCTTTCCAAAAGCATTAACTTGCACATTAGCAAGATGTTGTTGAGAAGTGAGATAACTGCAAGCTGTTAGCATCTGTGTTACAGTTGCAGGCTGATCAGGTAAAGTTAAAATAATTTTTCTACATTCTTCGTTAGCATTGACAAAAGCAAGGTTTTGAATAATACAGGAATGTACTTGTTCGTCTGGACATTGTTTTTCAACAGCTTGGGTTAATCTATCTAAGAAAGAGCCAAAAGATTCCAAATTCACCTTGTCTGATAGTAGTATAAGCATTTACATGGGTACCAGCTGGCTCAACTGAAAACAAAGCTTTTCTAGCAGCATCTTTAATATCTGTAAGCACAGGCTGAGGCAATTCCACTGCTTGATTTTCCGGTCTATGGAAAAGTGGATCACCTTCTTGTTGGGCAATATCTATATTCTCATAAGGAGTGTTTTCATATTTTTCAACCAATTTATTAAGAAGTTTTTTCCATTGTAATTCCCATAAAAGATATTGTGATTCAGTTAAGATAAGGGAAGCCACATTTTGACAATCAGCAGGGACTAAGTCATAAGAATTAAATATACTTTCAACACATTATTAAAATAAGGAGAAGAGAACCCACTTTTTTTCAAAGCCTGATGGAGTTTTTTTATAACATGGTGAGAAAGAGTTTGATATTGTGGGTTTACATCATTACAACCATACCTTACAGGTAAGGCAAGGAGTTGTTTATTTGAATCCAAATTTTTTTCTAAATTTTGACTAATATTAGACCAATTAGGTAATTGCAGTGGAAGGTTTACCTCTGACTTAGACCACATTTTGTTTTTCCCTCTCATCACTCCTGTGTGACCCAGAAGAACAGGTAGTGTTAGAACAATCAGCTGTCCCAGGAACCCTGCCAAGAAGCTCCAAGTTCTTGGCAGTAGCTTCGCCATAGCAACAGGCCTCCCTGCGAGCCCTGCTGGAAAGGGTGGAGGAGGAGAGCTCCACATTCCCAACGTTGACCCCCCTTGTTGGAGGTAGCGGCCATGGAATATGTTGTATCAGTCACAGAAAGAAAGCCAGAGCCTGCTAAATCACGTCTCAATTCACTAAACTGGATCCTTTTAGATTCATACAGATTTGGCTGCTCTCGAGCTGCAGATCTCGAATTGGTATTTGTGACACTTTCCAATGAACTGTTACAGGTTCCAAACCATATCCCCGCCCGCGGGGATACAGCTGGAAAACTCTCAGTTCCAAACGGCAATCTTGACATGCTTTTTTCCCCCCAACAGCGAATGAGGCAGGCTTCAAGGCTTCCAAATGATCTGTCTGTATTCCACAGAAACTTTCCTGAGCTCTTCCGCCTCCACCCCATCCATCTCTCTGGGCAGAGCCATCCCTGCCCTGCCCAGCCCCTGGCTGCTGCCCATCACCTCCGTCCGCCCTCCTGCCCGCTCCCCCGCAGGCAGAGCCAAATCCAAAGCCCCCTCCAGCTACAATTGCAGGCTGAGGGGTTACAAGTGGCGAAAACCCTGGAAGGGGCTTGGGGGAAGGATTAACACAAAAAGAGGTCTCCAAACTGCAAAACAATCTGTCCTTCTGAGCCTGGTCTGAGGAAGTAACCTCTTGGGAAGGGGAAACTGGAGGCCCCTGTGGCAGGGGTGACTCCCACAGCCCCCTGGCCAGGCAGAGTGGATCCAGAGCCCCCCTCGGCACACCCTGCCTGCAATACTTCCAAACAAGGCCTGGCCGCAGCCTGCTTGGAAGAGAAGCGAGGCACAGAAACAACAGCCATGTTTTGCAAAGCTTCCCTAAACTCTCATCTCCTGGACCCATTAGAATCCCAGCCTCCCCAGAACATGATCACGGACCCTCCAGATTCTCAGAACACAACAAAAATCCTGAATGCTTTCCCAGGATTCCCGGGCTGGATGATTTAGTGGAGGGGTGGGAGGACGCCCAGTGCAGCATCAGACGCAGGGAATTCCAGAAGAAACAGAGGACACGACTGAACCTGGGAGCTGATCGGATTCCCCCTTCCCGGGGGTCGGGGTGTTGTTCACACTGCCTGGGGAAACCCCAGACATGCCAGGAGAATGAAAGGAATCCCAAACAAAACCCAACACCCCCACAGAGGAGGACAAAGACCCAGCACCACTCAGAATTAAATTTTCAGAACCAGGTGTCCTGATTTGATGCTCAAGAAAGTCTCTGCCATGATCATTTGGTTTGAAACTCTCCATTAAAGCTCTGGAGACAGGCATTAGTTTTGACCAAAGTCTCTTCTTTTTTGAGAGACTAGATTGTGAATTTTCCAGTTTATCTGGTCCTTAAAATCAAAGGTAAAAGCAGACTTCAAGTGTATATTTTGAGTATTCGCCTTTACTCAGATTAATAAGTCTTTTAGTTCATGTTTTGACATATCTGAATGTCTTTTATCCTGTAAAATTGTCTCAAGCTGGTAAAAGACGTCCCATTATGTTTTAGATAGATGACTTCCCATCTCGTTTCTCAGGAGCCCCTAAAATTGCTACTTAACACTTACAAGGATATCAGATACTGATGGAGAAGGGGATGAACATTCTCCCTATTAACAACCTGGGCCTCCAGCGTACGAGTAGTCCACAATCTTCTTTTTTATTCCACTAGTCTAACCATTGTCCTCACAGAGGAGCACCATTTATCGCCATCTGGGGGCTATGTACAAATCATGAATGTGACGGGACTGCTGTGGAACGCATCTCGAGCTGTTTATTTCTTAGCATCAGTCTCATTACATGGTTATGGGAATGGGAAGATGCCAGCAGCTCACATCCCAGGCAGCAGACCAAGAACTTAATGTTACAACTTACTTTAAAAGCTTTTTGACCAATCACACAAAGCAAAAGCATATTGACGACAGTAGTTCTATCCAACCACTATAAGCACAAGTACCTTTGGTTAAAATAATGCTTGCTTTTTTCGAATACAATACTTGCTTGTAAACCTTAAGATACAATGCACAGAGCTCCATTACTAAGCTTAGAACTTCCTAATATCTCACCAGATATATTTTCTGCAACTTAGGGAGTTATTCTACCCAAGCATTAATACACAGACCATTGTTTTATTTATCTTTTCTTTTTACTTCTTGTATACTTTTTCTGCTGACAAATCTTATAGCTACTGCTTAGCTCTAATCACCATTATGCTGTCTCTGAGGCCTGCCTTTTGCAATGTGCCCCAAACCCTCTGATTTTAAGGAATCCCACAGTTAGATCGTCTTTTTTGTGAGCAGAGTTACTTCCTCCAGTAGACTCTAGTTTTAACCTCTGATGTGGTGTTTCCACAACATAAACAATAGGTTAGTGGGACTAGAAACTGAAAAATAGTGCTTAATCTTGTGGTAGATTGCTGTTGTGCCATTGGTGTGCCCAGCCAGGTGCACTGGGCCATGTGACTTTGCTGAGGAGGCTCAGAGCCCTCAAAAGCTTCTAAAAGTCTTGATGGGTCAAGCCTAGTAGAAAGGTGGTAGTTGTCCAATTGCTGGTGACATGGCATGTCTCTACTCCAAGACTTATGGTTGTTCCCATTAATTAGTTATGCTGTGAAATGGAGCCATTGGGAAGTGGTTACTTTCCAAATTCGATTGCTCTTAGAAAGACTGGTTGGATCTTTGGATGAGGGGAAAGAAGTTAGGACCATTTTTGTGGTGATTTACTGTTTCATGAGTAACCAGAGCCCATGAATAAAAATGTTTTTCTTGTTTTCCAGTTATATTTGCCTGTGACAATGAAGAATGTCAAGCCTTAAACTTTTATTTTGAGTAAGGAATTGCAGTTAGCAAACATTAAAATTGCAAACAAATATTAGTGAGATATTTTCTCTTAACCCAATCATAAAAAAGATTCCAACTTAAAAAAATTACATTATTTATATTTTACTAATATTAGATAGAAGAAAAAAGAAGAAAGAGAAAGAGAATTATGAATGCATCATCAGCTATTGATTCAAAACTGAAACTCACTTTCTGTTTACACATCCTTTCAGATATTTATTGCACATTCATTTTAACCAATTACAACTGTAATTATAATTACATAGCATAGTTACTAATTTGTTTTCAATTTTATCTGTGGGCACTATAAATAATTTGTCATGTTTTTTCAATGAACTTCACTACTATGGGAATAATGGAAGAGAGATGTGCTGTACAGATGCATGGCCACCACTAAACTAAGGAGAGAAAATTACAGCTCAAGACTATTTGGGTTTAATTTATCTATGGCATACAACTTATTCCCTAACAGTACTATTATAGACAAATCACAGTAATGAAACAGCTATTTTCTTACTCCATCTTTTCCTAGTACCTTTCTATGCAAATTATTAGTGCACCAATTGAACTGCTGCATTATAAGACACTTTTCAGAGTGCAAAGTGCTTAATATATTATGTGTGAGACTTAATATATTAGTGCTCAGTATATTATCTGTGAGACATTTTAGTCAGTCTATCAGTTAAAACAGTTTAAATAGATTTGTAGCCATACCTTTACTTATTTAGTTTGGAATTTTGCTCTGTTCCCCTGCTGTATTAACCTTCCTTTCAGTTATGGCACTTCACAGAGTCTCTGGTGCTGTGTCCTCTGTATCCAGACTAAAGGCAGCCTCCATGGGTGCAAAGAAGTGAACCCCTGAATATGTACCTGGAGCAGAGTGTATGTATAGAGTTATAAGCTGTTTTGAAATGGTTAATGAGGAATAGGAGATGGCATTTACAGTTGCAACAAATCTTTAATGCAATGGCTGGGTTCACAGATGTGATGCTATAAACACCACAGAGGTAGGAAAGGGATGGGTGATCCTCCCTCTGAGCAACTGATGTTCAGCAGATATTCACCAGCTGAGTTAACCTCTGCTGATTCTCTTCTTGCAGGGAGCCAGTAACAAATATGGGGAATGCTTTGCAGGCTCTCCCATGTACCAAAAGCCCCATTCCAGCTGGACCCTTTGAAAACAATGCAATTTTGAGATATTACTAAAGTCAAGAATAACACCAGAAGTGTTATTCTTGACTGGTGGCTTTGGAGGACATAGAGTGAAGGTACGTGGTGCAGGTGAGTATTGTAGAGATAGTAGTGAAATAACTACTGCAGCATTCCAGATGTTTGGTGAGGGTTTTTTGTGCTTTTTTCACTGGCATCCTGGCAAAAACTAATGTAAATAACAAAGCAATTCTATACAATTTCATGAGTCCTACACATTACAGGTGGTCTCTCCTGACACTCTCAAAACTATCCTATTTCATAGATGTGATAGAATTGAGAATCTGAAAAAAATCTTCAGCTACTGAACTGGGAATTTAGCATTGCTTCTCTCCAATGCATGCAGAAATAGTGAAAACATGGCTTTCTTTGTGAACATGTACTCCATCATTGCTGCAGGTAAAACTTGGTGGAGTTAAATAGCCCAGCCATTGCCTAACACATCAAGGCTTGTAGTTTGGTATTTGAATCAGGGGTCAATACTGATTTCACAATATTTTCTATTTCTTTATTTTCTGCTAAGGTATATTTTATGATGAATTTAAAAATGAAAATTGTCTCCTTGTGGGTCCTTCTCTTTTGTGAATTATTTTTTATACAGCACATGGCAGATTAAAAGGGCTTAGCTGTGTTGATTACAATCCAAATATTTAATCAATAGCTAGATGCTGTCTATCTGTGAAAGACCTTGGAGAAGTCCCACTTGCCTTATTTCCCACCCCCAAGTGAGACATCAGTGAATGACTACATGGTCCATGCATATCAATGCGCAGGGGCATAGACAAACACAGCATCAATGAAAAATTGTGGGTCACCTTGTCAAAATATTTTAAATGTCCCGTAATTTTTTTCTTTTTTCTTTTTTTTTTTTTTCTTTTTTATTAAGGGAAAAAAGTGACAGTAAACTGACCTTGTGATATCATACTGCCTTTTAGAAAGCAAATACTACTCAGCCTGCAACCTGCTCATTGGTGCATGGGTCAAAAATCTATTCCAAGTGAATTATAAAATACATATCCTCTTGTGTTGATACAACCCATGGTAACTGCCTGACAAAGTGTTAAACAATTGTACTCTTTAGTACAGAACATGTTTGCTGACACTTATTTGGAAAATATATGTAGGGGCTTCTGTGTGATTCATAAGCCGGGGCTGAGGATGCCAGGGTGTACTGGATGTTAATGCATTGCAAAGTCAGGGAAAGTTCATCTTGTGACCACGGCTCCTGGACTAGCTCCAAGAATATGCCATTTGCAGAGATGGCATTAACTGCAAGAGGGCTGTTGTGGGATTTGGATTCCTGCCCTTGTATTTATCTACTCACAATGTCATTAACACCCACATTGATCCCAAACTGCTGCTGGTGCCAAGGTTGTTTTGTTTGCTGGTGGCACAAATCACAAACAAGAGAAAGTGGTTCTGATAAAGATAACAGCTCTGCAGCTTTGCATTGTTATAAATGAGCCATAGGAGCCCTCCATACCTGCTAGTAATGTGCTATAATGTTTTTGCTTATCTTTTATTTAGAATCATTATCTTTGCTTTGGCAAAATTAGTGTTAGGGTGACTAATATGATTTGCACAAGGATTGTCACAATGCATCAGTCACTGTTTTTCTGGTCTTGATATGCTGCTGAAGACAATGCTGTAGGCTAAAACTGGCAACAAGGACAAACCACCATTAATTATCTAAGTATTGCCTTCATGATGAGGCTTGTTTCAAATGGGAAAGAGAACTACACAGGGTAGTAGGTTATATGCTTTCATTTCTCATGTATATACAGTGAGTTGAATCTCCAATTTAGTGGCACTAATTGCATGTATATAGCTACCTAAATAGGTTGATATCTTTACATATACATAAATGCCAAGTTTTTTTTAAATATTAATGTGCAATCGTGGATACAATATTTGCAAACAACCTGTTATTCTATAGTCAAAATTGCATCAAACACACTAAGAAATCTTACAAGACTTACTTGCTTTGTGGTTTCACAACCACAGGTTGGAGAAGCTAAAACAATACCTAGTAAGATTGGTGTGGCACATGCAAGACCAAAGTGGCTAAAAGACAACCATGTAGCACATCACTAGCAGAGAAACAAAATTCCATTTAGCCTTTTTCAATCCAGTGTACAGTGTACTTATGAGTGGAAGTGAGTGTTTGGCGTCAGCTTCATACACTGGGAAACACTTATCTGTGAAAATTTTATGAGTAATAATTAAACAGCCAATTGAGTCTTCCAAGAATCTGAGCCACAGGTAATATTAGTAGGCACCAAGAATCCTATTCATGTACAGCGTATTACTCATTTAAACCATTCTATCCGTAAGGAATTGAGGGAGACGATGAGCAGTGTATTTACACCCTAGATGAAAATGTTTAAAAGCATGAAAAATCTTACCTCTATGCTAATTAAAAAAGAAGGGTGAAGTATTTGCTTTGGATGGGTCTGAAGTTCAGCTATCCCCAAATCACTAACCTTTAAACAGTAAAAAGAATATTACAAGTTCAATTTTTTATCCAAGTCTGATGTTTTAATATCTCCTTTAATCTTGGAATGTTCTTACTAGTCCAAAGAACAATTTTGATCTGGATGGTGATTCCAGTTTACATTTTTGAAGTGACAACATGTCTTGATACAGTTCTGTATCTTAGACTTACTGAGGCTCAATGGCTGTGAACACTTCTGAATTCTCTCAAAAAAGAAGGGGTGTTTTTAAAATGTATCTCAGAGTAACATTTTATTTCAACTTGATGATTACACCTGCTTATCTCTCTGGTGTCCTTATGAGCTCAGAAAATGCATTTAGGTTTCTCTGAGGAACTCATGGAAAATTTTTATGAGCTCAGCCCATTCAAAGTGATCACGGTCTGACTTTGCTGAATGCCAGTATAGTACAAATTGGCTACTGACAGAAGACAAAAATCTGTAAATACAAATGCAAAGAGGACAAGCTTTAATGTTCTCTCAGTGATATCTAGAAGTTGCTGTTTTGAGTGTAGTGAAATACACACTCATGTTCTCTCTATGTAAATGAAATACACTTGACACTTTGAGGTTATATGTCTGCTTGCAGATGGAATGGAAGTTTCTTTGATGCTTCAATTATCTGTGCCATCAGTAGCAATATTCACAGTGTAGAAAGGTGCTCCCATATTGGAGACCAAGCTAATAAAAGTTTTTCTTGGAAACAATCTGGTTCATGGATACTTGACTGGTGGAAATCATAAAAGACGATTTGAGTGTTTTCTGTATAGGTGGTAAGTGTTTTCAAGGAAAAGAAAAAGTGTTCTCCTTTCAAATATTGTGATTACATTGAGTTTGTCACCCATTCCAGACCTAACTGCTTTGCCAGAGGCATATTTATTGTCTATTTGCAGTTTTGCTGACTTCCTTGCAGACCCTCATATTGGTCTGACACATAGCAGGAAAGTGTAAAACCCATCACTGATTTACAAAACACTCATACATTTAGAGACTTTTTATTTTGTACCTTTATTTATTTCCCAGTGACCGAGAGCCTCCAGGGTACAGAACTTTAATAAAGTATCACACAGAGGTGCAAAAATAGCATTTAAATATTATGTGAATTTTAACCATATCCTGCATTGCATTGTTACTCGTAGGACTATTATGCACACACACACAAGTATTTGTAGTTGATGCAAGGGAGATCTATTAACTTTTTAACTGAAAGAAGGCAAGGTGATTGCCTTATTTAATATGCATTAGTAAAGCAAAATAGCTTTTTAAATGCCTTTTTTTCAATGCAAGATAACCATATCAATGGAGAAAATTTCAAACAAATATATTTGATAGATTATTCACAAACATTCAGGCCCTTGTTATTCTCATATTCTGGCTGTTTCTTGCCTACAGCACTGAACAAGCAGCTAGAGGATTTATAAACAATTTAGAAAGATACAAACCTATTCTTACACAGGAGGACATGAAGAAGGCCTTTTTTATTCAGAATTCTGATTCACCACCATTGAAGCAGGACTTTGTTCAGCATGTGACAAATGGTAGACTTTGCATAATGGATTATATGGAAGTTTTGCTTCACTCAAGTAGATATGGTACTGGAAAAGCTGTGAAAAACTGTGAAGTTCATCTGTTCACTGTGTCATGCTTCCATAGCATAATGCTGCCAACATCTTGTGTGATCTCCACTGTAAGCCACCAATTCTGAGCAGAAGTTCCCATCTGTGGCTTCTACCTTTCTCAAATGCTTTGAGCAAGTCCAGGAGGACAAAAAGTGCAAGGTGAGATATCATCCCTGGAAGCTGTCCATGCCAATTGAATTGAGTGCAATTGAATGACCAAAGAGGGATCATATGAGTTAATTAGGACACTATATTACATTAAAAATTTTATCTCTCAGTCTTTCAGAGACATGAGTCTTCTGGTCCAACGGGGTTGATGTATCAACTTTTTAAGTGTTGCATAAATACACAGTGCCCATATTTACCTTTGTACAAAAAAGGAATATATGGCCTATAATAGACTTGGAAAATAACCTTCAAAAATTAAAGCATATCAAAAGTTCTATTTTTTTGATATTAGTCTGTTTCAAATCTGCAGCTGCAACTTTAGTGTCCTTGGTAAGTAATGTCCAGTCTTCCAAAACAGTGAATCAAGTCCTTCTCAAAGAGAATTTACTCTAGAAGATTCCTGCATTTGTATTCAAATTCACATGGATTTTAATGTGATAAATAATTTTTGTGGTTTATCATTACCCCTTTGGTAGGATTTACCTGGTTTTCCTTTTGATATTTCAGAAAAAATATCCATGAAAATGGGCTTTTCTTTTAATATTTACTCCTCCCTTGTACACCTTTGACATGGATGCAATAAGTTTTTTGGTATTTGGAACTCTCCTGGTTTCATGTAAACATCAAATTGGCATTAAATGTTTTTGTAAGGGCTTTTATAGTTGGTTAAATTTCTTTATTCTTAACAACATGCCAAAGAATGATAACAACTTTGCATGTATATTTCAGTTACTTTCCAGGCTTAAGTAACAAGTACAAAGGATCCTTGTCTTCTGATATTTTGTCACTTCTGTATGACTGTTCTAGCATACACCAAAAAGTTAAAATATTTTAAAAAATGTAGGTAGTTTTTTGCATCTTAAAAAATTCATGCTACAGGTTTTCATAGAAACTATTTGTTTCTCAGTACTAATGTGAATTTTTAGAAAAATATGCAGAACCTTTTAATTCAATAAAGCAGCTGACATTGCACAGAATCAACAAATATCAACATGCTATTTTGATACAGGGAAGTAGCTACATTCTTATCAACAAGAATAGATATAAATAGATGTGCTCATAGATGTAATTTTTTTCCCCTCACAATCAGGACAAACCAGTAATGGAGGACATGCATCAGCAGCATTAGGAAGAAAAAGACAAATCAGGGAGACTATTGTATCTCCAGAGCACAGCATATGACTATTGAATCACAGATCAACCATAATACATCTCAGAAGAATGTCACATATCATTGGAAAATAAACATAACTTCTGCCAGCAAAAACACTAAAGGCAGAGCAAACTTCAGCAGAGTACAGAAGAACATGGATGCAAAGTCTAATTTAGCGCGTGTTTTCTATGTATGCTTTCCAAAAAAAATCTGATTTTGTTTAAGAGCATGAAAAGCTATGCCAGTAGAAGTGATGTCAGTACTAAGCAAAGAGAATAAATCTCAGGTGACGCATGCAAAAAATAGTGAGGTTACTAGAAAAAGACAATATTTAGTCACAATTGCTCCATACGGTATGTGATAACACTTATTTTTAGTGTGATAACACTAATAATTGCTATTCTAAATAGCAATTATTTGCTTTCTAAAAAGCTATAATATTGACAAAAGTAACATTAATCTTGATGTGGGCCATTAATATGCATCAAGGAAGGCTCTTAATTTTTAAGTAGGAAGTGAAAATGTGCTTATATGGAAATATTTTTAATAATTAATGTATTTAACTATGTACTGTAGTAGTTTTGATGTTTATATATTAATCAATGATGTTATAATTGTATATTGACCCAAAATATGTCAACTGTTATGAGGTAAACTTTTAGTTCTTATTTAGGCCAGTGTCTGCCACAGATCTAAAATAGTAAGTTGCCATGGAAATGGCTCCATATACTTCAGCAAAATGAATCCTGAACTTTTGATAGTTGAAGAAAAATTTAAATATTTCTACATTCAGAAAGTTGTCCAGTGGCAAGAGAGGTAATTTTCACTTTAATATCTGTTTTCATGTGAAAGTATACAATATGCATTTTTTTTGGCAGGTATTTTTTCATTTATGGTAACTGATTTTTCTGCAAAGTATCCCACTCATTAGATATTCCACAAAATGCGTGCTTTATATTAAAGTTTTTAAAGTAAATCCCCCCTCCCTGCAAACAGCAACAAGAACATCTCATAAAAGAAAAGGAAGAAAAAACCAAAAATAAGCAATGAGCCCAAAAGAAAGCAAGTCTTGATTTTCTGTGGCACAATTTCATAGACCAATTGTGTGTGATCACTGTTTTCTCAGACACTGTTCTCAAGTATAAATGATACTGTTTGTATCTCACTGAAATGAAATGTTTATTTAGAAAAAGAATTTGGGCCACTGCTATAGAAAATGAACTTTTCATTCTTTGCATGGAAAAAGAGCATGGGATATGATTTCCCCCATCAGGCATGCTCTTCTGCAATATATCAAATCTTTTTTCTCCTATGTCTACAAATACACTCCTTGTTATATTACAAGGGGGTGCATAAAAAGAGCCTTTCCAAACTCTGCTGATTAAAATAAATGTGCTCATAAAGGATACAGGAGACTAAACTACTGCATCTCCAGAACAGCAGTAACTTACATACCAACAAGTTATTTTCAAGTTTGACAGAGGAAGTAATTGGCTATCAACAAGGGGTAATTGCCTGAGCAAACTAGTCTTTACATCTCATACATGCTGTCACCTTGGTAAGAGAGAAATATGCCACTATCAAGTCTTAAGAAAAAAAAACATTCCTTTAGAGACTGCTTCTCTCAGCTCTTTCAGGGAACATACACACAGCTTGGAACATATCTAATCTCTACTCTTTTCTTATCACTGAAGAGTATCCTAACACACCACAAAATTCATAAGCTAAGCAGCTTCAGGCTATATTAGAAAGAATCCATTTTAGATTGGAACAAATTTTAATCAGAGATTTACCTGTGGTTGTCACAGGTGAAGCGACAAAATCCTTCAAGAATAAATGAAGGGACTCTTAAGTAGAAGAGACAAAATTATCTGAATTTTATACCAACATGGGCTGCTTAGAGAGCTAGATTGATATGCACAGACACACAGCCTCTCTTATATTAATGTTACACAAATATTCATTTGACTGAAATGCTCTTGCCCAGTGGTGACAGGGTTTTGAGCAAGTGCATTGGATGGTTTTTTTATTAGAGCAATGTGCAATGTGTTAAATAATTATGTTAATTTTTTCTATACATACATATTTTACTGCACTTCAACATGTAACACAGACAGGTAAGTATGATAGAAAGATTTATTTTTTTCATGAGAAAATAAATCTATTCTTTAAAGCCATGTACTAAAAAGGCATGTTAATTTAGAAAAGCCACAAAAACTAAAGTGATAAAAAACCCTAAATGATAAACTATTAATATCCTGTAAAGTAACAGAGGGGCTAGCTGTAATGGGTAAACAGTAATTTTCTGTGAAGTAGAAAAGAACCTCCTTCTTTCTAGGGATCATTGTCCACTTTTCCTGTTAGCATTATTTTACCTGCTTTTAGGTATTAAATAGAATTTCTTTCTGTTCTGCAAAAGAAACAGATCTTAATTTCCTCTATCTCTTCAACTTCTATTTAAACAAATTAGCTCAATTATGCTACCTGTAGCACTATCAGTTTGAGGTCAAATAGCTAAAAATTAATAAAAAAACTTTACCCAACTTGATTCTTTCTGAATAATGATATGGGATGTTCATATTATGGAACCTGGTAGGATTGCTTCATCAAGACAGTAAACATTGCAAAAATAGAGTCAGAACTTGAATTTTCCTAAATTAAATACTAAGGCATATGGGAAGATGACTTTTTTCTATCCAACACATGATCTCTTCCAACAATGAAAAGTAGAAAGGTCTTAAAAGATTTTTGGCAGCAGTCTAGCAAAAGATATAAACTACTGTCAAGCATAATATGGAAGAAAAACTGTCTCAGATGACAGAAACAATATGCTTTGATTTTTCTCTTGGTTATATTTTGTATTCCAGTGGTGTTTTGAATTCCAAATTAATTGCTGTGGTTATTAAAGAAAAAAGAAACTTCCCTTAACCACAGAAAAGTAATGAATGCAATTTATCAGCGTAGTTGGCAATCAATTTTTTTGTTTCCGTGTGTGTCTGCCTGCACGTAGTGACTTGTGGTTGGTACGGTTTGAAGCTTGGTCTGAAGTTTGAAGAGCTCCTGCTGTACCCTAGCATGGTTCTATTTCTAAAGCACAGATTTTTTCTGGACAGGATCTGGCCATGAAGTCACTACAAAGTAAATAAATTCACAAGATTTAAGTTAAAAAAAACCAAACAAAAAACAACAAAAAAAAAACCACATTGGAAGCAGAGTACGTAAATTGACATTTTCCATTCAGAAATTTCAGTGCCAGTTCTTGTGAATTTTGTGTATTTTATCAATGGTAATTCCTGACACAGGGAAAACATCCCCTATAACATATTGCTGCACAGAAAAAAGAAATATATCATCAACACCTGTCCCTAGCAGAGCAATAAAATGTTGCAGATTTTAGAGATAAAAACTTCATAATAAAATATGCTCTGTATGAAAATAATAAGATTACTTTTTGAAGCAAAGATAGAAACTGTTTCTGAAGTGGAAAACTGGAAGATTAAAATTAAATCATTGCTTCTGTACCTTGACTGGAAGAAAATAAGGTATTACAAATATCATTCAACTTTTATTAGTGTGTGAGAATAAATGAAAAATGGGACTGCTCACCCTAGGAGCAAAACAGGTGAAATTTATTAGGAGTCAACAGTCTTGTTTGTTGTACAACTATCTTGAGACCAAAACAAGAACTGAGCTACCAGGTGTTACGATCTGCTAGTACAAGCAGGAGTCGCGATTGTTCATTTTACTGATGTCAGAGTGCGAAAAACAACAGAGAAGGGATTTTCAGTATCAATCACAACAAATGCACCTTTTATTGAGTGCCCACAGCAAATGCGATACAAGGACTAGAAAGGAGATAAAGGATAGAGAGAAAAAAGTGGGGACAATAGCTACCAACAGAGAGATGAAATCCTCATGGTCCAGCCAAGAGATCCATCTTGACATGTTGGGGAGAATCTCAAAGTCTTTGGTTAACTTAGGGATCTTTTATAGTGCATCCAGGGAGCAGGTACAGGACAATGAAGAATAAGTCCATTGAGAACAAAAACAGACAGTCCCGTTCCTAACAGGACAAACCAGTCCCAGCATTGAGCAGGAACCATATTTTCAGGACTGGTTACCATAGGAAACCGGTCTTGGTCCAGTCAACGCATCTGCAAGCACCACTTGGCAGACATCCTTCTTCAGTCAGGCCAGCACCCCTGTGTTAGAATTTTAAGGGTTTCAGTCTCAGTCCTTGGTGGGGCTTCAATCTCCATCCTTGATGGCCATCATGAGGCAGATGAGGGATCTTCCATGGGGGAATCACCAAAGTTCTCTAAACCAAATGGTATCTGGCCAAGAGGTGGAGAAATTCACGGGCTGTTGTGATAAGCAGGGATGATGAAGCAAATGTAAGCATACAAAGCAAGCTGCTAATTGCCAGGCCCTGCTCCAAGCATTGTACCGTGGTGACACAGCAAGCACACCTGCAAACAATCACTTGGCTAGCATCCACCTCAACCAGGCCAGAACTCCAGTCAGGGTCTTCAGGGTCTTAGCCTCTGTCCTTGCCATGATCATTAGGCAGATGTGGGAAACTTCGCACTCTCACACCAGGACATCCTTGGCTTGAAGAAAGAAATCAGACTGTGTAGAATTCCCCGATGAAATAAAATGTCAGTGGTGAGATCTTCCTATCTCCTCCCATGTCTGTCAAAACAATTCCTGACAATTATAGATTTTTCCATGTTACTTTACATCAATCACATCTCATGTCTCCCAAGAAGCATATTTTCCCATGCCTAACTTTTTGTCAGAGGTCATTAAATAATACAAAACTCATAGTATCAGGTTGTTTAAAAAGCAGCCATTTGTTGCAGAAGGATGTAAGTTTCACATCTGGTGAAAGTTTGTGTTCATAAACCTATGTCCAATAATAGATCAGTTTCCATTCTTGTCAGCAGCTTTTGGAACGTAAAGGGATCTTTCCTAATTGCAGAATGTGCTGGAAGCTCACAAAAGTGTGAGAAGGAAGACATACTTTCTGTGCTACATTCTCAGAGATAGGCTTGCTGTGTTGATTTAGAATAGCCTGAGCTTTTGGTTGCAAAGGGGAGGGCCACAGGAATAAGCTACCCCTTCTGTGAGATGCTGCCATTCCAGTTAGGGAAGGTCACAATGCTTCTGTGATGACACATTTAAGAAGAAGATCAAAACAGTTCAGGCACAATTTTTCCCCAGGAGTGGGGAACTGCCGCAGTGACTGAGGCTGCTGCCATGATGGTGCAGCCCACACCAAGCTCTGCCTTCCTGGCTACCCCTAGCTAAGCATGCTGCAGGCAAAAGGCAAGGGTGGCGGTGGCTTCCCCTTCCCCACTTGAGTGGTGCCCCATATGAGGACAGTGTTAAACCGTGCCACACCAGGGTGGCAGCTACTGCCCTAGCCATGGGTTGGGGGCCACCTGGCCAGCATCAAAAGCATGATGAGTGACTCCCCGACACAGAACCTAGACAAGATCAACTTCTCAGTGCTGCAGGATCTTGAAATAATATTTGGATTAGTAGAACTTGTTGACAGTGGCACCTACTGTCAGCTACTGGTAATAATTTTCTTCTAGTCAGAGAAGAGGAGGAAGTGAGGATGTGTGAGAGAAAACAACTTGGAAGAACCAAGGTCTGTGGAAAGGAAAGGGAGAGGACATGCTCCAAGCATTGGACTTGAGATTCCTCTGCTAGCTGGGGTGAGGACTGTGGTGACAAAAATTATCCCCTTGTAATGCATGAAGTCTATGGGGGAACATAAAGATCCACTTGTAGCTTATGGGAAATGTGCTCATCCCCGAGTGGGGAGATTAGCGATGACAGCTGTGATCTCTGGAAGATCTGAATGGAGAGAAAGGGCATCTGCTTCCAGAGATAAAGAGATAGCCCTTGCTTCCAAACTAGAGCAGCCTATCCTTAAAAGATTACAAGCTGTGGACAAGCAACTCATGCCACAACAATTTTGGGAAGACTGTTTGCCCATGGGAGGGACCCCATGGCATAGCAGAGGAAAGACTCTTCTCCCTGAGTGAACAGGGTCTCGAGTGATGAACTGACTAAAACCCCCACTCCCTGTTCCCCTGCACTGACAATGGGAAGGAGGGAGGGGCTGGTGGGAGAAAAGGTGTTTTAAGGGTTTATTTTACTTCTCATTATCCTCCTCTGGCTCTATTAGTAATAAATTTATTTTATACCTTTAAATTTGAACCGGTTTTGCCCTTAGAGTGGTTTTCCCCCCTCCCAATCCTTATCTCAACTCATGTGCCCTTTGTTAAAATTTTTCCCTCTCCTCTGCCCAACTGTGGCAGGAGAGGGTAAACAAACCACTTTCATATATGCCTGGCATTTGGCTAATATCAAATCACGACACTTGCAAAAACAGAAGATATACAAGTTATATACCCTACATAATTTGTACTTTAACTTCCCCACATTTGTTTACATTTTTCTTAACAGTTTCTAGAAGAGTGCATTCAATGTAATTAAATAATTTTCTCGCAGTTATGGCTCTTTTTGAAAGACCTGGTCTTTCAAAACATCAGAGTACGTACTAAATATTCCATGGAAGTTAGACTAAGAGCCCTTTCCAAAAATGGGGAAGCCACAACAAGAGCTATAGATCAGCTTAAACATATGCCAGTGGGATTCACAAACCAGTTTTATTTTTGTTGCTTGTCTCATGGTTTAAAATATGACACCTAGTGCTTATAAAATATATATGTGTTGTCTGGATATTTTTCTGGGACTTTGTTTTGTATTTCTCAATGTCTGTATTTCTGCTTGTTTCACAGCTGAATCTCTCAATTCAGGTGCTCATTTTTTAAACTTTTGGATTCCTCTTTCCTCTGTTTGCAGCTTAAGTGAACTTCCTTTGGCAATAAGGTGAATTCTCAAGGAAAGAGTCTGTAGAAATGCTGTAAGGGTCAAGGTCTAGGCTGGCATCATACTTACATGAAAAGGTTTGTGCTGTTGGAACTGGTGTGAGCTGACACAAACAGGAATTATAATATTCCTCCTCCTGGAGAGCAGGAGGACACTGGCAATAGGAACCTCCCTTCCTCTGTCTTTGCCACATACAAGACTTGGGTTATTGTTCATCCCTGCTCACTAGAGCTGAGACCCATGGCCATGTTAGCATTCCGATGCTGCTGCATAAAAGACTTAGAGAGGCACAATTATATGATTCTGTACTTCTGCCCTTCTCACATATTTTGTCAATAGGAAAGCATGGTATATGACACAAAAGATAAATGAAGATGATTCTTTATTATGTCAGATAATTAGGAATTTGTTTTTGAGTACTGATTTAAATTTTACTGGCTACTCAAAAATTCCAGCTACCTATGCTACCTGTTCCTTGCAGACCGGTTGCTGATAAAATAGTGCTGAACTTTTGTTTCAATGGTGATGAGAAATTCTGTCTTTTGGCAAAGGATACAAACAACAACTAATTCAAAAAAATCACACTAAGATACAGTACATGCAATACTGTGAGCAGTGTGAACTGTGAATCAAGTCCTAGCTTGTGGAACTGTGAAACAAATTTTTCCACACCGATTTTTGCCTTCCTACAGGGCTGAGACTGCAAAGATGCCTTTGGATATCTGCAAAGGCAAAGGTCTAATTCTCATCTCCATGCTAGAGGACCTGGCCTGACTACTGCTACTTACTTCAAAATTGCAAGAAATTAATTTAATCTCTTTCAATTTTCAATTATTTTAGGAAAAAATATTATGGAAAGAGCTTTTATTAGCCATTTATATCAGTCATAAATTACCATGTTTTGCCACTTTTATTTGGAAAATATCTCAAGATTATAAAAATTTTATGGTGGAAACAAGAAAAAAAATTTTTTTAATAGGGGAATGCAGTGGGTTTGCATTAGTACTTTCATTTATTACAATTCTTTAAACTACTGAGCATATCTCTTGGAAAAATTATATTAAAAAAAAGAAATAAGGCACCCAAAAGTTCTACTCCACTCAAAACTGATTTGAATATTTAAGTGAGAGAAAGTGAAACTGTATATAGACAGGTTTTTATGTGTCAATTTAAATAAAATATAGAGAACATATAAGAATAAATTTTATAACCTTAGAGACATTGATAAATAAGGAAAAACGAATTCCTTCTGATGAGGATTAAAATGTTCTTGAAGTCATGCCATATTCAGTGAATTCTGAAGGCTGTATCGCCTTAGCCTTTCACATCATGCTGTTGAAGAAAACCTAGTGATGTGCTTGGGAAAGTGCTGGGGTACAGTGGACCCATCACATTATAGGGTTAGGTCCCACTACCAAACTTTCATACAGCTATACACAACCAAATTTGGCGCGTGGAAAACTGATTAAGTTACAAATTCGTTTCTCAATTAACCCTGTACTAATGCAATAACGCCCTGCATAACCTTTCCTGTTAAGGACTCGATGCAAACCCAACTGAGGAGCACAGCAAACCAGCCAGAAAACAATACTAAGGGTAGTTTTTAGCTACATGACAATCTGTGAACAGAACTTGGAGGAAAAGCAAAATCCACTGTAATGGACTGAGTCATTATTTTTAACAGCAGCATAACTCTTCTGTAACAACAGTAACATTGGTCTCAACTGGGGAAACATGGCAGGAGGTTCATGGAGTGCTCTTCCAGCGTGCTGGGGAAATTATCCCTGGTGAATGCCCAAATGCATCTTCAAACATCAGAAATGCTGGTACTCAGCTCATGTGAAGCATGAGTTACAAATATATTATGAAGATGTATATGCTTAAAGCTGCAGGTATATGAAGTATGTCATCTGTATAGCCCAGAGGAGAAGAATTAAATTGTGCAATCCTTGTTAGAAGCTGAATAGATGCACTAACAATTGGAGCTGAAAGGGATAAAATGCCACAGCAAGCAGTGGCAAAGGAAACAAGGTTTGGCCTTTCCTGGGCCATTATTGTGCCCAGAATAACATTATGAATAGTGATATATAAACCAAATACTACAGGAGAAGCAGAGGCTACATCTTTCCACTTTAAAGGATTCTCATAGCTTTAAACCCTTCTTGGCTTCAGCTGACAGAGACTCCTGGGTGGCAGAAGTGCTGTTTCATTTGTCCCATGGAATCCCATTCAGGTTCTGCTGTCATATGAATAGCTGATATGATACCTTTCACTCACATACATTCCCCAGGAAATTGCAGCAGTCTGCTAACCTGCCTAAAGCATGTGGTGTGAAGACAGGTGTGGTGGCAGCTGCAGGCAGCACAGCTGCCCCATGACAGTCTAGGAGCTGCCAGATTACCTGTATGGAGTGCAGACCTCTTTGGGAATGGACTGATATGAGGCACTTCAATGCCACTTACCAGCTCATGGATACTTCAATGACACTGACCAAGCTTGATGGGAATGACTGAGAATCCTCCTAGCTGATGTCGTCGTGAAGCCTCTGTCGATTTTTGAATGGTCTTGGGGATCTGGAGAAGTCCCAGCTGACTGGAAGCTGGTTAACATTGTCCCAGTCTTCAAAATGGGCAAGAAGGATGACTGGCAGTGCCAGTCTCAATGTAGTGCGTGTTAAGGGGATTAAGAAAGTTATTCTGAGATGTGTTGAACAACACCTGAAAGACAGACAACAGAGTAATTGGTCAGCACAGCCAGCACAGCTTCATGAGGGACAAATCCTGCTTGTCAAACCTGATTTTCCTTTTATGACAAAGTATCCCACTGTCACGGTTACAGCTAGAGTAGAGTGAATTTTCATCACAGTGGCTGGTATAGGTTATATTTTGGAATTTTGCTGAATAGGGAGTTGATAATATAGAGGTTTTTCTATTATTACGAAGCAGAGCTTACACAGAGCCTTTCTGCTGTTCATACTGTGATGCTGGTGAGGAAGTTGGTGGTACATAGGAAGGTGGGAGGAGGCACAGGTGACCCAAACTGACCAAAGGGTCAGACCCTATGACATCATAGTTAGCATATAAAATATGGGGAAGAAAGAAAACAGCTATGTCTGGAGTGATGACCTTTATTTTCCCAAGTAACAGTAATGCTTGATGGGGCCCTGCTCTCTTGGAGAAGGCTGAACACCTGCCTACCACTGTAAGAAGTGTAGGATTAATTCCTTATTTTGCTTTGTTTGTGTGTGTGGTTTTCGCTATTAAACCATCTTCATCTCAACTCATGTGTCTTGTGGCTGTTACACTTCCAGTTTTCTCCCCAATCCCACAGATGGGGAGGGAGACAGTGGATGCATGGGGATTGGTTACTGCCTGGGGTGAACCCATGACACTCACTATTTGATAAAAGGAAGCTAGTTGATATAATCCTTTCGGATTTCAGTAAAGCTTTTGATTATATCTCTCTCAGTATCATTCTGGAGAAAATGTGCAGCACACAGCTGGATAAACACATCACGGGGTAGGTGAGCAACTGGCTCACAGGTCAGGCATGAAGGGTGAAAGTGAATGGGGTGACATCAGACTGGTGACCTGTCACCAGTGGGGCTCCACAGGGCTCCATTCTTGGCCCTGTGCTCTTCAGCATCTACATTAACAACCTGAATGCAGGACTGGAAGGGGAACGACGTAAATTCACAAAGTATTTAAAACTGGGAGGAGCTGTTGAATCCCTCAAAGGCAGGGAGGCCCTGCAGAGAAACCCCAGCAAATCACAGGAATGGTCAATCACCAACCATACAAAGTTCAGCAAGGGAAAGTGCCAGATTCTGCACGTGGATGAAGCAACCCTGGATGGATGGACACACAGACTGGGGAATGAGATGCTGGAGAGCAGTGCCATGGAAAGGGAGCTGGGAGTCCTGGTCAGTGGCCAGTTGAACATGAGCCAGCAGTGCCCTGGCAGCCAGGGGGCCAAGCGTGTCCTGGGGGCATCAAACCCAACATTGCCAAGCAGACAAGGGAGGGGATTGTCCTGCTCTGCTCTGCACTGGGGCAGCCTCACCTCGAGCGCTGGGGGCAGCTTTGGGTGCCACAATATAAGAAAGATATAAAGCTTTTAAAGAGCAGTGACAGAAGGGAAACAAAGATGGTGAAGGTCCTTGAGGAGAAGCTGCAGGAGTGGCTAAGGTCACTTTGGCTGAGGTTCAACCTAGTGAACAGGAGACTAAAGGGACACAGTCTGGAACTTCCCTGATAGGGGAAGTGGAGGGGAGGACACTGATCTCTTCTCTCTGGTGACCAATGACAGGAGCAGAGAAAATGGCTTGAATTTGTATCGGGGAAGGTTTAGATTGGATTTTAGGAAAAGGTTCTTCACCCAGGGTGTGGTTGTGCACTGGAACAAGCTCCCCAGGGAAGTGGTCACAGCATCAAGCTTGACAGAGTTTAAGAAGCCTTTGGACAGTACTTTCCTGTATGATTTGATTGTGGTTGTCCTCTGTAGGGCCAGAAGACAGATGATTCTAGCAGGTCCGCTCCAACTCAGAATATTTTCCAATTTTGTGCTTCTGTGATTTCACACATCACAGCTTTCAAATGCTTAGCTGATCACCGTGTCTTTTGCAAGACTAAACTAGGGAAAATTCTAATTAATATGTGTATTTTAACTCACCCATATTCAGATACACATAGATGTAAATAGGGTGGTCTTAGACAAATCTGCCATGCAAAGCCATGGAAACAGATTATTCAGTTGACTGGAGGAGTTTATAAGGTAGCTTAACATTAATGAACAGCAATGATATGATTTTATTACAGCATGAGCACTGCATGATGGGGAGATGTACGGAAAGCAGCTGATTCACATAGGCCTAGTGCTGTAGTTTCTGCTGAAGTAAAATTTTCACTAATGCTTCCAAAGCCAGAGGGAGGCATCAACCTATTACTACTTAGCATTAGCACAGCTTTCAGGAACAGGACTAGGCCATTAGACAGCACTTTTCAACCCATGAAATCCCATGCTGTTTTCCAAATTACATCAATTTGCAGGTAGATAGATAAAACTTTATCCATGACAAACCTGGTGAACTACAGGGTAAAATGCAGCCTGCACACCAGTTTAGAAGGGCAGCACTTATCCTGGATCAAACTGTCTGCTGAGGACTGTGGAGTTTAATAACTAATTTCTACAAAAAGTATAAGAGCAGAGCTGTAGGGAACATAGGCATCATCTACTTTTATCCTAAGTCCAGACATGGCATCACCACACAATGTTGTTCACCCTTTCTGCTCCAGATCAGTCATAGGAGGTTGGGTTTTTCTCTAGGTTTTGTCATCCAGGTAGGAGAGATATGGTGTTTGTGAGGTCTGACATGATATCAACCCAAAGTGACTTTGCAGTGAAAGAGAATTCCTATGCAGACACTCTATGTGCACTCAGGGCAAGATCATGATAAACTTTTGCAATTAACATTTTATATAGGAAAGAGTTTTAATGAAATGAAGAACAAAACCAGTGACATTAAGGAGCTTTTTAATATGGGCAAGAATATCACCACTGGGCTTTAACATCACTTGTGTTAGATACAAAGAATATAGTGAATGATAAACAGAAAAAAATACTGGGATCATATTCACTGTAAGCTGCAAATAGTATCTTTCCTGCCTAAGTTTGCTTATAGCACATCTGATGGACTCTATGAATAGAACTCCAGTTCTGAGCTGGGGCCGTATATATTTCTGGGTTACTGAAAAACCTTAAACCTGGGTCCACTATGAAAATACTGAGAGGTACTTCACCATGGCAGCCTTGGCTGTTCAAAGTGAAATGCAGAATCACAAAGCATTACATTTTAAATGCTCCTACTGACAAATACATGCCTACAGCATTTGGATACAGCAATGAATTTTTTGAATTTTCTCATTATCTATTGAGAGATTTCTGGTGTGACAAGGGTGATTATAGAAGGAATTAAAAATAGATAGCATTCAAGACCATGAAAAGGAAGGCTTGATGGCCATTAACTACTAATAAAAAAAGTTCTACAGGGGTGTGATATAGCCAACAACTTGTATTTTAACATACCGATAATGAATCCCAGCATAGCCATTAAAATCAAAGTCAGTATGCTTTCTTTGTCCCTATGGAAATTTAAGTCAATATTACTGGTACTATCTTTACTATACCTATATGTATATCTATGAATATGTATTTCTAAATTACAAGATACCATTGCATTGTTTTACTTTCATTTAATTCAGTTTTGTAGCACAGTGATGTGCATCTCTATTTTCCAATCAATTTATTCTGTTAGTATTTTTCATAATATTAAATCTCTACATTAAGTCAATAATGTTGATTACTTACCATAAGCACTGTGAACACCATTCTAATACAGGTTATTTGCAGTTTGACATCCTCCTCTATATGCATTATTCCACTTGGAAAATTGAATGAAACACTTGATTCAGAATCTGAAACACTTAGAAGTAATGATCCTGTTTACTGATTTACTGAAGTTGTAGGTTTTAGAAGAACAAAATTACTATCAGGGAAAAGGAAGCATCGAAGTTGATTTAAGAAGCATTTAAACTATATGAATAATAGCAATTTGTTGTGATTTTTATTGTTTTAGATCTCTGAGGCAGTTACCTAACACTGTTAACCTTATTAGTGCTTCAGTTTTCTTGCAATTGAGAATATGAGTCTAAAAAACTCAATGTAAGAGAAAATGTAACACCTAAATTATCAGAATCCCATTTCAGTATTATTTTCTTATTGTTGTGCAGCTGATAATGTCTATATTTTATTTAGAATTATTAAAATAAATTAGAAATGTAACTGAAAGTGCTTGACTCCTATATGAACCATATGCCCAAAGAAAAGTAAGACATTACTTTATAGCCTTTCACTGGTATTGGTGCCTTTCATAACAGCAGTAGTGTGGTGACTGAGCACCATGAGCATCTGAAAGAGAGTTTGACATGATGTATGTGCCCAAACAGGGCTCTGCTGAGACCCACTTCAAAGAGAGGGATGAACTCACAGTGGCTGTAAAGGTATGAGGATAGAACTACCTGGAGGCACTAATTTGGATCATAAATAAAAGGTTTAGTTCTAATTTCAGAGGTAGCACAAAATAGGTATTACATTGTGTTTTGGGTGACAGTGTGAAGACAGGCTGTCAACAAAACAAAGTGAATTTTGCTGTTACTCAGTAAATGCTAATGAATAAAACTGAAACAAATGCGGATTTTGGTGGGCAGATGATTTGGTTTTTTTTGTTTTGTTTCCCACTTCCACTAGAATTGAATTTGAAGTCTTGGTGAATGTGGTGCCTTTAAGTGATGCATCTCAATTCAGATGATATTATTTAAAATTCAAATTTATAAGCATAAATTAGGGAAAATTCATTCTCACATATCCACAACATTTCAAAGATTTTCTCAGCCATTACTACACTGCAGATACTCAGTTTACTTTCTGATCTAAGCCTTTCACTTGAGATTTTAAACATACTATTTATCTCAGAAACATCATGAATTTAGGACTCATTAGCATATAATTAGAATAAATCTGAGGAAAACAATTGAGAGAATTAGAAATATATTGCATACTAGCTTTATACAGTTTAATAAGCAGATGCTGAAAGCTCATTTGATGCCATATTTTTATTCAGAATTATTTTAGGGATTATCTAAGAGCTGTACTGTGGATTATAGAAAAGAGTAATTTCAGCTTAATTTAGCCCTATGAACATGTGAAAGTGTTTCAGGCAGGTGAAATATACCAAGAGATGTCTTAAGCTACCACTCCAGGGACTATGAATAAAAAAAAAAGTCAGTTGCCAAGTGCAGTTGGCATTTTACTAAGTCTGGATATAATTGTACTAGAAATCTTAAGGATACTTTGAAGCAGTCTTAAGAGAAGCTATAGCCTATTGGAATTCCTTTTAAGTGCAAACTTCACTGCAATTTATTTTAGCTCAAATATTCTTGTGACATAAGATTATATATAGTCTTGCTCTGAATACGTATATTCATATCAACAACTGAAACTGTTGAAAGCAAAGTATCCTTGCTTCTGCGTCATGTCTGGTTCATGTCTTGCAATTGGAAAATAGTCATGAAAGCCAGACCAATTTTTTTTGATGCACAGACACTAAGCTGTTGGTCCATTTGAGCAGTCTGCCCATCTGCTCATCTGTTTTTGCTGTTTCTGTTTGACTTTAGCAGCTCTGTTCTGTGGTTTCTCTCTCATTTTCTGTACACTGATCCTAACCCATGCAAAACAGTCAGCCCCAGGACTTGCATTAATGCTTCACAGAACATATTTATGCCCCAAGAACATATTTATGGGTAATGAGGAATACAGTAAGGTGCTGCCAGAGCATGCAGATTGTCTCTTCTCTCTCAGTTACCTTCCACAGAATAAGGAAAAAACATGGATCTTTTATTACTTTCCAGAAATAAACCCAGTGTCTACTATCACCCTCTTTTTTTTTTTTTTTTTTTTCTCCACAGTCTATTTCTGGCATCTTTCTCTTTTAAGTAGTCAGTAGATAACACCACTCTTTATGAAGTTGCAGTCAAGGATCCCTTCCTAATGTTGAAGAGTCTGTCACTTAGCAATCATTGTACTTGAGGAGACTGATTTTCATTCTATCACCAATTTCTTTATTCTAAGACACACTATCTGAATCAGTTCTAATGATCCTCTTTTATTGACTGTTGGTCTTTCAGTGCCTATCAGTGGTGTAAAGCCAGATGCCATCAAGTGACAATTTTTTGTCAGATGCTTAACAGAAACTATCCAGGTTTACTGTTTATAAATGAAGTGTTTGTTAAATTAAAGTATGCAACTATACACTCCACTTATTCCACATGCCTTAGAGAGATTGACACACTGAATTATGAAGTCAAACCTTAAAATAGAAGAAGCCTATAAAGACTAAGTAATTTTCTTCTTTTTAAGCAATTAGTTGCACTACACTGCTAAGTGAGATCTGTCATAACTGGGGGATTGAGAGAGGGCAATAAACAAATAACTACTGTTTTCTCTGAAACCTCTTGGTCTACAGACTGACTGTAATTTAATACAGCAGCGCAGTAGATTGTAAATGATCCATTAGACTTGTCACTACCCCCTTGAAAAGGATTTACTTTACAATAAGGGTACAAGAAGGGAAATCTGCCTAGTTGTTTCAGATGAAATTCAGGGACATTTGTAGCTGATTCATGATCATCATAGCTGTACTATCTATGTCTTGATGATGGTCAAGTGGTTTAGAGGTTTTATTTGGCAAGCAAAAACATTTACCTTTTTTAGCTTAACTGTGTGGCACCTCCATGTGTCCTCTCCATGTTTCAGTACCTATTGTGAAATTCACTGCAAAAAATAATGAGAAGAGACCAATGGACTTAGCCGTTCAACAGAAAGGTGAACTATGTGGCTAGTTACAGTACTTGAAAAATTATTTATTTTCCTTAACGAAACCTGAAGCTTTGAGGATCTTCAAAATGAACACTTCAGTATACCTTAGAAGCAATCAGGACTGCCTCATTGTGTGGCCACAGTCGGTATACAAGCCACAATAGATAGGATTAACAGAAATGAAAGGATCTACACTCCATCCAGCAGAGTTAACTGCAGCCTCTGATGTCTTTCCCTCCTTCCTCCCTTCCTTCCCCCCACTTTTTATTGTTACTTTTATTTTTGGTTTTGTTTTTGTCTTGTTTTGCTTTATGTTGTTTCCCTCACCTATGCTGGGTAGTAAGGAACAGAATTACAATTATGGCAGCAGGATAATAGCCCTTGTGCTAGTATACTAGGATATCTTCATACTGCAATGAAATATAACCATGCACAAAAATAGTTTTTTAAATGAAAGAAACTTTATTATTTGCCTATCTACTATCCCAGTTCATGAGCTACAGAATAGAGGAATTAATGTTTTGGTTCTTTTCTAAATTCCCTCGCTCAATTAATGAAAGATGTTAAAGAGACTCTTTAGTTTTCAGTTTTTAAATTTCATTTGTATATCTAGACAGCTGATACAGCCCCAGATCATGTCAATCCCAGTGTGCTAGGCATAAAGTAAGAACTATAAAGAAGTATAGAATTTCTGGCCAGGTGAGCTTAAAGACAAAAAACTAAAAGACAAAGTAGCAATATCATAAGTCACAAAGCTTTTGCATTAAATAAATAACGAGAAGCACTATAATGAGAAGCACTATAAACACTGCAATATTTTAAACACTGTATGTATATTACAGTTTTTCAGTTAAAGTTTCCAGAATGTCTCCAGCAAACATAATGCTAAACCCTCCCTCCCCTTAGAAAACCCAAACTTTCTTTCAATAAAGGGTAGGAATCTTACCTCGACTGTGGGTTTCCTCTGTGTTTGTGTATCCTTAAAGAAACCACTAAAAATAAAATAGAATACCAAGTAACAAAAAAGTTTAGTCTCCACAAACACTGCCACAATGCCCAGGAAGAAGTCAAATAAGGGAAAAAAGAAATATGACATCAGAGGTTATAAAGGAAAAAAAAAATCTGCAAATGCATTTGCATAGTTGGTTTCTTTCTTTCTGGAGTCTGCCAAAATTTCTTCATTGTCAGAATTTATAGAGATCCAGAGTGACATAGCTATAAAAAGTGCTGCTACAGAAGAGAACTATAGTAATATGTTACTAGCATTTATTTTTCTGCTTTGTCTAAAACTCATAAAAATTACCTTGTCCTAGAAGTCATACGGCTGTTTGGATCATCATTAACTGACCCTTAAAATTCTAGATTTTGGTAAGCGTCAGAGCATAGTCCATGAAATCAGAGAAGCCAATGATGGAAAGATATCATGCATTGTTGTAACCCAAACCAGGAAAAGACCCATACAGTTTGCAGAAGAAAAATATATGCCTTTCCTGATTTTGAGTTCTACCTGTCATCTATAATTTCCTGGCTGGTAGACCACATACAGTAATAGATAAGCAAGAGTAAGAAAGAAAAAAAATGCATTTCAAAGTGTTCATTTTGTCTATTTTTCTCACTGTTTGCTTAATAACAGTTGCAAAAAGTGACTAGGTTACAAAGACTTAGTGATGAAAAACTCAATGCTCCCTCTACTCCACTCCATCTACCCTCCAAAAATATGATATCTTCATGCTAAATCTAACTACTTTTAATAATAATAAAAACCTTGTGGCACTGCAATCTTTGTTCAATACAATATCAGTAGAGAAAGGAAAGAATCCTGAGGCAATATTTTCACAAACATTAAAGACATATATGTGGGGCATGATATCCTATTAACAGACATCATATGCCTCCTCTGGAGATATTAATTCCTAATCTCATCAGGGAAATGTGTACTTGTGTACTCTGTGTGTCTGTGTTCATTGGTAGTGTTTTAAAAATTGTCTCTAGATGAGAGGTTATATACATCTGAAAAGAAACACTGCTTTTGGTATTAAACTTAACAACAAAAAAATCTGCTTGTTCCAAAATTTAGTATATTTTCTATATCATGAAGTAGCAGCAATTTGTGAGCAATGAGAAGCAGCATATAAAGTGCTGGGCTTAGTCTTGATCCCTACTCTAGTGAATCTCAAACTGAAGATAATGAGATTTTTCCAATTAACAAATTTAGCACTGTGAATACTTACAGACTTGGTGAATATATTTTGATTGAAAACAGGTATTTGAGCATAAAAATTTTATTATTTTTATTAATAAATATAAAGATCTTTGTTACTGTGCCTGGCAACTGGCAATCCTTATTAAAATTGATGCAAACTAGAAGCACAGTTCTACCTTCAAAAGCTGATTATTGTAAGATTTTTCCTCAATGAACACTTTAGCAGGTTTCTACTGTGAGCTTAACATTTCTAAATTATGCAGACAAATATAAGCAATTTCTTGTGAGGTCTTTTTATTTCATTGGGTAAGAAAATTAAAACTAATGGGAATTTAAAATGAATCAGGTAATGTTAATATAAAAATTCTTTCACAGAGGATTTATAACCATTTTTTACGAATGTCTTACAGTGGAATGACTTGATCTTCATTTCCTTACAGACTTCTTTTAACTTTTGTACATGAAAACTGACACTTTGATCTGATTCAGAATTTTGTAGTAAATTGCTATAGTTCTTGACAATAAATTTTCCACTATATTCACTCTTCACTGATTTTTTTATTGTAATCTGAGACACTTAAGGACAGTGAAAATTTGGAACTTTAGGATCTTTCATAACAGAATTTACTGAATGTGGGTATTTTAGAGCTGTGTCAGGAAAAGGACTTTTTGGTGATCTAAGCATTAACTGTCAGGGTAGAAATTGTTTGCTTTGTATGTTATGGTTGTGAATTCTAAGATGAGGAAATAGATGTGCAAAGAATAGAAGCCCTGATGATTTTATAAAATCCTGAAGAACTACTAAATACATTTATGTATCCACACAAGTAGTCCTGCCAGTTTTGTAAGCAGCAGGAAATCCTATGAGGTGATAACACCTCTCACATGATAACAAACCTCAGATGCCTGAGGGTTTGTCAAATCCATGTGAGGAACTTGTGAACTGTCAGTGAGGTGTTGTAGAGTTTGAAAATTTTGGCTAGACCTTAAACAAAATCTGGAGTTCCTGTGGCACCTGAAAGCTACCAGGACTTTTGAATTGTTCATAGCATTAATACTTCTCCAAGAGAAACGTAGTTAGCCTTCTCAAAATAGCAAGGTGCTCTCTAATGACACACAGATGTTTGTAGAAGTGGGTTAGGATATGAAGAATCACCAAATTACAGAGTATCAGGCTGTTAAAGATGAAAAAGTTTTAAAAGTTTAATTATTGCAATTATTATTCCAGTTCTCCAGACAAACTTAATTGCACACATTGGCAAGCAAAATGTCTACAATTTTAAATTAATGAATACTCTGGAAATAAAATGTGCTCCTCTCAAGAAGTATAAGTGAAGATAATGTGTTCTCAGGAGCAACTTGGTTGAAAATTAGTCCAGCTGTGGTTTATCAGTAATATAAACAACCTGGAAAAAAGTAGTCGTTTGCATCAGTGAATTGGTTAAAAAACATATTGGATATTTTGCTACATGAGGGCCTTTAAAAATTGCTCAAAAATATTTATATCTTCAGCTAATATGAAGCACTTTATAAGCTACTCAGTTTCTGTTTCTGTGAACCAAAGTTCAAGCCTTTTCTTTGCCTTCATCCCTGCTAGTAGAAAACACATGTATTTCAGTCAGTAAACAAGACATGAGAACAGGGAGAAAAAGCCATCACTTTCTGTGGGTACACTATTGAGTGACTTAAAGGGGATGAGTCCTCACACAAGGGTTCTCTCCTTCCATAACTGTTTCTGCTTCTGATATAATCAGCTGTATCACCTTCAGATCTCTGGTACCTATTAAATTCCATTTTCCAGTGTGCTGGTTTCAACCCATTACACACAGGCTCCAGGGAAAAAAAAAATCATTCAAATATTAGTTATGGTGTAATGTCCCCTCTTGAAGGTATCAGCATGTAATAAATAGAAACCTACCTTTTTGTTACTGAGCTGTTAAATATTTGACTTTCACTGGTAGGAAGGTAAAACATGAGTGTACAGGAAAGTTTTGGCACAAATGGAAATTAAATTTAAATAAACACTTTTCAATCTCCTCAGGTGCTAGATCATGCTTAACATCGGCTATACTTTAAAGTACATCATATTAAAGGTACAGTTTTGGCTTTCATCTGTTTGTATGTCACCTTAGAACATCAGTTTAGGGAAAATAGCATGTTGAATGCTGTGTGTGAAGAGCAGAGCACTTTGTAAACATCTGCCATTTCTTCTAATATGGATGAATACATAATATTTCCAAGTACACAAATCACATTTTAGATTTAGATCTCATTTAGATAATAAATAAGAATGCAGAAAATGTTCCAGAGGGCAAGCAAACACTTCAAGCATAAAATTGAAAGAAATTTTGAGAACTGTTTCCTTGTTGGTTTCTTTAGTGTGTTTTAAACCTAAGAGATGGTTATTGCAAAAAACAATGTTGTTCTCAGTCTGTATGTATGTAAAGCTGGAGACTGATGGAAACCAGAAGAACATGTTAAGATTAAATTCTCAAGCAAGTAGTGACAAACTCCTTGTCCTTGAAGCTTGTATAAATAACTTTCCTGTGTTTTTTTAACCTGTTTCCCCTGCTCTCCAGCCAGCCCAGCAGCGAGGCATGTCACTCTGATGGTTCACATCCATCTCCTTTTATTGATGTCCACTTTGGTATCTGTACAGGTAGGTCATCAATATTGTTGCCTCTCTGGCAGCCGCTGGGAATGGCAGGGCAGCCTTGCGGGACTTGGCATGTGGGGGGAGGCTCCGCTCGCTGCTGAACTCACGGTTCCAGCCAGATGCTGGTACCAGGCTGCCATAAATCATTTAGGTGACCCAGGTGAACTCTGAGGCTCAAAGCTCACTGAAAACTGATCAGGCCTCTGTTTAGTTTAACAGGCCCTTTTCAGTGACAAGTGAAGGGTTCAACAAATGCTCAAACCAGATATATATTAGTTGAAAAACTAATGGCTTTTAAAAGAATGTTTGACAATTGTTTAGGGCTGTCTGTAGATCCATTATACTGATAAATGACCAACTTGGTCTATGCCAAACTGGAAATGGCCAGCCAAAAGCAACTTTGGTTATCATTTTTTTCCTTCTCTGGCTCCCTATGCACTCTCCATGTCTTTGGGGGCTTAGTAAGGGCCTCATGTGCTGTGATGGTCAGGAAGACTTACGGCACCAAAGGATACCTGTGTGGCTTATAGTTAACCCTGTAATCAAACTGAAATTAAGCAAGACTGCAGATACCCCCAGTGACCTGCTATTCACCGCCTGAACTTCTAAGTTAGGGTCAGTTGGGGCCCAGAGTAGGAGGTCAAAAGCTGGTCAGTGCTCTTCAGCTTCAGCATGTTGAATAGAGAGACTTTATTGCTGTGATTTATGCAATTTGCACAGACAGGTTAAGGAGATCTTAAAACACGCCACAGTGCTCACTTACACTGGTTACAGCATCCACTGGGAAAATAAATTCTGGTTGTCTATATGAAATCTCTTGTGGATATGCCTTGAAGTATTTTACTCCCTATACTATAAAGATTCATACCCATACTAAACCCCTGAACATGGCACATGGAAAGGTTAATGCTTTAGTGTTTCCAGATTTATTTAAACAGTGTGAACAGAACAAATTAAGCATTTTACAAAGCTGATTAATTGGAAAGGCAGAATAACAAAATAATTAGTAGTTTAGTTTTTTTGTTACTTTTTTTTTTTTTTGTGGCATGGAAAGCAGGAAAGGCACAGATAAACTTAAAATTAGAGTGGCAATTTGAACACAGTGAAGTCTGATTTTTAAGTAGTCCACAGACAACAATCTTTGGTATTTTCTTCTCAGCTTTTACATACCTTCTTTTATTTTTTTTACCTGAAAATCTAGTTGGAAACTCATCAGATAAGGAAGAATTAAGAAATTTAAGAGCTCTTACCACTTTGTAATCAGAAGGATTTTTCCCCTGCTGAAGCTTAATACAGACGACATTAATTTTAACTTTCACACCCAAAACAGGTTCAAGGTCTGCCTTAGCTGCAACTCAGTCTTTGGTCTTTGTAGAGCAGAAACTGCCAGAGTGATGTGGATTTTCTGACAGACTCATCTCTGACCACCAGACTTGTCTTTGCTGGTGATCAAAACAAGAAACCGAAACCTAGTCATTGAAGGTGAAAGGATAGGGTGTTTAAGCCTTTTAGAGCTATCTCTTTTACATTGTAGTGTGTATTTCTTTGGTATTTGTTACCCCTGATTTAATATACCTAATTTAACAACATATTAGTCCATGATAGAATATAATTGTATTTGACATAACAAGGAGGAGGAAGAGGTAAAATTTACTAAGCTCTACTGAAAAAAATGGCCTTAGCAGCCTTAGTGTAACTGCTTATTTTCTGAAATATTTTAAGGATGCAGTTTTAATGAGCATATTCTATGACCTAAGGTGTATTTACATGAAGTTCAAGGATAGTTAAGCATGAGCCATTTTAATCTGTTAGGTAATTGCATAATTATTAATAAGTATATCTATATAGAACAGAGCTATAGAACAGAGCAGTCCTGGTGGTTAAATAATAATTTGTTCTTAGAAGGACTTACACATATTATTTTAAGTTATATACTACCCTGTCATAAGTATAATGAATATTTTTAAGGCTGTAAAATATGTTTTTATCTGAAAGCCTGAAACAGATACAAGAGAGACTTTTCAAGTGTCAAGTCAATAAGTCAAAAAGACACATTGCAACAGTGCATAGAAGTATTTTTCTCTCGTAGTGAAAAATAGGAAAAGCTATCAGCTTCTTACTCTGCTAACTCTGAGGTTTAGGTAGATAATGCCATCCACTGATTTACACATAAAAGGTTCTGCAAACAAGTAACAGAAGTAGAATATGATCTCTCACCAATCTTCAGTGCCAGTGCTGATAGCTGTGGTCCTGTTTTAACCTGCTGTGTGCATACATAAATAAAGACAGGTAGTATTTCCAAAACACAGGAGAGAGTTTTTTAAACTATAAGTTTCCCCAGATGATGCTAAGATTTTCTCAGACTGAACAACAGAATTTGGCCACAACTGAACAACTGGTTGAACAACTGGTACTTTTATGTAAACTATCATGAATCAACTGGTGGTTTCATGCTTTGCTCACTGTTTAAAAGTGAGTGTCCAGACAGGGACAAAACTAAACAGAGACTAGCTAAAAACTACCATAAAATAGATTCTGATAATATGAAGGTAATGAGTGAGAGACCTAATGTCCCATTTCTTTGATTGCATTGTACAGTAGAAATTTAATATAACAAAGTACAGCAAATAGTAACTCCAACTATTACTTTCTTTGTGAAAAGGAAACTTCCTGATAGACTATCTGTGCTCCCCACATTCCCACTAGCCATTTCAAGGCAAGTCTTCTGAGGTGGTCAGCTGGAAGGAGATCCCATTGTCTATATCTCATGTTCCAAAGCTATACCAGCTGGTTTATCATTGTGGTTTTTGGGTGGTGTTGTTTAGGATTTATATTCTCCAATTTACTAATCCCACCAAACTAAAAAAAAAAAAGAAATAAAAAAGAAAAAAAAAAGTACATTGGTCCACTCCCTCCCACTTCCTCACTTCAATTGGAGGCACAAAAGGCAAATGTAACAGTTGAGATAAGAAAAAATTATTGAGACTAGAAATGAGATAAGAAAAATGAATAGTAACAGCAACAACATTAATAACAGAAATGTAAAAGAGAGAGAGTGATTTCACATGCAAAAATGCTCACTGCAGATCTCGTGAAAATAGACAGTATCAGTCGGCTCCCCCTCCATGTTTTCTTGACTAGAAGGAGCCCCTTTTCCCTGGAAGTGAGTTGCTTTACCCTGCCCCCAACAATGACATGATGTAGTGTCAAATACTTTCCAGCTCCTATCCATGCTTCCTCCTGGCTAATGCAAAAATCAACCCTATCCTGGTTGTAATCTGGACAGGTGAGAAGTCTCTCCCATATTCTTCAAAAGTCTGTTATAGAGATTCAAGAAAACAGAACATAATTTCCTAGACATCTAAATTTTTTTAGATATTTTTGCAAATTAAGGAAGTTCAAACCACCAGTAGAAGAGAAAACAATTTTCAGAGGTTCAGTACAGGGAAAGCTTTGAAGCTAGTTTGAATCCTGTCAGAGTTTAACCTAAAACTTGAGCTGTAATTGTCAGAACACTCTCTTTCAATGTGTTTCTACAACTTGACTCCAGATAGAATTGCAAATAGTGCAGTAAAGCTGGATGAACAAATGTGATCATGAAAAAAATCACAAAATCACAGAATAAGCTGGGTTGGAAGGGACCCACAAGGATAATTGAATCCAATTCCAGGACTTGCACAGGACCATCCCCAAGACTCAGACCATGTGCCCAAGAGTTTTGTCTAAACACTTAAACTCTGTCAAGCTTGGTGCTGTGACCACTTCCCTGGGGAGCTTGTTCCAGTGCACAACCACACCCTGGGTGAAGAACCTTTTCCTAAAATCCAATCTAAACCTTCCCCGATACAAATTCAAGCCATTTTCTCTGCTCCTGTCATTGGTCACCAGAGAGAAGAGATCAGTGTCCTCCCCTCCACTTCCCCTATCAGGGAAGTTCCAGACTGTGTCCCTTTAGTCTCCTGTTCACTGGGTTGAACCTCAGCCAAAGTGACCTTAGCCACTCCTACAGCTTCTTCTCAAGGACCTTCACCATCTTTGTTTCCCTTCTGTCACTGCTCTTTAAAAGCTTTATATCTTTCTTATATTGTGGCACCCAAAGCTGCCCCCAACCCTCGAGGTGAGGCTGCCCCAGTGCAGAGCAGAGCAGGACAATCCCCTCCCTTGTCTGCTTGGCAATGTTGGGTTTGATGCCCCCAGGACACGCTTGGCCCCCTGGCTGCCAGGGCACTGCTGGCTCATGTTCAACTGGCCACTGACCAGGACTCCCAGTTCCCTTTCCATGGCACTGCTCTCCAGCATCTCATTCCCCAGTCTGTGTGTCCATCCATCCAGGGTTGCTTCATCCACATGCAGAATCTGGCACTTTCCCTTGCTGAACTTTGTATGGTTGGTGATTGACCATTCCTGTGATTTGCTGGGGTTTCTCTGCAGGGCCTCCCTGCCTTTGAGGGATTCAACAGCTCCTCCCAGTTTTATATAATTAGTGAACTTACTCAGTTCCCCTTCCAGTCCTGCATTCAGGTTGTTAATGTAGATGCTGAAGAGCACAGGGCCAAGAATGGAGCCCTGTGGAGCCCCACTGGTGACAGGTCACCAGTCTGATGTCACCCCATTCACTTTCACCCTTCATGCCTGACCTGTGAGCCAGTTGCTCACCCACCCCGTGATGTGTTTATCCAGCTGTGTGCTGCACATTTTCTCCAGAAGGATACTGGGAGAGACACTATTGAAAGCTTCTCTGAAATTCAAAAAGAGTACATGCACTGGCTTCCTTTGATCAAGAGAACCTGTAAGGTGGGTCACTTTGTCATAAAAAGAAATCAGGCTTGATAAGCAGGACTTTCCACTCATGAAGCTGTGCTGGTTCTGACTGAAAGATTGCACTGTCTTTCTGGTGTATTTCAATACCTCCCTGAATAATCTTCATAACTTTATCAGGCATTGAAGTGAGACTGACAGGCCTGTAGTTTCTGGGGTCCTTCTTGCCCTTCCTGGAAGTTGGGACAATGACCAACAACTTCAGCTACGACTTCCCAAGGTCCCTCAAAATCATCTGGAATGGTTTTGTGATGCCATCAGGTAGTTCTGATTTTTGGATGAATCTCAGCATCCTTCACAGACTTGTAGGCATTTCAGGGAAAGAAATTATCATGGATGATGGTCAGTTTGGGATCAATATAATTTTAAAATACCATAAATATTCATGATTTGGAAAGTGACAATATATTTACAGCATCAGTACAAGAAAGTGGTTTCTAGACAACTAGAAAAATGAATGGAATAGCAGATTAGACATATATTATTTTCTGTACTGCATCATCCTTTCCAAGTGAATTTCATGAATTCTGGTGATCATTAACAAAGGCAATGCAGAAGCCTGACTGTTTGTAGACAGAACAGGAAAACTTAAGGTAGTCCCAAAAAATTAATTTAAGGTTGAGAAAGATCTGATTTTAACATATTGAATTAAGTTTTGCTGCATCTGAGTTCCAAGCTGGTGAAGAGTCAATCAAAATTTGGAAGAATATGTTATGATACTTATAATTTGTATAAAAAATAAAATAAAAATTGTTATCAACTGAAAATATTGAGTCCAAATGAAAAATCTTGGCACAAGAACAAACAAAACCTAAGACTGCATAGGCATGAAGTAGGTCCAAATTGAAGTTTAATGCAGTTGTTAGTAATACAGCGATTAATATTGTTGTCATAGCACAACTTTCATCTTTGTGTGAGGAAAGGGTAAAGCCAAAAGGTATTTTGGTGCTTAATGATCACTCAAGTGCAACATTTAGATTTCAGCTGCCTAGTGCCTAACCCTCAAATCCAAAACTGTACATGAAGTTCCTTTTTGGATGCATCTGCACATTCTTCAAAGAAATCCCAAACCTAACTTGCTGACATATTTTCTCATCTTTGACAGCAGACCATGAAGACAGACTGTCAAGATATTTTGCTTATACTTTCTCTTACTTTCTTTGAAAAATAAATTCTCAGTCAGCAAATTCTTAAGCAGTTTGGACTTCTGGGTGTTCAACATGTACACAACAAGAAAAAAATTCAGTCAATTTTATGAGACAGATATTACCTAGCCTGGCATTCAAATAGCTTTCCTGTCCTTTACTAAGAAAGTTGGAAACTGATTTATTCTCCAGTATATTACACAATGGAGACTATTTACTAGTTTTGGTTTACTATCTTAATATGTTTGTTACCATAGATTAGAGAGTTTGTTGCCAAGATTAGAGAGTTACTCAGACTGAGCACAGAGGAATCCTGAAACACTAGCAGTGTGAACCATGTTCTTGACTGGTTTCTGTAGGATTCTCTAAGTAGGATTTACATTCTAATTTGAAAGCAGATAGCTTAGTTTTATCATCTGGAAACACAGTGTGGAACAGTCAAGCACCAGCTTCTGGCTTTGTAATTGCAAGGAAAGTCATTGCATGGAGTTCATACAAGATGGCCTTATCTTCCTATAAATGGAGAAATTTTTAATATCTGACTCAGGTATTTAGCTTATTTCCATGAGGCCAACTAAAAGTTGCATTCAAAAGAGCCTCATGAGAAATCAGGTTAGAAAGAAAAATAATGCTTGCATTTAAATGGAGCAAGAAATTTTGACTTAAGGTCAAAACTGAGGTCATAAGGAGGCTAATATGGCTTAGCATGAAATACAGCTGCTATATGCTGGATTTTCCCTGTGAATAAAAATGAAGCTTTTGTTTCCACTATTTTTACTCCCTGCATGTTCCTAAGTAATTTCTTACCTGTGGTAATTAAACTTATATATATATATATATATATATATATATATATATATATATATATATACACATACATATAAACTTGGCAGCCAGATATTTACTTTAAAATATATGGTTTCAGAAATTAAGAGTATGATACAGGTTTAATAGGAGGGATCTCTTGAAAAATTATAATTCCGAATTCATGTGTTCTGACAGTGGAAATCCATTTCTTTTGGGAGGCTAAAAATCAATGTCTTCTGTCATGTGCTGGAATAGAAATTAATTCTTTGTAAAGAAGGACTCAAAACCAGAGGAAGTTCTGAATTATTTCAAAAGAGAGGATCTAAGGAAAAAAACATGATTTTGTAAGGAGCTAAATTGAGAAGAAATCAAATAAATAAGCCCTCCTCAGTGCTATGTTCCTTTCTGATTCCACAGTGGCCAATCAGAGAACAAGGCAATGAAGGCTTTTTTTGCAATGAACTCCAGAAAAAAAATTGAAAAATATGCATTCTAGAGATGATTGGAGAGGATTGCCCAGGTTAAATCCACCAAACAGAATCATGGAAAAAAATTTAATCTCATAATTCAGAGGCTACTGATTGTATTTTACCTTAGGGAAGTGCACTTCTACTAATTTTCAGTAATTTTATAGCTTATTTCAGCCTCTGTGCTTGAAAATTAACAGCATTTTAACAGGACTATTGCCTGTACACATGGAACTGTTTGTTTAAAATTAGGTCAATAAATATCTATGGGGATAATCATTCCTGCACTTGAACTGCATTGCAATGAGAACATTGTTCGCATTGCAAACTGATCACAAAGACCAATTTGGGAAAATGTTGTAGCAGAGGTCAAATCAAACCATTCAGTAGAAATATAGCACATCTAAACAAATGAACAAAATTACAATGCTTACTAGAATACATATTATTGTCCTTTGGCAATTATATATTTTTTGAAACCTCATCCGTCAAAATTTCTTAATATTCCAATATTAAGGGTTGCCTTTTGTCTCTACATAGTTTTCAAATTTGTCATCCTGAACAGCAAGATTTTAAAAGCCAGGTATGCACTGGAGGAGAACTGGATTTGCATTGTTTTCTATTAATTTTACTTTTTAAACTTTTTTTGTGAATCAGAATGTGAATTCTTCTGTGTGTTGTACATCACCAGGAGAAAATTATTTGCTCGCACCCAGGTTTCTAATTCATTAATTGACACAATCTGGTTGATCACATAAAGAGGAACTTATGGTATGATCATATAGTGTGCAGCATCATTTTACTTAGATTTGTTCTTTACACACTTGGTTTGCCCAAGATGCATCAAGGTAAAAAGTCAGTTCAGCTCAAGAAGGCCTTTTAAGTGAAATGTACAGTACACTTTAAGGAAATGTAATTCTCATGGAGCAGCATTCAGGATATTAAAGAAAAAAAGGCAATGGACTCTGTCTCTGCAAGCAGCTGTATGCCTGACATCCTCTGTGACATGTATAGGTAAATTTTGCATAAAACACCCATTCAGTTCCACAATTTGAATTATCTCTAGCTTGATAAATGACTGGTAAAGATGTTGTGCTTCTTTCTGTGGGGACAACACTTAAAATGTCTGGATGTTATATCAAATTAAAAAGCATACTGCAGCTGTTAAACACTGGCTCTGAATATGATGTCCATATATCAAAGACCTCTGACACTGCCTATCACTCAATCTGGACACAGGGAATATGGGGTTCCAGGCAGATGGGAGCTAAAAACTGAAGCTCCAAAACCCTTCCTTATGCAAGTGATTAGATGCAGCCGTTTTGTTTCCCATTTTGGAACACTTGAACTCTGCAATGTGACACATTTTTACTGGACTGCATGTGCAGAGGGTAAGAAAAGGTGTCATGCCCTGGCTAGACAGCAGATGTGGGGATAAAGAAAAGTCTCCATTAAGAGGAAAAAAAAAGGAGAAAAAGATTTTAAAAAAGCACAAATTGAGAGGCAAGAGGAAGAAATTAAAGGGAGGCTATCAGAACAAGCAGGAGACATTAGTCTGTTTTCCTAAGAAATAGGGAATTTATTCTACAAAGATTTTCCTCAAATTTCACAAAGCCAATAAATTTATTCTGTAAAAACATCTTTGCACTTCTGAATCTGCCCAAAGGTAAGAAGTTTTTGGAAACTCCAATGCCACCTCTATATTTTCACATTTTGTAAAATAAAACATCTTAATATACAATACTTCAGGAGGAAAACTTAGCTCAGATCGACAATACATAAGTGCTAGCCTACAGAGGATAAATTATATGAAAAATCCAAGCCTAATACTTTTGTAAACTCTCTTAATGGTCTTAATTTTCCTTAGCTCCAGGCCTGTATTTTAAAAGGAGTTTCTCAGAGAAGCCTCTTTTATAAATTGAGGAAACCTTTTTATTCTACATCTGTGGTCAAATATTAGCTATTTAAAGCCTAATCCTACTTCACAGAAGTCTATGGGACTCCTGTGCATTTTCCATTGTTTCCCATAAGACCGGGATCAGTGCCTTTAGTAGCAACTTATTGATGCTACCGGAGAAATGATAGCAGGATGGTTTATTTTAAAAAAAAAATAAATGAGAAGGATACTCAATGGAGGAATATAGCAATTAAATAGAAAAGAAATCTGAAATGTAGTTAGAAAAAAACCTGTATTTGCAAACATGTGTGTAAGAGGATTTTGTATGAAAGAATAAAAAAAGTTTGCTGTCTCTACTTTTCTCCAGCAGAGCTTTAGTCAACAAGAGCTCTCTGGGTACTTTCTGTTGGCTTTTTACGACTTCAAAATGTTTTAGTAGACGTGCTTCTCTCATTCACTGTGCAACGCAGAGAAAAAAATTTACTGGGCACTTGGACTGTCCTAGATGTCCTGATCAAGAAGAATTCCTGGATGTCCATTTCAGAAGCAGAAGCCCCGGCCTCCAGGGTTGGTAAACAGTCATTCTTTGACTGGGGTGAATTCCCTCCATCATGAGAGCTGCAGTGTGGCTGGAAATAAAATGTATTTAAATGAGCTTCCCATTTGTAGAAAGCTTTACTGGGAATTAAAACTGGAACATTTTATTGTTCTGCGGTGCTAAACCAGGACATTCATCTCCACTGCTGCAAAGGTGTGGGACTTTTCCACCCTTCAGAATAGCAGATGCTGTCTGATTTTGTAAGTAATAACAACAGTCACACTCTTTTTTTACCTAAAGTAAGAATTCTGTGTGGGAGACGATAGGTTTCATCTGCTGTGGTTTGAAAGTTGTGATTTCTGAGCCCTCCTTCCACTCACACATTTTCCTACTTGAAAGGAAAGCCCTAAGGGTTTCTTACGTCAGAAAGTAAAGATGACCTCTATTTTACTTCCAAATAAAAAAATGTGTTTTCTTATTCCCCAGTTATAACAAGATTTCAAAACAGGCTAACACCTAGTGCTGGCTATGGGAGAAATACAAAAAGGGCAAGGGGCAAGTGTGATTTGAGTAAAGTTCTTGTGAAAAGAAAAGGTTTTATCTCTCTTCTCATCATTTTGAAGGCTCATTTGGGAGGGAGATCTAAAAAAAAAATTTCATACTTGATACCCTTCTTGAAAACCTCTGTGTAAGTATATAATTAGAGCAACACATCCTCTGATGTCTTGGCCATTATAGGTTCAAAAATGATTTGAAATCATGATTGAAGAAGACAAAAAGAAAATTAGGGAGATTTTAAAATGTATTTTTCCCATGTGATCCCTCTGCTTTTAAAACAAGTTTGATTTTAAGAGATGGCAAGGGGGAAAATACAGAAGAAAGAAAAGAGAAAGGGAAGGGAAATAGAGAAGTAAAGAGAAAAGGAAGGGAGGAGGGAAGGGGAAGGGAAAATGGGAAGGGAAAGAAGTCCACAGGTAGGGTAAAGCAGAACAGTCTTAATTTGTTGTAGGCCAAAAGAGTAACAGTATAGAAAAGAGGTGCTGTAAAACTCAATCCTATAAGGTCAGACCTAGGAATAATCCTATGGAATTTTTATCTCCATTGAGAAAAAAAAAATTGAGAGAGTATTCAAATAATCCAAAATTGGCAAGAAAATTTCAATTCAGCATAAAAAAATCTTAATTTAGGAAAATGATACCCTAAAACTGGTAAGCCATTTCATCAGTTTCATATTGCACTGAAATTTTTCAGACAGAGTAAGAAGAAGAAATTGTGTTCTTTAAGATACTGTTGAATTATAAGATGCTGTTGAATTATATTGCTGTTCTTTAAGATAGGAGAGGAGAGAGATGATATATCAATGGTACCAAGCCAAATATTGTCTTGGAAGGAGGTAAAAATGGTGAAAATGGATTTGTTGATGGAAAGGAAAGAAAAATGAACTAGGAGAAAGATTTCAATATAAAGGTGTCAACAAATGGGGATGAATTAAAGTAGTAGTGAAATTTTGATGTTGACAAAACAAATATGGAAAATATGTGGGTGGCTTCAGGCCTTTGACCATGTAACCCTGCAGAGGTCTGAGGTAGCTCCAAGGCAAGTTTCTGAAGATGTTTGAGGAATGAGAGCTTCTCCCCAACACTATATATGGCTTTCCTGGAAAGGCACTGTAGATATATGATTAATATCTAAAAAAATGTAAGAATAGAACAGAAACATGAAAAAGGCTTATGAAATAATTAGAAGACACAAAGACATATGATCTCTGCTGAGGTTAATCTGTCACACATTTTGTGGAATCAGCTGTTACTTGAACCCTGAATGGGAGAATTTCTTGGACAGGACCCTTTAAGTAGAATAACAGAAGATTGTGAAATCTGCAGAAGAACTCTGCTCACGGGTGAAAGTATAGTGAGAAGGCAGTTAGGAGGGAGATGAATCATGGGTATGAAATGTTCATCATTGTGGTGTAGGATGCTCTAAAATGGTGACTCAGGTGCCAGCCTTGTCAGTGCTGTAGGATTTGCTATAAAATATCACACTAAAGTTTGCTTTTCCATGGATGCAAAAATCTCAGTGTTGATTTGGAAAAGTCATTTTAACATTTCTACTTCTTATAATTCAACTGAAAATTGAAGATGCATGAAGACAGACAGAGAGGAGTGTCTGAGTTAGAACAAATGCTCCACTTTTTTTCAAAACTACTTAGATTCATCTTTCTTTTATTACAAGACCTTTCTTTCATCTGTTCTTAATTTTTTGTTTTTCTTAACTGTTTCTTCAACTTTTCTATGGTTTCTTTTTATTTATACTAGCAAACCTCATTTTTAAAACTAATTTTCTAAAAATTTCCCACTATTTTGTTCTTAGCTCTACATTAGTAGATACATTTCCACTTTGTTCTTATTCTTCCCCAGTTTCCCTAACTCTCCTTAGTCACACATTTTTCCTTTGTTTCTCGTGTTTTCTTCACTTTTTAACTTGATTATCAATGCCAGAACTTCAGCAAAAGATCAAAAGGGAAAAATCCAGTGCATAAATTAGAAATTGAAATAAAATAAAATGCTTTTAAAAAAATGCTTTTGCATTAGCCACAGTTACTAAGAGCATTTAATAGTTGACAATCTGTAGATTTTACTAGGTGAAAAACTTAGGTAGTCACCAAAGACAACTTAGTAATAATTACTATTCTTAATACAAGTTTATTCAAAGTAGAACATATTTTGTAGGTATTTTTTTCATTAATATGAAATGAAAACTTTAAACTTTTTACATCTTTACTGTAAAATATAGCTTCAGACACAAGTTAAAAGAATTAATATTATTTTTCCTGGCCCTAGAATATAATACCTTTTCACTTTCTGTTGTGAAAAGGCAGAAGACAGAGCATTTATGATTATGATTAAAGAAATGATACTATTCCATGTGGTTTGGTTTAAAGGATGTAATCACCCACACATTGCTGCTATCACTAGAACTGCAATGCTGTGCAAGTTTACAATCCATTATGAGATATATCACAGAGATATAGTATGGCTGCATGGAAATATTATTTCAGCATTCCTTAATTGTGTTCAATAATCATATTTTATAATCTTTTAATTAACAGGTATTTAGTGTTTGGCAATTAAATGATTGTAGCCAACCATCCATTCTAGTTAATTATCTGCAGATTGTGCTGGTCATTTTTGGTAAGTTTTTTATTATGTTCAGGACATGGCATTTTCCAGTTTCTTAATGGTCTACATTTAGAACAGAACTACAGCAAACCTGTTATTGCATGTTTTACAGCAGAATAATTCATATAACAGCAATCTTATTAGAGGTTGTTATAAACAACATTGTATGGGCTACATTTGAAATGCCAGCGTAGTTACTCTCATTTACACCAGCTGAAGATTAGTATGTATGTTTGATCACAAAGAATGGTAACTCCTTTAGATGCATCAAGACTTTTAAGGTATAGAAGCATATCTGATTTAAACAATGTTTCTGGGAATAGTAAGGAAAGAATAACTGAAGATAGTAGTATTTCCTCTTATATAGTGTATATTCATATAGAATTCAGTTGATCCTGTACAGAAGGAGTAGTTGTGAGGTCTTAAAGGTATTCCATTAGTGCAAAATGTAGTTTGAGAATGAAATGAAAATTAAAATTAATCACTCTTATCAAGTGGTTTTCTCTGTGTTTTCTGTGTCCAATGAATATAATAGAAAATCGGAAAATATTTCCTGAAAAAGTGTAATTCTGTCTATATTTGACAATTTTTCTCTTCTGGGCCAGCATGATTTACAAACACTAGGCCTTTGGCATTTTGTCATATGAGCTATTCACAAAAATACAGGATGATAATAGAAGCTGAATCTACGAAAATTTCAAGGTCAGCAGGGAAGAAACTACTCTGATTTCATGTACTAGAGCTGGCCAAATCACAGGTTTGATGCATACATGCTTTTGAACCAGCATATGGGCAGCCCATGACAACATTGCACTGCTCTTTTGGCAACAGCCTGGTGTTTGACTGGGAGCAGACACTGGTTCTTTCCTCTGATAGAGCTGTAATATCTCTTGGAAACACCTCACTGCCATGAGCACCTTTGCATGTTCTTCTCATCAGAACTCATGTGACACAGAACATTCAGGTTTTATGATTCTTAACTTTCAATAGGTGCCATGGGAATAAACGTGTTAGGTTTTTTAAACAAATATACACCTTTGAAACTAAAGTAATTAAGATATTTCTTTGCATCTTAAGGAGTTTGTTACTGTGTTATGTGGTTCTTTATAACGGTGATGTCAGATTTCACTCATTAGTTTGATCCAAAATTTCAATGTATAGTCCATATGTGTGTTGAAGCAAGGATGTTGAACAGAACAGGTACAACATATCAGTGAAAACAATAGCTACAGAACTGGTATTTTTATTTGTGGCTTTGAAAAACGCAAAATGGAAGCATGACTTTATCTTCTTATGTCTGCCCTCCCACATCTACATATAGTACTCAAAGTGGAGATTTACGAAAGCAGATTAGAGGGAGAATTACCTTTCTTCACCCTTCTGGCCATGTTCATTTTGATACAGATAAGGACACACTTTGTGCTGGGCTGCAACATTGCTTTGCTGGGTTGTGTTAAGGTTCATCCAGCAACACTCCCAAGACCTTCTCCACAGAACAGCTTTTAATCCATTCTACATCTAACCTGTATTGTGCTTGGGATTTCCTTGACCCATAGGTAGGACCTTGCACTTGGCCCTGTTGAACTTCATAAGGTTCACACAGGCCCACCTCTCAAGACTGTCAAGTTTCCATTGTAGCGAGACTGTACAGCCACTCCTTACATTTTGAGTGATCTGTCCATCTGTATTGGGCTTGAGCAGGGTAAAGTTCACAGCCCTTTCAGTGCTGTGCTTTGCATTGGTAGCTGGAAGGGTGTTGATAACAGACCAGCGCTTTGGCTACCTCCAAGCAGTGCTGTCCCTCTGACATTCCTTCTCCCATCAAAAGGGATGGGAGTGGGCAGGATCCTGGGAGGGAACACAACCAGGCTAGCTGACCCAAGCTACCCAAAGAGTGTATTCCATACCATATGATGTCAGCTTAGATATATAAGCTAGGGAGAGAGGACGCAGGGGGGAATTAATGACTTTTCAATGTGTGCCTTCTGGAGGAACTGTTATGAGTGCTGATGCCCTGCTTCTCAGGAAGTGTCTGAACATTGCTGCTGATGGGAAGTAGAGACTTCTCTTTAGCTCATATGTCCTCAGATTTCTGCTTATTTCTTTCTTTTGCTGTAATAAAACTGCCTTATCTCACCCTGCTGGTTGTTCTCCATCTTATTCTCTCCCCTGTCCTTATGGAAAAGGGCACCTGGTTCCCTGCCAGGGTTAACCGGCTACAGCATCAAATCTATTCCTCACCATTTTAGAGACAAAGATGTAATGATGCAGGACAGTGTCAAGTGCTTTGCACTACTTCAGGCAGAGGATATCTATTGCTCTTCCCTCATCCACCAGTGCTGACTCCCTGCATCATGTTGATTTTGCAAGAATTAATACATTTGGCAATAGATATTCTACAATTCTCTTACTTTGACAGTAGTCAAAGTACTCAGTCCTTTTTTTTTTTTTGGGACAGTCTCTGATGGGGATTTTATTTTAGTGCTTATCACACTACTTTAGTACTTTACCCTTAATGAAAGCAAAAAATAATTGCAAATGGACATTTAAGACCTTAAAACTGGTAATGAATACATTCAAGATATGAGTTGAAAACTGGTATAAAGGTAAAGGTATGTATTGGCAAGTCCCACAAACCAAGATCCTTCAGATTAAAGAGAGCTAGAGGAAGACACATAGCGAACATCTCCTGAAAACATGAACTGTGGTATTTCATAGAAAGTACTAGGAAGCTACCAGTTTGAATCTGACTGAGTTCGGTAGGTGAAGACAGGTCAAGATCCTAATAACACTGTTGCACTTTTTCTGGGAAAGGAGTGTGGATGTGGGTGTGCTGCTTTTCAGCATCATTAGATTTGCAATGGTTGGTTTAACCTGGTTATCCATTTCAGTAATGCTGTACTAGTTCACCATTTCCCACCATCCCATCCCACCCCACCCCGCTACTGAATACATTCACATTTATTGAAAAGGAAGTGTGAGCTGGAATGTGTGCTGCTTCCAGCCCTGGGGCTGTGTTATTTCACATACATAAGTCTCTCTAGTCCAGTACATTAACACAGGAAACTTAAGAGAGTCTTTAATTTCTCATGTCAAATTCATGGATTTTTTTTTTTTTTAGTAAATAGTAGGGTTGTTAAATTAATGGGACTTTTAAAATTAATAATAGGGTTGATTCCAAAATTATTGCATTATGGATTCCTTTACATGATGCACAATGGAAACGAGAAAGGAGACTTCAGTCTCTTGAAGTCCAGCATTTCTAGGCCAGCAATTTTCCCCATATTGTACATACTTCAGAGAAAATACACATCAAATACATCTAATCTACTATATTAGAGCTCCAGATGTATGTGAACAATGTTGTCAGGCACATGGGTGTCCTACACAGGGTCAGCAGTTGGACTTGATGATCCCAATGGATCCCCTTCAACTTGTACATTCTATGATTCTCTGGTTACAAGTAATACACTCTAGCTTTCTTATTTCTTAAGGATCAAGAAGTGTCCTGAGATGGCTCAAAATTAAATATTCAGAAGATACTTGTGTTTGTTGTGCTCTTATTTACAAGCCTTGGAGAGAAGGGGCATATATCATCCACAGAACTTTGAGGGTAATTTTGTTGGTTTATTAATCTTATTATAGTATCAAAACACAAAAATAACTTGAATGATTTGGTAATCTCATTTGGTAATGTTCTGATTAATGCTTTATCATGAAGAGAAGAGACAGATTAACCATATCATAAATTGTAATTAACCAATTTTTCACTGCAGCTTCAGAAAAAACCACATGCAGTTTCAATTATTTCAATTTTTAAATTTCAATTATTTTCAATTATTTGGTAGTCATTCTTTCCAATGGAACAACAATCATTAACACAATAATCTGATAGAAGCTTATAAAAACATAGTTGACAGTTCTTTCTATTAAGAAATATTTGACATTACAATGGCATTTTTGTTTTAGCCAAACTAACTTCTGCAACTAAACATCTTGATCTGAATACCTTAAAAATGCTTTCAAAGTTTTCATGCCCTACTAATATATTAAATAATTGTTAGTCCAATAAAGTAGTGTTATTTTGATATAAATACATGAAAAATAATGGGCAAAAGGGATCAATGAGTACTGATGAGACTAAGGTCTTCTGAATTAAGCAGTGCTTTAATTTGGTAGAAGAACAATGTTATAATTGGTCCTGCTTCCAACAATGTCTTGGCTTCATACAGAAGTCTTGGAGATTCCCAGATACTTTAAAGAATCTGTGAATATCATACTTATATTTTGCAGGCTAGACTGAAGCTGAGAAACACTAAAGAAAAAGAATAATCTGTGTAAATGTTGGGATTAAAAATTCCTGTCTTTTCTGTCCATCCTACAAAACCCAGAAACATTAAATAAATGGAAGTAGTATGCTTTTTTCTTAATTTCTACCATGTATGTTTTAGTTCAGCTTGGTCTGCTGTTCCATCCATTATATTGTTATACATGCGACACTGTCCTGTTCATGCTAATTTATGAATAGAGCGCCTGGATAACTTGCTCAACTCTTTTTTATTAATTGGATGAAAAGCTACGTAAGATCAATAGATGCACTGTGCAGGTTTTACAGTGGAAGATGTGTCTCACATACCCTCTTGCCCCCCAAAGCTGAAAGTGGGTACTTGTCCTTGTGAAGAAACTTCCTCCTACAGTGGGACCATAGCTTGTTGGAAAGGGTAGCCATTTATCACAGTCCTAAATGAAAGCATTCCTTGGACACAAATGTCTTTTTCTTCCTTTGTCTGATTACTGAGGGGAAAAGTGAGAAGGAAATGTCAAAACAGTGAAACAGTGGTGTCTGGAGAGTAGTCACTTTGGAGCTCAACCAGCTTTTGTGAAGGCCTGGATGATTTGTCAAATGGTTGTGGCATAAGTCAAGCCCTGAGGTTGAAAGGTCTTGACCTAAGGAGTGTTGAAATCAGGCAGTATAAGCAAGAGGGCTGCTAGAAGTTTCAGCTGTAGTGGAGATGAACAATGATGGGTTCTGGACACAACAAAACCTAATCTGCATAATTCAGGTAAGGAATTTTATTGAATCTGACAAGTATGTGACAGGCTGAGAAAGAGAAAAGAACATGCTCTTGCTGGGAACCTTCAAAGCTCTTGTTAAGATATGTGGAAATAAATGACAGCTAATCTCTTACTAAAAAACCTGTAAACAATACCATTTTACACAGAGCTCACCCATGACCTTTTCATAGATCAGGCTATCCACTTTCAGGCCAGGCCACAGAATTTATCACAAACAATGCAGTGAATTTGTATTGTGCAAGAAGAGCTTTACTTCTCCCAGCTGCTTCACATGGAGTTGCTACTGGCCTTGGCAGGTATGGTTCAGCAGAAAGACTATCACTTAAATCTGGTGCATAATGCCTCCTGGCAAATGGAATAATGACATGGAGACTTTTCAATAGAAGTTGTTTAATTTGTTTTGGTTTTGTTTGACTGTTTGTTTTGTTTTAGATTTTTTTTTACAGTTGTGGCTTGTGTAGATCATACTGTGACTACAAATCTCAAGCTAAAATGTCATAAGGTGACAACTTTTCTGTAGAGACCTGCTGATGTTATTAAAATGACAAAGACTACTAAAATCCATTGTTAAACTTGACATGTCAAATTTCCCTGATTTAAAAAAAAAAATATGTTAACCTTTTGCCTCTCTTTTAAGTCTTCTCTAGGTAAACAGTAATGTTTAAAGAAAATATATAGTTTGTGCCTTCAAAATACTTATAAAATCCTGACTACCAGCTTTAGAGAATAAAATCTTTGTATTTGATTTTATTTAAAAATCACTAAAGACAAATATAAACTTAATGCACATACAACCCAGAAGCAATGGTTGAAAATTAATCTAGTTTTTGCATGATGTTTAACCTCACCCAATAGAAAAAAAAAAATGACGTTGCAGGCAAGCATGAGCTTTCTTTTAGTGAGTATCTGTATTCTTGAGAGATCTTTCTTAATACTGAATTCCTTACAAAAGGTAGAACTTGATATCTATATAAAAAAGGTTTATTGCCAGATGCAGATCTCTAAGCCTGACAAAAAACCAATTTATTGTACAGGCTGCTGAATGGCTTGAAGGAAAGCCCAAAATCTAGACAAATACAGTGCAAATGTGACTTTCAAGAGCAGAAATTCAACTCTAAAACTCTTCAAATAAATACAAAAACAAAGATTAGACTGACTTTGTTGAGCATGAGGCACAAAATCCCCAAGCACTTCCCTGGATTACTGGTGCAGCAATTTCTGCAGTGTATAGCACACGTGTATATTTTTCACCAATGTGTGGATCTTTCAATCTAATGGAAAGAGTCCTTGCTGGATTGGTCATGGATCTTGGTTTTATAAGCAGTCAATGCATAATTTAAAAGGCTTAATGAAGATTCCAATTCATGACAGCCAACTGGCTCCATAGGTCACACCTCCCGGTCTCATATAAATAAAGAATGAGATACTGGAAAGTGTACCAGCTGAACCTTACTGACTGCCAAAACTATGCATATTAATGAAGCACAATAAAAGATATATTTGACTTTCAGGAAGTGTTTCTACTGTTTTTCAGTTTTAGAGACAGAGGAAACACTTTGTAATGCACTTTTCAACATAACACACCAAACACAGTCTGATGCTTCCCCTCAAGGCAAAGGGGCAATCAGATTGTGGCAATGGCATTTCATATCTAGCCTCATCAGGTCTGTGAAATCCTCTGTCATTTCCACTCCAACAGTGAAATCCATGCTGGAAATATCCCTGCCTTCCTCTCCCATGTTCCTCTGTCCCCATTTGGTAACTAGGAAGTGCTTCAGCAGTGCTGTTCTTTTATGTGCTCTGTTTAGTCCTTGGAACAGGATGAATGGTAGCTTAGATGAATGCATTTGTGCCATTTTACTTGGCCCCAGACGATGTTTCCTTACTACCATGACATCTGAACAGAAAGAGAAAACATCTCCCTTTTGTGGAAAGCTAATTTAATTTGTACCTTCCACCTAGGGGTAAATATGTTTGTCTGTCTTTTTAAGATGTTTTTGCACACTTTCTTTTCTCACGGGAAACCCTGCTGAGTCAAAAGCAGGATATTGCTTATTGCTCTAACTTTATTTTAAAGTAATTTAATTTTAAGCATGCTTACACCCACCCAAAAGTGAAGCAACTGTAGGAGCAACTGGGACAGCCTTAATGACTTTTGCAGGTTTCTTGTGCCAGAGACATCAAGGGCTGGTTGTTATGGATGTATTTGTCTTTTAAAATAAGTGTTTTAAAACAAGACATCTCTTTTGCAGTTTCCTCAAAGATTTGTTTCTTTATTTTCACAAATCCCACAGTTTTGCACATTGACCTACCACATTTAAAAACCAGCATGATGAACATTGACCTTTGCTTATTGTTGATCTGATGTTATATGTGATTTGACTTATTTCTGTCTGAAAACATTGCAAAAAAGATTTAAAATAAACAATGAATGCATTTCTTTATGACAAATGGCAGTGAAATATGACTCAGATGACTCAGAATTTGCATCTTTATCATTTATGCATGACTCTTTAAACTGGCAAACATATTAAGGGCATTATTTAATCTAGTATGGAAAATTTTCTATAATTAAAAAATCAATGTAAGGTAGAAAGTGTGAAAGGAAAACTGAAATCATAAAGCATTGTTAAAAACCCATTTTGCTTAGAGCAACATCTCAACTTCCTTTATTAAAACTTTGTTATATCATACTTATTTGGCAGTGACACATGCAAAAACTTATGGATTAAGCACATTCTTGCAATTTCTTCCCTTAAAAAAAAGTTTTTTAGCTATTACCAGGTAAATGTTATTTATCTTGTCAGATAAGAAAGAAAATATATAGCACTTAAACTGAAAAAGTATATTTTTAATATAATCAGTAAAAAATATTACAATGCTGAATTTATCTGTGGTTGCTGTTTGCAAATATATAATATTGTATCAATGTTTTTTTCCAGTAATTTAGCACTCTGTGTTTTGATCAGAAATGTGCATTTCTGTCACATCCAAAATCCAAAGTGTTCGATACCTAAACCTACAAAGTGCATTTCTATAATCTGCAGTCATGAATATCACAGAAAGTGTGACTTTGTCTGCCAGTTACCAGTTACTTGTCCTTTGAATAATATTTTATTAGTTCCTTTCTGCAATGATTTGCACTCTGTATTCTGGTCAGAATTATGCATTTATCATCAGCCAATTACAGGGAAACCAGTTTGGAATCAGTCACAGCATTCAGAAAAGTCATCATGATGGTATTGCAGTTTTGCTAATAAAAATTTCCTCCTTTCTGTTGTTGCCTTGATGGTTTGTTTTCTAAACAAGCTGCATTTTTAGGAAAAGGAAAAAGTCCTCTTTTTCAAACTTATGGTTTGGAGTCTAAATATGCAACATCATGACAAACAATAGCAACCAATGTGTGCTCCAGAGAAAAAGGAGGAAGTTCAACTGTGTTTCCCACCCTAGTGGGACATATACACATATGTTTTATATATATATATATATATATATATATATACATATATATATGTATATGTATACATATATATGTGTGTATATATATATATATATATAAATAAAAAAATATATATAAATATATAAACATATACACAGTATATAAAAAAACCAAGATATAAAATGGACAAAAAGGGCTTCTTTTGCATGTGCAGAGGATTGTTCAGCCAGAACCCAGCACTCCTATTAGCACTATAAGATTTTACATCAGCTTTGAGGAGAAAGGGAGTAATTCCTGGTGTGGGACTTTAGAATGGATTAATACGGAACTTAAAGATTCTCTTCTTCCAATCCCTCTGCCACAGGCAGCAATATCCTGTGCAGATGTGGATCAGAATACAAATCTGAAGGGCAGTTAGTGATTCTGCGCCACAGAGTGAATCCTACCTTCATGCCTTGCTTCACTCTGCTTCTCAGCCAGGGTTTGGACCTCAAAAACTTTGCCTGGAAAAGTGTGCACCTCAGATGTTAACAAATACATGATAGCCAATGGTAGAGCCATCTGGCCTTTGTACCATTCCAGAAAAATCAGATCCAAGGTGCAAAGAGAGAGAAAATGTTAAGAAAAAAAGGGATTCTGTAGTACTTAGAATTTCACCTACTGACGTCTGCAGTTCACAATGCTTCAAACAAGTTGCTTTGAGGGTTGCAACTTTCACTTTAAACTTAGAAAATTTGCTCTCAAGACCTTACCTCTGATAAGGGTGGAAAACTTTGTTAGCAAAATCCCTTAAACATTTGCTTTGTTTTCTTTTTTGAGCAGTAAATTTGCCTCTTTAAAGGTTATGAAGTGCTTGCAAACTGCCTGGTGTTAAGAAGGTAGTATCTTTAGGGCTATAAAAAGGTATTTCCAGCCTTATTGCCAAACTCTGTAAATCAAGGCCATCCACCTTTCCATTAGAAGCTAAGCTCTTAAGACATATATGGACAAAGGGCTTGGTTGTTTATGCAGCAACAACATCTGCTTACACTCAACCTTGTTGTCAGGGAACTGTTAGTTAAAAGAGTAGGATATCCTTTCTTTCTATTTCATGCTATATTATGTTTCATGTGGGGATATCTAGTCTCTGAGACTTGACCAGTGCTTTTATCTGCTGGAGTTTAAAGACCTAGCTGCTTGTAGTGAGAGTCCATCATCAAGTCCCTAGAAGTTTGGAGGGTGTTTCAATGGACATTTGAAAATTTTCTTTTGGTTTCCAGACACTTTTCTCCAAAGTATTATCTTTCTTGCATTGCTCTGAAGCTAAAGCTCTTATCTAAATACCTCTCTGGTTCACTTCAAGGTAAAATGGTGCTTGGGTCTGAATTTCTCAAATTCTAGATATTTACAAGGAGAGACTATTAGTCACACTTAAGCCACAAAATACCAGTACGTTCTCCGGACTCCATGATTGGTATAACGATCTAATAAAAACTTTTCTGAGCTTTGTTTGTTGACATTTTTTTTTTCCCCATCTGTATCATTAATGCAACCAAAGGAGAGAACATGTCATAGCTGACGGTAGGTCAGTTTTTGTGATGAGAAGATACCTGAAAAATAGAAACTGCCCTTCAAATTAGTAAGATTTCATTTTACTACTCCCTATCTACCTGTCAGCAGGCACTCATAGATAGAAAATGCTTAATGTATAAATTTGAATAGTCAACATTGATAAGTGCTCCTGAACAACAGACAATGTTGCTGTCCCTAAACTGCAGGGTACTGTGGATTCAGACATTGTTCTGTACATCCAGAAAATAAACCTGGAATAAACCCAAGACATATTTGCAACATACATAAGAAAGCCATGGTACAATTTACAGTCATGACTGATTTTCCTGGAAATGGTGTCTTCATGGTATTATACCAGTTAATTTTACTGGAGCACCACAATGCATATTTTAATAATATTATTGAAACTACAGTGTAATGCATGAAAATATATCAGATTTTGCACAGGCAAATGGTTCAAAAGGTGGCATTTATTTAGGTATGCATATATACACACACATATGTATGTATGTATATATATATATATATAAAATGAATGTGTAAGGATAAAGGAGAATCCAGGTACAAAGGAATTTCATGACAGGGAAGTGGGGCCAAAATTCAGACAAAATAAAATAACAGCTCAATGGGCAGGAATCTGAAAACCATCTTGGGGAAAAAATGCCCCAGGCCAACAACATTCTAAATGGAAGCAGTGGGTGACATAATGGTTTTTGACTCAAAGGCTGGTCAGTCCAGCCTACAGATATTGCCACTGCTTGCATTGTGCAATGCTGTTTTAAAAGTCAACAACCATTTTAAAAGAAAACAAGTTGTGCCTGAAATAGTTTTGCAGTTTCAATTTCTCCTGACTTGCAACTTGTGGCTTTGATAATTAGAAACTTTTAATTGTGGCTGAAAAGTGTTCATGCACAATGGAAATAAATGTGCTTCTCTTCTGGTATTTTAATTTAAGCAGTTTTTCTCTCCCCTGATATTGACATATGTAGTTATTTACAAGGAACAATTCTAGTCCTGCTGGGCCCCTTTGCATAGCTAAATGCATCACTAAACTGCCCAGCTTCCTCAGTACCCCTTCCTGTCCCATCCATTTCCCTGATTAACTTAATACCCATTTTCTGCAGTTTGGTTTACTCCTTCACAGACATACACTACCAATATATTACAGAATGCTCTAGGAACTTAAACCAATGCCCTGGATGGATTTATCAATACTCTTTCCTAGCACAACTGATGTTACACTTGCATTTTCAGAGCTATGTCAGTTAGGTCTTCCTTGGCTGCTTCCTACTCTCATTCTCTGTATACCAACAAATTCCTGTAACTTATAGGCCTGGACTTGCATTATGTGCTATGAAATTTCAATCAATTTCTACAAATTTAATTCAGAAACCAACAAATCTCTTGCCATTAAGAAAAAGGAAACACCTGTCTCTTTGGAAGATCATATGCCACTTCCAAGTGATTTGCACCCATACTTTATGTTGAGAATCTGGTGCAAGGATTTTTCCTTGCTGATTATGCACTAAATTTCTTTCTCCTTTTCCCTTATTGTTTATCTTTTATGACTTAATTTTCAAATGTCACAGAATCAAACTAAAAGGATAGATAACATACTACTTACTCAGTATTTTTTACCTGCAGTAGAAGCTTCCATAAACCTCATTTGTGGAATGGCTAGTGCATGTTTTATCAGCACTACAAGTATTTTGAAGCTTTAAGAATTTTAAGTGTTTAAAAAACTCTGTAGTGATTAAGTTTTGAATCCAGTGAAGTCATTCAGCTGTTTCCCTTCTGAGGACATGTGTTTCTGATACAAGATCTTGAAAAATAATTCCCTAATATTTTCTTGCAATACATCTGGTGAAGGATTGATAGAAAATATTGCAATTCCTTTTAAGATACGTAGACATCTCTTTATGTCTACATCAAGAATAACTCAAAGATAAATGAAAAAACCTAAGATGATGCAATACATCAAGATATTCAAGAGGGTTGGTTTTTTAAACTTCTGCTTTACTTTGCATACATAGAATTTGTAGTGTTTGACAGAATGAGCAGACTTAAGCATTTCAGCCAGTAAAACAGAGTCAAAAAAGGGAGTCCTCTGCCTCCACATAGGATATGTATAGCTCAGTACTCGCACCCCTGAACAGAAGTTTTACATCATTTATCTACTTGTGTACATGTGGATAAACACATAATGCTGTCCATCTGTGGCTAGGGATAGAATACAGGGTTTAAAGATGGAAGAAAGTAGCAAAGGATCAGATTCAGAGCAGGGATAAAGTATGGCAGTATTTCTGTAGGATGTAAAGAAGTATTAGCATGTGCTAATTCCTTCACTTGGACAGACAGCAGATCTGTCTTTATTGGAAATTTCTTCCAACATAAAGTCTCTGTAGTGAGTGAGATATGATGTTTTCTTTCTTGAATTCGAAACTAGTGCATTATCATCCAGTAGTTTATTGCTTCTGAGGATATTTTCATACACCTTCATTTATGGCTTCCATGGATAGCAGCTGTTCTTCCCTATTTTTGCTTTCATTTTTTTCTCCTTCTTGATCACCTCTCCAACATATTTTAATTAAGCAGAAAAGAAAAATAATAAAGATTGATCATATGGTGTAATTGAAATTGTTCCTCACAAACAGCCAAGTGTACCTCAACATTTTCCCACTCTGACAATGCTGTTTATGGTGTTGGGTAGATGATGATAGGGAAAAGCTCTCTCCTCCTACAGGAGGAAGAAACAGTCTTTCAGATATTTTGGCTCATGAAGTAGCCTTATCACAAGCTCCCTGGGACCTTTGTATGGCATAAATCTTTATTAAGGTTAATAAGCTAATATTAAGACATTTTTTCAGAGATATTCAAGACTGAATATGATTCCTGTCCAGCCAAGGCTGCCAGTTTCAGGAGTCCAAGTTGGACAGTTTGAGAACGTTGCAAACACATGCCTTTGGTTGTGGCTGGAAATAGGCATGGAGATATTAATTCTGCTTTCTTTTGTGTGAGAAGTCTTGCACAATCTTTCTTGAAAATTAAGAGTAGGAACCGGCTCAGAGTAGCGGTCTTTCCCCTAGTTTAAAAGCTTGTCATCGTTTGACACTGGCACAATGCCAGTGCCCCCATGAAAATGTGATCCCTACCTTGAATGCTGTGAAGTGGAATCTAGAATAGAGCAAAGCAGGCCCAAGCTTAATAACAGGAAAAAATTCTGCTTTCAACCCCTCTGTGTTCTCAGAGGCGTGTCTACTTTCAATTGGTCAATATCTAAATTGACCTCTTCCTTCTGGAAAAAATTATCTTTCCGTGTCAAACCACGACAAAGCTTCACCCCTGAATTAGAAGCCTCCAGGGATAAATTGCATGCTAGGACCTCACTGAGGTCAGCAGAGAACACACCTTCATGACACCTGGAGTGTATCAGCTTCAGTTTGTAGTGCAGTTGCACTGTGATGCAAATATTAATACTATATTTGGGCAATATATAAACATAGTTTAGTCCAAATGGCTTGGTCTCTCTACATACACATTACTATTTTCTCTTGTTAATGGCAGTGTGCATGTATCTTAATTTAATTTTGCTTGCACAGAAGGAGTAGAGGTTATGACTTATTCATGGATTCAGGCCTGAGAACCCCATGAGAGATCCCAACAGAAGGCTGGAGTTATCGGGAGATTTATAGTGTGTGAGTTATGAAAGAGCCTCCATTAACATCTTTACACATGGAGAGATTTTTCATCTCTGTCATGACTTGGAGCAAAAGTTGGATATTCTCAAGGTGGGGGCATGAAGTGTGAGGATAACACAGGAATAGGATTAAGGCATTTAGGAAGATAGCAATGACTCTTTGAAATAGCATTATGTTTCATTGCCAGTAGTTTATGTTGAAGAAGTTACAGAAGAAAATTCAATCCATTAATATTTCCTATGACAGATAAAAATTTGGTAACTGTCACTAGTGATATCATTAGCTGTACTCAAGTCCACTGGTTGATAGGGGGAGAAGGTATCTCCAATGTATGAGGATTTGTTACACTGCAAAAAATAAAATTCAGCAATAGCCCACAAAATATTCTGCTTATGGTTTTATTTCCTGAACAATAACTAAAGGGTCTCTGTTTTTTTGTTGGTTTGTTTTGTTTTAAGAAATTTTTTTTCACATATTCTGTAATAAAGGAATTTGTGAAATATATTTAAGAATATAATATAAGAATGAAAATAAATCCTCACTAGAGTAAAAAAGGGAACAGCTAAATAAGAGATATTGTCCTTTGACCCTGCATTGAATGAAAAAACAAATACTACATACACTGCCTTAATTTTGTAATTGATATTGTAAATAGTCAATACTGGCAAAGATTATTGATATATAATTTGATGCAACTTTCAAGTACCATGTATTTTCTTTCCTCCCTTCCAGTATTCCTATTTCTTTTGTTCATTGTTTTTTACTTTCTTTTCTTCATCATAACTTCCAGAGGTGGTTTATAAAGAAGTACTCAGAGTGCTTCTGAGATTTTAGCTTGCTTAGGGCCAGAATATTCATCCTGTGATTCTGCCCCATCTCCTTTTTGTGGTCTGTTTTTCCCCTTTCCCCTTTTCTGCCTCCCCTTTCCCTCTTCCTTTTTCCCACTTTCCCTTTCCTCTTTCCCTGTGCCCTTGCCTTTTCCCCTTTGCCCTTTCCCCTTTCCTTTTGCCCTTTCATTTCAACAGCTAATGGCACAAAACCTAAAAACAAAACTTGCTATTAGTTTCAGATCAGCAGGCTCCGTGCTGATGTCTACACCCAACAGAAACTAAGTTCAACTTTATAAATATTATTGCAAAACTTAGAGTGGAGATTACATGAAGCATTACCAAATCATATTCCAAAAATATTTCCTATTTACACCCTACTTTAATAAACAGAACCTCCTTCCTCTGATACCTTTCACATTTTTGTCTCAGCATATATGGTAAGTGAATTATTCATGGTCTACTGGGCATATCTTTGTTGCTTATTACAGTTTTGGCAAGAGTGCTTCTATCACCAGATCCCCAGCAAACGTGCCATCTCTGTCCCAATGCCCTGCCCATATGTGGTACTTCTGGCAGGCAGTTGTGAGTAAAAACATTGTGAACAACAAAGGATCTGTCAGGATCTGTCAGGAACCAAACATTTGGTTCAGCTCCCCTCTGGAGCCCTTGGACAAGGTAACACCGAAGACAGAAAAGTGAAAGCCTCTGGCTGTTGTATGATCTCTTGCATCTTTGGGGAACAGATTCAAAGGAAACTAGAAGGCTTCTCACAGGTGTTATTTTACATAGGTGTAAACAAATATTAAAATGCATATAATTATTCAACTAGAATCAAACATTCTCTTTCGGGTCTGTATAAGTCTTGTAAGTATGAACTGGGACTCTTTCTGTTTCTAATATGCATGAAAAAGAAAAAATCAGTATCAACTGCTGCCACACACCAAAACAGATACCACTCTCCAACTAAGAATTCATAATAAATAGCCCCAGCCTTTTCTACCAAGGATGAAATTTAGCCATGACTCATTTAACCCCTCTATCTTTCAAAACTGTTAAGATATTTTAGTAGTTCTGTCTGATTTTCCACAGTGTACAGCACTGAATTTCCACGATTTGCTCCCAGGTATTCATAGCCTTTGTGGATCCAAATAAGCTTGCAGCATGGTATTTGCAGACATGAACAGTAAAACACAAGTTAGTCCATGTACTGAACCCAATGTACAGATCAGGTTTGGGAAGAAACTTCTCTACGGCTCAGTCTCTGAATTTAGGGCCCCAGATATGCATCATTATGTTTCATGTCTTAAATATTTTCAATCCTAAATATGAAATAGTTCCATCTTTGCCCATGAAAGGGCTTATGTATAAATGAATATACAATTTCATTAAAAATAGATGTGCCTCCTAATCTTCCTGCTTACAGAAAATATGCTCAGAGGCAGTCACCGTTTTGGGAGCAAGCCATCAAAAATCTGGCATATATTTCAGTATCAACATGCAGATATTCACATCCATTCTGAATTGTATGACAGCATTGTTTGTTTGTGCAAGGAAAATATCTTATATAGCACAAATCACCATGAAATTACTGAGTAGTTACTTGATCATTTAATTAATGTGTGGTTACATAATAACTCCATGACTATTGAAGCCCTTCAGATTGCATTAATTATACTCAGAGTAATTATTCCCATCTGCTGACATGAATCTATGTCATATAGTTTTCTAGGCTAGATACATTTATCAGAAACTCATGACCGAAGAGAAGATTTTAAAATCAAACTGGTCAGCACAGTTTTAATTACAGCACTTGGCAGTGTGAATTTATTTTGTCTAACACTGCATAATGTAGTTATGATATAGCAATAGAAAAGGATATGAATTGTACTTTGTACACTGATAAATCTCTAAGGACAAGATACAAATATATACAATTAAACTAAAACTTGTACTCCAAAATAGGTTGGTCCTTTGTACTACAGTGACATGGACCCAAGATCTGGGTTTCAGCAGCAGTACTGAGCATTTGAATTCTCTGCAGAAGTGCCTGTAGCTCATCTGTGAACCTCTGCATGCCACACCTGCTCTGCTTTGCAACGTCTACAAAGTGCAAGGAGTTGATGAGGAAGAGCTATGCGTGCCTTTCCCACCCACAGACAAGAACGGAGGGTAACTCTGAACCTAGTTAATGGGAGAGAAGCTGAATATCTCTGCTCCAGCAAACTGAGAAGCAGCTAGTTCCCCACTGTCCTTTATAGCCTGAATTTCTTCTGAAATTATTCCAGTGAAACAGGTAATGTTGCTTTCACTTAAGTTTCTTTCATTAGGATTCGTCATGCAGATCAGCTCTTGCTAAACAGAACAATTTCCACATGACAAAAAAGGGGCAATCTCACATCTCTTTTAGACCTGGGATCTCTCTGTTGGTCCCCAGCTTCCTGTAGCTCATGCCCAGACCCACCCTGTGCTATCACCTCACAATGGAGATGGACTCTCCAAAACAAAGCTTCTTTCTCTTCTGCATGGGCTGTCTGCATCCGCAGCTGTAGAGTTGTGGACAGAATTGCTTTTTAATGAAAACCAGTAATTAAAAAAAAATATTATTTTTTACCCAAAGCTTAAAAATCTAAATAGCTTTTACCTGAAGTCAGACTCAAGAACTAAATCCAGTAGTATTCCAGTGTTAATATGATGACAAATGAGAAATAGTATCCTGATTACTTAGGGAAATTTTGAGGAAAGGCATCAGTATAACTACGTGCATTTAAATCAGCCCTTTCTCTGAAAGTGCTGTATCAAATTCTTTATTTTCCACAGTTTCAACTTTTAAGTATAGTGTTAAAATGTCAAGATCTGACTGAGTGAAAGGAAATTATTTTAGGGGGATTCTAGAGGCTGCATGAAAACTAAAGGTCAATATCTGTAAGAATGGGGGCAAGACATTTGTATTGGGGTGGCTGGTGTACTACTTCAGTGCATTTTGCCTATGAATTGCCTTCATGATTATGCCTGTCACTCTCATTTAGGATGTTTATTGATGTTTTACCATTACGTTTGTTGAGAAGTGGTGTCTTGGAATAGAAAACTCGATAGTGCTTTTCCATAAAGTCAAAGAAACCAAACTAATCAACTTGGAAAGTTGTTCTCTGTCTCATTGCCAGATTACCCTTGATTAAAAGCTTAGGATGGAAGGTGTGGAGAATTGATATCAAGGTACATAGCTAATAGCTTTATTGAATGTCTTCACTGCATAGGTATCTGGTCTTGAATAAGGTCCCAAACTCCTGTGCCAGTACGCTTTGGTCTCATTTTTATAATGTACAATATTTTTTCCCTCCCTCAAAGGCAATCTTATCTGCTGCTCCATAGTCTAAAATTATGCATTTGAATATAACCTTTAAGGCTCGCAACTAGGGCGTTTTGGTCTAGTTTGCTAAGAGATTTTAATGATTTTTCCCCTGTCCTCATCACTGTACCACATCATAGGTACACTGATAAATTAACAGAAAGCATCAAATTGTCATGAGACATGAAGCAGAATGAACAGACTCTGTTCTTTCAGCTGGCATTAACAGTGCGTTATCTATACTTATAAACATTCTCTCAGGATATAGGTGACTTGAAATACACCTTGTCCTTACAACAAGGGAAAATTCATATGTCTGTATTTTTTGATATATGTTCCTTTGATTTGCTTTTGAGATAAAATAAACATGATGCACAGGTATAAGAGTCAGTTTATTTGCATATATCATGCTTTGGAAAAAGATTTGGCACTGCTTAAAGTAGCAATACTAAAAGATTAAAAAATTTCAGTTAAGGTCAGACAATTTAAAATAACATTTAAATAGAATATACATTCTTTGTAACTTGACTTTTAAAAGCAGGTTACAAAAATATTAATTTTGCATCTTATTAATTTGTCCTGTGTTTCTGATATCAACTGTGAAAACTAGAAACCACTGCAATTTATTATACTTTAGCAAAACCTGTCATCTTTAGATAAGATATGAAAAAAGTAAGTCACATATAAGTCTCCATTGATTTTAGGAAGCAGAATCCCCTCAAATGGTGAAATAATTGGTATGTTTACATTCAGAAACTTAGATAGTGTCTGGATAACCCTCTTTCTTGCATCTACATGCAAGCCAAAAATGCATTGTTTTCTGAGGTGACTGCATTACCTGAGGGCCAAGGCTTGTATATTAATATTGCAAAGGTCTGTAAGCAAAGACATGAAACCTGCTTTCTAACTGTGTGCAAATGAGCCCTTCTCTAATTTGGGAATTATTGAGTGTTGTAGGTACAAAAGGCTTTCATAAAACCCCTGTTGTTTTACTTTCAGGCATATGAAAAATGGTCAGGTTTCTTTCAAGAAAAATACAAATTTACTTCAGAAACCAAGAAGTAAATGTTGCTGATTTCTTGGCAGTGCTGTGGGTACAGTACTGCCAAATCACTTACTGTACAGTGTGAGGCTGAACCAAGCAGCATAAAGGAGAACTCACTGTGTTAGTCACATGCATCAATTATCTATGGTGACAGAATTGTTTTTAAACCAGGATTTGGACTTCATTTAAATCAAACTTGCTTCAAATTTACATGTTACAAATCACTCTGCCTGGAAAGGAAGTTGTGCTGAGACTCTGTAATTAGATTTTAATTCCAGGCAACAAGACAGGGATGGATTTTTGGGTAAAATATACTCCTTGCTTGTATAAAATATATTAATTCCTTAGATAAATAAAGATTGACCCTTCCCACCCCTGCCAGAGAATTAGTCAACCATTTTTTGAAAAACTATATTGTTAAATAGTTCTCTTCACTCTTAAGCTGAAAACCAATATACCTTGATTAAGATGAAGTTAATATTACTTGGTGAGAAGCTAAGCTGTCATATAATAGTCTGGAGGATCCTCAAAAAGTCAAAAAGATATTACAACACAGCATGAGCTACTCTCTGATCTTCTAAATATCTGGACTATATTTGCTTCTACAATTTCTGTCTTATCTATCCTTCTTTATGTTCACCTGTAAGTTCCTATTAAAACTGCAATAAGTAGTATGGCTTCTAACACTGAGGATTTAATACTGTACAGAAATTAACCACCTCAAGTACATGCATTTGCACTTTAAAATCCTTCCTGCTACTTCAGTGCATTTCTAAGATGGGAAAGTCTGGACAGAACTATCAAAGCAAGCATGTAGATATTAGAGCATGGAGGGACAGACATACACATGTGCATATCTGCTTTTTTTTTTCTTTTAAATCCAAATATTACAATGTACTAAAGTCTATTAATATGAGGAATAAAAACATCAGAAATTATAATGAGTAGCTATATTAGAGAAGTGTGATGACTAATGGTTTTTCAGACCTATTTATATCAGGTGTGGTAGGAATATCTTTAGCATCCAGGACAGAATATCTCTACAAAACAGATCTTTATGCAAGTACAAAATTCCTTCTGGAGAAAAATGTAATAATTCAATTCAGCTACTAAAAACTGACAAAACCAGCACAAACACCATGTGTCTGTAAGATCACAGACACAGTGTGGCTGTCAAAGATTGCTGTGTAAGGTGGTTGCTCACTGCCCATGGGGCAGACCTGAAGTAGGAAGGACAAAGGGATAAGCTTCCTTTGCTGTAGGGTATATGGAAAATCAGCGGCTGAATTAGTAGGAGACTCGCTCTCCCAGGTCCCAGGTTTAGCCATTTGGCCATGCCACTCATGATAGGAAAGAAATTAATTGTCAAACTCATTCATTGCACAAATCACCCTAATTTGCTGTGACTTCATCAGCAGCAGTGCTGGCTGAGCAATCTGAGACACATCATGCTCATTATCATATGCTCAGACAGTCACCAGCTCTTGTGCAAAAGCAGAGGAGCAGGGTGTAGTGTGTTGAGGTGGCCCAAATGTGTGAATAAAGAACAGACCTTATTCCTACTTTGAAAAACCAGGGGGCAGGGTAAGGACCTGTATTCTGCAGCTTCCTGGCCTCCTTTTGATTCTGGAAGCAGGGAGCACAATGCACGTCCTGAGGGCAATGAGGGTCACAGTGGCTGCTTGTTATCCAGTGAGGTTTGAGCTGGTTGTGTAAAAACAGGAATAAATTCCTTGTATCTCGTTGCTAAAATAAAGCATCCCCCCATGGAGCTGCTGCAGTCCTTTGGTGAGATACAAACTCTGAGCTGGCCAAATGAAGTACAGGCTCTTCTGCTGAATCTGCCTGAAACATTTTTCTTATATCCCAGCTGTTACAGCACCCAGTCAATGGAGCTGTGAGATGAGGAACATATGCCTGTAACACTTCATTTCAACAGGCTCACTTAGTGTTTCTTACTTTGATCTTTCACCGTATACTTCCTGTAGCTGGAGTTAGTTACAGGCTGAAACAAAGCCCAGAGCTACCAAAGAGGGTTCCCTGCACCACCTCCACTGCCCCGCCAAAAAAAATTATCCTTTTGCACCAGATTCTATTACCAAGTATGTCAAATGAACCAGCTGGAAGACAGTGTCTCTGTGAAAATGCTGCCAAGTTTTGAGCTCTTTCTAGCTGTCTTTGTGGCCACTGGTCTTGTACCATTATGGTTACTCTGAACCAGCTACAATTTTTCAGACCTGGTAATGCCCTTTATATTCCCCTTTGGCTAGAAACAGCCCAAGATAAACACAATAAAAAAAGCTGTACAGAAGTTCTCTGAGTCAGAGTTAGTGCCTTTCCACTAGACAGATCTCTTTCCTTGTCCTTCATAAAACCCCATGAATTTTCAATCCTAAGCTTAGGCTTTTATATTTAATATTAGCTATTCAGGTGGGGCTAAATGATTTCTTGAAATAGAAGGTTCCATATGCAGCAGTACTGTTCTCTTTGCACAGTGTATGGGAAGAGAATAAATCTCATTAAACTTATTGTAATCTTCTCCCAGAGAAGTGGTCAAAATGTCATAAACTAAAGTTTTGGTGATAATGCAGACAAAATATTGCTAAAAATACGTCAGTGAACATGGAAGGCTGCAGGAAAACACAATCTCTGGAAACATTTTATTTTCACAATTGTGTGCATTTGTTTTTTTTTCCTGCTTTCATCCTTGTGGCATAGGAAGCAGATGAAAATAAACCACCTATAATAAAATTATTTTCTAACAGTACCACCTGGGTCTGTGAACACAGAATACCTTTCACTGTCAGGTCCAGTTCTGTGATTTCAATGATCCTTGTTAAAGGAGAAACAAGTTTTACATATACATGAGAGCAACACACAAGAATAAATCTTTGCTAGAACACTGTGAGTTTTAAAGATTAAGTATGTAAATGTTGCACTGCATAAGCATGAGGTACATTTCAAATATATGGGAAATAGAAATATAACTGGAATTCAGTTACTCTGGATTTTCACTCCCATGCTCATTTCATTACAATATGGAATTGCAGAGTGAGTCTTGTCATCCTCAGATCTCAATGCTTCTCAGACTTTCTAATATGCATATCAGGTTGCATGTTTTTTACAATTTTTATATGTGAAGGTGACTGCTTCATATTTTACAACAGCATTAGAGATTTTTTTGATAAAGTTCATGGGAAAAAGAAAGTCAGTTTCATTACATTTCCCAAAATTCTAAACTTGTTTACATTTTTGTTGTGGAACTTATCAGCCTTCATTGAAGTCTCATGAAGTATGCTGAGTTTCCCAGCATATACTCTTAAGCAAAGAAAACCTGAAGAAGAATTCCCTTGTGAATATAAAAAAAAAAAAAGTTAAAAATCTGATAATTAATGAAGAAGTTTTCTTTTGTGTCCTCTACCCTAAAAGGTCAATCAAAACAGAAGAATTTAGATTTTGAATTTAGATTTTCTGGAATTTAAATTTTGTGGTAAAATTAAACCTGGGAGAATATCACCTCTAAATTTAATTTTAGGAAGTGATATTAAGGGAGGGATAAGAAGAAGACTCAGTAATAGAGATTGAAAGAAATTTTAATAAGATTAATGGATAATAAAGCTAATATATATATATATATATATGTATATAGGTATGTATGCATGCATGAATGAAAAAAAGTTGCAATCCAGAAATGACCACCAATTTGAATAATAAGCCTCAAGCATATGGGAAAGGATGTCTTCCCAGAAATAATTTACCCTGTGAAAAAGGGTTGTGGAGGTAAAATCCTTGAGAAAGGAACAAACAAGAAAGAGACAAATGTACTAGACATATGTCTTGTTTACATGTCTAGCTACTAATTAGACAGATTTAAAAAAGTAATTTGTGAATTTTTCATCTAAGACGTTGCTGACCCTCTAGTATTGCAATTGTCCATCAAGTCTACCCTGAAGTCTGTGGCAGACAGTGTTGGCTTTAAGCATGCTTTACTTGCTTCAGCTGAAATCTTATACAAGATATAAATAGAACATTGTCAGAATATTCTGATATAGCAGAATAGACACTCCTATTGACTTGCTGGTGACTAACATTAACCAGAGTCTGTTGTAATGTAGTGATTAACTCAGTGATTTCTTAGCTTTCACCCAAGAGGCAGCAATACCATTTGCGTGGCCGGAGAATTGAAGCCTCATCTCAGTCTGAGTCCAGAGGAAGCAGCTTATCAGGATTTCTGTTTCTGTTTGTAAACTGCCATTTCTACTCTCCATAAAAGCTGGTGTTTGGTAGATATATTTGGTCAAAAACATCAAGAAACCATCTCCATCAAAGCATGGAGACCTGCAAAGAGAGCTAAAAGACTTATATTCAACATTAGAGTGACTGGGAAAAAATAATTCTCACCTAGAAGAAAGCAGGTTTCTTAAAAAAATGCTAATATATCTTCGACTGTGTGGTCTATCATGTTGATGGACCTGCCCTCCATGATAGCCTCAAAAATCTTTGGGACTTGGTCAGAATGAGAAAAATTACAAAATATGGAGACAATATGAACTAAGAGGAAAAGAGTACAAGAGGCAGGGCAAATGGCATCTCACTTAGGTACCATTAAGGTTGCCATACTGCCTGATATTTGAGGGCAAAACAGTAGAATTCCTTTTTCCCTTCCACTTCTCCAGATGAGAAAAGAGGGATGATCTCTAGAAAACTCAGGCTAATTCAGGAGTACTGTGGCTACAGAAAGTTTGTGATTCAGAAAATAGTTTTCAAATGTAATTATGATGAATTTATGCAAAACGTAATTATGTAAAATGTAAAACATCTTTTAAAAAGTGCTGCTCAACAATGAAATGTTTCTGTCCTCTTCAAAATGCTAGGCCTGAAATTATGCCAACAATACCCTTTTGCAGCTGTTTTTATTGGTTCAATTTTCTTTCTGCTATCATTTATTCACTCTGTGCTTGTTAGCATTTTGTGTTAGTTCTAATTTCTTCTCCCTATCTAATCTATGTCGTTGACTCAGTTCAGCTGTCAGATTCCTCTTTTTCTCATATCAAGGTTCACGTTGTTTTAACCCCTCTCATGAAAAGCCATATATCTCTGTGTTAAATACTGAAGCTATGTTTGCTCGCAAAACAAGGCCAAGGTTTTATTTATCTATGAGTGTGTGAGGAGCCTTTAGGTTTGCAAAGCCCACTAGCAATAATGAGAACTGTGTAAAATCAATCCATTTTACCTATGGTCCCCATTGATTCAATTAGTCCCTAACATATAGGCAAAATAACCAGGTGAAATTTCAGTGCCTAGATTTTAGTAAAAAATTAGATAATTCTATCTCAATTTTATATTACATTTTAGGATCAAAATAGTTGACATTTAAAGCTTATCAATGTGTACCTAAAGACTTTCTCACATTCTTGCTCCACTGTTACTCAGGCGAAACTAGAACACAGTTCAGTAACAGTTCAGCCTAAACTGAGTTGCATAAATCTGGTTAAAGAATCCAAGATTTGTCAAAACATTTGTAATATATTTGAAAATTACTGAAAATGTCATTGATTAATTCTGATTCCATAACCAATGACTCATTGGTTTTCTCAGACAAGAGGGAAGAGTACACAGAAGTGTTAATTATACAGAAGTGGCATAAGTGCTCATACCTTTGGTTACCACTCCCCAGTCCATTTTGACCAACATCCTTAGCTTCATTCACCAAGAACATGATCCAGAGCTCACATGGCAATGATCCAATCCAGTGAAGTGAGTTCTGGAGCCAGCACCAGAGGAGTCTGGTTTTGAAAACTCTAAGAGGACTTGGTAAAATTGAAGCTTTTGGCGATGAAAGTGCTTTGGTGACAGAACAGTCAGCCCTTTGTTTTCCAGCACAACCTTCTGAAAAAGTGAAGACTGTTGATGGTAAAACAATTCAGCAATTTAAAGGAAGGTAAATCAGTGCATGACACTTCTTGCAATGAAATGGATTAAGTTTCTATTTGGGTATTGTAGCATGTCAAATAAATGAGGTGAACTTAGTGACCCCCTGCACTTCATTATGAAAGGACATATGAAACACAAACATTTATATTTTTGTTTATCTAGGATGACAAGCTTTACAAAACTCTACCTGAAATTGAAATCTTAACATGATTTATGAATTAAAAGCAGATCTTTATTAGCAGCAAACCCCATAAAATATTTCTATTCCACAATGAACCAAAACACATGATATGTCACAGCAACCTTTAGTGATGGCATTGATGTCTATTTTCAAGCGCATTCAAATCCCCAAATAAAGGGGGTTTTTTTCTTAATTTAGTGAATCCCCCTAAAACTTAGAGAGTCTCTAGAGCGAATAGGTCTCTGCATATCACAGCTCTGAGTAGTACAGAGTTAAGGAAAATTACTGAAAGTCAGTCTAGAACAGTAGGTTTGCAGGTTCATGAACTTAGTTGAGAGCAAGACCCTTAGAGTAAGCTCAAAGATGCAACTTGCTGGGCACAGATCTGACTGCAGCATAAGTGTGGGAGCTCTGTGTTGAGAAAGTGCCCTTTGATGCTCATTACAAGTGTGTAAAGAACACATACAGGCATGCTTTGCAAATATGCAAGATTACACTAAACATTATATCTGGCTCAGAACATCCACTTCTAACGATTTATTTAATGACTAATTTACATGGTAATTTCTTGCATTATTCTGTATTTACTTTGCAGGTAGTGAGTCAGACCAGCAAAATGAAACATATGATCTCAAGACTCTCTCAGTCATGATCCAAAAGTGACATTTTTCTGCTTTCTGAAGGGAGCAAGCATGCATTCGATGCTCACATCATCATTTTGAAAAGCCAAATGAAAGTGGTGGCAAAGAAAATGAAATGAAACATGGCATTAGGATCCAGGCTTGGCTGAGTTCTTACCAAAATGATTGCTCACAGTTCAGCTCACAATAAAATGTTCAGGAACTGGTATAATTGCTGCAAATACTATGAAGCAGCTGGGTCAAGAGTGCGGTAGTCAGATGTTGTCAGCTTACCACTGAAATTGTGTGCAATGTTCTTTACTGTCTTCTCACTGCTTGTGGGAGAGCATGACAACATATGGCTTCTCTGGAGCAGCCTGTGTGGGGAACTAACAGTGTATAATCTCGGAGAGATATATGCTGATTTGGTCTATGCTGACTCTAGGTGCTGAGATTGACTGACCTCCACATGACCAGGACACTTTACACCCCTTGTGGCCCCTGAACAGCTTGTTTTTCTCCTTTTCTGTTTTTTCGGTTTTTTTTTTTTTTTTTTTTTTTTTTTTAAATTTATTTTTCTTGAAGAGGGCAGAGTTTTATGGTTTATGACACAGCAGACTCATAGAAGCAGGGATGTCTGTTCTTGGGTAGCTGAACCAAGCTGAAATTTTTTGCAGGCACTGTAAGGCTCTGTGCCAGTACTCTCTTACATGTCATCAATCTTCTTAAAATGGAAACTCTTGACAGAGCTTGTTTTAAGGAAAATCTCCCCAGGTGTGGAAGGCAGTGAAAGGGTGTCTCAAGATACAAGCTATTTATTGAACATACACTTTGAAGAGTAATATTTCAGTGGCAACATAGATTTATAACTAGTTTCAAAAGAGATAGAGAGCCCTATGATTAAATAATGAAAATATACAAGTGTTCTGGTCAGAACAGAATTTTGTATTTGTATTTGTGAGATTTTATATTCTGAATGGTGGCCATTATTAAGAACCATGCTGCATGTTACCTATTCTATCCTATGTTAGACAGAACAATCTCTTCTCTTTACGGTGAACCACAGGTCAAAGAAAATGGGTTGAAAAATTATGAAATCTTTTATAATCAATTTTTTTTTTCATCTTCAAAATGTTTTTTTTCAAATAATTGTGAAACTTTGAGCAGACTGTTGTCATGGGTCATGACTGTACACATAAGACATGAACAATTTCACAATCCTCTTGAGAAATATTTAGTCTGCAGGCTTGTGGAGCTTCAGCAGATTGAAACAAATGGAAATTTGTCCATTGAAAAAAATGGATAAAAGAGTCTTTATCCCACTATCTGGGAATACTCCAGTGACAGATTTATCACTTGAATTAGTAAACTCCTTTGTGACATTTTTTTGGCATTTTTCATTAGATGAAATATTTTCAGGCACAGTGAATACAAAGGTCTGAGCACCTTTCTTCAGCCTAATTAAATAGGATTCCCTCTGTTCTCTTAGTCTGTAGAACAGGCTTGGGGATAGTCAGTTAATTTGATCTCATCCAAGATTTGAAACTGATTTATTTCTTTGCTTGACTGACAGATTAACACCAGGCTTCAAAGCAATTTCCTACTCAAATGTATTTGTGCTATGCACAAAGTCCATCTTTTTTGGATTTTAATTGTCTGCAAGAAGTTTTTCTAGGAAGCAAGGGAAAGGAGGAGAGCTTCAGGTGAGCCAGGACAGACCTGTGGATAGTTCTAAAAGCAGATGTGGTATGAATCCCTCTGTGAAATCCAAGATGGCAGAGGTTTCTTAGAACACAGCACTCACATCCCACATGCTTTGATACTGATTTTGTATTAACAAGCAGTTAATCTTCAGAAGACTAGCTCGTTTTTAGCAGCACTTATGTAGTGCTGGCCCTTCTGATGACAGCTGATACACGGTGCTTTAGGCAGCACGTTAATCACATGGTTGACCCTCTGCAATGTCCTCACTGCTGGTGTGCATTGCTTTTACCCTTCTATGCATAGTGTGCTGCACTGGGTATGTATCCACTCATGGCAATGCAGAGAGAAAAGCCACACCTTCTGAAAAGGTAGAAAAAAAACCCTTTCCACAATCCAAAGTTATTGCAACTAATTATCCAGTGCTTATTGATGTGACTTATTAAATATTAGGTACAATTTGCCTACTGAGGGTACCATGTTGCAGAGGCTGTTTGAGATTGGACCTACCAAAAAAGCACACAGGAAGGGGAAATACTGAGTATGAGTTTCTCATGTGCAAGTCCAAACAAATTATTGTTGAGCAGTGTTGTAGTTGTCTTCTTACTTGTGTAGCTTACTTCTGATGTATCTTTACTTTCCTGTAATAACATTACATATAGATGTGGTTGACAACATAAAATACAGAGTGTATGGGAAAAAAAATTGAAACAATTTAAGTAATTTATGTGTAAAGTCCTAGCAGTGGGAAGAGGTAAGACTATGTAATTTTCACTAACATGCAATGTCATGTGAATATAGTGAAAAAATAAATGAAATGCAGCATGAAATTTTCTTTTCAAATAAAAATATGGTCTGTATTTTCAATCAAGAACAGAACATCAAATCTTTTCTTTTGAATTTTATCTGTAGACAAAACTGGGCTGACAAAAGAAGCAGTAAGTACTGCAAACCTTTGAATTACTCAACAAAATCTAAGTATTTCTAATCCTTATGATGCAACTACTAATAAATAACTAAGTTTTGGTAAAAATTATCTAACATATTCATTTAAAGCAACCCATTATAAATGTAAACAATAGCACAACTCAACAGTTACAAAGTTCTTGCTTTTTTCTTCCTATGAAAATTATTTAAAAGAAATATCTAGAACCATCTATTATTTATCATGTCTTAAATTTTGATGAATAAGGATATGAAAAATGTAAAAAAATTGAAATATAGAAAATGTCTCATTATTGTGTTGATGAAGCTGACCTGTGAGTTCAAATCCACAAGTGGAAATGCATTGGCTGCCATAGACTATTTGATGACTAAATAGGTTGAAGATTTAATTCTTCACAGCCAGCAAAGATATGTAAAAAAATAATGTATTCCAGAGTCAAGACTGTGAAATATATTAATTCTGAAAAAAAAGTAGTTTAAAAAAATGAACTAATTTGAACTTTTACCTATAATTCTATGCAAAATTAATTAACATTGAACAAAATAAAGAAAGGAATTTTATCTGTATATTTCTGTGTACTTCTGTATTTCATTAGTTATGTGGATAATATGAGTCAGTGGAAAATTAGTTTTCAAAAGGCCAAACACCTCATATTTCCTATGTGGTCAAAGCTATGATTTTTCAAAGTGTTTACGCTCTCCTCTTCTAAGACTTGATGGTAGATTTCAAGTGCAAAACAAGTCAAGTAATCTTTGGAAGTTTTCTTTTTAAATTTAATTTTGACATAATGTTGTGAGGACATTTTGTATGAATGAAGTTGATTTGGCTGATCAAAACAGAATTTCAAGACAAATTTAAGCTATAGTTTTCCAATAAGTATTTTCAAAATATGTTAGAAGCTAATTTAAAAAATCTGAGTTTTTATTTTCTCCCATGGACCTGATGACAGGATAGATTAGGGTTTTTTTTAAACAGATATATCTGTAAAATAGTCTTGCAACTTTGGGTAGTGTCAGACCACAGGAGAGAAAGGAACCATGGAAGCTAAAAGAAGCTCAAATCACTGCACCTAGGAGTAAAGAAATATATAATTTAGAAGAATGAAAATGTTGAAAAATATAAGGCAACATACAGCTTACAGTTCTTGCCAGGAAACTATCAGGGAACTACTAAAGAGGTTTAATTTTGGGGAGTTTGACAATGGTCAAACTGATGATGATATGCCAAAACAAGTGTCTTAAAATTAAGACAAAAATTAAAGGCTGACACTCCTAGAGTTTTCCTCAGTGGAAGCTTAAGAACAAGAGTGTGCTCCTAGGAGAGGGAGTTATCCTTCTTTCACTTGACAGAGGATACAGAAAGAACAGAAGTATACAATACATATATACTAATCAATGTAAAAACAGGTCAGAGCGGCATTAGCCCTGAAACACTGTGTTTGAAAGGATTGTCACTGAGATGCTAAAAAAAGTAGAGTAACCTCTCCAAATGTAATGAAATATCATCCATATTTTTGGTGGTTTTATTTTATGCTAATGAGCTCCTGAGTTCATAACATAAGACTTCAGGTCTATGTCTCAAAAGCTTGGGGTGTGCCTGGGCTGCCAGGTGCTTGTCTTCTGCGGTTTGGTCTGTTTTTCCAACCCAAATCATCACACCTCAGCTTCTTTCTGCTCTGTGTGTATATATGTGAGCTACGAGGAGCAGTATGCATGCCTAAATCCTACCATCTTGTGGCCTGATATGTGGCCATGTGCTACCTGACCTGGGAAGCATTCATGTCTCCCCTTGTGTAAACTTATCTCCTCTCAGGTCTCAGAGTAATGAAATTTTCCAACTCTGCCAGTGTGGTGCGACACATTCACAAGCACTTATAAGTCCCTCATAAGCTACAGTAATAGGTCTTAAAAATAGACAAATGGCAGATTTATAAGCTGCTCATCAAAGAAAGTGTTACATATTTTTTGGTTTCTCTAAATTATTTTACTTGTCCTTGTACAGTAATAATTTTTAACCATACTGATTGGAAAAAAAGTCTTAGCCAGTTGTGATTTTTGCTGATTTGTTTTACTGTGGAATGGACTATATTACCTATGAATAATTGAATATCCACTTCATATTCAGTGCAGTGAAGTGAAGTAATTCACAAGATGACATAAGTAGTCTAGGACAAATTCAAATTTGCTCAGAGATCCCTCTGTGCTCCTTACACTTCCACATTTTCAGAGCACCTGTCTATTTGCTTGGAACTAGTGCATTACAGCTCTTTTAGTGCATAAGATTACAGATTTTGATTAATTCACCAGTCTCTGTGCCTTACCTTTTCTAAAAAGGTAGGTGACTATCTACTATAATCATCATTATAAATTTAGAGTAATGGTGGCACATTGCTTTGGTCTCTGCTCAAATGCAGCATGTTTTAATATCAAGACTCCCTAATTAAAAGGATATTCAGTGGCAAGCAAACTAACAGCACTTCACATTAATCTGAATTATAATACTCAAACACTATTTTATTTCTGCCCATTCCAGTAACTCTATAATTGCATCCACATTTTGACATGCTTTTGTTGTTATCACAAATGCATTGTGGCATGTGAGTCTGCAACATACCCCTCATTTTATTAAGTTGGAAAGAAAAGGACAGTATGTGAAGAAAATATTGGCTGCAAATGCCAAGCAAATATTGCTGAGTAAAGCACCACTGTGCAAGAGCACTCACACAAACACCGCTCATCTAGCCTGCAAGACGAGCTCTGAACACATGAGGATGCTGATGGTTCTTAACCAGCTCCACGCTTCCATATAAAAATTTTCAGCCTTGTCCTCATTCTGTAAGTGTTTAGACTAAATCCCTTGCCCTCTGGCTTGCCTTCTTTTCCTCCTGCACCACACCTCTCAATTCCCATGTCCTCTGGCTGCTACAATGGATGATATTCAAAATCTGCCTCTCAAGGGGAATGTGGTTGTCGTGGTGTTCTGACTTGGCAGGGGGAATTGCCTGCAGTACCAACTTACTGCCTGTAAGGCCACAGAGGACCCATTCTCTCAAAAATTTCTGTGAAAGGTGCCCAGACACCTGGAGAGGTCTCCAGACCTCCTTCCAGCATTTGCAACTGGCTGCTGCTTTCTACTTTTATTCACTTTATTTTTGACTCTTTTCCTGAAGTGGCTTTGTTTCTGTTAGACAACAGCAGTTGCTGGATAGTTAATGATAGTTTTAGCAGCTCAAGAGGAAACTGGAAGAGAAAGTCTGGAGGGCAGGAGAAACACTGACAGCATAGCCATGGAAAATTACTGTTAAGTAGTGTCTGGGTTTGACCTGCAGATTAGGTGTACCGAGAACTTTTCCTTAGAGAAAGAAGCAATAGCTACTTACCAAAATTCCATTAATGGTTTCTTATGTCAGGTATAAAAGCACTGATACAAAGAAAGTACTTATTTTATACTCAGAACAGTCCAAAAAAGAAATGTCAGCTAGCAAAAATACCTCTTCAGTTTTTACTGCTAGCTGGATCAGCCCTCATAAATGCCTAAACTCATATATAAAAATGTTAATGTTTTTCAATTGCTACTCTGAATTTATATTTATTGCAATACAATGTATCCATTAGCTCATCTATCACCAGTAAATTTGTTAGTGCTTCAAATATACAGTACATAACTTTGCAGCAATTTCATTTTACAAGCTAATAATGTACTGTAATGTAGCTTACAATATCATGTAGATGTATTTGATTAGGGAGGTTCAGCAGTCAGTCAGATTGAATAGTGGATTACATGAGAATCAAATTTTTAACTTATTTACTGTACAAATGAACAGCTTTGTTCCACATAAAACATGTTAATTTAACAGGTGTGTCATTTTATTCCCTCAAATATTCATTGAAGAGGAACAAATGGTATTATGACTGAAACTGAAGCATAGTAGACTTAGAATGGTTTTTAATGCTTGACATGTTTATTCTTTAAAAAGAGTAATAATTGTATTTAAATTGTATCTAAATTTATTGTATGTATATTTATATATTTTGTGCTGTATTACAGTATCTGCAGTAACTTCCCAGAAGCAAGAGAGATGGCAACAATATTTTCCTGTAATGTAATTAAAATACAGGACTTTTTTCTTTTCTTCAAACAAAACAAAATTTCAAAAATATACTCTGCAGGAGGTGTTTTTTTAGAAAACTTTGGAAAATGTTACTATTTTTCACTTACTACATGGATGTGCCAAAACTCATATATGTGTTCGGTATGGAGAGGCAGTGTCCCTGTGTCATCTCCAAGCTGAGGGATAATGCAAGGATGTCCTCACAGAACATCTCTTCCTTCATGTTCTCCAGATAGTATGTGTGTTATCTCAAATGGATGCTCGAGCTCATGGGGTAGGAGTAATATGGATTAATATTTGGCTTCCTATTCATCTGATAATTGCAGCAGAGAAAAAAAATCAGGATTGTATTTTAAGAACAGTGGTTAGCAGGATTTCAAAATTTTGAACATTCTAGAGAAACTGTTTTGGAACTTGGTTCAACAAGTTCTTCCTTTGCTGGAGACCCCAGAGCTGAGGCATCTTTGCAGATGGGGTCTCACCAGAGTGAAGTGGAAGAGCAGGAATCCCTCCCTCACCTTCTGCCCATGCTGCTTTGGATGCAGCCCAGGATGCATTTGGCTTTCTGGGCTGCGAGTGTCCGTGGCTGGCTCATGTCCAGCCCCTCCCCAGCACCCCCATGTCCTTCGGGGCAGGGCAGCTCTGGATCTGATCATCCCCCAGCCTGTACTGGGGGTTGCTCTGACCCAGGTGCAGCACTTTGCACTTGGTCCTGTTAAACCTCATGAGATTCCTCAGGGCCACTTCTTGAGCTTGTCCTGGTGCCTCTGGATGGCATCCCATCCTTCAGGAGTGTTAACTGCACCCCTCAGCTTGGTTTCTCCTGCAAATTTCCTAAGGGTGCACCCGATCCCTTCATCTACACTATTAATGAGGACAGTAAATAACACTGGTCCCAATACAGATGTCTGAGGGACACTGCTTGTGTCTGATGCTCTGAGCCATTGACTGGCCCTCTGGATGTGAGCATCCAACCACTTTGTTATTCATCAAATAACAGTCCATTCAAATTCAACATAAAATCTATCTCTCTCCAGTTTAGAGAGTAGGATGTTTTTGGGGAACTGTGCCAAAGGCTTTACAGAAGTCCAGATAAATAACATCTATAACCCTTCCCTTGTACTCTGATGCAGTCACCCCATCATAGAACCCCCGCTAGGTTGGACAAGAAGGACTTGCCCTTGGTGAAACTGTGCTGGCTCTCTCCAAGTTCCTACATGTCTTTCACATGCCTTATCAGAACTCCTGGGAGGATTGGTTCCAGGATATTCCCAGGCAGAGAGGTAAGGCTGACTAGTTGGGGGTTCCCAGGGTCTTTCTTTCTACCCTTCCCTTTTTAAAGATAGTTGTGGTGATTTCCTTTTCCCAGCCACATGGGAGTTCCTGTGGCTGCCATGAATCTTCAAATATCATGGAGAGTGACTTGGCAACTTCCTTGGCCAATTCCTTGTGCAAAGATCAGAGATTACTGTAGACTCCTGGTTGTTACCACTCAGGCCAGAATGGACTACATCACACAGAACAGAAATGCAGACTGCAAGAACCAGAGTCTGACTGTGGGTGAGAAAGAAATACCTCTTTTTGTTACTAACTCATACTTGTAACTTGTTTATCTTTTGCATGTATTCAGATAGTGCATAGAAACATATTTGCAGAACTGCAGAGAGGCATTATTTTTTTAAATAAAAGGCATTGACTTTGTTATACATATTTGTGTTGTGTTTCAACTGCTTGGGGAACTATGTTCAATTAAGAAGTCAGAAGTCATGAAGCTAAATTAATCTGGGCAAAACTCCATGCTCCATGTTATACTTGTACATCCATGAAAGAAATGAAGAATTGTTTTAGCTCCCTAATACTCCTGCTTCTTTCAGCATGTCCCAGCTGAGAAATAGGACACAACATGAAATACTTTATAGTTTTTTATGTGAAAGGTGACTATAACTGTCACTTCTATTTATCTTATAGTTTCCTGGGTTTTGCCAGTCTTTTAGTCCATTCAGACAGCATAGCTTTTAATTTACCTGTCATCATTCATATACTACCCACTTGAGCATTGCAGCAGGGAAAAATTATGTGAATTTCTGGAAATGCAGACTTCCTAAGAACTATTTTGAGAAGTAATATTACACTATATTTGCAGTCATCTTTTGTATAAAGGATCAGTAAAGAGCTAAGAGGAAGAGTTTGAAGCATACGGCACTTACTGGAAAAGGAAATGGACTTACACAGTTTTAATGAAGGGAAGTATTTTTCCCTTGTGATAAATTGAAGTGACATGCGAGGGTGGCCCTTAAAAATCCTCCATTTACTCCCTTAGGGCAAAATCTCTTAATGGGCTAGGTCCAACTTCACTAAAGATGATAGAGATTCTTAATTGGCTTCAATAGGCCTTGGATCAAGGCCACAGGAGTCATATAGATCAAAATATTTTCGGCTGTCCAGCTGGATGGCAAGAAATGACTGTAGTGATAATATTTGTATGAGAAGCTTGTATTTTTACTTTGCTGTTTCACTGTGGGGAAAAACATATTTGTTGTTTATTTCTTTGTCCAATACACATCTATAGCTTTCTAATGTCATGCAGAGAACACTAATGCAATATATTATGCATGCTATCTATGTTATGTTATGTCATTGGCTTTCACCTCACCTCATTTTTCTGTTGAGTCTGGAAGGTGGTTGAGGGCTGATGAGAAGGGAAATACCCTAAATCTGTCAGATTTATTTAGACATGTTGATGTGTTTTGAAAAAATGAGTACTCATTGCTGTGCATTGTTTTTCTGAGTAAATTTCTGAACTGGCACAAGCTAGATTCTTTATATGTGCACAATTGCATTGATCAGAATCTGCTTTATTTTTTTCCCATATATGATATAATTTATTAAATATGGACTCCAACAGTCACAGGATAAAAAATATTGTATCTACCCTGAAATAATTTTTCTGTTTCTGATTTTTGTTAACATATTTTTTTTTTATTCCATCTTTCCTCTTTGTGCTTTATTAATTCACTTTCATCATGAGGTAAAACAAATACAGTAGAAATATACTACACAAGTCTCTGTAACAAAAGAGCGCACTCTATCCCTCCACTGTGTTATTCTCAGTATCCACATGGTAAACACACATGAACATAAAACATGTACATAATCCCAAATTAAGAAAAGATTCTAAATGAAAATATACAGTCTATTATGGATCTTATTTAAGCAATTTGCTGATTGATATTGTCGTGAGATTTTCTATCCTGGTTTACTAATTTTTATAGGAAAACTAAAGGGAAAGGAATTACTAGAAAAAAATTAACAGTTTCAATTAATACCCTCTGCAATTTAAGATGGCAGAAACAACATTTTCTGAAATCCTCAAGTGCTTAAATGTCTTGGACCTTTTCTATACAATTGTTTTTAACTACAATTCAGAACATGAACCAACATAACTCAGCTTCCATCTTAATATTACACCTCAGCGCACAGAACATCTGTACTTGTGTGTAAAGAAAAAGACATTTTTATACAGCAATTTTGAAATGCTTCCATTTATTTATTCATGAGACCCCTAAAACTGCTCATGAAATTCCTAAAACTGTTCAGGTTTGCTAATCAAAGGAAAGTAGTGTCACTACTGAAATAAACACCTTTTGAACATTCTGTTATAATTTCAGGAAATAAAATGAATAGCAAATTCAGAGATATCTTGGCTAATTTGAAATATAAAGATGTCACTAGACATCAAGTTTTCAAATTACATGTTTTCAGCAACTCTTTACAGGCTTGGGCAGTAGTTGCTCATGTGATGTAGACACTGTTTTTCTTGCTTCCAAACTCTTACTTAAGTACACAAATCAGAATTTACTTCCTTTTGTCAGTAAAACAAAAACGAAAAATATACTTTCTAAAGGATTCATATACTGTGGTCTGAAATAAGAGGAAGAAAAAACAATTTAATTAGGACATGGAATAAAATCTGCTAAATATCCTCTAAAAAGTAGTCCAAAGGAAAAAGCAAGAAAAACAAAGAACACAATACAGACAACTTTTTTTTCTTCCCTTCTATGTGTGCCTTTTGTTTTCTTTTATGTAAAAACAAATGGTGTACTGTAGCCAATTTTTTTTCACTTTTTCCTGAGATTCCATCATATCCCCTACTTCCTTTGAAAGTAACTGGATGCCACAGATAGTACTAATCCAAACCAACACCATACTTGGAAAGGGACTGAGAAGAAGATAGAAACAAACCAATGCACAGTTAAAAGAAATATGGAAAAAAACATAAGAAGATGGTTAGTGCATCTGATTGAAGAAATTCTTTCTTTCCCCAGTTGTCTCTCTTGCACAGACACACACACATCTACACACTTGATTTATTTGTGAAACAGTGTCTTCTAAACTTAGATTTTTGCAAAGTGGAAAGGCAATTAAACAGAACAGCTTGAAGCTGCCAATCACTCCCACTACCAACAAAAGCATCTACTATCACATCTACTATCAAAGGAAATAATGTAATGTAAAAAACCCCCCACATTCTACCAAAGAAAACAATGTAAACACGCAAGTAAAAAATAAGCTTGTTTATCATCTGTCATAGAATAGCTACATAGCATACATTTTTTAACCCTCCCCCCTAAGGATATGTGTTTTTGTATCCCATTATGTTAATTTGGCCATGCATGTGACATGGAAGTTAAGGAACAATGGGAGAAGTTAGCTTTCCTGCATGCTTTTATGTTGGGGAAACACACTATTACTCTTGCAGGTTGGGGTGTTGGATTTTCAAAAAGTTTTTGGCTTCTGGTGTACAAATAAATTGTGAATCACAGCTTATCATCACTTAAAGATGCATGTGCATGCTAGAGTTTGCTGAAACATGATTGGCTGCTACATAAATCAATCTGATAGAGATCAGTCCCATGAAAAAAAAAATATAGCATTAGCCTCTTCTTTTGGAATGTAATTCATTTTAGATAGTGGTTATTGATGATTTCATTCCACTGGTACATGTACATGTCTCGACCATGTTTTTATATAAAATATTTAAACAGTACAATGTGTTCATTTCAAGAATGACCATGAAGAAACAATGATTAAAAATTTGTTTTTGCAATATTCCAGATGTAACATTTTCATACAGAAAACTTTGTTTCCCTTAAAATGAAATTAATCTTTTACAGCAATTTTATTTTATTTCTCTACCTTGCATGCAACATTTACGTGTTTATCACTGTAATATTTTCTACACCAGATTTTTTTTTCACAATTTCTGTGAATACTTTCAATTAGCCTTATTATAGTTAGACCAGATTTTGCTGATGTGAAGTATGTGAGACTAAGCCATTGACTCAGACACTCAAATTGTCCTTGATAACTCATCCTGACTTTGGATTAACCCTTGTTACCAAGGGGAGGTTCTTTGCTTTTGCAATAGAAGGTTCTTTGCTTTTGATTTCATATTAATTTCCATGTAAGCATATAACTATTTTCTTTGATCCATGAATCATAATAATGGTAAAAAATGGACTTTGAAAACATCCTATGTAGATACCTAATGGTTCCTCATAGCACTGTGATAAATGAGGTGAGCACTCTAACACATAGAGAACAGTAGTGACTTGTCAAAAAATCATAACAAACCACCAGTAGAAGGGTGTTTGTGAAACATTACCCTGATCTTCTCCTTCCTTTCAACGTGTTTTAAATACCCATACACAATCACATGCAAGTTCTGTGCAAGATGAAATTCAGCCTCTCAGCAAGGAAAATGATATATTCTTAATATATTCTCTGAAATTTTTACTTGGGGTTAGCTTCCTTTTTTCTCTGTCCTCCACCTCTTTTCAAACTGAACAAAGCATTCCTTCCAGAAGGCAATCTCTTTTAAAATACACCATTTTTGACATTATCTAAACCAGGAAATAAAGCAGTCTGGGAAAAATATCTTAAAATATGAAAAACATTTTATTATGTGCCTGGCTAGTTGAAAAGCAGAGAAACAGAATCTTACTAAACTTTCCAGAATAATTTACCTTTAGGCTGAGAACAAGCATGGAAAATTCAGGGAGCTTCTTCAAATGTTTACTTTTACTAATCTCTCCTCCTTCTTGAAAACACAGAGGGACAAATAAAAGATAGATGAGCACTGTGTTCTTGCAGTGAAGGACACCTCCTGTCTCCTGAGGAATATTCTCAGTGGAGGAACTAAGCAGTACTCAGTTGGGTAATAGTCCTGAGTTCATGGTAAGAGTATGTCTGAAACTATTTTCTCCAGAGACCAGAGATTTTGAAGTATGCACCTTATCTATAGACAGAGGTTTTGGAAAGATTTTCTGAGCTTGTATGTGTGTCTCTCTCTGTCTGTCTGTCCATCCCTCCCTCTCTTTTTCTAGTAGAAACCTTTCGCATTCTGGTGACCTGATGGCTGCTAGCAGGTTTCTCTGATCTGTTTCTGTAAATGACATGCAGAAGGCTTATAAAGCAAAATCTCATGTAGCAGAATTTTTCTCTCACTCATAGAAATCCTCTGGTTTTGCTGCAGATGTTTTTCTGTCATTCTTTGCATCCCCACTTTCTGCTTATGCTGCAGAGCATCATTCCCACTGGTTTTCAATGAATAGAGGAAAGAGAAAAGAAAGGGAAAGGAAAGGGAAAAGGAAATTACGAGGGAAAATCTACAAAATTGTCTGCAATTCCCAACAGGCGCTAACAGCAGTGTCATTTTTAATGTGGTCTTGGGGACACTTGTGTTTGAGCAATTACCTTTTTCTGGAAAATCTTTTGAGGTTGTTTAAATTAGCTTGTTTTAAGTTAATATTAATTCAACATCACTTACAAAGATTCTGGTATTAGCTCATGGAAACATTGTTTCTATATAATTAGTTCTGTCATGTTCTGACTTTCTGAAAATTACAGGATTGTTTGCCATTTTGACAGAATGCTGACACAACAATCATTTATTTCCAATAAAATACCCCAAAGGAATAAATACAGCTCTGTTATAGTTATGTAAAAATAAGGATATCCTAGGAACTAATTGATCATACAATATGTCTAATTTCATTATATTTGACAATGATACAAAAGATTATGCTAACTGCTAGTAGTTTGCTTATGTGTTTAGGCTGAAATACTTATCAATATTCTTGGAAAATGCATTTCTGTGGGCAAGTTTTGCAGGGAGGAGGAAAATCAATCTTAATTGTTCTGAGTACTACAAGAAGAATTAACAGTTACTCTATGCTGAGCACTAGGTTTATGAAAGTCGTTGAAGGCTACAAACTTTTTCCAAGTGATGTTTTATAGAACTGCTTTTAAAAATCCCAGAGGGTAAATAGTATTCTCAGAATAAACAGAAAAATGCTGACCTTGTCAGATTTAGCTGCTGAAAGCCAAGCTGTTTTAAAACTTAGAGGATCAAGGGTCATGGTAATAAACAACACAGATAAAAAGAAAGAAAGCAAGGAAAGAAAAAAGAAAGAAAACTGGAAACAAAAAAGGACTACACAGTGAATATAAGTAATAAATATGTTGACCTTGATAAGAAGAATATGAGATATTTATGCAAAAGCCAGGCAGGGGTGAAGAGATTGCAGAGGGAAAGAAGAGAAAGTGCACAAATTGTATTTGGGAAAAAATATTTCTTAGAACTTGTTTTGAAGCCGGAAATGAGTCACTTTATCTTCATGTGTTTTTGGTTTTGAAAGGGGAGAAAGGTCAAAGCTTCTTTGTTTTAAATAAACTGGTCACTAGTTCTGAAGTGTAATATGATAGGGTTCAAGAATCCTAATGAAACTGGTATTTTCCTGACACCCTGGGCTGCAGCACCTCAGCAGTTGTATGGTCATGTATTGTAAGCCCAGGGAGTTTTATAAACAAAGGCATTACAGAGCCTGCCTTTGCTCATGACCTTCATACCCTGGTGCTCCTGTATCAGCCATATGGGCAGTGTGATGGCTAAATTTGCCACCATTTATATACTTTTCCAAATTGCAGCTGCACACATGGCCCTCCACCGTTATGCTCAGAAACATGAACTAGAGTTACTACCTTTGGCCCTGTATGATGCCTCTTTCCAAAATTATTTTGTTGAGGTTAAAAAAACAAAGTGCTGAGACACTCAAAGTGACACAGAAATTAAAAATGCCATTGGAAAAAAAGGCAACAGGAATGCTACAGCCAAAAAGCCCACGCTCCACCAACCCAATCCAGAAAGGTTTTAACAAGGCTTTTGGTATAAGTGAGTTTGCTGAGGTCTGGAGTTTACTAGAGCCCTCACAGCTGTGTCTACTGGGAGTTGTGTTTACCAGATTCTACATCTAAGGTACTCAGCTTCTAACTGCAGGCCAAGAAACACTTGCAGAGGGAATGAGATAATAGCAAAGAAACAATATAGATGAATTTCAGCACTGCCTTGCACTGGAACACCTCATGGTAAAGGAGAGTCTTCATGCTGTGCAAACAGAAAAGGAAATAAATAGTTCTATATAAGATTAGAAGTCAAAAGAACATCCCACAAGCAGGACAAGGGAGGAAAAACTTCAATGGAAAATAAATGGAACAATCTCTTCCTATTGTTCAAGGTGTGCTTATAGAGTTACAGAATGGTTTGGGTTTGAAAGGACCTTCAATATCATCAAGTTCCAACCCACCAGTCAGTCATGGACAGGGACAGCTTCCAAACCTAGAGCAGGTTGCTCAAACCCCATTCTGGCCTGACCTTGGACAGTTTTAGGGATGGGGGAGCCACAACCTGTCTGGGTCACCTGTGCCAGTGCATCATCACCCTCACAGTAAAGAATTCCTTTCTATTTTCAGATCTAAACCTGCCCTCTTTCAGTTCAAAAACATTATCCTTTGTTCTGTCAATATGTAGTCTTGCAATAAGAATGTGTGTAGTGCTTAATACAGGTCTTCACATCAGGCTTGTGTGGACAGCAATCTCTTAATAGTTAAACTCCCATGTCCTATTATTCTGCACAAATGCAAGGTTTTTATCTTTGTCTCAACTCATAGGACCTTCCTGTTCTTCTTGAGATCCTTTCCTGACCTGCTCTTGAGATCATTCTCTTCCAGACTGAGAATTCCTATAAATTTTGTTTGCTGATTCATGCTGCCACTTATGTTTAAATGTGAGATATCAAGCTGTATCTGTAATATATTGCTCCTTTTTCTTTATCACATTCCAAGCTTTACACATTAGATAATGTCCTAAATGTATAGAATAATTTCCATCTAAAAGTTCTTTCCTACATTGCTTCTGTAATTACTTCAGGATTAGGCTAAATGTTCTTTAGGAGACTCATTTCTTCTTTCGGTGTTCATAATACATCTTCTGCAAAAGGCCATCTGTTCCCAGACCACTAGAAACAACAATGAAAGAGCACACTTATACAATAACATGGGGATATGTATCACTGGCTACAAAATTGAAAAGCAATTATGGTAATGAAAATTGTGAACTTTTAAAATGACCAGCTTCATTATTCTTTGTGGCATCAATCCCCAAATTGGGACAATTACTCAGTTTACAATAAAACTAAATAAATGACTGATTCATTGGACATTAGCTGTTTCAGAGGTAGCATCATGCTAGCTCTGAAGCAGCTTGCTGTTTGAAGTAGCACTTGAAATGACCTATTATGCAGAAGCACCCCAAGTGCTTGGATTTCCTACTTTGGCCTTTCTTCAACATTCCACTTTCTATTGTGCCTTCTCCTTTTTCTCTAGCCTTGAATCAGTCTGTCATTCATTCAAAATGAACCAATAACTGGAGGTAATAATTCCTTTCCAGTTTATTTTACTTTCCTCTTTATCTTTCTGCTTACCCATGTCTGCTCTAGGATTTTGTGCCCGAGAGAAACCAGCCTGCTTTGACTGTTGTGATCCTGAGACATCTGAGAATGAATTTCTGAGGATGCACTGACAACATGCATATCATGAAAGTGAAGTAATTTAACAGAGCAGAATTAGGTAGGGTGCTTAAGGTGAACCCTATAAACAAAGACTTTGCCTATACCTTGGCAGAAGCCAGGAGGACTAAACAAAAACCAAACCAGAAAAAAACATGATAATTTCAACCTCTTTCTTGAGTATGGTACAGGCAAATCAAACACCAGTTTGGTTTAGGTTGTTTGGTTTAGGTTTCTAACACACCAAAGAGATTCTTGATTAGAAACCACCAATCAGTAAATACTATGTTGTGATAGAGGTACAGGGGAGGGTATTGGTCTTTATTGTGCTCAGTGAAAAAGGTTGAAATATTGCTTTCTTACCTTGAAGCACTTTATGATTGACTTCAAAAAACTGATGTTCACAAAGCATCTCTAAGTCATGTTTTCCTGCTTATCCACCTGTTGGAAAGAAAAATGAACAAAATGAGAAGATATTCAGACCTATGACAAGATTTTCTAAAAGTTGAGTTAATCTACAGTCCTTCTCATTTATTTTTGTATCCCTCCAGAGGGGGAAAGATTAATTGTAAAAATACTAGTTTGCTTTTCTGCTCAATCTGGAAAACAATGCAATTAGAAAAGTTTCAGTAGAGCTTCAGATATGTCATTGATCCATGCATATTTCTAAACCTTTAGAAAGTTTCTTTGTTATTGAGGAGTCATCAGATTAAAACCTAAATTAAAGAAGGATGTTCCTGTGAGTTAGTGTTGGACTGGGAATCAGAGACTCACTCACTGCTGGAACTGTTATAGACTTGTTTTGTGATTTTGGTTGTGATCCAGCAATGCACTTTAATCGTTATTTAATATAAAACCCTGGAGTGGTGCCTTGAAATTTAAGCACACAGTTAAGTCTTTATTAAACAGGAGAGTTAGTCGGTCTGAACTCATTTCTCTAGCTATAAGATGTGTTAGTACTTATATTCTCCTACAGTTTATTTTTACAGAAAACCTTCTGGAGCAAAAAATATATCTTCTGATCTGTGCAACACCACGACCAACTGATGTCAGCTGGAGCCTGTAAAAATCATTCTGCTGCAAAGCAGTGATAGTCAATGAATTATCTTCTCATCCTTTGGAAGCAAGTAACTGTTATGAAAATACTATTTTCATGGAGGCTTAATGGAGAGGGGATAAGGGACACTTACCAGTTTCACATCACTCACATCCTTCTGGTTTAAGGGTCCCTCTCTGGCTGCAGTCCCACCTTCTCCTGCTGCTGGCTGGAGAAGATTCAAGCTGCTCCTTCAGCAGCCAGCTGTAATTGCTGCGATACAGCAGCAGGGAGTAAGTAAGGCAGTAAGAGAGCAGACTAATGTACCTGCACTAAAGCCTACAGTTTGGGAATGAAATGGAATGAATTTTCAATATTTTGTCTTATTTGTTAATATTTTACAATTAATTTTGATAAATATCTTTTTTAATACTGTGCTGTAAGGGAGCTCCCAAAGCCTCCTTTATTTCATGGTCTTTGCATGCTTCCTACAATGGATTGTGAAGTCTCTGTACTTGCCCAAATACAGTTAGAAATTTTGTTCACAGAGTGAGAAAGAGTGCTCACAAGTAAGAAGGATTATTAATTTCTACAGCAGCACTGAGAATATGTAAGCAATACAAATCATCAATAATTCACTTTAATTTAAAACGTAATTGAATCCTCACAGATCCTTTGAATACTTCCTGGCTACATATATGACCTGGCTACACATTACATTGTATGACTATCTTTTCTCCTTAGAAAATATACTTATATTTCTCCTTATCTTTATTTTTTCAAAACCAGAGAGAAAAATCCATTTTGTGCTTCTGTGTCAGACAGTCTACTTACAATTTCTGAGACAGGCCTGAGGTCTCTAAGACCCATAACCTCTCTCTTGTGTTCATTCATCAAAGCGCCTATGATCTAGCTTCTACATTTGGATGACAAGGAGGAGACTGCTAATTGTCTTGGAAATGTAAAATAAACACCTTTTCTACATATGTTAATGCCATTGTTTATTGACTACTTAGGTTGGATGTAATTGGGGCCACTTGGGAAACATAAACAGCTCAGGGCCTGTCAATACCTGACCTTTAGAATATTCAGTACAATCAGTGTTATGTGGTGTTTAACAAGCTGGCCTTTTCATGTGGATGCAGCTGTAGTTGTCATGCAATAAGGAATGAAGATCCTGTTCTTCCTTACAAACTTTAAAAATTATTTTTAATTTCATCTGTGGTGTTGAAGTAACTCAGAACAAAATAAATTCTTCCACTGGAAATGTAGTTTGCAGTCACAATCTTTGAAAAAAGTGAGAACCAGTTTCATGTGAAAGGCAGGGAAAAAACCAACTCCAAAGCAGAAGAGTGAAAAGGGGCCAGGATGTTAAACAGTTTAACTAAGAGTATCTTCATGCATTATGACATATGGCAAATGTAAATTAAGCCACCTTCAGGATGTCATAAGCAAAATTTTCAACAGTGGTTCTGATGACTGAGAGGGTCTTGAAGAATCTGTCATCAGCAGACCATAAAGGCTAAAACACAAGCTATCACTAACATGCAGATGTTATCAGGATGTGACTTCAGGACAGCTACAGATCCTGATGGGGAGAAAAAATTGCAGATGTTTAATTGATTATTGTGGAAACTAATTGCAAACTATTATCTTTTAATTATTTAATTTTTTTACAAAAGAGATAGTCTATGTCTTCAGCCTCTATTGCCAGTGGGTAAGTTAAGAGTTCCTGAAAATAAAAACAAACAACTTTTTCAGTGAGCTAATTAAAACTGTTAATATTTCTGAGCAGACTGATAGATAAACATTTCCATTTCAAATTACTCTTTGAAAGAAAGAAAGGAACAAACAAAAAGAAAATCTCAAGCATACTGCCTTCAAATAATGAAATATATAACATTCTATTTTAACAGAAGATAACAAGAAATCAGAAATTGTTCATACAATGGTGACTTATTTTACCATAAAAAAAAAGAAATAAAGAAAAACAAAATGGAAAGACAAAGTGACAAAATGAGTTTAGAAGATAAAAGTTAAGGCCAGTAATTTAAGATAACATTTCTTACAAAGTACATACAACAATACCAACAATAAGAAACCAGTTGTACAGACTTTTGCCTTTAAACTGTTTTTATTTACTGACCATGATTTGTATAAATGGCTATTACAGTTTTCACCAGCCTCAGAAATTCCTGGGAATGGGGGAGTAAAGAAAACCTTTGGAAGGATTGTGAGTACCAGGCAATGAGACCACAAGTTCTCTACAGCAAATACAAATTTCCACAGTCTTTTGGTGACTTTTCACTTCCACAGTCTGTACTTTACATGTTTCAAAAAGCTGAAAGTCAAATGCTTTGGTAACATTCCTTGAAGTGAGGACCACTTTTTTTTCTTAATAAACTAAAAAAAATTAGTTTCTTAATAAACTAAAAAAAACCCCAAACAAACCTAAATTAAATTTAAACTAAGTAAAAAATTAAAATGAAACAAAACAATAATATAAGATAAAATATGTTTGATGTTACTCCCTCACCAAGTGGCTTTCAATATTCCATCAATTGGTGTTTTCTGCTCAGAGTGTAGAGCTGAAATAGGTCAGTTTACTAGTGCCCTCTTCTGCTTTACACTGGTCTCTGCTGCCCTCTCCTAACCTCTGCTCTCCCTCCAGCAGTGTCTGTTCTTCCACTCACTGTTCCAGCAGGACCTTGGCCCCCTTAGGTCCCTCACGTCAAACAAGCAGGCATCTACTATATTACATGGCCTGAAGGTGACTGCACAGGGAGAGAAGGGGAGAGAAGGGGCGGGAGTGCAGGGAGGGGGGAAGGGGAGAGACAGAGACAGAGAGAGGGAGGGAGAGAGTCCTTGGAAAGGTAGGATGGCATCCCTGAGCAAAAATGCATCAATCACACCAGTCCAGCTATCGCAATTAACCCTTAGTTAAGCTGGGACCTTCTGGAGAAACAGAAAAGAATTTGAGGGAATATGAGATGCTATCTGCCACAAGGATTACCAATCTACATGTGGATCAAAGACAATTCCACATTTTACCCTAGTGATTAGCTGTAATTAAATAAAGTAAGTCTGTTTAAACTTCATTAGCAGCAAGACATTTGCTACAGCAGAGTGGGCACAAATCATCCATTCTTAATTAAAAGATAATCCACAGTATGACCATAATCTTGTTCTAAAAGTACACTCTTTCCCCTTGAAAGATTTCTTCATCAAATAAGGATAAATAACAGTTTCTTTCTGTTTAAGCTACAAAGGAATGGATGCTCCTTCCCATTTGCTTGAATGAGTGCTGAATGTGCCTGATAACATCACTTTGGCATGCTATTATCTAAAATGGTAGAATACCTCACTTCAGCAAAGTCTGACATAAATCTTTGAAAACAAAGAAACTGCATATGTATGAGCTGAAATAGATATGACAGTGTTGGCACATTAATATTCCTGTCACTGGGGGTTTCAAACTTTTAAGGGAGATGATATCAATGAATTCAGGCTGTAGCTAGTGGAAGAGGACAATGTACTGCAGGACAATTATTAATTACATACACCAAAACATATTAAAAAAACATACAATACAGTCCAAAATGCATCATGGTACAGACCAGTGCTAAAGATTCCTCTGAGTCCTACTGCAGCTCCATTGTGGGAGGATAAGTCCTAATCAGCAGCAAAAAGACATTTCCCTTTCTACTTCTACAGTTGTGGTGGTGGTGGTGCATGGACAACATGTTTTCAATTGTCACATAACAACCCTCATTAACAGTAACTGCAGTGCCCAACTGAACTCTGCCCAGTCTGAAATGGACCATTATATATGGTATGAGTGTGATGTGAGGGTATTCAGTAGGGATCTTTTATTATTTGATGCTAGAGTGTGTAGAAGATGTTAAGAAAAAGGTATTATGTCTGTGTCTTCTAAGCAACACCAAAGCTGAATATTTCCTATTTTATTCGGAGGAGGAGGGAAAAAATATCCAAAATTTTTATTTATGGTCCTTTGTCTTAGTATATATGCTGCTTACTCAGCTCTGCCCCTTGTGATGGGAATACCTGGGCAAACTGCAGGAATTAGAGATCACAGACATGAAGATTACATTGTAAGATCTGTGGGGCAGAGCCTGTTAACTCAATGAGGTACCTTGATATCTTTTGATCTTTAAAAGTAAGTGAGGAACATGAAAGCCACTTAATCAGCAGAAGAAAATTCATGCTAAAATCCAACCCAGGATCAAAACTCATGATTTAATCTGCATATAATTCTACAAGTAGCTTTTTAAAATTTTTTAATGAAAGACTTACTGGCAGTGACTATACAGCATGTACTTGTCCAGTGACATGCTGACCTTCAGAGATAGGACAGAAGGGCTGCTTAAAAGCTTTTACAGCCTTTACTTTTTAACTCACTAGCTGTTTCTCTTTTTCTTTGTCTCCCCCCAACTCTGCACTGTTTTGAGCCTATGTGAGGCTGTTTTGAGCCGTGACACCTGACATTCAATAACCTCTCAGCAGTTGTGGATAAAGGCCTAAGAAAATTCCTCTTTCACAAACAGGCATGAAACACCATATAGCTCCATATAAAAGCATCTCAAACACACTTGATAACAAGTCAGCTCTTTTAGGCTACTACAAGAGGGCACTAGTAATTTCCAAATATTTTTAAACTTTACTAATAAAATTCTGGAGAGATGCTAAGGTGAGTGCTTTCAAACAAGAAATATGTCTGTGCTTTGGTTTTGACTTAACTCTTTTATTACACTATTGCTATCTGTCATTTCCTGCATGTGTCAGTACTGTTTCTGAATCACAAAAAATGTCATGGATACACCATGCAAAAAAGAAAGAATTTTGTACCCTGCCATGATAAGCAACATCACTTTGAAGAGAAAAAAATTACATGTTGATAGATTATCAGGCAACTGCAAGGTATTATACTTGCCATGGTCTTACACCAGTACAGTGGAAGTTGACAACAGCATCAGTATTCTCAAATCCCATCCATTCTTCAGCTAGTTCCAAATTCCTTTGTGCCTCTAGGATCTGATTTTGAAATTAGATTAATTTAATATTTGAAATTGTGGAGTGACTTCTGTGTGTATCAATGGACCAGATTTTACCTCTTTATTTTATCTGAAGCAGCATTTTATGTCCCCAGTCAACAAGACACTTAAGCAAGAAATAATTTTAAGTGTATGTATAAACCCATCAAAATCAGCAGGACTACCATTTGGGCTTAACATCATGTATGTCTTGCATGTATGCCTTGCCAAACCAGGGCTTAGATATTAATGCATCCAAGGAGAGGGGACACATTTTGACTTTGAGCATTAAAGTGTCATGGGAGTAAGGTATTTTTCCTAATTACTTTAGTGTTCCTCTCTGGAGGAATTACAGTAACATCAAATTCTGGTGAAACTTTGAGTCATTCATAAAACCCAAAGGATTTAAAAACAGAACAGCTGAAACTCACTACTGTTTACCACCATAAATGACAGACCAGAAAAAAAGCTTTCCAAGCCACAGTTTTCCAGCTGACCAAAAATCAAGTAATTGTTTATCAAAGAATTAATTCTATGCTAAGTAGGCAAAACATCCTTGGAATGGACTATTGATATTCAGTGAGCAAAGAGAACTAAGGACTTTTTAAAAACGTAGTCTTTTATGTCAGTTCATTGCAAAAAATAATGAACTATAGTTACCTCTTCATCTCCCTAGTGCATTTTTAGGATAGTTTATTTGATTCTGAAATATCTGAAATACTTTAGCGCCTACTGTAAAATGTTCCTGTAAGAAAAAACCCTTTTGACAGTTACTTCCACAATTTCACTGAATGGATTTTATAGTATTATTAAGAACCAAGAGAAATGCAGATTCTCTTTAAAGCAATATCAATAAGTTAGCAAATATTTGCATAATGTGAAAGCTATCTGGTCAATATCTAATGAGATGAAGAGAAAACTTCTGGCTTTTAGTACAATATGAAGATTCCATAAGTCCTCTGATAAAAGCAAAATAAAAACTTCGGCTTCTAAAGTGAACTACAGATAAGGTTGCATCTATTTTTCTCATAGACATTATTTTTGAAGGTTTGCCACTATAGAAATGACATTCATGTATGCTGTTTAAATAGAGGCATAAGTAGCACAGACCTTACGTTTGGATTTCACAGACCCATGCTTTGGATATCATTCTAACAAGTAAATAATACTTTTTCCACTTTTGATTTGTGACACAGGATTTTTTATGTTTTCTTTTTAAGAACTGGAGATCATGAGAGGTCAATAATTACAGAAACTCCAATGGCTGGAATTCCCCTCCATTGGTGTTTATATATTTCTGCATCTGGAAAACATACCATTGTTTCTATTTCTAAGTACATTTTAAGATACAGTTCTTAAACTTAATTTGACATTGTTGGAGTATTAGCTTCTGTTTTAATTTTCATAAGCCTGTTGTGATGTGATGATGTTGCTTATTTTGATTGGTCATTAAGGCCTAGATCTTACTGGTTAAATAAATCTGCTGGGCCTCTGCAAAATATCATTGAAATCAGTTGCAAATGTGAGGAACTTTATCTGTGCAAATCAAACTGTGAAATCAAGCAAGACAGAACAATTTTCTCAATCAGTTATTATTAAATAGAAAGCATATAAATATGAATACTTTTTATAAATTTTTCAGATTATGTCTTTACCTTGTAAATAGATGATTAATCCTATATTATTGGGAAAGCATCTATGTACACAAAAGGCATACATAGAAAATGACAGTGTACGGACGCTGTGGGTGTCCCTTCCAACTCAGAATATTCTATGATTCTGTCATACTGTAAGCAATTAAAGGTAATAATGATAACATTTAAACAATACACCTTCTTGAGAATATATCTTTCTATTGTGTTGATGGATTTCTATGAAATGTGGATTTTTATAAATATTAGAGAAAGAGACATTGAATGTGTTCACCTGAATAGAATCTGCCTACACTTCAAGGCAGTTTCTTTAAGAAAAATTTCTGTCTGGCTTAAATAGTCTTGAAAGATGGCTTGCCTGGATGAACCTTTTCCAAAAATCTTAAATTCTGATTTGAAATATAATTTTTCTCTTTTTAAAGTTGTTATGCAATGTCTTCTTGCTTTTAGTACCCAGTTCAGAATGTCTCAGCTACTGTCAAGGCTACCATGATTTCTTATTGTAAAAACATTGCATATGTAAAAATGTAATATGTCATATAGAGTCATTAGTAACAATCCAGGCAAAAGGAGTTTTTCATTTCAGCATATGGGTGGTGTTTATCAGCTTACTAAATGCAGTCAAATTTTCTTCAGCTCAACTAGGATAGTAACAAGTCTTCTGCTAATTTGATTCCAGTTCTCATACAGAATCAACAGCAAGAGAGATCTTATATGTATGTATGCTTCATCAAGCTTGCAAGTCTATTTATTTACAATTCAAAGATCTTTAATAGCAGTTTTTATGTTCCTATAGTCTGGAAAGTGAAAACTGGGGCCTTTCCAAGAGACAGGAATTTACACAACTTTAGGTAAACTGCTGGAGTACTTTGTTATGGTTATAAGATCTAAGAACTTGTGCAGGACATACTCGCAGGTGATGGCAACACCTTTTATCACACAAAGCAGTTGCCATTTTATAAAAAATATGCAGAAAATTACCTGGTCTAGGGAAATATGCTTCCATGCCTCTAACTTTGGGTGTTATAAAGATATAACTAGGAAATAAAATTTACAACTCCAGTAAAAACCAAGAAAACATGGATTTGACAGTTACTAGATATAAGAAATCTCTCTGTGCATTTAAGAATTTCTGTTTCTCTTGTCCAAGAGAGGACTTAACTCTCAGTCTCTATGATGTCATCTGTACATCGTAATAATATTTTATTTAATATTTTTAACTAGGAATATGAAGGATGGGGTACTGAACTTAAGCTAGCAATAGAATTTATTTCTGGTTGTTAATATATATTAATCTATCTATTGATCTATCTACTTACCTAGCTATATCTAGATAGAATATAAACATAAATATATTCCTATACAAATACATATACTTATATGTACACACTTACATATACACATTAACAATATGTGGGGATGAGGTTGTATATTTGGATATGATCTCTCTTCTGATATCTTAGTTACAGAATACTTTTACACAGTATATTATTAAATATTTAAAATCATTATTTACACCCTTCAAGCACTCAGGCATTCTCTCCCTAAATCATCAGATTTTGGAAGTATTACAGAAAGCATGGGTATAGAAACCAACAGAAAGGGTTTTGGAGAAGGATGGTTCAGCAGTCCTGTAGGATGAGGGAGGGCACTTTTTAAGAAGGTGTGGTTGTGGCAGAAAGTAATTGACTAGAAAACTGGGGGATGAAATACTCAGAGGTGACACTACATAGGTAAAAAGGGGCAGAGGCATGCCAGTTTTGAAAAGAGGATTGGATATGGATGTCATGGAAAAGCATTTGGAAGTGAAGGAAACTGAGAAGCACAGACTGAACTGGGAATGGGAATCTGTGTTCTGCCGTGTATGTCTGTCTTTCAAACATCTCAATTACTTATGAGGAAAAGATGAATTTTCCATTTCCATAGCTAACCTTTTCCCCTTCTTTCTCATCAAATGGCAAATCCCACTGTTCAGAGTAGGGTATACAATGAAACAATCTTTAGGTAAATACAGTACAAGTGTATTAACTAGCACATATTCCTAATAATGTATTGAATTTTCTCTCTTCTCTGGCTCTCAAAGTTGTAAAATATATTGATAAGTTCCAGTCAACAATATAGGCTGCAAAAGTCTTATTTTCTCCCCTCCTTTCCCCTCCCCCAAATGCTGAGCTTTTAGTCTAATTACTTCTTTGCAGTCTCAGCAAGCCAGAGAGGAGAATTTTATCCACTTCGGCTTGTTTCTGAATACTAACTAGCTAGGCCAGTCAAGGCTCTCTAAAGAGTGAAAGTGCATGAGAGACACACTGCATTTGACACAGTCAGGAGGCAAAAGAAAGAGCAAAACAAAAGTCTATTCAGGGCTGAATCCTCTGATATACTTACCCATCCCCCACCTCCTTTAAAAATAAAGAGAAAGGGGAAAACTCATGAATCCATGGCTGAATGCCTGAGGTTGTCAGAATAAAGGACAATGAGTGACAGCTGACTGTCAGAACAATTCTCAGAGTCTGAGTTATCACTTTTTGGCATTGTTCAAATAGGAAAAAAGCATGTATGCTTAACAAGAAAGTATTGCAGAAGTGCTTTGTGAGGGGCTGTGCTCACACCAGCTGCAAACAACTGAGGAAGCTGTCGTTCCACATGGATTTTTTTCCATGCTCTGTGAAATCTTCCCTACTGAACTCATTAAAAACTTTTCTAAGCATGTGGGCACTAAATGATGTCTTAGGACAACAGGAGTCATAAGACATTTCTTTTAAGGAAATCCTGACAGGCACACCTAAAACTGATCTACTTACATGTTCACAGCAGTTATGTACCTGTTGATTATTTATAAAAACCCACAGCAGTGAAGGGCAATCTTTAAATATTTCCTGCATGTTCTACTTGTTTAGGATCTCCTTTCAAGCTATTTTTTTTTCTCTGCAGATTTGACTACACTTTCATCTTCACTGACTGCCTTAATCCTCCAGTCTTTTCTGTTCCAGTGCATGATCAGCTTGTTTTTAAGTCACATCTACCCACATTTGTTAGTGCTGAAACATTACTTTAGGCATTTAAATCTCCATAAATCCATACAAATGATGCACAGGTTTTCCTGAGAAAGGTCGAAAAAGCTAAAGCAGAGAAGATTTTCAGATTATTTAAATAATGCATTTTAAATTGGCAGATATTTAGCTGCATGGTTTATGTACTAAAAAGAACTACCTTAGCAAAGTAACAGCTCATGACAGAGACCCTGGAATGACAGGGTTTCAGTAATTAAAATAGATCTGGCCAGTGTTCAAAGCATTAAGTCACTTAAGCTTGTTCACCATCTGTACTAGAGAGACATTGATTTTATTCTCAGCTCCAGGGTCTGTCAAGGTCCATAACAACTGGAAATAGGACCAAGTGTCCAGGTCTTGACACCTAGGCACGAGGGCTGCTCTGTGGTGTGATCCTCCCTGAGAGGGAGGATGTGGCCAGGAAGCAGCCAGTGAGCGGGACAGACATGTTGGTCTGTATCACTCAGTGCTAGCAGAACATCATTGTGGGAGAGCTCAAATTCCCGGTACCACTCCAGCAGGCGTTACTGCTACCAATCTTTAGAGAGAAACAAAGAAAAAGTGTTGGAATGTAAGTGAAAAACAATAAGGAAAATAGGAAGTAGTTAATTCACAGATTTTGACTTTGTGTTTGTGTTTTTTTTTTTTTTTTTTTTTTTTTTCACAGCTAAGAGGAAGAGATTTCTGTAACTGGCAGATATGATACTCAGAGGTTCCAGAATTTGCATAAAACTAGTAAATTAAGCACCTACAAAGAGAGGAAATCTGTAGATAGATTTTAGAAAAACTTATTTATCTGTTTCTGTAATCTAAGATCTGGAATAAAGGCTGGGTTTTCAGGAAAGGGAACAGGACTTATGTAAAACTCTTACCACTTTTCTTAGATCATGAACTTAGACCTGAACTTGAACTGAACTTTACAACTTTGCTTCAGTGTCTACACTGATATCACCATTTGCTGATCTCTGTATGTATAAATATTAAGAATAGAAATGCTCCTTTACTTGAAAGAATCCTATATTTTAAAATAAACCCACCTACAACTACAAAAATTAAGCTTATTTTTAAAGGTAATGCCTCATCTTGCTTGATTTGCAAGGATTTGCAAACATTTTTTGATGCCTCTATTGTGTGGAAGACATGGAGAAATGACTTTCCCATGGGCAGCCTCATTATATTACCCAAATTTCTCACAAACACTCTGTCTGTTCATGTGGATCATTAGTCATAACTATAAGAGCTACTCTCCAGACATCCCATAAGATGTTTATGGAAAATAGAGAAAAAAATGGACCAGGATTTCCAATGCAAAACCAAGCAACTTAGTTTTGGGCTTTCGGAACTTTCAAATCTAATTAAAACACAGGCTATTTTTTTTTGCTGGTCCTTTAATAATGACATGACACTTTACAAGAACTGTTGCTGCAGTCTTCCATTTTCAGGAGCTTTCTCCCTTTAAAGTTTATTTTGGAATAATGGAATGCCTACTAAAAGTAGAAACCATTGTGTGTTGCAGGAGAAAGAGGTATATCAGAAATTAATATGCAAAGAAATAGAAATATGAACTGGATGAATAATCACATGGAAAAAAAAATAAAATTAATAGTCTGTCTAAAAGCTCTGTGCAGGCAAAAGAAGATCATCTCCCCTGTTTAAGTCTTTACATTCACAGGATGCCAAATAATTTTGTATTTTGCTGCATTACTTTCCCTTCCAACTACATCATGAAGTTTGGCTAGCTAAATTAGATGTCTAGAAATCCCCTGGCTTGCTCTCTGGTCATAAGATAATCTTTCCCAATAACTAAGGTAACTAATTTAATTTTAAATGGCCTTTTGCTGGAGACTGTCTGTTCCCTTTGACTGAATGAATTTAACACCTTTGGAGAGATAGAAGTTATAGTCTGAATTTCTTGCTTGTTTTCAGGACTAAAATGAGATAATTTCTGTTTCCATGTTTTAAAATTTCTCATTCTCCTGAAATTTTCAGGTCAAGGTGACCAAGAGTGATGTTGCTTCTGGTGTTTCCTATAGAGCCTGCTCACTTTCTGAAGAGATGAAGCAATGTTCCTATAAAGCCTTGGAGGTACAGGGGTCTGGTAAATTTCTCTTCTATGAGCACTATTTTGTGTTGAAAGACAAAATACACAGACTTCATAATTATATGTAACATATGGTACTTTACAGAGCTGTTTTCAATGTGTATCACCTCACAGAATGCACACATCCACTCACAGTTGTTGTCCATAACCTCAAGAAACTTTCTTGTTCTCTGCTTGCTTTCAGATGAAGGTACTCAGGACCACATAACACCATTCACGGTGTTCCACAAAATTTTCAATCCTACTAACCAGTGTGTAATGGATGTGTGTGTTCATATGTTCTTGAAGTGTTACCCATTTTTCATGGCTACCCTGATGATAAACATGCAATCATAAGAGATTTCTGCCAAAGTATCTTAACTGTGGGAACTCAAAATGTCTCTCAGACATTTTTAGAGGTTCCAGGCCTTGGTCAGAAGCATTCTAGACCCTGGCAGACAACTGAAAAACAGCTGTGATTTTGAGTTTGAGCCATGGAATGAATTACCAACTTTGGAGGTGGAACAAGCAATCACAAAAGGTTAGATAGTATAGTAAAAGTAGTTACAAAGTAGAGGGGAAATTTTTTTAGTACTGTACAGGGGGGTTTTAACACATGTTCAGGGGGGTTTTCGCTTTGTACATGGGGGTCAGAAGTTCTAAGATGGAGGAAAGTGGGCTGATCCTGTTCTTCCTCCTTCTTCTTCCTTACCTCCATGTTCTTGGTGATGTTGGCACTCACAGATTGGTTTAGAGTAGAAAAACACTTGGCAACGTAGGTAGTAGGTATTGGGGAATAATTGTAAACATGTTATATGTAATATATCTTATAAAAGATAGCAGCAGCCCTGGGCGGGGAGAGAGACGAAGAAGACAGCAGATAGAGAGGATGTCAGTGTGTGTGTGTGCCTCTACCCAGGCTGCTGATCAAATAGCCGCAGTCCAAGAACATAATCTGTTAGATAACTAGCAATATCTGTTAGATAACTAGCATAATCTGTTAGATAACTGCCTTGAGACCGAACAGCTAAGCCTGCGGAGTTTTTCTTTGGAAGCACAGGTTGGAGGAGGAATTTCACCACCACATGAGGCCCCAAAGCAAGGCTGGGGTTCTCACACTTAACCAATAGGATTTGTTCAGTTATGTGGTTTGGTGCAATTTTGTTTGGGTTTTGTTCCTCTCCTGTAGTGAGCGCTGGGGCTCCAGGGCAGTTTAGGTGAATGGAGACGAGACATCTCTGAAGGTTGCTCTTAGGATATAAGGTTTATTAGGGATGGAGAAAGGTCCTGCCTCGAGCTGCCAGATGCAGCACATGGCAAGGCCTGGGGAGATGGGGGAGGGAAGAGACACAAGGATGCTCTAGGAGAGGGTGGAGGTCCTAAGAGGGGAGAAGATCCAAGAGAGCGTCTGGCCCCTCAGAGACCCCTTATCAGGGGGGCTTCAAGGTGGGCTGGAACAAGGCTTGGGCCAATGGGGTCAGAAGCACTTGATGTTTCAGGGAAGGGATACAGGTGCGAGGTGAACCATACATTTTGGGGGGTGAGATGGAACAGTCCACTTGACCCCTGGACCCATCCGTAGGCAAGGGCATTGTCCAGCCAGCAGAGAGGACCGTTCTCATCCTGGCTGTATTATTTATGAATATCCATCCTTCCCAACACTCTCCCTAGCAGTGATGGGAAATGTATGGGAAACAATAGAGTGAAATCTCACTTTGTGGAGCCAACAGTACACCTCTGGCTTGCTTTGTCCTGAGTAACTTTTGTCTTCTCTTTCTGGCTTACCGGAAGGATATTATCAGCTCCAAGAATTGACTGCTTCAGCACTGGAATGAGAATATATCCTGCCACTCTGCAAGCTGATAAGAAGGTGTATGGAAGAAATTCGGAACATAGCACTTTAAGATTTAGAAAAATGGTAGATCTACTGAGGTACTGTCTGGGAGGAATGTCTGAAAAATTCTCTGGATGTATATAGGCTTCTTGCCACTTCTTTGCTCTGAGTAGTTAAGATATTTGGCTATCAAGATATATTTATTGTTTCAAGTAAATTTCCAGATTGCTGTAGGCACAATCATCACCTGGGCCAAATCATTTACCCTCTCTTTCTTCAAGACTTACTGTCTAATAAACTTCAGAACAGAATTAGACCTTCCAGAGATACAAGAAGCTTTAATTTACTTCTGCTGAGAAGAGAATTTTTTCTCCTGGAGAGCAGGAGAAACATCTTGTCAATCCTTGGAACACCTGTTTCTGGGACATTTAGACTGAGTGGTCATAGTCTTACACCTCTAAGACTTATTTCCTGTTTAGAAAATCATCTTCCTAAGAGACAGATGCAGAAGCCTAGATGCATAAAAGTAATCAAGGGGAGCTAGGCTCCCAAATACCTTTGTGGAAAAAATCCTGTTGATAGTTGTATTACATGTCATCCCCTACTTCTTAAAGCACATGCTGTTGTATTCTCTTAATGCTTTGGAACATTTGTTAGGTTACTCCCATTTTTTTAATCTAAGTAGAGTCAAAGAACAGACAAGGCAAAGCAATAAAGACAAGGCAGACTTTGGACCAGTGGACATCAGTGCATGCAAGCTATTTCAGAATCGATACAGATTTCCTTTTCGACTAGAGAATGCAATGACTGTCAAAATGTGTAGAATTCCCTTTTTTATCCACCACTACTGGAGTGGAAAACTGTCCATGTATCTCACAGATGATATCAGACCTTATAGGATCAATACAACCTGGGAACATGGCCCTGATAAAAGGATAAATTCTCTGAGTACCAGCTTACAAACAGGCTCCAGAAAAAGTGTACAGATAAAGACAGGTGAACCCAGGGAATATGCAGCACTCTATACCACATATGAAAAAAATGAAACTTCTTAATACAGATTTGGTTTAGTTGGTTGGTATGAAATGACACTTCAGGAGCTTTTGTATTTTAATAACCTAAGTGAGATAAGCATCTAATAAAATTACTATGATGAATAACTATAATTTTATTCTTTTAATGAGAATAAGTAGATAAGGAAAAACACAGATTCTGAACATACTTCCAAAAATACTTCCTGATTATATAAATATTTTTAGAGGCATCACTGAAAGAGAAGGCCAGTTTTGCTGTGGGAGCACTACAGCTAAATTTTTCAATATTTGCTTCTTGCAAAAAAAAGGGCATGTGTTGAATATCTTTTACTATATCTAGCATCTTGACTGAAAATAATGATAACATACCTCTGTTAAACTGATGGTGTCATGCTCATGTTCCAGTTGGACGGGAAGATCCACAATTATCTCTGTTACTTGGATAGAACATTAATTATGTTGAGGTGAGTTTATGTTTGGGGTTTCTTTGGGGTATTTTTGTGTTTTTATTTTTTTTTTTCTTTCTGTTTATTTATTTATTTTAAATTAGTTTGCTAGTTTAGTCAGTTAAAACTTTACAACAGAGATGTGAGATGCACACTTCTACCAAGTAGGAAGTTTTCTATGTTCTTCTATTAAAATGGAGTATCATCAGACAGGAATTTTTGGACTTATGTTTGTTAACAAAGTACAAAGTTTTTTCTCTTTTGGTACTTCCAAGTATTTAGAATAGTCTGAAGATAAACCTTGAAATGGTCTGTGCAGCAAGAACCAGAAAAGTGTTCCAGAAAATGGAAGCATATAGTCAGGTATCCTTAGTGAAAAATGATTATCCATTAATTGAATTCAAATGGTAGAATTGTAAAAACCCTACAAAAGAAAATTGAAGATTTTCCTTTTCTCTGCTTCCATACAAAGGAAAGAATCTGAAGGACAACTGACATTACCCAATTACATAAAAAAAAAAAAAAAAAAAAAAAAAAAAAAGAAGAAAATTTAGATCCAATTGCCAACTTTTGCATTGCTTCAATAGAGGCATAAAATAGAAAAGCCTGAGGTCTTTTCTTCTTAAGGGTAAAGTGAAGAGATATTATTCCTAAACATCAGGGTACCTGGATGTTAGACAGGATAAACAAGTGCTGTCAGAGAGCCCCACAGGGGCAAGTGGGCCCTAATGTTGTAACTGGCCAAAGACAGTCCTTGTTACAACATAAAATTTAGAAGGTGTCAATCTTTCTTCTTGAGTAGAACAAAATATTTTGTTGTCTTGACTTATAATAGATACATTTTGAATATCTTTCCTTTTTTATTTTTTTCTTCACAGAGTTTTTATTTTTTGTTTGTGCTGTAATTGTAAAAAATCAGTTATTTTAACCTAAGCTTAGGGACTAAATTCAGGACTAGTTGTAACATGATTCAAAGTTGTGCTTTATGGGGTAAATTTTACTGGGGAATGTCAAGATCACCTTTCCCTGGGACTTGTGTTTGTACTCAAGTGAATAATAATGAAAGTGGATTATGAGGTTAAATGAGAGGACCACACCGACACAAGTCCAAGACAGTTGATCACAAAATGAGGATAATTGGAGTAAGAGCACTACAAGAAGTGAAGATTTTTGCTATTTAGTGCTGAAATTTCTTTCCTCTTCTGGCATAAAATTAAAGTTGCTCTTTAGGAAAAATTTCTTGACGAGACAAGTTTGTTTTTTTTTTTTTTTAGTGAACAGAATACATGATTTTGAAATCAACTTACAATTAAATTATTAAATTTTGCATATCAGTTTGTCATCCACTGGTCCAGACTAAGAACATCAAGCTCATTTTCTATGCTTACTAAACAGTTATTAGGTGGTAGCAGCAGATAACTTCAGGCTAAATTAGAAATATCAGGCTAGATGTGAAAGACCTGTATTTTATCAATACTTTGGGTGATCCATGCCTGCAGTTTTGCTTCCTATCAGGTCCATTTTAAGAAATAGATTTTTCAGTGTCTTATTATGGGAAGGACCATTGTAAAAACCAACCATTTTGTTTTCATGAGAAAAAGTCCAGTTATATTTTGTCAGGTCTCTGATGTGGTAGTGTCATGCAAGTACTGTCCTTCTCACCACTACTCAAAATGGCAGCCTTGAATGCTCTTTAGGTAACATGTAGTATTTCTCAGGAAGTGGTCAAAAAATTAATTACATATTTACAATTCTAAAATAATTTTTACCAATATTTTACATTCTGTGTCAATGGTCAAGTAAAGATGTTTAGCTTTTTTTTGAACTCACAGATAAAAGTCCATGAGTCTTGATGCTTCTATGTAAACCATCATAACAATGTACTACTTTGTAGTGTGTTCCATCCTGGAAGAATTATGACACTTCAACATGTACTCCATCTACAATTATGCATAAATTTTATGCATGCTTGCTTTTGAGGCATTTTATATATGTATTGTTCCAAACCAAGACATATATATATATATATATATATATATATATATATATATATATATATATATATATATATATATATATATATATATATATATAAACTTTTTATTTGGGAAAGAAAATATTATTACTCTGAATTAGAATATAAGCTATAGAAGATAAAAACTAAATTCAAAACAGTGGAAATGAAAAAGTTAAATAGATATTTACCTCTACATTCCTTTCCTTTCAATTTAAAATCAATTCACTCACAGAAAAACCTATGCCAGCTGGGGTGCTTAGTAAGTCATATGAACTGCTGCTCTGGTTCCCTGCTGGTTTACGATCCTAGCTTTTCAATGCAGAGCTGCTATTCAGACTTCAGTACTTGTGTTGTCTTTGGGTGTTTAGTACTTACAGCACAGCACTTTCATTATGGATAGCCCAGTTTTAAGCATTCTGTCCATTTATCTGAGCCCTCTGTAAATGTCTGAAGGAGACCAGCTGAGTGCTCAAATTGAGTCACCTAGATAACATTTTTTAATTTTATTCTGCTTCTCATCATATTCAAACTTTGTAAATAACATTGCTTTAACTCAGCCTTGAAAGGGCATGTGTTTAGCAAAGCCTGCATTACCAAAATACTTCAAAGATTTATTTTATCCCCTATTTAAAGTGGAATACATAATGTCCCTTAAAATATTGTCTCTATTTATTTTGCTGTGAAAATGTAAAAATATTCATTATAAATCAGCACAGACTTTTTTATTCCTGAAAAAATGTATTTCAAAAGTGTTCTCTAGATTGTTTGAATTAAAAATCCTTTATTATATATTGAGAGTGAATCTATAAATTCCCAAACACTCCTGTTTCTGGAACCTCCCACTCAAGGAATCAGTTTCCTTCACTCAGTATTTTCCCAAAGAAAGATCATATGATGAATGTCTGTTTTCATTCTTCAGAAGGATATGAATAAGAAGAAATTATTCTGAGTACCTTAAGTAACCCTGCTATTGAAAATGGATATCCTCCAAAATATGCATATTTTACAAGCTAAAGAATGTGTTTCTTTGACAGATTTTACTTTATTGTTGCTCACTCTTTGAATAACTCACTATCTGTATGACCACACACAACAATACAGACTAAGCATTGAAAGGTTGAGTATGCTTTGGATAATCTAATGTTTGACTATGAATGATACATAGGAATATTAGGAAATACTTGTTTAGAACCGGTGACAGCACTAAAAGATATAAAAGACCAGTATAAAATCTAAGAAGGTTTACACTTGATGAAGTCTCTGTTGGGAAACCAGGGCCTTGTTTCATGTACACAATGCTATGGAGAAAATAGTAATTTGTAATCCTGTAGAATAAATTAAAGTATATTTTTTTCTCTCTTATTAATGACTAGTTTTGAATCAACACAAGATCATATTCCTGCTAAGGTTTTTATTCTTTGAATTTCTGGCTGTACTCAGAACATAGCAACACAGCATAAAAAGCACTAAGAACAATAATCTGCAACATAAACCAGACATTTTGGAACTTTAAAACAGTTACAATTAATTTCTGGAAATGTTAGGGAAAATCGCATGTAGTTTTTCACTAAGTATTCACACAGTTCTTCACATGGGCTAATACAAATAGGCAGCAAAGGAGCTCAGTCTGCCCATGCTATCCGGCTCCCATTTGTACTGGGTTCTGTTTTATTCTTCCTGGATGGGAAATGGCACCCCAAATGCCCAATGTCTCTATCCTGTAATTAAACAAAAACATTAACTAATACTGAGCCTTCCTCCAGCTGTCAGGCTCAAACATTATTTTTAATTGTACTGAGGTGCAGGAATTGTTATACCCAGTGTTACACCTTGCTCAGCACAATTGCCTTCTTTACAAAATGCTCTGGACATGATTGAGTGGGGCACATTGTCAGAAGTGCATAATTTATTGGAACATATTGTGAAAATGGAGATGAATGGTGCAGGTATGGAAGGTCAAAATATGGCAAATTAACCTCAAGGAGGTATGTGAACAGTGCAAGTAATATGTAATTTTCCAGTTTAGCCTGAACTTCTATATTTCCATTACGGCATGGAGCTCTTTTTTCATTCACAAAAGGAGTGCAGGTAGCAGTACCTCTTCCATCCTTTCCTCTAGCCATTGGACCCTGAGAGTTCATTTTATCTATAGCCAGGATTCCCACCAATCTCCTTGAGGCTCAATATAGTACTAGTGGCTAAATTACGCATTCTGAGTTTAGACAGCAAACATTGACTTCATTGCTCACTTAGCTCTAGCCATGGAATTGTGAACACAAAATACAGAACAATGTATATGCATAAAAATAGAAAGAAAAAAAAAAATGGAGCAGACCTTGTTGCAGCTGATTTTTCTTTTCTCCTTTCTTTTCTTTTTTTTCTTTTTTGTTTTTTTCTTTCCCCTTCCCTTCCCTTCCCTTCCCTTCCCTTCCCTTCCCTTCCCTTCCCTTCCCTTCCCTTCCCTTCCCTTCCCTTCCCTTCCCTTCCCTTCCCTTCCCTTCCCTTCCCTTCCCTTCCCTTCCCTTCCCTTCCCTTCCCTTCCCTTCCCTTCCCTTCCCTTCCCTTCCCTTCCCTTCCCTTCCCTTCCCTTCCCTCCCCTCCCCTCCCCTCCCCTCCCCTCCCCTCCCCTCCCCTCCCCTCCCCTCCCCTCCCCTCCCCTCCCCTCCCCTCCCCTCCCCTCCCCTCCCCTCCCCTCCCCTCCCTTCCCCTTTGACCACAGTGGATACTGCATCAGCTCTCCATCACAAGGTGGATGGAGAGGTGCAGTTGGCATCTCATCATTAGAGACTAATCAGTTCACTACTCTAGTCTTCCCCACATATATTGAATTAGGCAGCAAGGAAATATCAAGAAAGAGGGTCAGCAGAGAGCTAGGTAATGTGCATCACCTATTACATTGAGAAACGACAATTTTCAGAATTCTATGTGATGTGTACACTCATCACGTAGGCATGATGATCCGCTTCAGGTGATTATAGATACAGGATAAAATATATGCATCTGTAACCCAGGAACCAATAGTTGATCCAAAAGGGGGAAGGTGGATGAATTAGCATTACCACTTTGCAGGCCATCTGTGATTTTTTGATGGAAGTCAATATCGTAGAACACTTTGAGCATTATTTTTGATGCATTTTTAGTCTCTGCTGCATTAGACAATTAATAATGCAATAAGAGAGTTCTTCCTTGGTATTGCGTACTAGATAGATGTGTAAATATCTAAGATATTTTTGCTAACATAAAAATAAATTCAAAATAATTCAAAAATTTGAAGTTATATAGCAGAATCTCTGAGGTGAAAGGAAGATTTCAGACATTTTCAACAAAAAAGAAAAGGTTGAAATGATGGGCAGCTTCCAGATTCAGGGTCCAGATTACACCCCACATGAATGTGGATTGAGACCTTTAATTTCCTGCATAAAGTCTTGACATGTCAGGCTATACTAGATGGGGAGATGAAGGAGAACTGGAATATCTCATACCTACCTAGGTTTTAGTTTGGTAGGTAAGGCTTTTTCTGAATTTAGTAGGCCTGACTAAAACCTTTTGGAAATGCCAGTACAAATAATGTTTGCATTTTCATACAATTTTTGCTTTTCTCCTAAACAAGTGGTTTACAAATTTTAGTCAAATTAAATTGTGAATAAAAGATGTTTCAAAATTCAGTCTAACTGCAGAAAGTGAGACCTTGCATGAGAATATTTTTGATTTTCTCCAGGAAAGACCAATACCTTCCTTACTTCCAGATGGCTAGTTCCAAAGTCCTAACTTCCTCTAAATTTTTGAAAGTTAGTTTCTTCGAATTTTCTGAAAATTTTATCTACAAAGGTACATATTTGTATGCATTTACTTTTTTTCTTGTGTGAACATTTCTTGACAAGTTTAGGAAATTCTTATCTTTTTTTCCTCTTGTTCTCTAGCAGAGTATGTATCAGCAAATTTCTACCAGATATAGGAATACAGTTAATATAACTGTAATATTTTATTCACAGAACTGTAAAGAGAAATCCCAAACTAGAACAATAAAAATACACAGTCACTATTAATCACTCACCCTTTCAAAATGATCTCTCCTATCTTCCATACATCAGGATTGGTATCCTTTCAGTCAGAAACAAATGCCTATGACAACCAATTGTCTCTGAATCTCTAGCCTCATCCCTTGGTGGCTGGGCTCCACATATCTGAGTCACCCAACTGCTGTTCTATCTTCCTTTTAGCATTCAGTTTTAATCAGGATCTCTCATGCAATCTGTACTGGTCTTCAGACTAAACAGACCATACTTGTGCTTTCAGAAGGATACCCTTGAAGACTAACCAGGCCTCCCAGGTGCCAGAATGCTGCCAGGAAGACTCCTGAATAAGACAATGGATCTTCCCCCCTGATGTCTGGGACTGTAATTTTCTTCTTTATCCTACTCATTCATCTGGGTTAAACACTACAATCTCATGGTCATTATGGCAGAAGTTGCCCATGTTCTTCACATTATGAATTAATTATTACTTGTTTCTTTATTATGAATCTAGCAACAAATTTGCCTTAATTGGCTCAATCCTGTCTTATATCAAGTAACTGTCATCATCACACTCCAGCAATCTCTAGTATTTCTCATACCTGCTATATTCTAGTTGCAGAAAATATCAAAGTTATTAAAATTTGAAGTTTTGCACTTGTCACTACAGTAGTGTGAAGAAGGTAATACCTTAATTTTCTTAGTCTGTATCTATCAATTGCTGTTTTCCAATTACATGAACTGTCCCACCATTTCTCTGTAATACCAATAAAAAAAGCTCTGCAGTTGTACATGGACTTTTAACACTTCTCTTTTTCCCTGTTGTGGGTGAACTCATGTACATCATGCAGGATCTATCCCCATGTCTCACTCCTTTTATAATTTAAATGAAAGTGCTTCCAGGATCACACTGTCCCCTGGACACTTCCTTACTGCTCCATGTCAGGTTTCTCTTCAAATCCTCTGATATATATAGCTTAACTTCATATCATTTTAGAAGAATACCTGAATCATAGCAAAAACTCAAACTGTGCATGTCTGAACAACTTTGTAAATGGATCTGAAGCAAATCTTCAAACTTTTGCTTCAGTATCCTGAAGTAAATCTTCAAACTTTTTTCTTAAAACTGTGGATTTCAGCTCAGAATAAGTCAGCATAATTTAGCAAAGGATTGCCATAAAATATACTTGACTCCTGTTTAAAACCTAAAATAAATATAAATGGCTAAAGAATGCAGCTTACATCAGTGTGACATTTAACAAGATAGTAAACCAAGTATGATTTTAGTATCAAATCTGTGACAGTAGTCCATAACATCTTCCGCTTGTGCAGCCTCCCTTTTATGGCCAATGGGAGGGGACATTTGGAACCAATCCCATTGTAAAATGACAGAGCTCTATATTTGGCCTTTTTTATGTGTGTGTGTACATGTGTGTGGGGAAATGGAAATAAAAATCCGGACTAAAGTTGACACTATAGCTAGTGGAAATACCGTATATATATATATATATATATAATGCTGCTGTTCAAAACCAGTATAAAACAGAATCATATACAAAATATAGCTTTGTCTAAGAGAACACAGAGTAACAGAGAAGATCTGCATTGCTTCTGTGAAATAAACCATCATGGAACAATTGTATTTGCATTTTGACCCTGGTCTTTGCTCTTTTAAAAAAGTTAAATAGAAGATTTTTTATATCTCAGTCTGCTTGCTGTGTATGGCATGATGTACCAAGCTACTTACAATAATAATTCACACTTAATCTATCACAGAATTATAGAAAAATACATCTGTAAGGGGCTTTGAAAAGGTTACAACATATGTCAGAGGTAGTAAAAAATCACATTTGAAACAACACTCAATTTAGTTCAGAAAGTACTCCAAACAATTCCTGCTTTTCTACTGGTGTAAAAAGATCTGCAGACAATCAAGAGACCCAGTCACAGATCTCCTCAACGGTAGAATTTATCCTCAAAGGTTTAGTATTTATAATCCTATTATTTTCTAATCCTATTATTGTAATGTTTGGATGAACTGAATGTATTTCCTCTTTAATCTCTGTGTGATCACACATATTTCCCTTCAATTATGACTTCTGGCTGACCCTACAAATACTTTGTTCTTCAATACTTAAAAATAAATCACCAGAATAGTTAGGAAAATTGTATTTTCTGCAAATGCACCTTGCTGTTACAAAATGTCTCTTGATAAAGCTAATGCTTATAGTATACTGTAAAGGTGTTTGATCCCCAACTGATCTCCATTCAGATCATGTATTTTTGCTTTTCACTTGCTCAGTAAGTGGCCACTCTTATGCAATGTTTGATAAATTTTAAAGTCATATTTGTGCCTGTGCCTGGAATACAGAATTATTTATGGAGATGTTACATACAGCACACAGAAAAAAAATGCTGTGCAACTTGGAGTTGTATAGATTTAATGCTATTTAAGGCTTTAACCGTGACACCACAAATCACAAGAAGGTATGAATTAATTTATGTCCTAACATAAGCCTAAGATAACATTATAGCCTGGATTTTGAAAGTTGATTATTTTTGCATTTCCTTTGCAATTGCATTTTCTCTTACTGTGCCTCTAACTTGCTTTCTTATTTTGTCTTTTTGTCCTTTTTTCCATCACCTCCTGTTTTTACTTTCTCCTTATGTTTCAGAATGTCCTACTTGAATAAGAAATATAGAGCTTCCCTATAACAGGGACATTTTTTGACATCTTTAAATACTGTGCATCAGAGAGAAACTAGGATGTTAAGGACATTTAAAAAAAAAAGAAACAGTCCTCATGACTTGAGTACCCTTGAGATTCACAAGAGGGATGTAAATACAATGAAATATTTATGTTACAATTCAAACATAAATGATGACATTCGCTTGTACTTGACAGCAGTGTGTTTAAGCCTATAACCAACATAGTACTATAGAAGTATTTTCTCTTGTGATACTTATGCAAACTTAGTTTATGATCTACTGCAAACATTTTAGTCTTCAATTCTTCTGTAAAGAACATACTGATAGAAAATAAACTTCCTTTTTTTTTTGTTCATTTACCCATAAGAACAAAAAGGACAGCAGCATGTGAATTATACTGCTAAGAGAGAGATCTTGCATGCATTTAAGCTGGTCAAACTTCTCCTTCTTTTAGTTTAACAACTGCACATATTTGCTAACAGAATTCTACAAAATCAAGCATTTTGTGTCAACCATTTAGAAAATATTCTCTTGTACAAGGCTATTTAAGAAAATGATAAATGCTTCCTGTGAATTTGGCCTTCTCAAAAATCTATCATAAACAGGATAAGAAGAGGTATATAAAAATTAAAACATATGATAGCCCATCTGAAATACTGGGGTGGTGGCACTCCTTCCCTAGACTAGCTTGCCCAGAGATGTTCTGGAGTGTTTATAATTTGAGATACTCAAAACCTTGCTGAAGAAGATCTGTAGGTATCCACACTTGAGCAGGGTGGATTGGACCAGATGATCCCTCCTCATCTCAACCATTCTGTGATTCTGTCATTTATAAATAAGGCAGTCTAAAAGAGGAAATATAGTTCATTGCAATTTGGTTTGTAGACACTTGGCTCATAATTTAATGGAGCAGAATTTTAGCCTTTTTGCTCATAGTCTACCTCTATAAATGACAATAAAAAATGGCTACTCCAGCTATAGACAACTTCTGGGTTTTTCCCTCCCTAGCTTACTATGCCTGCATCAACGACTTTGTTCCACAAATTCTCAATAATAAAACCAAACAGTTACAAATTAATTATGAATCTGTTTAATCTTTGTTTCAAGTCACATTCCAGTTTAATCAAATTTCTATACTGGCAGTTTCTAATCAGTAGTTAAGAATCTGTCTCATAAGAAAGTCCACCTTGATTCAATCTGGACAGCTAATATTATCTTAGTATACAGAACATGCTACTATCTTACAGAAGCAGGGGTATGAGCTCCGGAGGTTCTCAGGAAGTATTGAACTCTTGATGATATTTTATATCACCAGGAAGTTTTGTCAGTGGTACACTACAAAAGAGGAAGCCTAACTTTCCCTAAACAGCTAGTTGACAAATGGCAGATTTTGAATCCACTTTCTACTCATATGACATTGTAAGACAGATGCTAATTTTTGCTGCTTCCAACAGAAAACAAATTCTGACATATTCTCACACAGGATTAGAAAATAATCTCAGTTGAAAAAAATAATCTCATCTGAAAGAAGTCAGTGAGATAGCAAGAGTGTTCATGGGATGCTGCAGAAATTCTCTTGCAGAAGGAAAACATTAAAAGGAAGACTTACATCTTTGATGTTTAGAGATAGTGAGGGAAGTTTATTTAAATAACAAATTCAGAAAGAATATCTAGAAAAAGATTAATATGTTCACCATGTGTGGAAAAAAAAAATCCCACTGCAAAAAAGGAATGAGAACTTGAAGATGCAAGACACTCCACTGAAAGTGATGGGCTTGTTCAATACCACTGGCATAGTGAATGTGCATGTCTTCATGGTTTCTCAATTTCTTTCCTTCTTCATGTTGACTGATATCTCACTCTTCTTGAGTTTCCTACAAAAAGATATGTTTGGAACGATATTATTAAGTAAAAATAAAATAAAACCTTTACAAGACAGTTTTCAATAAGATAAACATAAAGATAATACCAAACAACAAAATTAGAGGAGTTTATTTATTCTTTATTCTTTCTTTATTCTTACAATCTTCCAAACTATGTTAAAACCCTCTAAAATACATGTTAGGACTTTGCAATATCTATAGAGAAGATGACCACTGCCTCTCCCATTATCAGGAGCTCACAAGTTCAAGGAGGATCTCACAGGAAGCTTGCTCAAAATGAATTGTGAAATGGTTCCATACATCTGTTCATTTACTATTAAAGAGCTAATTAATGTTGATTATGAAACACTTACAGAATTATCAGGGACTCTACAGAAGAATCCAAAGCTAGCAGTAGAAAAGTCCAAATACTCTATCTTACAAAACACTTTACAGAATTGACAAGTATAAACATACCTCATGTTTGCACTCAAAACACCACAAGATTAAAAGCTGATCTTCAAAGAGTTCATTTGAAAACACAGCATAGTAGTTTTGATTTTTCTTTAATCCAGAACAAATATGGTATTCAAATTGTCTCCTGACATTCCTTATAGTGTGCCCCCTGTGGACAAAAGTCTTCTGTACTGTCCTCACGAAGACTGGTTAAATTCCACTGCAACAGTTTGCACATAGGGTATATATTTTTATGTTTAGTGATCACTTGGGACAGATTGAACATTAATACAGATTCACAGGCTACTCTTCAGATACTTTTTATCTGAAAGCAGGCCTAGGAAATACAGTTTTCCAGAAAATGCTTATATTTCAGTGCTGTCCAAAGTTACATAGACTGTAAGATCTTTGGAGCTGGGTTGTTAGGTTGGTTTGGGGTTTCCTAGTGGCTGTTCGGCTTTTCTTGTTTGTTTTGTTTTGTTAGAGCCGAGTTAAATGGTGACTTCACATTTGATTGTACCTCTCACATGAATACATCAATAGGAAGTAACAAAACTCAGTGACATCCTTTCACTATACTAATCTCCACCCCAAATAACCTTGTGTATCCAGATGGTATGGAAATTCAGTCTTTTATTGATCTCTCCCTCTCTCCTTTCTTTCAGTAACATTGCATAGAATGATTCCTTAGGGAAATGGTGTAGAGAAGCAGGTTACTGGAGAAACTAAAAGAAAATAAAAATTCTATGTGAAAAGTGCTTTCCAGCTTCCAAGTGAATGTCTTTGTGAAGTTGCCATTTTTAGCTCTTCTGAAACATATTGAAGCCAAAATGCAGGAGAAAATGCTTTACCTAAAGGCCACAGGAAAAATAATTTTCAGAACTGGGAATGCAGCTCTGGAAATGCTAGTCACTGAGAATTGCACTTCATCTGGCTTTTCTGCCAGAGAATAAGGGGACACACTAAATAGCAAATATCTACTCCTTATATAAGCTGCAGTCTGGAAGTCTCCTCATCTGAGAGCAGGTCAGTTTTTCTTTTCCTGCATGGATACCACAAGCACGTCAATGAGCTTGCTAATTCCACCGAGGAGGTATTGCAGGAGCAATTTGGACTAATAGGTAAGAAATATGGGGACTTAACAGTTCATTGTGAGCTTTCTCTGCATATCCCCCTTCCCCCAAACTTTTCCTCACAGTTTAGCACCCACAAGTGCTACATCACCTTTGCAACATTCTAGACATTGCGCTCAAAACCTCATAATTACAATGCAAATCTTGATTTTTCACATCCCATACAAAAATATACAGTATTTACTACTGATCGAAGTAGCTGTGGTGTTTAACTGCTTAAATATTATATGACTTACAATCTTCCAAACTATATTAACTATCCCAAGTTAAATCAGTGCCAATGCTAATTAAATATCAGGTTTTGATGTATGTGGAGTCAACAACTGAACAGCAGACACATCAAAATCTGAGCAATGATGACCTAGAGTTATGTATATTTATCATGGGCTGGATTTCCTGGCATGCTGAAGCCTAGGGGGAAAAACTGCTGAGTGAGTCCAGCTCTGAGGTTAATACTCAAATTAAATCACTGACTTTAAAACCCATTTAAATCTGTGACTTTAAGTTGGAGAGCATTTCACAATTTTAATGTCTAAAAATGGGGAATGCTAGTAAGTCCTCGGTAGCTGCTGCAAGTAAACTGGAAGATGTTTCTCTGCAAGAATTCTTATCCATATATTCATGGAGGCACCAGGAAGCAGCTGCTGCATTTGGGAAATATATGTTTAAGAAAAACATAGCAATAAGCAGGTGAGAAAAGGGACAATTCACCCATCAACTGGATGACTTTATGATTGCAGTCTTGCTGTCCTGCATCTTAGTATCCCACAGTTAGCTCAGATAGACACTACATAAGGGAATAAGAACTGTTTCTGGTGATATGCACTTTGTAAACCAGTTGGTAAACTAGCATGTGGATGTAGAAAGGGTTTTGTTGGGGAAAGTGCCTGTCAGCTAGAAGCTGGAACACTTCTGTCTCTAAGTTTGCTTTTAAATCTAATATTGAAAATATACTGTGAAATGTGCACATGATCCATGAAGGTATGAGTGCTCCCAGGAAGCACAGCAATGTTTCTTATAGCGGGCAGCTCTTTCAGGGTGAGAGATGCAGTCTACCAAGTCATGTGCCTACAGTAAGGCAACAAAAAAAAAAAAAAAAAAAAAGGAAAGATCTGTCTTCTTCTTCCCAGTCAGACATGTGATGGGGAAGTGCTCTTTCTTCCCCTTTTCTCTTTCATACCCCCACATCAGTTTCATGCTTTGCAGTACAAGATTCAGGCCATGGTGTTGGCAAAACCCTGCAAATGTCCATGAAAAATACCACAGTGATGTTTATCCCTACCTGAACTTTCACTTTTTTTTACTCTATCTGAGGATGTTGGGTTGTATGAAGTTAATTTCCCTTTTCTGAATCCTGTGGCTGACAAAGAAAATAAGCACTTCCATCAAAGGAGTGTGCTGAGCTGTTGACTCAGCTGAGAACCACTATGATACATCTTTGTTACCTCTGCAAAACAGTCCAATCTATGATTGCCTTTTTCTTTCTGTTATAGTATGTATATTTAATGGATAAGATGAAAGGGGCATGAAGTATATTAATTTTTCTACTCATCAGCACACATTGCCAAGGAACTCAGATTTTGGTGTGTCTATCATGCAGCTGATGAATATCTCCATGTTTAGTTCTCTTAGACTGAAACAGTTGCATGGCTTGACTTTCCATTGTTAACTACAAAGGAAATTTGGATGATGCTGAATTGCATTGTAGAGCATTATCTTGTCCCTGTGCATCAACTGCAGAAAACCTGTGCCTTAAGCAGGAAGGTTGTCCTGATTCCAAGCTCATATACACGGTGTGTGTCTGGTCTCAAGGGCCAACGAGAACCTGAAAGGAAGGCGAGCTACTTCATCCTTCAATCTGACTCTTCACCAATAAAAGAGAAGAGCAGATTTCTAAATGGTTGATTAGATTTGAAACAGATAATCTTTGCCATTTTGTGAGTTAAGGAAATATTTAGTCCAGTCTACTAGGGGCACAGAAGAGCTGTATCTGTAGCAGACTGGATGTCAATACATGTAATCAAGGACAAAGCTATTTATTTGTCAGATGGGCTGCAGGAGGCATGAATAAATAAATCCGCTACTTTAGAGCTGCAGTTTCCTTCCCTGCCTCCTTCAGCTGCCTCAGGGCTCTGCACAGCAATTTCTTGGCCCTCAGACTGCAGCTCACAGAGCCCTTCTGGATCCTGGAGCCTCCATCTGTTTGGGAGACCCAAGCTCTGTCCTGAGCCTTGCAGGAGACTGGTGATCTTGCCCTGCCCACCTGCATCACCCAACCAATATTGCCCTCTTACTTACATAAACAGAACTGTTTCTGCTCAAAAAAGATGTGCAGAGCATTCCTCTAATGCCTTTGGTAGGTGGGCTCATGCTGGCTGACCAGAACAACTGTTGGTTGAGGTCAGCCAGCCAGGAAAACAATCATGTTTCCAGCCTCCAGGGGCTGTAACTCTAACATCAAGATTAAGGCTGCTGCACTGTACTCAGGACATTACATCTCTTGCAGCTGACCTCAATCAGCAGCCATGTAGACCACCTGGGGGAGAGAGAGTGGAAGGGGTACAAAAGGTTTTATTAAACCCAAAAGAGCAAAAGGAAGACAGCCTTGAACCCTCCAACAAAAGAAGGAAAGTTCTTGTAGGGCAAAAAGCCAGGTGATATTCTTTTAAACAGCTTTTTTTCCCGCCTTTGTACTTCAGCTGCTAAAACCTGTCTCATATCTGCAGCTGCATGGGGGAGATCCTCCAACCTAACTCCCCTGACTTAAAAAAAAAGGATAGTATTACTCTTGTAGCTGCTAATAGAGAGCAGAAGGAGAGAAAGAGAGAGAAGGAGAGAGACAGTTTTTTGAACTAAACAGTGCAGGACGTAGGAGGAGTTAACTTGAGCTCTCTCTTGCTCATATGCACTCCTATTTCCCTGAGTCTGGCAAGACCACCATTGTGAGAGGGTTCAGCAATGAGTAGGTGGTATGCATTAGTAGCAGGATGTGTTATGTGGGTAAGGGTATTTGTGTCTCTGAGCAATACCAGGAATGGTAAATGTGAAAAAAATTGACGCTTTCTCAGTGGGGAGGTTTTTCTGGTCTGGCTAAACTGTGCAATGGAAGAGATTTGAGTAAAGAGGAATTTAGTATAAACTTTTGAGTTCTTCAAATCTTTAGCTGTAACATCACTTGATATATCTAAGGGGCTTAATGAGATGATCTTGCCTCAAACTCTTGGACAGTTTTTACTCCTGATTAGACACAAATAGATAATTAAAACTTTTTCAAATCTCAGTGACTCAGCTTTTTTTGAGAAAAGATAGTTTTATGATATGTGAATCTGCTGTTGATACTGCTATTGATAATAACTGACAGTACGAAGTTCACTAAAATTTATATTTACAGCCATGCCTGGTGCTACTTATTCTTCAGAGGAGAAGTATGTTTTAAACTTGTTTTACAAAAGTAAGTTAAGGCAAAGAAGTCTGGATCCATCTTAGCTAATTTTAGGCATGTAAGAAAGGCATTTAATTAGAATTGCCATTATTCTCTTCTTCCCAGCTAATCAATGGAGAAAGAGACACACATATCAAAGAGCAAATAAACCTGTATTTAAAACCTGGAATTGTCTCCCAGATGTCCCTTTGTCACTACTCACGAGCCTAAGAGAACCTAAAGCAATTATGATTTTAATTAGATGCCTCTGTTGTATCCCTCAAATTTGGCTGGGTTAAATTGGACAAAGAAACTAAATGTCCAATGAACATGAGTCAAAGCATGTGGTTGGGAGCCAGTTTCAGTTCATCGCTTGATTGCAAATATTATTTAATTTATATCTTTTCAAAACCTGTTGCTGAATTGCACAGAGTATGCCCATAGGAGCCTCAGGAAATATTTAGATAAACTAACACTGAAGTAATTTTTAATATTTTTTGAAAGGCTCTTATCTTTATTATAGACTTCAGAAACTTCAGTCTGGAGGAGCTATGAATTTTCTAATGGTGACAGTCATGAATAAAAAAAAAACCAGAAAAACAGTCAAACAACTATAAGAATAATTGCACTGTAAGCTAATGATTAAAAATTTAATGATCAGGATTAATGTCTATTGGGTTTTACCTTGCCCATTTTTTAGTAGGATAAGAAAATAAAGAGCCTGCATTTAAAATTATAGTATTGATGTAATTAGCAATGCTGAACTTGTCAGAAAAATCCTTCATACAAAGAGAGGTTCTTGCGAGATATCTTGCAGTGTAGCATCCAATAACAAAAGAAATTGTTATTTTATTGTTGTGAAAGCTGATGGATCAGCCAAAACAGGGTGTACCTGTAATTGTCTGATGTCTGGACCCAGCAAAAAGAAGTTTGAAACTTGAAACTAGTGTAATACCTTTTCCAGAGTCTGAGAAAACTGCCTATTTTCTTTACCTCTTAATGCAACCTGCTATAAGAAGACAAGATTGCAATTTTCAATGAGTATTTTCTTTGAAAATTGAGTCGAGCTGGTTGAATTTAGCACGGCCAGCTAACTACTTCAGCTGGGAAAGACTTAATAGCAAACAGAAAAGGGAAACTCTCAATGTGATACCAAAAATTCCCATATGATACCTTCCCCTTGCCTTGGCCTTATTTTGTCATGCAGAAGAGCTAGAGGGACCCAAAAAAGCATTTAGAGAATCTTTGTGGATGATGCATTGAAGATGGTAGGTGTAGAGGGGTCACCAAAGGGCTTCTTCACAAACTCCATATGAGATATAATCACATAGAACTGTGGAAAAGAGAGAACATGAGTTGGGAGAGCTTTGGTAGAGTTTCAAAAGCCACGAGTGGCATTCTGAGGCTGACTACAAGCTAATTATTCACTATCTCTTCTGATGTGGAAAAGTAGGCATCAAAGAAGTGAAAGTCAGGTCAGAAGTTATGGCTGGAAAAAAGCTTATTTTTACGAGAGAACATAAGGGAATCTGTAACTATAGGTGGGCTGAGTTACACTGAATAATTTCATAGAAGAGGAATCTATTGAGAACTGTGGAGAATGTACACAGCATTTGCATTAAAAACCCATTCAAAATTGGGAATTCTCTGAGTTGAAAATAAGTGAAGACTAGGAGAGTACTAAAATAACTAACACAAATTTTCTCTCTTCTTTCTCATCCCTGGACATTTCTTCTGGCCACTTTTAAATGGTCATTGGTCAGACCCAGTATGATTCTGCTACTATTACAGCAGAATTTGTCTTATGGGGATATTGATAATGAGTGAGAAGTCCTTTAGAAGGTTGTGACTACTCACATGAGCACTTATTTAATGACAAAGTTTAGGGTTTTGTCAAAATGTATTGAGTAGTACTTTTTTTCTGTCTTTTCAAAGAATTCTTAGAAAGAGATTATCTTAAAACAACACACATGGAATCTACCTAGACCACAATAAAATCAATTAAAAACAGCTATTCAGTAACTGTTCCTCTTAAAGTAAAGTAAAACAGATCCTCTGAATTTTATATTCCACTATTCTCAGATTAGATATTTGTAAATAATTTTATAATTTGTAAATGGTTTTTCTATATCAATTAAAAAAATTAAGGAAAGACTAATCCTTATTTTTCCAGTTCTGCCTTACAGAAAGCACTAAGAATGCCACGCAGAAACTGAAATCAGAGTACTCATTTTCCCAAAAAAGTTTTGACACCTTGCACCCTTGTAGAAGCACAACCTTGCAAGTCCCTTGTAAAAGCAGCACAATTTCCTTAATTGTTCAGCCATCCAGTTTTGAGACACAGTATTGCACAAAATATTAAAAAGATAAGTGAAGTCATGTGCATTTACTAATTTTCTAATCCTTCAGATGAATGCACTTTTCCCTTATGTGTACAGAAGTCCAAAAATCTGCTAAGCTATCTATGTGCAAATCCTTTCTCAAGGGTTGGTATAAAACTGTGGAATCAAATCCTACAAAATTAGCGTAAGGATCTTTGCAAATGTCACCAGCCTATACTTCCATGGCATGATACATTTCATTGTCTTGATTTTTCCAAGATAAATGTTATATTGTGTATTAAAGAATAATGGCAATCCAAAGTATATGAAAACCAAAACCTACTCAGAATGCTTATTCTAGAAGGAAGATGGGAAGAAAAGGGATCACTGATACCACTTAAATTGGTTTTTTTCAGCCCAGACCGAAGTTGCTGAGATGTCCTACAGCTGTGAATAGAAAAGAATCTGAAGAAAATAGAAAGCAAACAAATAGACATATATTCAAATATGGGAAGTTGTAAAATGAGACCTGGCAGGAACAACAAGATTTTGGCATAGTGGCTTCTGATTTTTTGTAATCATTATTGTTCTCCTACACATGTCTAGATACATGTATGTGTAGTAGAGTCAAAAACTTATATACAACTTATATATTTCAAGATGATAATATTTTTTCATTTTTTGCCACAATTCCTATGTATAAATTCACAAATTATATTAATTTACATTATAGCTAAACTGTGTATACAAAAAATAAATACCTTTTCTAGTTAAGTTAGCATGGGTTTTGGCTTACTCTTTGCTTGAAACATAGCTTACTAGCCAAATCTGTGCTTACCCTTGTGTATTGTTATTTTTTGAAAAAGAACAAAAGTAGATTACAGATGGTTCCTACAGAATATGTTGCAGTCTTAAGCCCTTTAATCTTGTGTCACAGCTGAAGGTTAGGTTGACCCATGTGATTCTCAACAAAACAAATGATGAAGGAAAAAGCTAAGGAAATTCCTGTGACAAACATTTTTTAATTCTATTTTGGAGAAAACAATCATCTCTCCCAGTTGGATGGTGACATAAAATTGCAAAAGTTTATACTTAAATGACATTATACTTAATGGCATTATAGTTAATGATACAGTGCTGTATAATTTTTGATTAATAAAAGTAATTCACATGCAGCATAGTGAACATAGGGAAAGTTATGGAAAACATTTCTCACCCAAGGACAGAGTACCAGATGTGCTAAGACTTATGGGAGCAATCAAAGGTGGCCAAGACTCTGCTGTGGGCCCTTATTAAGTTAGACTATGATCTAGCACCTTCAACTTATTAAGCTGTCGGGAGTTTCAGTGATTAAAACCAAAGAAAGGTCACTCACAGACCTTCAGCATTTCCCTGGACTAGTATTTTCTTTTAGGCCTTGGACTGTAATGAAGGCACTTCACTTGATAATGTGGATTTTTAAAAATTGGTCTTTTGAGCTGGATTTCTCCATATATTGAGAAAATCTTCAATAGATTTTGCTTCTTCAGAACTCTGCATACAGTTATCAAAAATCCCAACCAATAGCAAGAGATGAGGCCTTATAAGATGGCTTTGCATATCATCACTGCAGAGATCAAAGGAACAGGTTAATGAGGATCTGGAGTAGTTTAATTACGTCCTGGGTAAGAAGTGGGGGTTAGTAGCTGTAGGTGGGTCCATTATAAATAAGCTTTCAAAGCTCTGATAGATGGAGTCTAATGTTTGTAAAAGGTATGATAAAACTAGTATTTCTTATGGATTTAAGGTTACCAAAATCAACCCTCTAGTCCTAAAAAGTCATGCAACAGGAACAGACATAATGTGTTCCAGGTACAAGTGGTGTCAATGCTATTTTCTGATGGTAAACATTATTTCATCTACATGATCATATATATCATATCACTGCTTACAAAGCCCTAATTTTAATACTACTGTGGAATGGGGTTTAACTTGACCTTTACATGTCTAGATATCTGATGAGTTGAAAAAGTTACAGGTCTCTTCATTATCTGTATTTTTTTATTTAATGCTTCCTGTATTGGTTATAATGGCATATTTAGGGTGGACTAGTACTTCTGCAATAACATATATCTTGTTGTTGTAATGATACATTCTGGAAACCTGGCATATGGTGCCTTTATATTACAATATTACTATATTAATTCAGTCTGGCTCATACAAGATAAAGAAGGAAGCTTTATATTCTTTAAAATCCAAAAAACCAAAAATACTTCCCCATTACAAAGCAGAATGTGATTGTGCTTCTGTGTAAAGATTCATCCACCTTTAGTATACTCTTTCATTTCCTTTTTAAAAATTGTTGAGTGTTAAGTGTTCCAAGATCATTGGAATGACAATTGTAGTAATTTTAAATATGTTTTTTTATATAGATACAGTGGCATTCATTATTGTTAGGTGGATACATATAAAACTTGAAAGAAATTTACATGATCAGTTTTACCACTAAGGATGAAAAAAATAGAAGTATTTAATCCTATTATTTAAAATAAAATTGTGTTTCCATTATGTCAAGATAATTCTGTTCTCATGTTGTAATTCTTTACCCCTCCAGCCCAGGGGCTGATTCCACAGATCACATGTGGCCACTCAAGTTCACATAACAATCCTGCCTAAGTGGAGCTGGGAGGGAAGAAGGAAGTTGGGAGTAGCAGTTGTTTTGTTGTGGAATGCCACATCAGGTGGATGCTCCTGCTGAAACAATTTTGGTGTGGCACCTGCCACACTGAGGTGATGACAGAAAGAGCAGGAGTGTTACTGTTTTTGTATATCTCCGTTTTATCTCATGAGACTCCAAGGAATGAACATTTGCAGTTGCTGCAGCTCTGGGGCTGAAATATAATCTTTAACACCCAGTTGCATTTTCTTATTTTCATTCCACTGTTTACTGACTTCAGATAAATATTTCTGGTGTTTTAATGCTGTTTTAGTTTTAAATAATGCATGTCTCTACATAAACTAGTGTATCCTGCAATGCACACTGTGAATTAGAAGAATAAAAGCCTCCACAAAGTTGGTGAGGAAAATGTACCATTTTGTCCAGTGTTTGGCCAAAAATTTCCTGACTTTTTCTGGAACTACACGGTACTCTTTCATATTTGGCTAATTACTCAAAGATTTACATTAGATTAAAGAACATGGCTAATGAAATGTGGATAGCTTCCTGTATCTTGGTTCACACCATTCTCTATCAGTCCGATAGATTCAAATGATCCTTTCAGGGCTGCTTGGCTTGACAAAATCAATGCATTATAAAAGAATGGACAAATAAATACCTATAATATTTTAATTTTATAATAATTTTAGACTAAAAGTTCAATAGGGTTTTCAAAACTGACTATGCTGTTCATTAAATGTTTTTTATTTTTTTTAAGAATACTCTGCGTCTCTTATTATAGGATTTATTTTCAGGCAGATAAATTGTAATCAAAAATCTTCCTACATTTAAAGTTGTGAGCTTCTTGTGCAAATTAATCTTTCTTTAAAAGAACCAAAATCAAATAAACAGCAACCCCCCCCACTACTCTAGCTGATGATCTGAAGCTTCTGAAAGAAACTGATAGACATCAGAAAGTCAACATGAAGTTTTACATTCCATTTCAGTCATTTTTCTGACTTTTTAATATGACAAGACCCTATTATTAGTAATTCTTACTTGCCAGAAAAACCTATCAAGAACTTTTGCGATAAGTAAATGAAGTTGAAATGAAATATCATGGCAATGGCTAGAAGAGCAACTGAAGAAAGATATAATAAAGAAAAAAGGAGCAAACACTTCCCAGATTAAGGAACCTCTTCTCCTAAAACTATGCAGGACTTGGAGAGAGCGGACTAAAGGGTAAACAGAGAGAGGACAAGAGATCTCTGCAAATATGCATCTAGGGAAAACACTTACTTTTGCGCTGGCTGATCTGAAGCATTTTTTTTTCAGAGGCTATCACTTCATTTGTGTTTTAGCATGGGATTGGAAATATAATGGCCTGCAGAAAACATTCCTTTCTCTCAACAGGTTCCAAAATATAATGTTAATTGGGGTTTGCTTTCTGAAGCAGGCTGTCTGCAGTGTACAAAGCCTCTTGGAAGAGGATGACCAAATTCAAAAAAGGTGGTAACATACATCTACTTTTCCATCTCATTGTTAAGGAATGCCAATATACCCAACAAACATATAATGAAATTATTTATGAATTTTTTTTGAATGATGCAAAAACATATGTTTATGATATTGAGTTCTTTTCTAACTGGATACCTTCCTTAAGACCCAAACATTTCAAGTGTTAGAGGAAATATTAGAATGGATACTCTTTTAGGTTTGAGACAAGATCAAGTTGGCAGATCAAGGAGTTCAATGCAAATTGAAGCTTTCTTTACTCAGATGTTGCTTTTGAGATAGATCAAATTGACTGTTCTTTTTAAAGGCTGATGGATGTTCACCACTTCTAGAGCAAGGCAGAGCTCTCATATGTGCTCATTGTAAGTTCATTTTTGCCATACCAGGTCTGCACATGAGAGCTTTGAGAGCTTAGGAAGATTTTGGGGCTCTGTTTTGAAGGGAATGAGAATTTTGCAAACACCCCTCCTTTCTCCAGAGCCAATATATTTTCTATACCCACTGCTGGCAGGTTGCTCTAAGATGTGAAATTTGGAATTGAAAACATGAGTGCCCACAGTACTGATGAAGGTTTTGAGTCTAAAATGTTGCTTTATACAAAGACTCCCATATGACAAAAATTCTGTGTTGAGCTTTATAGCATAACTGCCACTAAACTTTAACAGGTATTCTCTGTAATGTGTGCACAAGGATCAAAGACCCTATTCTGGTCAACCGCCTACGGGTAGTTCACATAGAAGGACTGCAGAGATGCTGTGTTGTCACGATCAAAGTTTGGTGGCCGATACCCAGCCAAACATTCAAGTTACTCATGAAAATATTATGCTTAGATTACCCTAAAGGAAAAAAGAAACCCCTTCATTTCCAATTTTGCACTTCCTAAAAGCATTTGCTGGCATTAGGTGCAGGTAGAGGCTGCTTTTGTTAGTGCTGAATTTTATGGTTAATTTAGAGTGAGAACAGTGGAGCATTTCCTGTGCATTTCCAGTTTAGATCAAGGGATTTCCAACTAGACCATTTAGATATTGCATTTATCACCATGGCAAATAACTTATGTTAAAAAAAACTTTTTTTAAAGAGAAGCAATTTTTCTTGGACAGAGAGCTGATCTGCCTTTTATTTTTTGCTTAACTCTGTTTAGTATGCAGGATGGACACAATACCATGGTGGCTTTTAACCCCAGTAGAGGGTTGACAAAAAAGTTGACTGTAGGCCTCGAGGGAGAACAGAGCTCTAATGGCAGTTTGAGTGTGAAATGTGGTATCTGGAAGAACCCCTTAGAGTCAGGCTTGGAGCACTGTCTGCCTTCAACTAAAGAGACATTTTGCTGTATCTTGAGGTTCCCTTAGTTGGAGGTGTAGGAAGCACATAACAGAATCAGAAGAACCGAGCAATATTTGTCTGCACTCTGCATCTTAAGAGAAGACTTTTGAGAAGCCAAATCAACACTACAACCATGTGCTGTGTGGCTGCTGTGTTGTTTTTGTCTGTTGCAATAATGAGTTGAAGCCTCACAACAGCAGGCACAATAATAAGATGCTCAGTCCATTGTGTTCTATCACCTTTAACTCCTTATATCTATCTAAACCCCACTGTCTATTAGAATGATACAGAAACCTTCTACAGACCTATTACAGGCCTCAGCTCAAAAATGCAGAAGCAGGAGGCTTTTCGATGCCATAGGGTGTATGATGTCCTTCTTCAGACCAAACTAGTACCCCTTCTTAAAAAAAAACTTTAGCATAAAGCATTCAGAAACTGAAAACCAGAGTACCTTCTATCAGGAGGGTATTTTATTCAATTTTAGCCTCTTGTGTCTGGCCATTGTCTTGTTTTCATAATTTTTTTCATGTACTTTGGATCTCCTCCATTATGATTCTCTGTTCAGAGAGGGGAAAAGCACTAGAACCTTATTGTGGTGGTGGCTGTGCAGGCTACGTACTTTACTGTAACATTTTAAATTTGAATTCTAATGGCTAGACTTTTAAGTTTGGAGCAGTTTCCATGGAAAAGCTGGTGACACCGTGAAAATGGCTGTGAATGGGAGTGAGCTATCAATTCTGCAGCACAGCATTCTCCTTACCACTGGTGCTTTGGATGTCACAGAAACGGCCCTCAAGCAAGGCAGCCATGGGCAGAAAAGACAAAGCATTGCAGACAGCACAGAAGAAAGCAAGGAAGCTTGAGAAAATGTGACAAGTCTAAAAATTCATGGACATTGGAGGGGATTCAAGACTGCAGCTTGCATCACCTTTCATAATGGGTTTTCCCCAAATATTTTAGACTAAACTTGACTGGAGAAAAATTCTAGATGAAAATTTTGTTCCTCCCAACACACAGTTGATTTTTGACACTTGGGCAGCCTTTTAGCATCAGTCCCTAAAAACAGGTTTCTTCCTTTAGTAGTCATCTGGTTTTGCAAAGCAGAAAGCTGAAAAATGTTACAATAAAAGAGAAAGTTTTGCTGTTTTAGAGAGGGGAAACTGAGGTAGGAGTTTGTTCAGCCACTTGTAAAATGATGCAATGATTAGCAAAACAAGAGAAGGAGCAATACTGCATTAAACAGTATTGCCAAATCCATACAATAATTTTTTACTCTTATTTTCCATTGCATAAATAATCAAAGTTTTCACTGCCTTCATTGGACTGCTAGAGGGTTGACATTTTGACATTGAGAACTTAAGAGCTTTAATTTCCTTTTAGAACCACAAGGCTAAGTATAAAAGAAGAAGGTGAATAAAAGAAAGATATCTTCCTGGCTAAAATATTCTGTTGTGTCAAGGGTGGCAAATTCAACCTTAGCTTTTATAATTAAAATAGTGTCATGTCCAATTTCCCTTTCTACCTCTGTCTAAATTATGAAGTGTTTTGAAGTAGCAGAGAGCTGTGCTGCAATACAATCTGCAGAATATCAGTACTATTTTCAAACATGTGGTAATGTTTTTCCACATATATAAAAGTGACCTAACGCTAACAGCAAACCAGACTGTTTCAAAAATAACATTAACTTTGACAATTCCTTTAACTATTTGGTTTTATGTTAAACTCAAGTATACTGACTCTTCCTGAGACTTGGAAAGAGCACCCACTTACCCTCTTCCCAACTGATATGATTAAGTGTTTTTTACTACAGCCAGCCACCAATACGAAAAATTTGGGTTTTGAACCACACACCCAAACCCCCTATATTCCTATGAATTAACACCCAGAGAATGCTTTTGATTCATACAAATACTTTTTTTTATGATAACATCCTTTAGAAGGTTTTACTTCTTTTACTGTGGCTTATTAAAGGCAGATATATGAGCCCTCTTTCACCCTAATCAACATCACTGGCAAATTCCAATTGATTTTACTTAGAAACAGGATTTGGCCTTTCATTGTCAAAGATATCTTTTGAGAGCTGACATTTACACGAAATCCCTCTTCCTTGTAAAGTGATTTATTACAAATTACAGAGATTATCTCTAAACAGTATAAACATCTTTCAAAAATGGACTTAAAAAAAAAAGTTCATTTATTATACCTAAAAATTAATAACATTCATGGGAGGTAAGTAGGACAAAACTAGAAAGTTGGAGAACTACTACCTGGTGTCAGTTATCAAATTAAGGCTTTTTTTTGCCTGTTACTAACCAAAACCAAACTACATTTCATTTGATTAATTAATGACAGGAAGAGCAAGGAAACCATACAAAAGTTTAAACTGTGCTTTGAAATGACAAATATTTGTCTTTTGGCATTCCTCACTACAAGAATGAAATAGAATTGAAGTTCAGCAATTGTATTAAATTGTTCTATAGCTAGAACACAGAAATGATTTAATCAGTTCTATGAAAAGTCATTTTGCATAACATCAGCACCTAGCCTATAACCAGTGGTAATGGATTGTTGGCTTGATTTTATACCACTTGACATCAGATTACAATACAATGAATAAATGTTAACCTATAATCCCTTTAGTAAAAGCTGGCATTGTTTGTCTTCTCTTGCAGAGACCACATTGATTTTCTTTTATTGGATGCTCAAGTGCTGTGCCTCAGATTGATTACTTTGAATTAAATGTGCAGAGAACATTTTTATTATTCTAAACCAGGAGTCTTAACATTAAAGGGATGCCCCACCTCCTGCTACACTACTAAAAGTGTGCTCTACCATTTAATTTGGATTTCTTTCATTTTCTAATTTCTTTTCAGGGCTGCTGAGATGCTGACCCCTGCTCTGCCCCTATGCCCCTTGACCCTGACACATCTGACCAGTGATGACTCTGAGGGTGGCAAATTAATAGCAGCACTGCTTGTTAATTGCATAAGAGAAAAGCCAAAAATTTATCACCTCAGTCATGGCCATTGCTTCCCTTTGACCCCCTTCTCCCACAAGGATTTAGCTGATGGTCACATCTGTGGTTTTTCTGTATCCTACATATTTGCTGTATAATTATTCAGCATCAAACCTTATTAATCAAATCGATGCTGTGTTTTAAATGGAAATTGCTGGATTAATACAAGCATTCATTTCATCCTGAAAATCTTGATGGCTTTAGCATACAGAATACAAGCAGAATATGAAAGAAGGGATGTAGAGACCTGATTGAATTAGGAGAGGCATGCTGCACATTAAATTACATATGCCAGCAGGGGTCCTTGCTTTTATAATAAAATACTTCTATTGAGTGTATACATATAAACCTCCTGTGATTTCTTCACACTAGTCAGTGCTCTTGCATCAAATAAGGTTATAGTGACCATTTATATTTCTAAATACATACTTTTTAAATGTGATCCAGTATTTAATAAATGTTTTATTTAACTTTAGCTATTTATTTAAACAAAATATTAACAAAACAGCAATTGAGTTGTTGCATTTCTTACTGGTTGAAGATAATGGTTAAGGAGATATTTTGTCCTTTTCTCTACCTATTATATTCAGTTTTGCAGGAATAAAGAATATCAGTTAAAAGAAAAATAAAAGCAAGTAAGTCATGAGGAGCTTTTTTGTCAAGATGTAAACATTCTAAACACCCTAAGCAAATTGCAACTTACCCACTTGGGTAATTTCTGGCCACTTTTCACATTTTAGCGAAAAGTTTAAGTTTTCAGTTTCCTGCCATTGAAACCATTGTGTAAAGGGCAGGGATAGGAAGTTAAAAAGTGATAAACTGTGAAGTTAAGAAAGAACACAGACAGACCACTGATATTATAAACAGATTTGATGAGCAGCTTGCGGTACTTGGGACATGACTTGAATGCTTGTGAAAACTCTTTGTAGACAAACATTTCCATTGAAATCTGTATTTGGTGAGTAAGGCTTTTCTGTGGCTTGCAAGGTGGCACTGATTTTTGATTGATAGCAGAAAGTGGAGAGGAAAAAGAAGTAATGTTATGTGCAAGCTTTTAAAATCAAGATCAGAAGACTCAGAAAGGAGAATGGGAGAATGGGAAAACAAGCCTCAGTAGATTTTCTCCCCTGCAAATGCTGAAGTATGCCAAATAATTTTGGAGAGTATTGACTGCCATTATTGTTTTGAGATCTGAACACCAAGTTTTGCATACTTATCTCTGGATAATATATTTTAAAATGTGGACCTCCCTGCCACATTCTATGTCTTGCCATGTGTTCATGCAATTAAATAAAACCCAACCCCAAAAGCAAAGGAGAACGATGCATTTTTTGTGTTCATGAAATGCTGCTCATGTTGTTTCCACTTGGCTATATAATGAGTTTTACCCTACCAACAGGCATTCTTCAGGAAATCAAAGTTTTCTCAAAACAAAAATAGGAACACAAGCACAGTTCAGAGGAGGAAACTAGAGCAGGCCTATTTCTCTTCTAACTCAGCTTGAGCTCTGCTGTATATCAGCATCACAGCACAGTGCAAAAGCATGAATGACATGCTCTCCAAATGGGAGTCATCAGCAAAGATTTCTGCATGTCCCTATTTTCAATGTAGCATGATAATTCAGAAGAGATTTATACTTAAAATCCTTAGAAAATGCATTCTATAACTAATAAAATTATGTGCTATCATGCAAATCCAGTCTTAATACAAGATTGAAATTACTCAAAAGATGTTTACACTGATGTAGTAATGGAACTGCATTTGGCAATCACAAAAACAAGTTACTATGGTTTATTTTATGACATAAATTATTTCATTTTAATACCTCTCCTGTCAAATTAGATGAATTTACTTACCAAACTTTATACATAGTACATGATTAGTTGTAAAAGAAGATTAGTTGTAAAATAAGTCAGCTTAACATCCAGACATAGGATTTTAATAACAACTTGATATACAATGACTGTCAGGTGCTGTCTGCTAGTGAGAAATAAATAATACCCTAGATCTTTCACTATAATTACCATCATTCACTGTATGCACAGGATCTGGAGTAAGGCTCAGGCTGACATAGAGTCAGAAGTGCTTAACATCCCTCACCTGGTTCCCAGAGAAATCTGTACACAGGAGAAAACCATTGGTGGGTGATGGGAAGATGCTCACTGGATTGAGACTCACTGGTGAATTTGCACACTGGTTCATATAATGTGAGTAATTAAATGAAAGCTTTTTTTCCTTTTTTTTCTTTTTTTTTTTTTCCATGTAATTTTTCAGGTCAGTTAAAACCGCACAGACATATTATTTTGTAAAGAGAGATCCCTTATCTTTCCTGGAGTGAGAAGTCTTCATCCATGTGCCTGTGGTGCTTCTTGGACTCCAAGAAAGTCACATGTTTAGAGATACAGTAATTTCTTCCTCCAAAACTACATGCGAGGTGTATTTTCTGTAGTTTGATTTTTCTTTTACTAGGAGATGGAGAAATTATATCCCTCTTTTCACACATATGTGCCTTGGAAATGTAACATTGATATCCCATACTAATACCACTTGCCATTCACCCAGGTGACTTTAAATACAGCAGCTGAAGTAAGTGATCAAACTTATGCATATGTTTGAATTAGTGGGATACAAACATTCTTTAGCAGATTTTTTAAATGATAAATCTTTGAATTGAAGCTTGAATGCTATACCACAGTTTCTTTTCTCTATGTAGCATGCATTAGGTATTATTTCCAAGCATATATCCTTCTAAATGATTGAACAAAAGAAATCTTCCAACTTTCTGGCAGTCCCTTTACACAAAGAAATGAAATATTTTAATGAATAAACTTTGTGAGGTTTAGGGATGATAACAGATCAAATACTTTCTATAATAGTCTACAGATTGCATGTTATATTGTAAGAGAATACAGCTGAATAAATAACATTCAAAGGACAAGTTCTCCATTGTCCTCACAGTACAGTAAAATATAATGAAAAGCATGTCCTAAATAAAAAAACTATAAAACATACAATGATCAACTAAAATCTCTGAAACACGCAACTGATAACAGCTAAACATCTTTCAAAGAAAACATTTTCAAAGTGATCATGTTTTGTGTTTTGCTATTTATAGCAAAAAACCATAAACTAAAATAACACACAATACAACAGCAACACCTCTAAATGACAGGTTTGTACAAACTGCTTTCTCCTCAGTATCTGTCTGACTGTACCGCATAGGGATGGGCAAAGCATGGGCTTAGACCCCTGCCTTCATGCAAAAGGAATGACTAAGGAATTTACAAACCCAAGATATTTTCCTGTGCAATAAATGTATCTATTTCACAAGATTCTAACCCACTGATATGGTGGGGGAAATAATCACAGACTAATTTTCTACCATCTAACAATTTGAGTGTAGATCGCCATTTTGGAAAATGCCCACATTTTTGATTCGTGTATTATTTGATTTTAGCAACATAAAAATGCAGCAGACTAAAGATTTAGATCAACCCAATATCCTTCCTCACACCAGCTCCTCAAATAGTCCAGGACATCTCAACAAACACTTGAAATGCTACCAAACCCCAGCCGCCACTTCACATGATTTATGATGTCATTAATGTCAAGCTATCAGTGGACAAGACTAAAAGAGACAACAGCAAAGCTGACTAAAAACAAATAGTTTTGATTAAACTCAAGGACGTTTGGTACAGCTTTCAGCAAAAAGGCATTAATCATTTCCAAAGCTGACCTTGGTTTTTTTAATCCTAAATGCAAAAATAATATGTGTAGGGATTCCAGCAAAATCTTTGAAGTCTACTGTCTATGTAGCTGGATTCCCTTGTTAAGGCAAAGTAATTAAAAAAAAATACCCTCACCTTTTATTCTCTGGGGTAATTTTTGCTGGTAATTGCCTGAGCACCCTAAAATTCCACCCTGTTTTTTGTCTCTAGTAAGGTATGAAGAGTGATCTTTAAGTCTGAGGCATTTTTCATCCCAGTAAGAGATTTCTATAGTATATTAAAGGAGATAATTATCCACAGATAGACATCACCCTTAACAAACATCCTGTAGCAGACAATGACAATACAGCCTAATGATAAGCAGAATATATTAAAAAAAGAAAAAAGGAAGAGGAGAAAAAAGGAAAAGGAAGTTCATCAAATGGGATAAATTATTTTCATATACAATTTTCATCTGTATAAATGATGAACTTCTCTTGAGGTCTTTAGCTTACATTTACAGAACTAGAAAGGTGAATAGTAGACTGGGTTATTATCAAAAAAAGAAAAATATTTAGTTGTCTTTTTAAATACTGATTTTCCTGTTTGGAAGACCATAAATTTATGTATTGGTGTAATGTGTGCACAAGTTTGTCCTGTGTACATATGTGTGTGTTTGCAGAGAGAGAACACAAAATGAAATTGATTCTTTTGACTGTTATTTAGGCAACCTCAGACTGGATCAAATCACCTCAGGAAACACATTCTAGGTGTATGAGAGATCTACTACAAGAATTTAAAATGCAGATGAAAAGTAATATTCAAGCTTCAAAAACAATTAGTAAACCCCTTTTTTTTCGAAATGGGTATTATTTTGGAGCTAAGGAGGATTTTTACAAAAATTTATCTTCCCTAGAAGAGGAAGCTTCCCTAGAATCTGCTTCCCTCTACATCTTGAAATCTTTATAAAAAATCTCAGTCTTCTGCTCTCTATGATTCTAATAATCAGCTTAGAGTATTATTATTTCATAGTCTATAGCAAGAAGATCAAATATGTTTTTTCAGCAAACATGCATTTATAACTTAGCATGCAATTACAATATCAAAGTGTTCTGAGTTAGAGGAGACCCACAAGAAACACCAAGTCTAACACCAATAAAAAGCCCACAGAAGGATTGAATCCACATCCTAGGTTTATTAGCACCATGCTCTAACAAACGGAACTAAAAATCTCAGACAATTAGATTACTAATGTAAAATTATAGCAGAGCTATTATGGCTTCAGAATAAAATAATTAAATTACTGTATGTCAATTTTATTTCTTTATACAAGTACCTGAAACTTTCACATTTTTTGTATAATTTTATTATAATAAGTAATCCAAATACTATTTCACACTCCTCTGGTACATACCTTGAAAAGGAGTGATACCCACCACTTCCAGATGCAAACATTTTCTCAAAGGAGATTTGAGACAAAAATTTTTGCTTCTAAAACTAGTATTTATGCTGATTAGTGAAAACTTTCTGCTTAGCACTTTTATGGGAAAAAGACAGGCTGTATCAATCGTGTATGAGAACATTTGTAATATCACCCTCAGAGAATAATAAACAGATACTAGAGGTTGAAATTCTGACATAGTTTACAGAACAATAATCCAAACATCTGTTATAATGACAAGGGATTTGAACAGAATAGAGAGTACATGGGAAAGCTATGCTACTTTTAGTACAGTTATAACATTAAATCAAAGCACTGCAGCTCAAGGCAGCTTGCTGCTAATATAAACAATTTTCTACATATTCCTGGGCCACAAGCCAGAACTCAGGATTCAGTTACAAGCACAAGGTCAAGAGGGAATCGATGGTATGAAATTTACTGTGTATGAATCAAAAGAATAAATTGGTAATTAAGGATGAAAACAAATTAGAAGGTATACTCTCATTTAACTCATCAAATGAGTTTGCTGAATAACTTCAGGCTCTGCATATATTGTAGGATCTGTAGAGGTTTCAATGCATTTATTGCTTAAATCCAGAGCATCAGATTTTTTGAGGCAGGCTTAGAAAATCACCTTTTTATATGTACTTCTTTCTATAGCCAATATCTGACTACAATTATGAAGGTAACTATTTAATCATGTCATTTGCTCAAGAGAAATGTAAATAATATTTCTTTGAAAATTACATTCTTGCCTTCCTATTATACCCATGAAAACCAAACTTTTATCTCACTTCTGGTCTCACTTCACCTTTCACACCCAAACAATGTCATTTAATGCTGCAGTGAATGTTAAAGACTTATAGTAGTTGTTGATGAAAAGGGCTTCCTGTAAAAGATTTTAAAAACAGTCTATAACCATAAAAGGTCTTGTATATGTTTTTAAAGGTCACGTTTGTTTAATTTTTTACCCTCACAAGCAGACATGCAGAAATCATAAGCTACTTGCTGGTGGATGAATGTTTTGGGAGGCATGGCTACAGTAACCATGTTTCTGCCCCTCTAGATAAGAGAAAGCATCTCTGGAAAGTGAATCAAGAAAAGGTGTTTCTGTGTTTCTTACTTGGCTTTACCCTGCTGGAGTGAATGGCCCAGTGTATTTAGGGAGCTCATCATACATAACTGTCTTAAATTCATAATTTCTATGGGGACGAATATTTTCACATGAGTAACTCAGTCTCCTACTCAACTACTGGAGAAAGCTGGATAATCAACTAAGACATGGTGCCTCATACGTGTAAAGTTGTAGTTGGGTAATGCAAGTCCCTCAGAGACCCATTGCTTTTCATCTCTCTAAGCTAGGTTCAGTATTTCCCACAAAATACAGCCTGAAACACCCTCATAACAAATTGACAGTCTCCTTCCATGTGTTGGAAACTCTCTTCCATACATTGCATCCTGAAAACTTATTACTAATGGTTCAATCTCGGCATAGGTTTAAGTCACAGTCTTCCTATTAAAGGCCTGTGGTTACTACTGGTTACTAATTGTTTTAGTAGCAAGGCTATGAAGTGATGAACTATTTTTGTGGAGCATTATTTAATAACTTCTCATTGCTACTGACTCACATGGAGTTATGACCATTGCTATTGAAATGAAATGTCCTTTAATGGGTTTCCTAACTTGAATATATTGACAAAAAACCTCATCATGTTTCAATAACTCTGATGTTATCAGTCCATTTCATTTAAAAATACATGGGTTTGAGCATTTCTTTGTGGAACACATTGTTGATTTTGTTCTTTGAAGATGATTTATAGGCTACCTTCTTTCCTGAGGGCTGCTAATATCAGATGCCACAATCACTATAACTCTCAGTATTTCTTCTTGCTACCTAGAAGATGATTAGAGATGTCATGTTAGATTTTATAAGGTGCTGAGATATATCAGTTTGCAGATCAGGTGCTGGAACTGAAATCTGCATCAGGAAGGCTTAGCACTTGAAGCCATAGAACTAAGATGGCTGTTAAGAATATTTTGGATACTGCCAGGATTTAATGATGGCAGAAGGGTGATGACTAGCTACCTAGAGGGAATAAATTTCAACTTATCCAGTCATAGGGCAAATACATTTTAGCTCTTCTATCTTTGGAGAAAATATCCTTCCTCTTAGAATTACATGAATATTAATAACCATTAGAAGTATCCCACTTTATGAATCCTACTACATTTACTCTCTGAATTAATTAAGGATGTATATTGAATAAGACTTGTATACAGAAATACTTAAAAATAAAAAAAAGAAACCATGAAGACTGTGCTGTGTTTTTTGTGCCCTGTGTGGCAAACTACAAGATTTGTTCCCGGTTTTGTCATTATTGTATCCCAGTAAATCACATTTTACCTGCAGAGCCTCTGTTCTCTTTGAAAGCAGGGTAAGGGGTAAGCCTTGAAGTCAGGTCAGCACTGCGTGGCCTATGCTGATTTGCAGGAAGAAGACACAACAGCAAAGTAGGTTTTCATCTCCCAGCTTCCCCCTTAGGCACTTAGACAATTATTGTATGTGCAACCCTTTGTTCCCATAATTTTCTTGATACCATGCTAATATTTCCAGAAATGAACTAATTAAAATTAAGGGAAGACTTCAGTGGGAGAAATAGATTAAGAACTAACAAGACAAGGAAACAAAATCCTTTCCAATTGTGTTTTTAGGGTAGAATATCAACTGATTATCCTGTGTCTAGGGGTACTATGTCTTCCCCATTTAAAGTAATGTATGCAGATAATCTTAAATATTTCACGGGCTCAATGGGCAAAAGGGCAGAGATTCTGAGAGTGTTTTAACAGAAATATATCTCTGAAATCAAGATTTTTCATGAATGCAGTGACAGATGTCTGCATCACAATTCCTCAAAATGGGAAAGTGGAGAATTGTCAAAAAATATTTGACATATTTGCTCAATAACATAAAAACTCTTATAGGCTACACTACAGGTCACTAGTTTTTCAAAGCATTTTCTCCTATAGATCGATAGTGTATTTCCTGAATGAAAATCAACAGTACTTGGCAGAAGCATTTTTAGACTAAAAAGACTGTATATTAATTTTTAAATTTGAGGAATTTTAATATTGAATATTTAATAATTATGATTTATTTTTCTTAATTTAAAATGCTATATAGCACTTTTATCCCCCCTCACAAAAGCTAGAATGCAAAATGATCAGTCTGCTTGTCAGTGTGGGACAATTTTTAAAAATGCATTTATCTTTCTAGGTTTAAAATAGTTCATGATCTAGCTCACAAAAGCTACAGAGACATGTCAGAAGGAAGACAGCAACAGTGTAAAAGAACCAACAAAAATATTTCTTCAAAAGAATTTTACATTGATTTTGGATCATAGAGAAACATCTGTCCTACAACTATCAAATTTTAGACATATAAAGATCTAGGTATCAAGGGAAAACTTGGATGAATTTTTTTCTGTTCTGCTTTGCTTATTATTTTTTCTAATATCTTCTTTTATACTGGTTGCACTTCATGGATGTTAACAAAAATATATTGAAAAAAGGTATTTCAGGGATTAAAGTAACAGCTGAATTCTTCGGAAATACCAATATATTCAGTTCTTCCTTATTCTAGTAGCTGAGCTCTCCACTCTTGAAACAGAAGGAGCTGGAAATAACTGGTAGAAGGCAACACTGAAAATGTATTTGTATTAAGTTGGTATAGGAGGGATGAATACTCAGTCGTGTGCAATAGTAGGATTCAGACTTTGATAGTCAAAGGAGGGGACAGTACTGCAGAGAGGTAAAAATGTATGGTTTTGTTCTTCTTACGCTGTGCTGTCTATTCCAGTATAGCCATCCATTTATGTGTCTCCTCAAAAAGGAATGCTTCACTATTCCTGGGCCTGCATTAAGTAAGGAAAGGAAAAAAATTTCCAGCAACACTTTTATTCATCATAAATGAAGCCTTCTCTTCACAAAACAGAAGATATGGAGAAAATAGGGCTGAGAGAATGGATTCCCAGCCACTTGCATAAAGGCTTTTTATTAACTTCACTAATTGTGCCAGTGCCAGGGGTTGTAAATTGAAAAGATCTGTATATATATAGAAATAAAAATGTTTCCAGGGTAGACTGTGAGGTGGGACTGCACAAACATCATCTCTTGTTTAAGACTGTGCAAAAAATGGTGAGATAGCCTTTAATTTGTTTATAGCATGTTTTGCCATTTAGACCCAAAACAGCAAAGGAATGAGGCACTTGAATTCTGTGGGAGCCAATAAATCTATACTTGTAATTAAGCATAAGTTCAAGAATTTTTCTGGATAATATTTAATATTCTGCTTGATTAAAATATTTAAAATTACAGCTTGATTAAATTATTTACCACCCTCAGTGACAGAACTTCAAAACTTTTCTTGGGCTTGCCCATAAAGGATGGGAAAATATTAGAGTTTCTGGTACATGCTCATGCTGAAGCCTTTTAGGTGACAATATAATTCCATGAAGCAGTTAAATATTGGTGTGCATGTAAAAAAAAAAATAGTAATCCTCTGAGTGGGTGGCCTGTAAAAATGCCATGCTAAAGTAAATCTGCAGTGATTAGCTCTAATACTTTTGCTTAATACTTTGATCAATATATATGTGCTTAGAAAAAACATTATGTAGCAAAACAGGTAGTAACTGGCCTACAAAAAGAGACAAATACATACTGCTCAGCTTATATCTCACTTCTTTCAGGTTTTTAATTTAAGAATCTGTTTATGAGTTTGTAAATAAGGCATATAATCCTATATTTTAGAAGTTTATGTGGAAATTATCATTCAGCAGTGCGTCAAAAATCTCAGGAATTTTACTGCTGAGATTCAACAATGCTTCTTACCTGGAGCTTGTACTGGGAAGGATTATATTTCTTTTTAAAATTTTTCTTTTTTCCCTCCAGAGATCTCACTTTTTTAATAGAGCGAAAGAGCAAATAAATATTTTTGCATCATCTTGGGATATTAATTCCCTGTAGTGTTCAAAAGAACGCTGGAAAATAATAAGTGAGTCACACACTATTTTCTGCAACATTTGAAAAGCCCTTATGAATGTTTCGTTACCCATGCATGTGCTGCCAGAGCTCATGCAAGAGAAGTCATGAAGTCTCATGAATTCCTAACTTGAATTGTTTCAGCAGTCAGAGATATTAAAATCCATAATGCTCCACCTCCTTTTTTTTTTTTTTTTTTTTTTTTTTCCAAAAAGCCAATATATTTTTTAATTGCAAACAGGAAATTAATAACATTATTAAATGATGTCAGGAACCTTTTGCAGAGGAATAAAAAACCTTTGAGATGTTAATCATCTTAAATGGGGATAGTTATAATTGCACCTATTTTGTAAAGTACAAATTTGCTGTTTTTTCTCCACAGTGGTGGTGACATTATCTTGTTATGGTGAGCTCTGCTTTTTGGGCTACATACTAGTTTAGAAGTAGGTAGGAGCTGGGATTGAAATGCCCATGTTTTAAATAGCTGGTAGATGTAAAATAGCTTTTTCCTGAGGCTAAACCTCCTAACTGTTCAAAAATCCAGAATGATTTTTTGCCTCACAACTCATGCCTAACAGCAAAGAGCCCTTTAGTGGTGGTATCTTAGAACACTTCTATTTACTATTAGCAAATTATATAGTAGGGATTGCACAAATATTTAAACCACTACAGCTATAGCCTATTTAAACCTTAACTCAAAATCCCTTTATTATTGTATGAGAATGGAAAAGTGATACAGAAAAGTGACACAGCAAGAGGAACTTATGCTGTTCATAAGGAACTTCACCAGGGATGAAAACTGGGATCCTCTTTATCCCATTTTAGGTAAAACATCTAGCATATAATGGGGATAGATTACTACAGCTCATAAATCTGGCACCTAAATGCAACTAGTTATGACTATTAATAACACTGACTTAGTTTTGCATATTGTCATCCCGTGTCTAAATAATCCCTGTTTCTGTTTATCTTCATTACAACTGCTATTGTCCACTCTGCCCTTAGAAAATCAGTTGGAAATGTGAACAAATATAAACCCAAGATTTTTAGGGTTACATTTCCAGCAGCAAGTTTCCATCTTCACCTCTACTGGCTAGACAGCATCTGAGCCGTTCTGAAAGCCTCCAGACCTTTTGTCAGCAAAGAAGGTAGCTAGCAGTGGGATTAAAATGACTGGGATAGTATCAAGTTGATTTGAATTTTCCCCTTGAATCTACACCTAACATCAACACCACGTATACATATTTACATGAAACAAGCATACATTTTTTTTCTTTCTACATGGTTTGCTGCAAATACAGACTGATTGTAAATTTCAGTGTCTATAAATAACTAACACATTTACAATAGCTAGAAGAAACTATTGTATGTCAACAGGCTAAAAAAAAGTACATCAGTCCAGGGTTGTAGCATATTTTACTACGATATTGTGGATCTTTAGATATGACAGGTTACAAAATGGATAGTGATACCCATGTAATCATGAGAACTATTTTCAAAAGTATATTATAACTGGTAGCCTTAGACATATGAAAACATAGATTTCCAGAACTGAAATATATGCAAGATATATTGCTATGAGACATGAGGAATGGCAGTATTTTTTCTGTCCCAAAGACCTATAAAAAGCTTCTCTATTGTCATGCAGCCTGAATCAATATTTTATATCTTGAAATAAATGCATACTGTAGCTTATAAATATAAGGAAACAAAAGAATAAATGCGCTGATATGTGCTGAAGCCTTTAGTGTTATTCTTTCCTTCTAGTGCACTCTGCACAGACACATATATATGTGCATAAATACACATAGGTTTTCACATATACAGCTGTTAAAAGCATGAGAATTCATTTCATGAGAATGCAGTCATGCCAAATAGAAAGAAATATTACCATGCTTCATAAGAAAATTGATTTTTAGTAATAATTGCTAATTTGGAGATTCTTAAAAGGGGATGAACGTTGTAATGAATGTTAACTGAGAACATAACTTTTTCACTTATGTGCTACAACACTTTTTGAGAGAAGACAAGTAAGTTTTATTGAGTGCAGTTATGTTGCATTTAAAATGATGTTTTATGGTGGACCAAGAAGTTAGAATTTTATTTTATGCACAGCATCTCTTTACCAAGTGAAAAGGCATCCTTGCTTCTGCCATCAAAAGGCATCCTTGCTCCTGCTTTTTGTGTAACACTTTCTGCAAATATTTCAGCAAGTTTATGGAACAGTCCAAGAGCACTTAATTATCAGTGTCTTCATCGCTGGCAACAAGAGCAGAGTTAGTGCAAGGGTTTTGCTCTCCTACTCTGCCCTTGGTGTTTTTCATACTAGTATAACTACTTCATACTGCCCACCCAACCAATTGTATTGCATTAAGTCTTCCTCCTGGGCAACGGCTGATTCTCTCATCACCAGAAACTATCCCTATTTTCATAATCTCACCTCCACTTCTCTTCCAGGTACTGATACAGTCACTCTTGTACTCTCATCACAGCAGAGGCAGCTTTCTTGTTTGAATCAGATGTGGAAACAAACACTGACTTTGATTGTTTAAGGGATTAAGTCTTACCATTTTTTATGAAGAATTACACACTTCAGAACACAACTGTCTGTAATACAGGATATCAGTTTTTGTTTTATAAACAACACAACTGTAAATACATTTTAAATAATGACAGATGTCAAGAGGAAGCAGCTTCTAATTTTGTCAAGCCTATTTACAATTTCCAAGTGAGTTCTTTTAAAAAGAAGAAACTGACAAGAATTTGTCTTGCCTGTGTATCACTAATTTCTTATGATGACTTCATCATTAGACAAAATTATCTCTATGGCAAAACAAGGACCCAATGCATCTGAACTAAGAGTGGACTTCTGGAGTTCAAATACCACATTAAATATTAATAAGAAGATAAGAATTAGGCTTTTGGAGCTTCTTTAACCCTTCAGATATTTCCATTTGTACATACACTGCACATTTGTTAGCAGCATCAAGACATATTTCCCAATGCAGTTTCGCTGTGGCTTTGTTTGAATATGTTTATAATTTAAGAGAATTTGTATGTTTAAGTGAAACACATCTCTCTTTTTAAATCATAAGAGAATGAGGAAAGAACCATGAATTGTTCTCCATTTCTTCACTTTTGCAAATTATTTTCCCTTTACAATAAGCAGCTGGAACAACTGAACAAAGATGTAACTGTGACTTTAGAAGAAATTGTACAAAATTTAGCTCTCTTAGATTCAACTTCCATTAGAGTCAGTGAGAATTTATGTACATTTCTGCAGTGCTGAAAGAGTAATACTGTGAGCATATAATTGCTCAAGATTGAAAAAAATTAGGGTGTTTCTTATAGGACTATAGCATGCAGCTCTAACAATATTAAAACCCCAAGCCCTGGTAAAATCACAAGCTTGTTTGTCAAGGAAATTAATAGGAAAGATTTTTTTGTTTATACAGTTATGAAAAATAGGATTTATTCACACAATCCATGGGAACTATATCCTCTAAAACTGCATCCTAACTACAAATATGCGCACATCTTTTCAGTATTTTGTCAAAGAGGTCAAATGACACTAAAAGGAATGATAGAACGTTAAACTTGAAAGTCAAATATTTAAAATTTAGTTAATGCCAGAATTCAGATTGCCCTGGTAATCTTGTTTCTGACAATTTGTAATGATAGATTTAATCACAGTGTTATCTCCTGTGATTTCTGAGACTGTTTCCAGAGGAAACATGCCCATTTTCATGCCCATCTTCATCCCCCATCTTAATCTTTTGTTGTTTGTATTTTTTTGCCTTTTTATTGTACAGACAATATGTTGGAGTTTTTTTTGGGTGTTTTTTTATTGGTTTTTTTTTTTTTTTTTTTTTTTTTTGGTGTGGAAAAAAGTATCCATCTCTTCATTTCTGAACAGAGCAATATATAGGCTCTTGTTTTCAGAATTACTTCAGCTGTGGACACCTGACTGAGTCACTTCTTTCTCCTTGCCCACCCACTATTTTCCTAGGATATTGTGCATCTGCCTTTATGCTTTCCTGATTCTTTAAATCTCCCTTCTCCTCTTGGCTAAGCACCTTCTTGTGAAGGTACTTCAGGAGTCCAGCATGCTGTGAGCCTTAGGTGGCTTGGAGAGGCAGAAGAGAGCCTTTGTACTGCATCCCTCCTACTTACATCCAGGAATCATCTAGTGAACTAAACTTTCCCTGTATACATAAAAACAAACATTTTGTGAGGAATCACTTCTTAAAGGAATGTCCCAGTAGGTCAAGTTTACCTGTTTAATCTTGCCTAAAATTTTTGCCTCACTGAATTAATAAAATGGATGGTACTCAGTGGATAGGTAACTAGTCAGTATTTTTTTTTAGTTTTTCCCATACCATTATTTGTCTGAGCCCTTGTTTATTCTCAGGGATAGAAACACTGTGCTAACTACTACAAAGTTATTAATTTGTTAATGTTTTCTTGAGAATTTCTTTGAGTAGCTTCTGAGTGAATCTGAATGATAATAATGAATGCATTATTCTAATATACACTAAAATGAGACTTATTAAGATTATATGTGCCACACAAAAATTAAATGTCCTTTATCATTTCTAGGTAAATGTAGTCAGGCTTTGTAGAGTAGTTGGATGCACATTTTCATCAGAATAAAATATTCATCTCTAGTAGAGCATACTGTTGCAGATAAAACACTCAAAGAATTTAGCTGTCAACTTGCCAGACCTGTACTGAACTCGTACCACATATAACTTTTATTATTTTAATTATTTAATCTTTTTTTGTTTTAATTTAAAAAAAATATACATGGGCATTCATCAGCCTAAATGCACATACCTGATATCTGCCTAAATTCAAGTCACCCTTCTTGCAAAGTGTCATGCATATGTTTTGACATTACATGATTAACCCCATAAATACTTTCAATCTGTTTTCTTAGCACAGCCAAATCACTTATAAAGACCAATTAAAAGAAATCGAAGAATCAAAATTTAAACTCATCTTCAGTGTTTGCCACAATGAACAATGGACAAGGATCTTGGGCTTTCTTCCAGGATCTAGAGAAATCTGTGCTCTGTCCAGAGGACTAAATTAATCTTATACTTCATTTGTTTAACAAAGTACATGCTATTAGCAATTTTTATGCATATTACTTAATCTTTTTATGATTCTGTGAGCAAATAGCTTGCTAAGTAAGAGGGAAAGCACACAGAATCAGGTACCTGGTAACTCTTGTCAAATATTGACTTTTTAATTATGAAAACTAAATATTTACATTCTCCCACGAGAGCAAACAGGGAGGCTAAATCCCAATTTAAAGAACAGTAGGGGATGAACTAATTTAGTTCTAAACCATTTTTTTCTCTAGAGCATCCATGCCATACTTCATCCATACAGACCTGACTCCAAAATTGCTCAGCCTCTGCTGAAGGTACAAACAACCACTTTTCACATGACATTTGAGAGGACAAGGACAAACTGTGGTCTGGAGACCACAAGTGCTCCAAAGACTATAGATTAGGAGATATCTCTGTCAGTACTTTCAAAAGGAGAACATCTACTACCTTTAGGCTGTCCTCTGCTTCACATCTGTGGGGTGTTCTCCATGCCTTCCCACTCTGAACCTGGGGGATTACCTGTTGGGCTGTGAATAAAGGTAGTTGAAGTATTTTGGGGTGAAATAGATGTAGTAATTGCAGTGCTTCCAAATTAAGAAAACAGTCAGGACATGGAAAATTTTTCAGAATCTGTGTGACTTCTGTTCTTATACAGGGCAAGTAATTCAAGATTGATGAACATTCTACTCTGTTTCTATTATATCTTTTCATCTTCAAATCTCATAATTTAACACATGATTCTTCTTATTACACAGACCACATTCGGCAAGAAAAAAGTCTTCATGTACAAACATCATTTTTTATTCAAGTCAGTTGCTTGTGATAATCTATGGACAATATTCATCAGATGGTGGTTTCATCCATTATCTATTTCTGTCTATGGCAGGCACTGAAACACATGAAAAGTATGCAAAAATTGTTTTGAATGATTGACTCTAAAAGGGGGAGTGTGTGTGGGATTGCTAAGAACAGACATCTTTTTAGTCATGGCTTTCACTGAAATGTATCTGTTCAAATTCCCTAGCCCTGATCTGTTCCTAGTTGTTAGTGACTTTTTTCCCTATTGATTTGAATTTAACAGAGATAATTTCATTAAGACATTTAGATTTTTCCTTGACTTATTTAAATATTCTTGATGTGAGAACATGCCAAAAATAAAACCCACAAAAAAAAGAAACATAACCCCAACAAACGGTGAAAAATTAAAAATCCTAAAAGAGAAGCTGTAAATTGTTCTTTTAAAGAATAACTGTTCTCTTTTTATTGTTGTACTTCATATTCCTTTAAAACATATGCAATATCATCTGCTGGCTTTACAAAAAAAGTCCTTCTATATCTTCCTTTTCTTGGCATTGACCAGCCTCTTCCACAGATTATTCCTCGAACTCTGAGGAATGTAAACAGAACTAATAAAATACATACCCTATGTAATTTAAAATTGTTTTAAAGTCTGTTCTTTTATCAGAGCTACATCACTCTTTTTGGTTTACTTTGTAGTTCTTTATTTCCCCCCTCCAAGACAGATATTCCTATCACCAGCAGTCTTCAGTGTGTGTCACCATTGACATAAATGTCTCCTACCAAGACATCTCGTTCTTTGAAGTGCCTGGCATCTCACTAACTGCATGTTGGCCACCATTTTGGAGCTGCTGATATGTAGTTGCAAACTAAGTAGTGTGATGACAGGCTACAAGTTTTCTGGGCATGGCAACATGAGTGCTAAAACTGAAATTAAACCATATAGGGGTTAATATTGGACTGCTTTCATGTAACCACAACATCATGTACTTTACTGTATGCAGAATTTTTAAACAGTGCAGCACTGCCTACATCTCTTTGAGTCATGTTAGCTCTAAATTCTGTAGCAAATTCAAATGAATTAAACTTTCTAAGATTTTCATTAACTGAAAAGTGACAATGAGTGAAAGAATTAAGCAATCAAAACTAGTAAGGATAAAAAAGAGGAGTTGCTAGGGGTGAAGATTCAGAAATGTCGTAGCAGAGTGGGGAAAAAGCTGATCATTTTTTAATCTAAAATGAGTTAAACTGTTTGGGACTTGAAACTGAAATGACTGATACCTTCAGTTCCAGCATAAAGCTATACTATCTATCCAGCCATCTTTCAGTGTCTGCTTAGGAAAATGTAGAGCAAACATTTTGGGACATTTTTTTCTCACTTTGTCTACAATCTCATGTCTTGACCGTACCATATGGTTAGGAAGACCATTTTATTACTGGTGTCTCAATACATCAGAGTCGCAGTATAAACATACACATTTGTTTATATTAAGGAACACAATAGTAGACAGAATCTCCTCAATCACCTGTCCCAGTTCCCTCTTGTCATAAGTAAACAAACCATATAATCACTTTCATCAATTGATCTAGCTAAAGCAGGCACTAATTAAATTTTCAGTTCTTATTAAATTCATCATCAGTGGAGAAGAATGTATTTGCATACTTCAGATAAAATTGTTAATCTTGACTTTTAAATAGTCATCATTAGGTTACAGAGTTAGCAGCCTATTCATAGAAGGGAACTCAGGTTCTCTCCATGCAGCTGTTGGTAGTGAAGGTGAGTTCTTCTCTTTACTTTCTATTTGGGTGTGAAAGGATCTCCTTTCAGTCATAAAACCTAGAAACACAGATATTTAAAAATGAAATTTTAATTATTTATCATTGTTTGCAGTTAAGTGAGATAAATAACCAGTGTTTGCTACACTTGCTTCATTTACAATTGTTCATTAAAAACCTATGCCTGTAGAATTTTAGTCATGAGCAAAAGAGCTGTTTAGAAATTTCCACGTGGAAAATGAAAGTAAGAAAGGAAGAATTCCTTTTCAAGACATTTTCCTCAGTGATTAGAAACAATTGCTTTATCATTTGTTTTTTTTTTAGTGACAGACTAATCTTGTCTTTATTTGCACATTTTTTTTCCTTGATGCATATAAGAGATTTTCTGCGCCTGTTATTTTTACATTTGAACTAGAATTATTAGTTATTTGAATTGTTATTGTTTAATGGTAAATATATATTTTAAATGGGTTAAATTAAAGTCACTGGTAAGTAATCTAAATAAATAATCTCTAGTTATAGATTAAATGACTTAGAGAGAGACTGTGAAGTCTATTGCTATGTGAAGGGATATATTAATGCATTATAGCTCTAGGGACACCTTCACATTGCAGTTGGAAGGGTCTACAGCATAATACAGAGATTACCAAGTTTTGAAGTTACCTTGAGGTAATACTAGAGGTCTAATTGCAGCAATACAGTGCAGGCTAATCTACCCTACTTTCCCTTAGCTGTAGTACACAATTGCTAGGAGAAAACTTTGACTTCCCATTTGTCCACCAATGTGGAGAAGTGAATTAAATAACCAGATCTATTTCATAATTGTCTTGATTAAGAAAAACATTTGTAGGCCTACTGAAAATTAATTTGTTTCACCCCATGAACTCTCCAGGGTATTGGTGAATTACTCCTCACTGCTTCCAAATCTCAGGACTTAGTTGACAAGGTTATACACGTCACATTAGTTAGCCTGTGAGATGCCTGCTTCAAGGATTAACAAATAATGCAAATCAGTTGCCTATAGGATGTCCATCATTAAAATCCAGAATTCTAGAATAAAATACTTCATTGAAATGCAACATTGTTACAGTTCTGGCCCCATATTACAGACTTGTGAGTAGGTGTCATCTCCCTATGAATTCTACAAGTGACAGAATCCCATTAAAAATTTAAATGAATGATTGTTGTAGAGGCTTTAGTAGCATAAATGAAATTGTTATATCATTAGCTTTTTATTAACTCTTTTCTAAAATTTAATAAAACTTGTCTTACTTGTCTATACATGACTTTTCTAATATGAAACTAATTTAATTTCATATCTTATGTTTGACTGCAGCTGCTCTAAAACCAGTAGAGAATGTCCCTATAGTTGTTTGAAAAAAGTCCAGTCAACAAGAGCTCAGCATATTTTTACAGGGCTGTCAGATAAATCTCTCTATGGAAGTTGCCATGCTCAAGAAATTCAATAGAGCACAGCTTGGTAGCATACACCACACAGAGTCTTCCCAAGGATTAAGCCCATGTTTTGTTAAAATGCAAAGTTAGTTTTAGAAAATATGCAAAAAAGTGATTATCTGGAAAACATAGTACAGGATCAAGAAGAATCAAACTGTATTGGTCTACAAGTAGGTTTGATTTTTTTAAAGTAAGCATCTTATGTTGCTCATACATGAACAGAGGATCAAGAGAAAGACTAAAATAAATGAGTATTTTGTGAGAATTGTTGCATTTATTTTAATGTCTTTAAATGTGCATTTTAATATGGAACTCACACACTCCTGTTTTAGGTTATGTTTTTAAATACACACCCAAAGGCATGCCTTAACATTGTACTCACACACTGTATATAGAGGAGAAACTAGTGCAATTACAAAATTAGACAATTCTGTATGCAAGTAGATCACAAGCAATCCCAATATTTACACCCTCATGCAAAGCCTTATGTATATTGTAGATATGCCCTTGTCACAAGATATGGCCTTGTGACACAAGGAATTTTTTTTGCTGTTTGTACAAGCAGATGTTTAGTCATATGCAGATCAGTCCCAGCCACATAGAACTGATAGTACTAGCTTGTCTGAGTATAGAAATCTATGAAAACATGCTCATTTTTAAATGCTGTAGTGTACACTGTACCTGCTGCTGTACAGATCACTTACAGGCAATGAATACAGTGTAAAAGTGCATGTCATTTGCAGTGTAACAACCATGCCTTTGAAGAATGGGGTTTTTAAAATTTAAATTACCTGTAGAAGTACCATTACTTTGGAGAACGATGTTTCAACAATACAGAACTGGGCTAAAGGGAAGCAGATTGCTGACTAATTACCTTGTCTACAGTATTCATGGGCCTACTGACCACAGAGTTGAATAAATGCTAATTTTTAAATTGTAATTGTATTGAAGTTGCTAAAAATGCAAGTAAACTAATAGTTTTTGATAATATGATAATTTCAGCTATGTTACAACAGTATTTGGGTATTACTTTCTGAGTTTGTATGGTCTAACACTTGAAATCTCTCCATTTCTGTGAGTCCCTTGTTGGTCAAAAAGCACTAGGAAACTTGAGTAGGTTATGGTTTGTTGTCCAATCTGGAGAGCCTTTGCTGAGAAGAGTCCTGGCCCCATGCATTGTGGTTCAGGGATGGTTACTGTACATCTACAGGTCTCACTAGTATTACAGGAGAATAACAAGTCTGGTTTGCATTTCTCCATCCCACAGAATAAAATAAAAATAGTGGTAAACTTAAGGCCTTTAAAAACAGAATTACAAGGGACACTGCTAGATCTTGTCATTTGACATTTGCTTTTTGAGAAGTGAAAACTCAGGTGGTAGTAAACAGGGGAAGTTTTTCCTGTGTTTATCCAGCACTTTTTGCTTTTTCATAGGAAATATGCATCTCCAGATTAAAAATTGAATAATGACATTTTTATGTACTAGATTTCCTATCAAAAGAATATTCTAACACCTACTCTGGTGTACAAATATTTGTACTGTACATATAAAGAATGAAAAAGATTCTTTATATAGATGTATATATAGCTATACATATATAAAGAGGTACATATAAGTAAGTATGTAAAATGTATATGCACTTATTCATGTTTACATGGAAGCAAAAGTCACTGAAAAAAAGACCACACAATAACAGGGGCCAGATTCTAAGCTGTTATGAAACACACAAACTTGCAGATTAGATAAGGGCTCTTGAAGTAACTCATGCAGAATCTAATTCAGATATTCACTTCTGTACATTCAGATAGGGAGGAGGGGATGGGAGAGGCTGCATCATTTTGTTTTAGAGACTATCTGTTTTGTCATCTCTGACTACAGCCCATGAGTAATTTCAACTCTGCTCCTGTAACACAGACCAAATACTACTGCCAGCATTCATTCTTTCCCATTCAAAAATTGCACAGGTTCAGAGTCACAATGGGAGCTGTAACTTCTGGCAAAATTATGGTGATGTTGATGCCTTGGAGTGGCTACCTGAAACAGAGGCTAGACAAGATTAAGGGAATAAACCACGTATTTAATAAAGGCCTTAAATAGGTACACCTTGGGCAGTCAAAAGCCTCTGAGAGGGGCTATACCCAAGGTGGGTGATCATCACAAGTTTTTCAGACAATTATAAGTTTGGTCTATTTTCATATCAGGGGCTAATCCTCCAATTACAGCTTTGGGTAATAAAGTAATATATCCCCGTTTGTGCCCCCCACCCACCAACCCCCCCCTCACTTTTTGTTTACACTTTTCAGTGCCTGAAACAATAAAGTGTCCTTGAGTTTCAGGCCCAGAGAAGAATAATTTTGTCTAAATAAAATGGGAAGACAGTAACTAACAGGCTTAGAGCTTTACAGTTACACACTAAAGAAGTACATGATCTGAAAAATATAAAAGCTAAAATCCTAAGTCATCACTGTTACTTTTTCCTTCCAAGTATGTTTGCAACTATTCAGCCAAGAAGTCTATAGATTTAAAGGATGTAAATAAATGTGTAAAATACATTTTCTCAACCAGTTTCTCAATAGTAAATGAGTGAGTCAGCAATGAATGAGAAAACCAGAGAAAAACATGGTGTTATTTTAGTGGATGAAAGTTAAACAAAAGCTGTTTTGATAATCTTTTACTTATCACTTTTTTCATCCCAGTTATCTCTGAACCATAAAGAAACCAAACAACCACACGAATCTTCAAGGCTTAGTGTTTTCATATCTTGATTCTAAGTTAGTTTTAGCTACCAAGGGTAAGGCTTGGTGTGGTGACTTTAAAAACTTCTGAGGACCTCCCAGAAATACACACACCTTCTAGAAGCTCAACAAAGAAGAGGGCAGGGTATGGCTCAGAAGTATCTTTCCTTTTCTGCCATTTCTCTCTTGATAGAAGATTACATAGCTCCAAAAAGTATTTGAATAAATTAGAGTTTTTCTGCTGAATTCCTCACATCCAAAGCCCCCTTACTGAATTTAATCTCCTTTATTACACAGGTGCTATTCTGAGTAGTTGTACATGCTAAAAAAGTTTTCCACTGAGTATTGAAATACTTGAGATCAGGAACTCAACTGCAGCACAAAGAAAGATCACAGCACTGCCTAAGAAATGCAGTTTGACAATATACAATATTTCCCCAGGTAGTTGATTGCTAGAATCCAAAATCCTAGTCTCCAGTACTCATGGATAGTTGTAAGAGACAATATCTTCTTAGAATGCTAAAAGAATAAGCATTTTTCAAGTAAGCATGTGGGGAATTAGAAAAGTTATTCTTACTTGCTTGTGTCCAACTCTACCCAACAGCTTCTGTAAAAAGTCAGAGGACTAAAAATTTGTAAAGTGTATTTTTATGGCAGAAAAAACACTTTCTATGGATTGGAATTTACTGCCTCTGGTGGGATGGGAACCCTGTGCTATTATTCCTTTACATGGTCAGAATGTTTCCTGTTTTTGCAAATCATCCAAAGATTTTCTGTGTCACACTTAACATGTTTTCCAAGTCAAGTTGGCAAAAGGATATTTTAAGCAAAGTGCAAAGCACAGTAGGATGTACTATATAGTGCCATCTGCTGAAAAGTGAAGTGCTCACACATTAGAATAGAACGTTGTGCATTTTGCATTAATGCAGAAAAGAATCTAGAGCTGGTATAAGGATATGTCCCATTCATCCCCATTTAGATACGCTATCTCAATTTACATGATGAACATGAACAGTCAATTGTGGAGTTGATGGCATTGTGAATGGTAGTGTGAATGATTCCCAAAGAAGACACTTGAACATGTATGGAACATATTTGCATCACCAAGACTCTATACAAAATGTTTAAGAGATTTTGCTATCATTCTAGAGAGCAGTTCTCATTTCAGATTGTAGAGGTTTTAGTTTGCCAGTTTTTCAGTCTTCTGGTCAATTCACCAACTATGTATGTAGTGGGTCTAGTGCTGGCTAAACGCCAACGCATTTACTCATATTTACTTATTATTCTGCTGTGAGATATGAATTAGGAGAAAGAGGGTAAAATAGGCACAAATTTTAAAGAACACAAAGAAAACATTATTAACAGAAAAAATGATAAGGGGAAAAAAATCAGAATAAATCTTCAGAACATTTCTCCTCCCCCCACTGACATTGTACAGAGAAAAAAACTGGGACTTTCAGTCTGTTTACCACTTCTAGGATAGTCTTTAGTCTACTTGGGGAGAGAAGTCTCTCTTGCTATGCTATGGAGATTTCTCCACAAGAAACCATTCTGTTGTGGCATTAATGTCACAGTGAATATAAAAGAAAAATCTGACCTATAAAAGAAAAATCTGTTTGCAGTGTGAAAAGACCCTCGCATGCTTTGCAGCTTTCCCACAGCTGCTTTTATGGGCCATGTCAACTTACTGAGGTGCTATTTTAAGGATGAGCTGTTTTAATATAAAACAAAAAGTTCTCTTCATCTATCTCTGGGAACAGAGGATTTTTATTACTATATCTTGGGCAAAGTTTCTCATCTCTCTCTGTTCAAGTTTTTCATTGGATTGAAGCAACATCTACTTGCTTCAATACTGGTGCCTCAGCTCACAGTTGGGTAAGAATGCCACATCCCCCCAATGCATTTTCATGAAAAATCAGATGTATCAATTATATCTTTTCCATAAACTTACCAAAATAATTTCAGCCCAAGACTAAGTCATCTCCTCAATCCCCTCCTATCTAGAATTTTAACTCCTTCTTTACTGACCTCATATTGTTGTCATTACAAATCTTTGCCCCTTCCTTTTCCTGATTTGGGAGAGAATTGGTGTTTGAAAGTTCATTTGTTCTCAAGTTTTATTAATTGAAACAGGTTTTATAGAGTTTCATATTGGTGAAAGGTTGATCTTGTCTAAGCCCCACAATCAAGGAATTATTCCATCTTTTGCTACTGACCACTCAGCCTGGCCTGGTCAAAAAGCTGGAAGTCAAGAGAGCTTTCCCTGGACTTTCTTCATTTTCAAATGTGCTTTTCTACAGGGGCATGTTCAACTTTTTAAAGAAATTTAACTGGGTGTAGTCTTTAAACTTAGCCAACTGTTTTGCTCTTTAAAACTAGCTAGTTGATTGGCTCCTGCAGGTCCCCACAGGGAACCACCCCTACCCTCCCCGCAACTGAAAACCAGGCTTTTGTTAAACCATGACACAGTCCCAGATATGATGTAAAAAGAACAAATGTAGATTTAATTTCCTGCTTAATATTTTTACTTCCTAAAAGCCATTGTGTATCTGTCGCATCAAATCTGTTTTTACTTTTCTATTTCAATCTAAGACTCAAGACCCTTGAGATGGAGACTATGTGGGTTGTTTTTGTCATTTAGCTTTTGTTTTTCTTTGTTTTTGTAAAATCACTGAAAGACGAATGCTGTTTGCTTTGCTGTATTACTCAATTGACTAAAAGGAAGAGCAGCCAAAATGTTGTCCTAATAACTCTGGAACTGTTCATAAAACAGAAAACCTGGAATAATAATTTGCCTTACTATGCTGTCTTTGATAAAAGGAAAATAATGTATTTTAAGAAATAGGACGGAAGTTTAAATGTAAATCTTTTTCACAGAAGTCTTGTCTGCACAGGAAAGCTGTCTCATGTGCAAATTTAAGCAAATACATTTATAATATAAACCCATGTTCCGACTCTAATTTTGGTGGAAGGATTGTTCCTCGCAGTTTTAATTGATGTTCTTTGAGAGGGCTTAACAATCAATTCATATCCAAGAAACACTCTCCTTGTGCAGACAAACTATTAAGCGTATGAAACACGTGTAAGAATTTTCATTATCCTTATTTTCATTATCCTTAATTTTCATTTTCCTGCATTAGAGTTCGTTCAATAATTTTCCAAAGTACAAACTTGTCAATCTATTGGATAAAACTATTAAAAAATTCTTATATCTGATAACATAATCACACTGAACTGTGTGGAAATAACTATTGTATTGTAGTTTTTGAAGTTATCCTAGAAAAGTTATCTAAAAGTCATTGATGTGACACAGCATATGCAACTGGCGAGCAGATGCTTCAGTTGACTTTAAGCTTACATCTTGCAGTGGATTTAGAATATTTGCAATATTTGTGCTTATTTTCCATCCATTTGATTTTCTGTTGCTTGCTTAATACTAACTTTTAGATAATTTCAAGAGGGGCAGTGTAGCCCACTGCTGGAGTAGAAATTGAACAATAACTTTAGTATAGCTTCATTCACTAGGATTTAATGGAGCAGTTCCAATGTTCCTCTCCACTTTGTTACTCATCCCATAGAATGTGGACTGCCTTCACAGGGATGTCATTACAGTTTGTATGCTTGAGGGCCCTACAGGGATGCTGAAACATGTGGATTAACACCATTTATTGTTAGGGAGAGACTCCAAGACTACAGTGATAGGTGTCTAAACAGAAGAAAGCCAGACCTCTCCAGTTTTTGTACAGTGCATGGACTATCTGTCCTATTGAAAATTCTTTCTTGTTCTGTGCTCTCCTTGCCCTTAAATAGTGTGTGAATCAGCACATGCACAGCACTGTGGGCAATGAAAAAAACACAGCTGAAGTTCAGAGAATAAATTTATTTAATTACCTTGTTGACTGGAGGATCCTAAAACAGCACTAGGCTGCAGAGACACACAAAACAAGTATGTAGGCATTATCAGCCTCTGTCCAGCCCAAGGCAGGGTGTCAGGCCTGCTGTTGGCACCTGTTTATCAAAGATCCCTGCATGTGTATTTTACTACCACCCTGCAATTTTCTGCTGTGCTTTTCAGATCCCTGCTTTGATCTCTCTCCCAAGAAGGAAGCTCAAGCCTGTCGCTAGAAGTGTCACTGAGTCTCTGTAAACATGTATATTATCTCTACATAGAAATTCTACTTCTCAAAGCAGACAGAGGATAAACAGCAGTAGGCATAATATATGATTTCCCACACTGTTACTCTCCAGGCCTTGGCATTCTCAGCTGCAAGACTGCTTGAGCAAATCTACTATCCTCCTTGCCATTCTTCTACTTCAACTAACAAACACACTCAGTATTTTGTTTTGTTTTTACTGACTGTATTTAGAGACTGGCCCAACAGGTTTTAGGTCTTGCAAGTTATTTGCATCGTTTTAGAAGTGACTGGACTGATCACTATTTGCTGCAAAAAAATCCAAAGTGCATCAGCATTCTGGGTTAAGGGCAGTTTGAGTCAGAGGCTATTGCTCTGCAAAAAAAAAGTGTAGAGTCTGGACAAACTCTACAGAAAAAGAGAGGATAACTTTTTTTTTAATATAGTGAGCTATTATATTGTTTCTCCATCTTGCTATTTTTGTTTTTTGCCTCTACTTTCATTTTGGTTGTATATATCATTATTTTTAATTTTTGTGAAAATTCTCTTCACTGTGCTAGGTCTGAAACTGGTGTTTCTGAATCATATTATATATAGCTACATAAAATAACCCAGGTAAAGGTCCAAAGCCAGAATCTGAATTTTTTTCATAAATGTCAAATCTTCCTTCTTGCCTGGGAAAAAAAACCTGAACAAAACAGTTATGCATAGCACCTCTGAAGGTAAAAAGAGGTTGGGTAAGTTATTGTTGCCTTTTCCCTATAAAGATGAAGGACATACAAAAAACACATGTAGAAAGATGCAATGAGGGAAAGGAAGAGATGGATCAAGAGAAGAAAGTGGGAAGTCCCCAGGGAGCAAGAGATCAGTCTTTGATGCAGACTGGGGGGAGATAGGGCACCCCACAGCGTCACCTGACAGCAGACAATACTGAACTCTCATTAATGCCTGGTCATTTTTCTATGCCAAAGGGCAACCAGTGGTTGAAAGGATCAGAAATGAAGCATTGTGCATTCTTCTTACACATCATATGTTTTCATACATCCTAGGGATAATAAAGGCCATAGAGCCACACCACAAACTTGGTTGAAAATATCCCACAAAATCACTTGTGAGGTATTGTTGCCTCTGCTCTGGAAAAAGCTTCAGGGAGTATTTTTTCCTTCTTTCTTTCAGTTTGACCAGTCGTTCTGGTTTAGAGCAACTTTGGGAGGAAAATTCCAAAGGGGTATCTCTATAAAGCAGATGCAAGTGGCCCCTACCCCTACTGGCTCGGGAAAAGATTTCCTTTGAGAAAAGTGGAAAAACCTGTTTATTTAACAAGTAAAGTATTCACAATCATAAAAAAATGAATAATATTAAACAATAAAACTTCTCACTGTTCTGAAGAGATGGAAAACTCAGAAAGTCCTTTCTGTGGGGTGTAGCTGGCTCGCTCAATCTCTTATCAGCTCCTCCTGCTCTGGAATATGCTGCATCCTGGGCCCTGGTGGGCCACAGGTGTGAGCACCCGGTGCTTTTCTGGAGTTTCAGTCCAGAGCAGAGCCAATCACTTCCAAGAAAAAAAACCCATAGTCCATGGAACTTCCCTGCCTCAGTTGGCTAAAAACTAGCTAAAAGCAAAGCAGAGTTCTGTCTTGCTGTCCATGCTGCAGACAGCGCAGTCTGTGCGAGAGAATGCTGAAGCTGTTATTTTTTATGTTTTTGAATACAACTGTCTCAGACATTCTACCACTTCTCGTTCTCTCCCCACTCACTCTCAGATCTAATTTTAAAGGTGCAAAACTTATTTCTGGGCTAAACAGATGAATGGGTATACAATCAACCATCACAAAGTCCCCCCAGGACACCATTCTTTCTTCACTTATGAAAAGACAAAACCAGAAAATATTTTCAATTCAATATTGTCTTTTTGTGTTAAATTATCTTCAATTAAACCTTAACAGTACCTATAAAATTTTGGTTTTGACAAAAAAAAGTTTTGGAAAAACTTTGATTTTTCTTTTTAACACAACTACATTTTCAGGGAGACTGCTTTTTGAACAAGTAGATGGGATTCTTTGGTACATTAGTTGGTATTTTTAACAGATATTAATATTGTAAAAGAAATCATAGAATTATTAAGTTTGCAAAAAACCTCTAATATCATAAAGCCCAACTGTTTAACCCAGTACCACCATATTCACCACTAAACTATGTCCCCGGGTGTTATATAACATAGTGTCATGGTTTAGGAATGGTACTTTCCAATTTAGTGATCCCACTGAATCCATGCACTGCTCTCTTACTCCGAGCCTCACCTTCTCTCTGTCCTTCTTGGGCTGGAGAGGAGAATTGGAAGCTCAGAAGGGAGAGATCATGGATTGAGATAAGAGCAATGTGCTGGAAACAGCAATGAAATAAGGGAACAAACAGTACAACAATACTGAAGGAGGGGACAAGAAAGAGGCGAACAATTCACACTGCAACAACACCACCCAACTGCTCCCTCAACCACACTACACTGACCCTGAACAAACCCCTTCTTCCCAGAAGATTTGCTTCCCCTTGCTCCTCTGGGGAAACGACCTCTGGGTCTCTGCCATGGCTCCCTCTGGCTATTGCACAAATTAACCCTGTTTGTTTGTACAGGACGCAAAGTTCTATGCAAAAACATATCACATCAATTGTTTGCCTGTATTTCTATTATTCATTCTACTTGGAAACTTGATTTTTGGCACTGGCATGTGGAGTTGTGTTATTTGGATGTTTTATTATCCCTGTATTATGTATTGGTTTATTCCTTTGTACCCCCGTGTGCAACTTGGTTTATCCCCAGTTTTCCCGCCTTGTCCTCCCTTCCCGCCTTCCCAGTATCTATCCATCACCCTGAAAGAGGTATTTTACCCCCCCCCGGGTGCCTTGTCTATCACTCGGTGCCCCTTCCCATCCATCCAGAAGCTTCTACTCAGGGCACCGGGTGATTGGGCGAGGACCTGGGGCTCCCCCCATATCCTTCCCCCATTGGACCCCACCATATCCCCCCATCCCGGAGCCACTCCCTACCCCTATCCCCATTGGTCGTTGGATACCCCTCCCTTACAGTTTATAAGCCAGTGCAAGCACCTTGTGCTTGTTCCTGTTGGCTGGCACCGTTCTAGGATATTTGGCCCCGTTGGGCTACAATAAACTCGGACTTAGCCCCCAGCAGGATCTGCTCTTCATTTACCACCGCGAGGCTTGCCAGCGCTGCCCGGAACCCACAAAGGCACTCTCCAAACCCCAGCTGGGAGCGGCGGAGGGTGCCTCCATCGCCCACTCTCGCCCCAGAGAAGAGCTAGCCGGGGCTGAGACAAAGGGAACCAGGGCGGGAGCGCGGCACTGGCAAAATTGTTTCTGCTCACTAAAATATGTAGGAGTTGGTCAAAAGTCTAGTTGGTGGGACCCACAAATATGGACAAACCTAATGAAAACTTTTCATGCAAATTCATGACCCACCACTGGGCTGAGATAAAACTACTAAGTGGCCTGAGTCGTACCCCAGTACATGATCCTGATCAGAATGTACTTTAGCAGGAATATACTAAGGCTAAAAAACTCAGATTTGTATCCTGTAGATTCTGAGCGCTGACATTAATTTTATGACTCAGACCTAGGCTCACTCAGGGTGAAGTAATGGTGAGCTGAAAGAAATGAAAGCCTCTTTTGCAAACTCAGTATTTCCAGATATGCTAAACACAAATCTAGTACAGCTGATGAGCCAGCCTCCTGTGATTAATTTCCATCAGATTTAAGTGGAAAGCAAAACTAATGAGGAGAAAACAAAAGAGATTGTGGAAAACAAAAGCAATGTGGTTTTAATTTACTTGTATAAGTTCCAAATTATGTGCTGCGTTGCGGTGGTGTGTTTTTCTTTAATTTGATATTTGTTCAAGATCTGTTCACCCCACCCCGTCCCTAATCTCCTCCTCTCCCCAGTTGTCAATCTTCCCTAGCTCTCCCCTAACCCCCTCATCCCCAAGTTGTCAATCCTCCCTTTCCCTGCCCCTTTCCCTGGAACCTTCCCTGTCATTCATCCTAGCCCCCTCCTCTGCTTCCAGAGCATTCCCTGTCTATTTAGTGAGGCTCAACACCCTATTGATTACTTTGTGCTATTCCACTCCCTTGCTTCCCCTGATAGGTTTGTCATATGTTAGTCCTGCCCTAAACTCCTCCCCTGCTATTCCTTTATTGTTTGCTGTTCCTATACCCCTCCTCCTGAATTCTTGTATAAAACCTCTGCTCCCGCTCCCGAAGAGGTCTTGGGGCTCACTGAATAAAACCATCCTGTTCACCCCCAAGTCCCGTCTCATCTTCGTCTGTTCCCACGCCACCAACTGGGACAGCAGAGCTTCACAGAGGGAGTGGCCGCCCGTTCTCTTCCCTCTCGCAGCCCAGCACGCCACCGCTCGGGGTGCCGCGGCGAGGGGAGTGCCTGCTGTGCCACAACACTGCGTTGTTTGCAAGTCAGAGTGTCTGACAGTCCAGAGCAGTTTTGCAAGAAAACTCTCCTGTTCTCTCAAATGCAGGACACTTAAAACTGTCTATATTTTGTATTAGCAACAGGTATGCCTACAAGTTTATTGCAGTTCACTTCAGTTAGTTTTTGTATTTCTCAAGCTGCAGTAGTCCATAAAATTTTCTCAGTCAGATTCCTGTACAGAACCTGTTGCCATACTTGGCATTAACTTTCCTGTGGTCTGTGGTTAAATGTAGTCTTAACTGCTTGTAGACTGCATTTCTGTGGGCTGCAGTTTTGTAATCTTCAGGATATAGCTGCCTTGCAATCTAACCAAATGCATCCGTGTTGGGATGATTGCCATGACTGTCTAGCTAAACCAGATAGCTAAACAACTTCTTTTTCCTTTTTAAATTTGTAATTCACTTAAAGAAATAAAGGAATTTTTCCAACATTATGAAATCTTACAGTTTTCCTGCTACCAGGTGGTATTATTGACTGGACTGTAGAACAACAATCAGATGAAAATCAGACCAAAAAAGAAGCTTCAAAATAATACTCAAAACAATTCTCTAAACTTTTGATTCAGAAATCATGGAATTCATGTGAGTGAAGTAATATTTAAAATTCTTAACTCTTCTTGAAGGTTTTTCTTTCAGTTTTGCTATCTCTTGTCATGCTGGAAAACATAACATTATATTTTAAAATATATTCTAATGCTTCCTTTAAAGAAAGAAAGAAAGGTAATTACAGAAATAAGAAAAAAGGAGAAAAATACTTGCTATTTTGTGAAATTGAACAGTTCTTTTTAGTGGGAAAATTTTTTCAGTTTTTATAAAAATTCCTTAACTAACTAAGATACAGCATTGTTTTTTTCAATTTTGCTGGTAATATTATCACATTTAGTGAATTCATATATTTTATAGCCAAAAAAAAAGAAAAAAAAAGAAAAAAGAAAAAAAATTAAAATGTGTCCTAGTATCACAAGGGTAAGAATTCTGCTGGACGCAGAGTGGCAGACATAGCACATGAAAAAATTAGTCATCCTTTAAGCAGTTTCTGAATAAAATAGCTGCTAATTTTCTGGTATTAATACTAATATCAATTTAGCTGTTTGTTAAAGTTTAACAAACTATGACTTAAATTTTGTGTGACCTTTCACTTTGACCTATTGCGCTGGAGAAGCACAGGAAATGAGAAGTTAACTTTCTGTGGATCAACAGAGCTTGTTCCTGTTGCTTGGAATATTAAATTCTTGTGTGTGGCTTGTTTCACAAAGGATACATTTTGGGAAGCTGTATATGATGTCAAATCTTAAACAAATCTTTACTCTAAGCTATCTTTTATCCTTATCTAGATCATTCTTCTTATATGTGGCAGTCCAGCTGTTTCCAGTGTGTGGTTTTATGTTAGCTACATCTGACGAGCCTGGATGAAGAGCTGGTGCAGGCCTGTATCTTGCAAGACGTCTCACCACACTGTGCCCAAAAGCAACACCAAGTTCACAGGTTGTGCTTGAGGCAATCAGTGAGACAGGGATGCGCGTGCACATTCCCCTAATGCCTGTAGAGGATGTTTTGGAGAAGGCAAACTGTATTGACTGTTCTTTCTGGAGTGTCTTTTTACGTGCAGATGACATGAGAAGAAGAGAATGTATTATAGAAGTGAGTCCCTTTACTTACCTTGATTCTCTCTGTGAATCTTTATCAGTGAAAAAGCTCCTGGCAGAAAAAACAAGATAACTGGTGATTGATTTTTGAGAAGAGCTTTACACCATTTCCAGAATGTCATTTCAATCTTTGATGGAGGAAATTTTCCTTGGGCAGATGATGTATAGTAGTTTTCGGAGGAGATAATAAATATCCTGTCTTACTAATGCATTTCATTTTATTAGCTAGATCAATATTGCTGTAATTTCTAGCCATTAGCATCTCATTGCCGTATAGAACACAAAAATATTTACATTAACACTGATCAAAATTGCAACAGCATTATATTAAAACATGAATGACATATAATCAGAATTTTCTGTTTCTACTGCCTCCAGTTATTTGTGACCCCAGATATGAAGTTCAAGTTTACACCTAATAGCACAATTATGTAAATCTGTAATTCTAACACTGAATTACAGCTGGTAATGATCAATAATTATATTTATGTATGATGTGAAGTTAATACTGCCACCATAGATTAATGCAAACAACAAAATTATTTCTGCAGTCAAGAGCTAACAAATCATCATAAATAAAGAGAACTAAAACAATCTCTTCAGAGCTTTAATTCCCTCAGCATCATAAACAGATTTTTATTTCTGATGAATATAAAAGCACTGATTAAAGACAACATACGTCTACAAAAATTGCACAATGGCTGTATCTGTTAGCATAGTCTGATTTTTTCTTAAGAATATTTGAAAACAAGTTTGTTTGATACAAATAAAAATCTCTCTATATGAATGTGGATAATAATTTTCTTGGACATGTTCTGGGGGAAAATAAATCCTAAGGAAAAAAGGTTAAAAAGAAAACTGTGAGGAACAATCAAATGCTGTAGCCCACAACTTTGGAACTCTTCAGTATTTTCTAACCTGTAATATTATTCTTTGCTGAATAGGGAGGGCAACAGGGAACTGCAAAATGGGGCAGAGCAATCCTTGGAGTAGCTGAGTTGGCTTGAGGAGGTGATACCAATGAAGTTTTGGTGTGATTTGTTCAGTATTCTTTCAAGAACACAAAATTACAGATACAGTAAGAACTTTGCCTTCTAAATTTCTATCTCAATATTTTTCAGCCTTCCCTTGTACTTGTTAATATTCAATGTGTGTGAATTGGGATCTTCTCCTAAAGTGTCTTGTCCTGCAACATGCAGTTGCAAGGCTGCTCAGAGCTTTATGATTTTGTCAGTGTTCCACACCAGCTTTAACACCTGCAGAAATTAGGCTGTTTGGTTAGAAAGGTGAGCACATTAATATGATGATGACTCTCTTGAAGGGTTAGTTCAAAATTTACCTTATAGAAATGGTAAAATCCAGGGAAAGATGTGGATGGCTGTAAAATAAAATAAGCTGTACTTATTCTTAAAGTAAGAAGCATTTATGTCCATCAACATATGAAGTAGCAACAATGCAGAAAGTCACTCAGTGTTTGGAGAAGTGTTAAAGAATTCTTGAGGTGAAACAGTGTCAGGCCTGAACTCTAGTTCCTATTTTTTCATAAGTGGCATATTTGCAAAACAGCATCATGAAACACAGAGGGTATTACCTCCAAGTACAGAGAAAAAGGGAAAAAATAGGGTTAAAATATCACAGCAAGGGAAATAATTATCTATCTTTGCAAAATGCTAGGAAACATGATTTTAATTTCTTTTCAGTGCCAATGGGCTGACCTAAAAAGGACCAAAATACTGATTCCATTGAACTTCGTCTCATTCCTTAGCCCTGCTTTTTCTTTGATAAATAATTCAAATTTTAAAGAAATTATTGATGTTGTGGTGTTTCTAAATAACCTGAATGAGGCTTCTATTAAATATTTCTCTCTCTGCAGAAGCACTAGATTTTAGGCAAAGTCACTTATTTACAGGCTTGGAATAACTGCAAGGCTGTGAGTTCAATAGTAAGGCTGTGCTACAGCGTGTTGAAGGAATATCAGTTGAATAGCAAGGGTGTGTGTTAGTTACTAATATTTTTTATTGTTTTAGTAAACATGTAGGAACAACAAACAGAACAATAATTAAAAATAATTGCTATTTAATTACAAATTATTTAAAAAATGGTTTTGTAGTACTCTCTTTTTGTCACTTGAATGATGGAAGAAAGCTGCCAAGTTCATTACTGTTTTTTGATTGTTCTGAGACCCAAACTCACCAAAGTTCTAAGAAGGAGTGAAAGCTGTTTGGAAAGGTGCAGAAAGTTGAGAAACCAAATCCCTGCCAAATCCCATATGCAGAATTGACTTGGTGGAGGGAAAAAAGAGAATACTACCTCTCTCCAATTTCAATCCTCCAATTACTTGCAGATCTTCATGAGACCAAGCCACTGCCTGTGCCAAGGGATGGTGTGCACTTGCCAAACCTTCCATGAGTGGAGCATGGTCAGGAAAGGGCTGGACAATCTCTGCAGGTTGCTTGCCTAGCAGGAGTCAGCTGGCTGGGACTTTAGGTTTTCTGCAGTCTCTCTGAAGAATGACTTCACAGCATAGAGCTGTGATGATGGCTTGTCATGGTTTGACACTGGCACAATGCCAGTTCCCCCATGAAAATGCAATTTCTCAACTGAATGCTGTGAAATGTGATTGAGAACAGAGCAAAAGCAGGCCCAAGCTTAATAACAAGGGAAAAAACTTTATTAAGCTACTACTACTATACTACTATAAAAGAAAAGAAATAAAGGGGAAAAATCACACAGAATTCAAAATGAAAACCTTCCAAAGCATTCCTCCTCCCACCACCCAACTCCAACAAACCACAGTGAGACACAATCAGGTTTCCACCCTCCAGACAATCGATACTCAGCCTATTGAGGGAACAGAGTCTATCCTGTGCCACAGACCCCCCAAGAAAACACAGCTGCCACATCCTGTGTTTCCATGTCACACATGGCACTGCCCAGATAAAAATTTTGCCATGGTGACCCTTCTCCTTTCCGTGCACAGTGCTCTCACCACCAACGCATGGATGGACAGACTGCTTTTAGGATTTTTCCTTTCATCAAGGATGCCCTGCCAAGAGGGGAGAAAACAACAGTTTAGTCTTTTTATTGTTTGGGACCACAGTCCCCCCCATTTTCCCCTGGGGCTGAGGGTCCAAGAACAGAGGTCTTCTTCTCTTCTCCTTCTCTGAAGACAGAGGGCACCACCACAAACCTCCCTAACGTTCCTCTGTTCACTCCACTTCTGTCTTTTCCCAGCTGAAGCAGGTCTCCGGCTCACTGGCATCTTCCCAAAACACAGTTTCTCTTGCAGTAGAAGATCGGTTCAGTCTGTGGCTACCAAGGAAAAAGTCCAGCCAAAAGCCACTCCATCATCTCCTCTCACCTAGAATTTCTCCTTCCAAAATCCCAGGGTCCAAGCTGTCCCTCTTCCTTTCTTTCAAACCAAGGAGGAGAAAAATTTCACAAAGCTTTCATTTCTCAAGGAAAGCTGGGCACCTTGCGGCCCTCCCGCTCTTCTCCTTCCCTGCAGTGAACTGCTGACAAAACCACCGCTGTCTCTTTCTCTCTCTCTTTCTCTCTCTCTCTCTCGACTCGGGTGGAATGCAGACATCCCAGATTTCTCCACCTTTCCATCTGCAGGGGCCAGCCCGGTTCCAGCCCCTCCACCCTTGGGCCCACCTCAGTCAGGCCATGGGCCTCCCCCTCCCCACCAGCCACGGCCGGACAGGGGAGAGGCTGCACTGCACGCTGACCGGAACCAAAGAGAGCCAGTTCCCCTGGGAATTCTGCTTTTAACCCCTCTGTGTTCTCAGAGGCGTGCCCACCTTCAATTGGTCAATATCCAAATTGACCTCTTCCTTCCGAGAAAATCCTTTTTCTGTGTCAAACCACGACACAGCTTCAGTAATTAATTATGCAGAGGAACCAAGCACAGCACTTTTTTGGGTGAGAATTACTTGGGAATAGTGCTTGCTTCATGCTTGCATTAAACCTACCATACTTTTCTTCCTATGATCATACTACATCCTGCAGCTCCCCATAATTATGTAGTCTTCTCTCAAGTGATCACCTACAAAGTTGCTATAAATCCATTAAATTCTTCACTAAGGTTGTGCATTGCATTAACTTGTTATATTTTTGCTAGAAGATTTCACCTTTAAGTGGTACCTTTTCAATTTGCCCTTTATCCCACTACAGAAGTGTCTTTTACCTCTTAGTTCAACATTTCATGTCTTACCTTTAGCCAACATCAGACACTTGTATTTGTATTGAAAATAGAAAATGCATTGAGGGGCTAGAGCTAAGGTGTTGGTAGGAATATCTAGGCTAAGATTTGAAGAGATATAATGACAAAAAATCAATCCAGCTGTATTCACCATCTGAATGAAACTGCCTTTCAGCTGCCTTGCTAACATTTCTATAATATACTCCAGAAAATATATAGATGATTCACTCAAAACTGTTTTGATATAAATTTAAATTCAGAGTAATCTTTTCCAAAACATACACTCTCTGTCCAATTCACATCAATTTAAACAACAGCATTACTTAAAAGCTGTCAAACAATCAAAGAATGACTAGAAATTAATAAATCAATTGGATAAAATATGTATTTTCTGCATCTGTGTTGAAGACCCACTAACAACAACAACAACAAAAAAAATTAAGAAACCCTACAGTGATTACTTTGTTTTGTTTCCTTCAGTTTCCTTAGGCATATCACCTAATCATGCAATTTCCGGCACTTCAGGAATCTGGCACTTCTGATGTTTTTTGTATAGGGAACTGTCAACACTTTATAAGTGAACTCAGGCTTTAGAAGAGGGGCCTTCAGGGAGGTTGTTTATTTTCCATTTGTTCTAATTCTCCCTCACTGAAAACCCAGAAACCAAGATTTTTCACAGACTCTAAACAACAGGTTTTTTTCTTTTTTTTCCTAACAATGCCAGAGATCCTATCCTATGTGACATGCTGATGGTCAAAACCAGAGCATCAGTGAAGTCTGCAACTGTTATTACAATATAGGAACTTAATTTAAATATAAACAAGCAACACTCCACTAACTTATCTATTTATCTTTCTGCTTTTAGGAGAGGTAATGGAACTTTCTTGATGACCATTGCTTCTAGTGCAAACCTACCAGGCATATAATTTTTTCTTATACATCTGTAAATTAACATGTAAATTGAAGTAAATAAAGCTTAATTTCAAACTCACTTTAAACAACCCGTAGTCAACTCATATAATAAATCTGTAATTTTACATAGTTAATTAACTTGCAAATTCCCATCTATCTAGCATGCTTCTTCCTTGTTCAGCAAAGAAACTGAAAGAAATGCTTTACTCTGCCAACTGCTACTTTTGCTTGACCCCTTCCATTTGATAAAGAACTATTGGTTGATCACCTTACCTTGATGACCAAGAAGAAACCTGCTGGACTCTGAGACTAGACATGATTATTATCATCTAGGAGGTTGAACTTATGATCCAATTTATGATCAAAATGATGATGTTCTGAAGGAATTCTTTGCACTGCAACCCTTTATCTCTTATCCAAGTGTTGGAGTTTAGGATTTTTCTGTTTTTTTTTTTTTTCTCTCTTTTCAGTCAGGGAATTTTCTCCTATTTGTTGCCTAAGATATGGGAATGATGGAACTTAAGACAGACAAAGGATGTAGCCAAGAGCAGGGGAAGTGGGCAGTATGCTACTGTCTCTGAGCTAGGGGGGCTTTCTTTCAGGAAGGGCAGAGATACTGTTAACTTTTGGCTGGGAGCTGAGGGGCTGGGCTCATCTTCTCACTCGCTCAGTACTGGAGGTGAGATGGTACTGTTGTTGCTGTGAGGAGAACCCACTGCCACTGAGGAGTTCCATCCTTTACTACTTCTCTTGCCATGAGTGAGGCTTTGCTTGTAAGAGCGGCTGTTGACCTTGTTGACATCTGACATCATTGGAAAGGACCCTTACCACCATCTACTTTGGTGCCTCGGGGTAAACCTTGAACCCCAACCCCTTCCCACTTCTGGAGGGAGCAGCTGTTTCCAGGGGCCCAGCTGCTGCTGCCGAACCCCGCTGTTTTCTGATGCTGTTTTTTGCCTCACTTCAATCTGACACCCTACGTCCACCTGACCACTGTGGCTCCTGCTACAGCTCCAGTGTTTTTGCTACACTTTGTTTGCCATTTGGGGGTGTGCTCAGCTCTGCTGTTCTGGTGTGCTGCTCTGAGTTTCCTGCTACAGCCCATTTTGCCATCTGGAGCAGCACCAGGAATGGCAGCCCACTGTGTGTTGGTAAAGGAGGCCCCTTTTCTCTCTCCCGCTGGTGCAGCTGCCATTGCTGCGTGAGAGAGGTGCAGCTGAACTCACGCCCAGTGCCCCCCTGTAATTGATTTCTCCTATTTCTCTCATATGTACATCCACAAGATTCATAACCCTGCTTTTAAAAAATATCTTGGTATAACTGCACCCTCCCTGCCTGGCCCGGCGCCAACAGCGCCCCCACTGGCCGTGACTGGAGCCGCACCAGGGAAAAGGGCCTGGTGGCCAAGCAAGGCTGGTACTGGGTTTCTCGTTTTTGTTGCTGCAGTTCTTGGGTTTTTTCTTTTTGCCTTGTTATACAAACTAGTAAAGAATTTTTATTTCTTTTCCCATATCTTTTCCTGAAAGCCCTATAATTTCAAAGTTGTTATGATTGTAGGGAAGGGGTCCTTTTCCTTCCAAGGGAGGTTCCCGCCTTCCTTGGCAGACACCCACCCTTTAACCCAGGACACTAAACCTTATTCTTTCTATTATTTCCCTCTAAAAAAAAAAAAAAAAGTGACTGAAACACTGTGGTAACTTAGAGGAAGTCAACATTCTTGTCAAATTGAAGTCATTTCCCCCATCCTCAGACCAACACCAGGAACTGCATAAATATTAGGATAACAAAGAAAACAGGATGGGAAATGGATTTTGAAGAGTACTCCACTTCTATGTACGAACTGCTAAAATAAATGAGTACTTACTTAAAATGCTATGGGCAGAAAGTACATTTCTATTAACCATTGACAGAAATATTATATTTAATTCTACTTAACTACTTCTGAAAAGCTCTATATTGGGGTTTCTAGTTCATATTACAACCCATTATATGCAGAAATAAAATTATTTACTATAAAAGTTGAAAAGTACAAGTTGTTGCAGTCCATTTGCTTATCAGTTCAGCACAAATGCAGTGTGATAGAAATACACTCTCTGCAAGGAATCTTGCTTTAAAGGGGCTTTCATTCAAGGGTTTTATAAAATTATGGAAAGGCTACTCACCCATGACAAAAATCCATAGGAATGTTATGAATGCCATAAAATACAAACATAAATCTAATAAATGAGAACAGTTTGTGAATCAAGTACAGTTGATTTTACCTTTACAAACTTCTGGGAAAAAAAAAAAGGTTTCAAAAAATAATAGAAAGAAGTGGAATAAGAACATCTAATGTATGCAAATGTTTGTACTCAATGTGTATATATGACCAAACAACTATCATTTCCTCATATACACAAAAGAGCCATGACACTAGGGGTGAGAATCTCTGTTTTAACAAATGTAAGAAATAACACAATAAAATGGGAGGGAATAAAAAGGTAAGATATGAAGTAGAAACAAATATTTTAGGTATTTGATTACAGTATCTTTTTAAAGCAGGTTTCCTCCTACTCTGGATAAGACAATCAAATCACAGAAAATCTTTGACAATATTTGTCTTCACTTCTACTGCAGCAATATGCATAACTACTCATACTATACAAGGAAATTTTATATATGATCACAGAACAATTTAAAGGGTTCTATTAACTTGCAGTGAGGACAAATTTTATTTGTGATCCCATCTCTTTCCTTTCAAGCACTTGGGCTTGTGAGACTACTACCATGTCAAGCAAAAGGATGATGTCTGGTCTGGCACAAGAAGTGATATTTTTTTAATTCCAACAAACCCACCTTTGATAACACTGGAGTTGTCAGAAAAACATTAGCAAGTAAATCAACTTTTTGAACATACTCTGGAATAGTGGGAGTTAGCTTTCCCCACTGAAATCATGTCTATGAAGTCTGCAAATAAGAAGGAAACTCATACCTTCTATCAGAAATCTTTCCAATGCAGAAATTTCCAGCAAAGAACAAAGACAACTCTGTGTCCTTGAAAACAAGATATTGCTTTGGGTGCAAGTAACTGACATGGGATGTGGGACTGTGTCTTGGTTAGACAAGACAGGAGTCTGTGAAAGAGGGCAAAGCCTCCTGTGCAATGGAGAACGGCAAACCCCCCTCCCTCTGAATTACGAGGATCTTTAAATTAAAAGGCTCTCAGGCAAAGATATGGGAGTGGGAGTAACAATTCTTTACTAGGAGAGAACTAGACAACAATTTAAAAAGGAAAATGCAATCGGTACAAACAAAACTAGTGAAAGAAAAAGTCTAGAACCTGAGGAATGCCAGTATCAGGTTTTGCTGGGACAATTGCTTTCCCTTGCAATAGTTGATGAGTTGCAGCTGAAGTGGTGATCTTTAGAAGGGTATAATTTTCCTCTGAAGATCTGGTGGCAGTGGGGGCCGGTCTTCCTCTGCGCCGGGGTTGCCTCTGAGCTCCGCTGCCGTCGCCTCTGCGCGCCGGCTGCTTCGCTGCGGGTGCCGCCGAAGAGAGAGCGAGAGAGAGCTGCTTTCCCCGGGAATCCCGCGAAGAGAGAGAGAGAGAGCTGCTTCTCTCGGAGTCCCGCAAAGAAGAGGGAGAGCTGCTTCTCTCGGAGTCCCGCAAAGAAGAGGGAGAGCTGCTTCTCTCGGAGTCCCGCGAAGAAAGAGTGAGAGAGCTGCTTCCCCCCTCTGGGTGGGACCCCTCACGGCGTTACATTTTTTTTCAGCCTTTCATTGAATCAGTCAAAGGTGTATACACAAACCATTGTCTCTGAGAGAGATAACAAAAAACCTGTCCAACCGGTTCGCCTTCGACAGATGGCAAATGGAATACAAGCTTATCTTACAACCCAGGACATTATCCACCCCTTATTCTATTTCCATCTGCACACCATGAAATCTTACACCCAGTTCTCTCTTAAGACTAAGTTTCCCTGTGGTACACAGCGGGTCTCCCCATCTTCCTGCATTACCCACCAAGTGTAACCAGGTCCTTGAGCAAAGACAATCCCACGAATGGGTTGGTCTTTGCCTGAGGTGGGATTAATCCAAACAGTTTTCCCTAAAATACCTTTCATATGTACTACAGGGACCTTATCTCCATCTACTGCGTGTAAGGGTTCTGACTGAGCAGGGCCAGCTCGATTGACAGACCCCCGGGTGTTGACCATCCAGGTTGCTTTTGCCAGGTTAATTTCCCAGTTTCTAAATGTTCCCCCACCGAGTGCCTTCAGGGTAGTCTTAAGGATTCCGTTGCACCGTTCAACTTTGCCGGCAGCTGGAGCATGATAGGGAATATGATATATCCATTCGATACCATGTTCTCTGGCCCAGGTGTTGATAAGGCTGTTCTTGAAATGGGTGCCGTTGTCAGACTCAATTCTCTCAGGGGTGCCGTGTCTCCACAGGACTTGTTTTTTCAAGCCTAAGATGGTGTTCCGGGCAGTGGCATGAGGTACAGGGAAAGTCTCCAGCCATCCAGTGGTGGCTTCTACCATGGTCAGCACGTAGCGCTTGCCTTGGCGTGTCTGGGGCAGTGTGATGTAGTCAATCTGCCAGGCCTCCCCATACTTGTACTTGGACCACCGCCCACCATACCATAGGGGCTTCACTCTCTTGGCCTGTTTGATGGCAGCACACGTCTCACAGTCATGGATAACCTGGGAAACACTGTCCATGGTTAGATCCACCCCTCGGTCTCGTGCCCACTTGTAGGTGGCATCTCTGCCCTGATGACCTGAGGCATCATGAGCCCATCGAGCCAGGAACAACTCCCCTTTATGGTGCCAATCTAAGTCTATCTTTGACACCTCTATTTTTGCTGCCTGATCTACCTGCTCGTTGTTCCGGTGCTCTTCATTAGCCCGACTTTTGGGGACATGGGCATCTACATGACGGACTTTCACCGTCAGCTTTTCCACCCGAGAGGCAATGTCTTTCCATATATCAGCAGCCCAGATTGGCTTTCCTCTACGTTGCCAGTTGGCCTTTCTCCACCTTCCCAGCCAGCCCCACAGAGCATTGGCTACCATCCATGAATCAGTATAAAGGTAGAGCTTTGGCCACTTTTCCCTTTCAGCAATGTCCAGAGCCAGCTGAACGGCCTTGAGTTCAGCGAGTTGGCTCGATCCACCTTCTCCTTCGGTAGCTTGTGCAACTTGGCGTGTGGGGCTCCATACGGCTGCTTTCCACTTCCGGTTCATCCCTACGATGCGACAGGAACCGTCAGTGAAAAGAGCGTAGCAGGTCTCCTCTGCTGGTAGTTGGTTGTATGGTGGAGCTTCTTCAGCCCTTGCCACTTGTACCTGCTCCTCATCATCAGTGAGACCAAAGTTTTCACCTTCTGGCCAGTTCGTAATTATCTCCAAAATCCCAGGGCGATTCAGGTTTCCAATACGGGCGCGTTGAGTGATGAGGGCAATCCATTTGCTCCATGTGGCGTCAGTGGCATGGTGGGTAGTAGGAACCTTTCCTTTAAACATCCACCCCAGCACCGGTAGTCGGGGTGCCAGGAGGAGTTGTGTTTCTGTGCCAATTACTTCCGAGGCTGCTTGAACTCCTTTAAAGGCAGCCAAGATTTCCTTCTCTGTGGGAGTGTAGTTGGCTTCAGACCCTCTGTAACTTCGGCTCCAGAATCCCAGTGGTCGGCCTCGAGTCTCCCCAGGCACTTTCTGCCAAAGGCTCCAAGACAACCCATGGTTCCCGGCTGCAGAGTAGAGCACATTCTTGACCTCTGGTCCCGTTCTGACTGGGCCAAGGGCTACAGCATGAGCGATCTCCTGCTTGATCTGGGTGAAGGCTTGTTGCTGCTCAGGGCCCCAGTGGAAATCATTCTTCTTTCGGGTAACCAGATAAAGAGGGCTCACAATCTGGCTATACTCAGGAATGTGCATTCTCCAGAAACCTATGGCACCCAGGAAAGCTTGTGTTTCCTTTTTGCTGGTTGGTGGGGACATAGCTGTGATCTTGTTGATGACCTCAGTGGGAATCTGGCGCCGTCCATCTTGCCATTTCACTCCCAGGAACTGGATCTCTCGGGCAGGTCCCTTGACTTTGCTCTTCTTGACGGCAAAGCCAGCTTCTAGTAGTATCTGGATGATCCTCTCACCTTTCTCAAACACTTCTGCCGCTGTGCTCCCCCACACAATGATGTCATCAATGTATTGCAGGTGTTCTGGAGCCTCACCCTTTTCTAGTGCAGCCTGGATCAGTCCATGGCAGATGGTGGGGCTGTGTTTCCACCCCTGGGGCAGTTGGTTCCAGGTGTACTGCACGCCCCTCCAGGTGAAAGCAAACTGAGGCCTGCATTCTGCTGCCAGAGGAATGGAGAAAAACGCATTAGCAATATCAATGGTGGCATACCACTTTGCTGCCTTGGACTCCAGCTCGTACTGGAGTTCCAGCATGTCCGGCACAGCAGCGCTCAGCGGTGGAGTCACTTCATTTAAGCCACGATAGTCCACAGTCAATCTCCATTCTTTGTCAGATTTGCGCACAGGCCAGATGGGGCTGTTGAAGGGTGAGTGGGTTTTGCTGACCACCCCTTGGCTCTCCAGCTCCCGAATCATTTTGTGGATGGGGATCACGGCATCTCGATCCGTCCGATACTGCCGGCGGTGCACTGTCGAGGTCGCAATTGGCACACGTTGTTCTTCCACCCTTAGGAGTCCTACTGCAGAGGGGTTTTCTGACAGTCCAGGCAAGGTGTTCAATTGCTTAATGTCTTCTGCCTCTACAGCGGCTATTCCAAAAGCCCACCTGAGTCCCTTTGGGTTTTTGTAATATCCGTTCCGGAGGAAGTCTATACCTAGGATACACGGAGCATCTGGGCTAGTCACTATAGGGTGTTTCTTCCACTCCTTCCCAGTCAGGCTCACCTCAGCTTCCACCAGAGTCAATTGTTGTGATCCCCCTGTCACACCAGCAATGGAAACAGGCTCTGCCCCCACATGTCCCGATGGTATCAGAGTACACTGTGCACCAGTATCAACTAAAGCATCATATTTTTGTGGCTCTGATGTGCCAGGCCATCGGATCCACACTGTCCAGAAGATCCGGTTTTCCCGTGCCTCTCCCTGGCTAGAGACAGGGCCCCTCTAACACTGGTTATCATTCCTTCCCTGGGCATACATACTAGAGGTCCCTTCAAGGGGGTCTGACAGATCGTACCCACAAGCTTGGTCACGGGAGGTTGAGGCTACCTTCACTTTGGTGGAACTCCCCCGGTTAGAGTTTCCCTCCTTGAGTTGACGGACCCGTGCTGCCAGGACAGAGGTGGGTTTCCCATCCCACCTCCCCATGTCTTCCCCATGGTCACGCAGGAAGAACCACAGATTAGCCCTTGGGGTGTACCCTCTCTCTCTAGCTGGGGATTGTTGGGTGCTGATTCTGGGGCCTGTGACTCTCACGGGTGCTGTATTAACCTTCCTTATCTCCTCCCTCATCTCCTCTTTAAACTCCTTAATCACAGCTGAGATATGAGCCTGCATTGGGCCATTAATCATACTCTCATAATTCCTAAGTTTGTTGGCAACAGAACCTATTGTCTCCCGGTGGGTGTCAGCATTGATCGTTGCAATGAAGGTGGCGTATTGAGATGGCCCAAGATTTGCCAGACTCCACAGCATTTGTCCCGTACATCTGACCTTGTCAGGGTCATTATTGTGTCGTCCATCCCTCCCAAAGAGTACCTCCAATACTGCCACTTCTCTCAGCTGTTGGATCCCTTCCTCGAGGGTCTTCCAGCGCATTCTATGATGGTGCTCTTGCATTCTCTCTCTGTGGATAAACCTCTCCCTGACACTCATTAAGAGCCGCTCCCAGAGAGAAAGGGACCCTGGTTCCCTTACAAAAACCTGATTTATACCCGAGTCCTGGGTCAAGGGTCCCAAGTTCCTTGCCTCACCACCGTCCAGCTGCACGCCTGTACCCATAAGATCCCAAACCCGGAGTAGCCAGGTAGCATAAGCCTCACGCCCTCGTCGCACAATGTCTTTATGCAGATTGCGAAGACTTTCGTACGTCAGGGACTCGGTGATGATAGCAATCTCTGGCTCCCCTGTGGGTTGTGAGGTTCCTCCATTCCTGTCCCTATCTGCAGGGTGCTCTGCTTTCACCTTAGACTTCCTTGTTTCTACCGGGGCCACTGCTGCTGACCGTGACTGCCCTTGTGGTTCAGCTGGAACCTGGACAGTTGTAACATTAGTGGGTTCCACAGCTGTACTATTAGACTGTCCCTCCTCAAGGCAAAGGGCCGGTTTCTCACCAGCTGGGGAAATGCACTCCTTCAGCATCTCTCGTATCTCCTTAACCAGAACCCTCACCCAATCTGGGCGGTTCATTTCTGAGGTGGGCTGTGGGGCAGGGTCAGGCTCTGGAGCAGCAGCATCTCGAGTCTGTGGTGTAGGTGTGAGGGTAGTTATCCAGGTTAATCTTCCCTTATCTCTGAATGCTAAATATAACAGGACTATCAGCAACACCACCCATTGTATGGTATCATTAGCACTTATAAAGGATCTTAACCCTTTGAGAACTGGTGGAACAGACCCAAAAAGATGGTTAAAAGGTTGAGAGAAAGTTTGCCCAGGTGCTATTTCCTCGCAGTAGGTACCGTTATTAAAGTAACCCCAAAAACATACAGTTAACGTGTGATAGCTATGAATCCATGTACCTGCCTTCCAGAGGAAATTAAAGATCCATGAATTCCTCACCCAATTAACCCAGAAGCCAAACTTGATAACAGACACCGTAGCCTTAGTCATAGGACCCATTTTTAGATAAGGGTCTGCAAATGGGAAAAGTATAGCTACGATCACATGCCACCCAAACCAAGGTAAACTAGACCACATGGTGATGCTGAAGATGTTTTTACACACAACAAAACCAAATTACTTAAGAACTGTTAATCCTTTTTCCCTCTCAATGCCCTCGGGCCCCACGTTGGGCGCCAAATTCTGTCTTGGTTAGACAAGACAGGAGTCTGTGAAAGAGGGCAAAGCCTCCTGTGCAATGGAGAACGGCAAACCCCCCTCCCTCTGAATTACGAGGATCTTTAAATTAAAAGGCTCTCAGGCAAAGATATGGGAGTGGGAGTAACAATTCTTTACTAGGAGAGAACTAGACAACAATTTAAAAAGGAAAATGCAATCGGTACAAACAAAACTAGTGAAAGAAAAAGTCTAGAACCTGAGGAATGCCAGTATCAGGTTTTGCTGGGACAATTGCTTTCCCTTGCAATAGTTGATGAGTTGCAGCTGAAGTGGTGATCTTTAGAAGGGTATAATTTTCCTCTGAAGATCTGGTGGCAGTGGGGGCCGGTCTTCCTCTGCGCCGGGGTTGCCTCTGAGCTCCGCTGCCGTCGCCTCTGCGCGCCGGCTGCTTCGCTGCGGGTGCCGCCGAAGAGAGAGCGAGAGAGAGCTGCTTTCCCCGGGAATCCCGCGAAGAGAGAGAGAGAGAGCTGCTTCTCTCGGAGTCCCGCAAAGAAGAGGGAGAGCTGCTTCTCTCGGAGTCCCGCAAAGAAGAGGGAGAGCTGCTTCTCTCGGAGTCCCGCGAAGAAAGAGTGAGAGAGCTGCTTCCCCCCTCTGGGTGGGACCCCTCACGGCGTTACATTTTTTTTCAGCCTTTCATTGAATCAGTCAAAGGTGTATACACAAACCATTGTCTCTGAGAGAGATAACAAAAAACCTGTCCAACCGGTTCGCCTTCGACAGATGGCAAATGGAATACAAGCTTATCTTACAACCCAGGACAGACTGGCAAAACATAAGAAACTGAAATAATTAAGTTTTTTATTAAAATGTGTTTCTTTGATGCTCAGCTGTATAAAGAAGGTGTAAATGTTTATATACTATAATTGACTTTTCCTACTTCTCTCACATGTACATCCACAAGATTCATAACCATGCTTTTAAAAAATATCTTGGCATAACTGCAGTTGGGGAAATTGAGCTTCGAGGTCTTATGAATTGATCACTTGCCTCTTTCAGTAGGATTTGGCTCAAACCACTTGTAATCAATTAAAAAAAAAAATGAACGACTAAACAGTCCTGTGAGTGAAATGAAGAAAATGTTATTTTCCAGTTCCCCAAACTCATTTAAACTAAAACTGGCCTTAGGAACTTGCAGACAGACGTCAGTCCAGAAACAGATATTGTAATTATTCATCATCTTTCAGGCTGTACTTCAATCAAGATGTCTGGTTTTGAGCTCTTTTTCACTTTCAAGCAAGTATTAAAAGTGCACAAAATATTTGGAAACAACTTAGTCTTTATTACTGTGGTTTTAATTTATTTCCAATCTTTGACCTTATTAATTTCAGATATTTGCCATATTTCTATACTTCAGATTGTCTTTTTTATTTTCTCTTGCTTCTGTACCTCTTATCACTTTTTATCATCTACTTCACTTCCATTTGCTTTTTTAAAATATTTTTTCTTTATTTCAAACCATTTCCCAGGATAACAGCTCTACACCCCAGGATAACAGCTCTACACTCTTGGATCTTCTAATTTTTAATTTACCCTCTCAATACTCTTTTCCCCTTTTTTTTCCCTCCTTTCCTGTATGTTACTGCATAAGCTACATGTATTTTTAATACCATACAGCAGAGAACATCCACTGAGAGAAAAAGACAATGTAAGATTATATGCAAATAAGAAAGTTGTGACAGAGACAAAATTAAAGTAACTCAGTATGTGGGTGAATCAGAGAGATTTTAAGGTTTTATTCCTTCTCATTGTGCTTTGAAATTTTTTTGGGGGTTGAATTTCTGCTCTTTTCACTTGTCTATTGATTTTAAGTGTACTTTCTACCTTCTCTCTCCCTTACCCCCACCCAGGAACTCTTGTCTCTTGACCATTTTTCTGGACTCATGTCAGCAAAGAAAACTCAGCACTCCATTCACAAAACTGCAGCTCAAAATATAAAGAAGAAAATCTGTCTTTAAAAAAAGCAAACTAAAATATTACTGAGCAGGTGAGGTCTTGTGGAGGCAGGCTGAGCTTACAACTAACAATACTATGGGTAAAATAATCAGGAAATAAATGCTAATTTTTTCATAAATGTATTTAAATATGGGTAAGTTGTTTTGCTTTTTTTGTTTGTTTGTTTTTGTCTTTTGTAATTGTTGTTGTTTTTGTTGTTGTTCTGCTTTGTAATTGTTGTTGTTGTTGTTGTTGTTCTGCTTTACACTTAAGGGAATTAAGAATGGCAGAAATTAAAAATTGGTTGCCCTGAGATAACAATATATAATCTTAGAAAAGAATTTGGATTTTATGAATATACAACCTAAAATAATCTTCTAATTTTTATAGTTTACCAAACATTCAAGACAATACTGAACAATTTTTAATTGACAAAATTATTAAAATTTTCTCTAGGAGAGAAGTTTAATTTTCATGACTGTAGGAGATTGAAGGAAATTTATTTTATGTACATAATAACTCATCAACAATAGTCTCATCAGCCCGTTCTAGAGTCTGAAAGTTCAAAGAAATAGAAATTTCAAAGCCCTTTACACCACTACTTGAACTACCCTATAGAATCCTACTAGTAATACTTGTCTAATTCACACAAGGAGTCTTTCTCAAAAAGATAATTGAGTTTTTTCTGTGATGCTTCTTTGCTACAATTACTGAACTTCTGAAAAAAATTAATGAGCATATTTTTATCAAATAAATTATTGCTTTAACTGACAAAAACTTTAACATTCATGCTTAGTGGTAATATTCTGTCTCTAGCTCACCTAATTATATGCCAGTATTTAAATAAGTGTGGAATATAGAAATCACCATTTAAAAATTTCAGTACAAAAGTTAGTTTTTTGGTAACTGAAACTTTAAAGTGCTCTCTGGGTGCAACTTATAGTACAAGTTTTTGTACCTAGTTTTCAGTTTTTTAAAAATTTTGCTCTCCACAAGTAGAAAGCCTAAAACATGGGAGGCAGAGATAGTGTATAGTTATGTATATGATATAAAGAAAGCAACTGTAATCCAAATTTCAAATGTTACTTTGGAATTATTATTATTATTATTGAATTTTACATCTTAAATGGATAAGTTTTGAAAATAAGCTTCCATGAGGCATTAATTTAATACATTGTCAGTGGCCCACAGTTTGTGCTGTGTATGTATTCAAGTTTTTTTTAGATGCTAAAGCAACTGAAGCACCTGTCTTGTCAAAAGTTATTAATAAATTCTTCATTCATGTGGGATACTTATGCAGGTATAGTGGAGGTATGTAAATAGCAAGAGAATAAAGGCAGCATCCTCTTTATATCCCTTGCAAACCTAATTCTGTTGCCTTCAGCAGACTTCTGAGAAACAATGGATGTAGTGAAAAATTAAGCCTATATATGACCTTTTACAAGATATAAAAAGCCTGAGAAAAAACTCAGCCATGCCAGAAGCAGGGCAAGATTATATTATAATGATGAACTCACCATTTCAGTATAATGGCCACTTCTTTTTTGCATCAGTTTTCCTTTCCAGTTTTGTGTCTTGAGAAAGTAAAACTGCAAGGAATCATTTTTAATACTTTTAAAATCAACCTGTTAGTCCCAATTGTTTGGCTTACCCTGTGAGATTTTTTTATTAAATAAACTAGAATTAACTGAAAAGGTGAAGATAGGAACTGCAAAAATTAAATAATTATAGCCCTTGAATTATAAAACTATTTTTCACATTTCACAAATCATATCTTTTCTGCTTCCAAAAAAGCCTTCATATAGCATATGCATAGCATACGTGATGGGCATATTCTTATATTTTGCAAGAAAAATATGAAAAATTTAGGCCCAAAATTATTTTGCAAAGGTTGCAAAGATCATTTCACCTACACAGCTGCCATCTCATTTAAATTTACATCCAATCTTCAGTAATTATGAATACACATACATGCATATACACACACACACACACAAACATGCAGTGTAGCTATATACTATTCTAGATTGAACAAAGGTACTGTATAAATGAAATCTCTATGCACTTCTGTTAGAAGTAACAGAACTAAAGAAAAGGAACCATTAGGGTGCATTGTTCCAGATTTCATAGTGTGTATTAAATATTGACAAATACTTTTTTTCCCCAAGAGGCAGAAAAAGTCAAATTAATTTAATTTTGAACATTTATTTCAGTATAGATTATAGGTTTCTGTACTAAGATATTAACCCACATTTGCCATTCATAAGATGACCTTCAATTGAACTGTGAAAAGTAAACACCAGGAATGTTTCCTGAAAAAGTTTAGTGATGCTATAAGAGATTAATGAACATATTTGTGTTGGACACTCTCTCCTGTATAGCATATTCAGAGTGATAGAATCACATTATTTATTTTTTTCAGATCATTTGCAATGTTAATTTATATGAGTTTGATATAGCTTTTGTCTTCTAGTTGTGTGTTATTCTGAGAAATCCCTGGAGAAGGAAAGGATTTATATGCTTTGTGTACACATTCTGCAGACTAAGCACTCTGGCATAATTATTTTTGGCACTCACTAACTGATTAAAACATCCAATTTAACTCATGATCAGTAAGATTAAACCTTTAAAATATACCTCAAAAGTAAATTATCATTTGCTACTCAAACATCCCTTTCTGCACATGTCCCTAATAAAACTGTTATTTTATTTTGTTAATGTACCTTTTAACAAGGATTCCTTTTTTTTTCTTCCTCTGGGCAGAACTGCCTTTTCTTTTTTAAGGAGGTAGGATAAAAGATGAGCTGGAAGCTAACTATGCTACTACATGTCTTTCTAACGTCATACCTCTTAGAATTTACCTCTTCTAAGTGTGTGCGTGTGAGTGAGAGTGTGTATGTGTTCTTTACAAACTCAGTTGTTAAAGAAGACACATCCCTGCTTTGTGTTTGCCTGATGTACAGACAAATGTAGAAACAGTTGTTAGGAGGAAATAATATTTTGAAAAATAATTTGCATGACAGAAGAATATTGTGCAGGCTCTTTAATTTCATAATACATTTTTTTAGGATAAGTTAAATTTTAATTTTGCAAGAAAGGCATTTGAAAGCGTGTCCTAACAATGCCTTAGCATTGAAACTTGAAGGGAAGAAAAACAGTCACTCTGAGAGAATGAAACACCCTCTTCAGCCCGACATGAGGAAGGATACACTTTTTGCAGAGCCCAAAACAGCATGAACACCCATAAAGTTATTGATGGAAATAAAATTACACAATACTTTTGATCAGCACAAATAGTGCTCTCTGCTTACCCAGGACCAACGTGGGAGTCTAAGACAGCCATAGGACAACTATCATAAATATAAGACAAAGTGGTGAGTGTAGGTTTTGCAGAGTGTTAGTCACCTAGATTTTGTCCAATTAGCTCAGAATGATGTATCTGAGATTAAAGAGGCCTTGTTTAAGAAAAATTGGGTCAACTTGCTTTCTTATGTAAGTGATGCCACTTATGTGATGCCACAAATCCAGACTTTTATCATCATACAGTTCCCTTAAAGAATTGCACCTGACCTGCAGGAAAAATACTTTTGTGATCAGTGCTCTTAATGTTTCAAAACAGAGGCAAAAGTTGGGCAACACTTCAGAAAATATTCAACGTTAAATAAGCCAATGTAAAATCAAACACTGAATTTCAGAACCAGTACATGTTTCCCTATTTGTCTTTCCACACAGAAAAGGGTTGTCATAGAAGCAAGCTACTATCAGAGTTTAGAAACTTAAAAATATAACTCTTTGTGTCTTATAAAATCAAAGAAAACAGCTTCTGAGAAGGCAGCTCCAGGCAACTCTCCATGCCCAGTCAAGTTCATTAGCAGGCTGCACTCTCAGCAGTGATGCAATATGCCATTACCCTCTTCTTTAACTGATTTATTTTAGCACAAGAAGAAAAGTCAAGATTGGACACAGAAGGAAACAATTGTTTTTGGCCTATTATGGTGGAGTTTACATGTAGAGGTGCCTTCTAGCATAGTTGCTGAAGGCTGTTAGGGTCTGATTATAAGCACTGTGCTAGAGAATTCATGGATTATTCATGTGTAATTACAGATAGCTATTGTGCTCTTTTAAATCATCCCTATAGCCCATTTTGGCCCATAACAACTGAAACAGCAATTGTCATAGTAAGGTTTGGGCTCTGTCATAGAGTGTAGGCTCTAATCAATAATGATGAATGGCAAAATTTAGCATCAAGCCAGAGAAAGTCTAGTTGCCTCTTGCCATAAATCTGTGCAAATATCAAGTTGCGCAGCTGCTGTATCTGGAAATCTAAAAGGCAACACTCTCCCTCCACCCCCTACGCATGCACCTCTATAAAAGTTGAAAAAGGAGAAATGTGCAATATGTCCATTCTAATAATCCACATGCTGTTAAGTCACTTTTCTATTTATTCAAAGCAGGGTGAACCCTAGGTTGTTTTCAAGGTCAATTCCAGGTGAAAGGGGGGTCATCTGGAGGCCATCTCGACTCCCATGCAGGTCAATAATGTCTCCACGTTGCCCCAGAAGACAAGCTGCTCACACCCAATCAATCCACAAACGCTCCTGCACACCCAGTGTAATGAACAGTGAATAAATGTAGCCTATCATCACAAAACATGCTTTTTAAGTACCTTCCCTTTTCATGTAAAACCTCTAGCTGTCAAATTCTACATTCACTCATCCAGCAGTGAGTAGCAAAAGTGAGAAATCAGGCTCTCATTGGGGTTGGTAAAAGGTCATTGCTGACAGACACGGAGGTTAAACTGCCGAGTTAAAATACTGTTCATTACCCACTGCAGCTTTTTGCTAACTATACTTCTTTGTGTTACAGTCAAGCAGTACATCAATATGCTCCTCCTCCTAATTCATTAACAATTGTTGAATTGTACAGGAGGGGGGAAAAGGAGGATTGATCTTTTATACCTTTTTTAAAAATCTCTTTCCTGTGTCAAATACTTTTACATCTTTATCCACTCTGTATTAAATACTTTGCTTACAGGCTGTGCTGTCTGCTTGAACAGTTATCATTATAGGTACAATTCCTGAAGGAAGAGATGGCCAGCTTATATGAAACCCCAAATGTCTGGGGCTACTCAAGCAATAATTTCTTTTCTCTTACCCTTTTTATTAATTGCACTTAGAATAGTGTTGTCATCTGTATAAGGACAAATTAGAAATTTTGCATCACAATTGTGTCATATTAAAAAAGAATTGGATAAAAGAAATGCTCCTCCTCCAGATGAAGCAAATTGGTTAAAACCAGACATAATATACTAAATCGATATTTAGCTGAAATAAAATGCCTGTGTCCTGTTCATGCTGACTGGGTTAGATCTTCATCAAACGCTATCCTTGATGTAGATCTCAAGGCACTCCCTAATCTAATATTTTATTAAGAAATTATTAATATCTTCATTTTTCTGCCATTAAAAAAATTAATATATCCAAAAGATATTTAGAGCAGCAAAGAATCATTTGAGCTCAAATGGAAACAGCAGTGAAGGTTCAGTTTGTACTGAAGGCAATGATTTGATGGGAATTCTTAACAGGAAAGACCAATTTCCCAAAATGAAATTCCATTCTTTGATTAATTAATAAGTAGATGTGATTCCCTTTATTGAAATGTAAAGATTTTGTATTCAAAAATAACCATCTTCTAAAAAATATTGTCACAAAGCAATAGAAAAATTATCACTAATAATGAAAAAAGTAAATGTTTATTTATATGCACATTATAACAATAGTTTTGACTCAACAAATTATCATTATCTACTCAAATCTCAAAAAAATGTATTCAGAGATATCTGCAGGAAAATATATCTTTTTTTCTTTCTCTAAGCCTTTTCTCTCAGTGGGACTGAAAATAAAATGTTATGACTTAAATCACAAGAGGCTAACATCATTTTTAGCAACAAGGGCTGCATAATTTCGACTGAGAGTGAGTGGCTGACTTTAAGTAAAATGTTTCAGTTCTGTGCGTATATAGGTACATAAATAATTCAGAATTAATCCCTACAGAGGGGACAATGGGAATCGTAAATTATCTATGTGCCGTCCTCAGCATTAGAGGCAATGAACCTATAGTAACAATCTATGAGTGTTACTCATTACCTACCTATCACAGACACCTTAACCTTTTGAATATTAATTTCCCTCTGCAGTTTGTAGCTAGATGGCATAATCCCCTTCCCTTCCCTTCCCTTCCCTTCCCTTCCCTTCCCTTCCCTTCCCTTCCCTTCCCTTCCCTTCCCTTCCCTTCCCTTCCCTTCCCTTCCCTTCCCTTCCCTTCCCTTCCCTTCCCTTCCCTTCCCTTCCCTTCCCTTCCCTTCCCTTCCCTTCCCTTCCCTTCCCTTCCCTTCCCTTCCCTTCCCTTCCCTTCCCTTCCCTTCCCTTCCCTTCCCTTCCCTTCCCTTCCCTCCCCTCCCCTCCCCTCCCCTCCCCTCCCCTCCCCTCCCCTCCCCTCCCCTCCCCTCCCCTCCCCTCCCCTCCCCTCCCTTCCCTTGAAATAGCATTTTTAAAGGCTAGATTGTTGTTTTGACAAAATTACATGCAGCCCTTCATGTACTCAGAATTTAGGTATATGTAGAATAATTGGCCTGTCTCTTTGATTCAGTCTGATGCACATAAATCCTGACTCATGGCTACTTTTAAACACCAGCAGTATTTTGAAACCCTTATCATTAAGTGCTACAATTATTTTATGATATCTAAAGTTTCCAACTTTCCCATCAGAAAGGCTGAAAGTGTATTCCATCAAAATTCAAGAGATATCACACTAATATAGCTTTCTACCTAATATTTTTTCTCTGACAGGATGTTTTGCTTTTGTTCTGTTTGGTTGATTTTTTAAAATCTAAATATGGCATATAAGAATATATTTCCCCTAAAATTGGATTCAGAGGAGATATGAAGTAACTCATCACAAAAAAACTGCTCCATGGTCAAAGTCAGGAAACAAATTGTACTGACACTTGCACATTTTATGTTTCGCTGAAATTATACCCTAGCTGTTCTGTAAATCCTAACTTCTCTTAGGGAACTCTACTGGGGCTTTTTGTAAGAGGGTTTAGAGGATCAATATCCATTTAGTAAGCTCATGATGCTATTTCTGTTAAAAAGTGGAACAGAACAATACTGTCAGGAGGTTAATCCCCTGATTTCAAGGGGACTTTATTCACATGAATAAGAGCTTCAAGTTCAGGCTAAGGTTTGTTAAATGAATATAATATATTTCCTTCAGTCTATGTATATTAATATATTTTTCTGTAAACTTCTACAGCTGTTTTGACAGAAACAGAAATGATGGGCAGATGCATCCAGAGAAGTGATTTACTTAAGTTAAAGTCATCTCCATTTGTGATGGTTCTGGATGGGGTAGAGTTAATTTTCTTCATTATGCTTGTCTTAGGCTGTTTTGGATTTCTCCTGAATACAGGGTTAATAATATAGAGATATTTGTTATTGCTGAGCAGGGCTTACACAGAGCCAAGGCCTTTTCTGTTGTTGGTACTGCCACAGTGGACACTGGATGTTGTAGGGAGACACACTGGTGCAGGGGATGTTGTAGGGAGACGCAACTGGGATAGGTGGCACAAATTGATCAGAGGGATATTCCACACCATATGACATCAAGGTCTTAATGTGAACTGGGGTAAAGAAAGAGGCTGCAGAGACATTTGGAGAGGTGGCATTTGTCTTCCCAAGTATCCATTCTACTTGATGGAGCCCTGCTCTCCTGGAAATGGCTGAACACCTGCGAGCCATTGGAAGGAGTGAATTAATTCCTTGCTTTGCTTTGTTTGTGTTTGTGGCTTTTGCTTTCATTATTAAAACATCTTCATCTCAAATGGTGACTTCCTGCTGCTACCTTTTCCATTCTCTCATTGATCCTGTTGGTGTGGGAGTGGGCAAGTGGTTGCATAGAGATTGGTTGATGGCTGGTCTTAAACTACCACATCCATACATACATTAGAAATACCAGTACACAAGAATATTTTTGTGCTTAGCAAGAAAAATACCTTTAACTGATTTAGCTTTTTAAATTTTTTGAGCATAAACAATTCAGATGCTAAGTTTCTACATGATGGCAAAAGACGAATTAAAGTGGTGCTTTGTCACCTTGTGAAATTCCACTTAAATATACCAATTTATTCCATTTATTGGAATACAAACACCTTTTTCTCCACCATATTCAGAAAACTATGCCAGAGAATACACTGAATAAGAAATCATGCTAACCAAAAAATTAAGTACAATTAAGGCAGAAAAAAAAGAGTATAAAGTGCTATCAAAACCAAGGCTGTGTTGCTGTGTTAAGGAGAAATGGAAAAAAAAAAAGATGTATAGAATTTATATAAAATGAAATTGTGATAATTGTGTGCTAAAAAAATAAATCATGTTAACCCATTTGACTGAGAGTTAGATGCTTTTTCTTAGAGAAAGAATCCTCATAAACCAGAGCCCAATTATTTAATTTCCCATACTAATTATGGAAAGTACTAATTTCTTGGCCTCAAGCACTAGATGATGTATCTCTAAAGGGTAATGCAAGATTTATCATAATCTGTGACTCTATTTAATGAGAATAAAAATAAATACTTCAGTCTAAGTTGAATTTGATTGGTATATTCTCTTATATGAAATATTACAATTGAAAGCATTTTCTTATGTCAGGTAGTTGCAAAGATTGGGGTATCAATAAAATGCAACAAAGCCCAAGTACAGCTAAAGAACACATTTTTCACTAGCTCCAGCAATGATTTTCTATTGCACCATGACCTGGTTTAATCACAACATGGAGATGTTATCTGCTATGACCCATTTAAAGAAAAAATTTGAACACAATTCCATATAATCTCAGATCATCCTGTAAATGCATGTTCATTCAATAGACATCCTGAAGTAGTGGGTAGAAGGTGCTTAAAAGGACAAAATCAAGGAAGAGCTAAAAAACTGATCTGGCACGTATAAAAAAAAAAAAAGAAAAGTAAAAACCTGAGATAGTTTAGTATTCTCTTGTTCATAAATTATTTTTGCTTATTTACCACACAGTGAACTCTACAAAAGCATTATTGTAAAACCTGTAAAATAGTCAAGCAAGTTTCTGTGTAGACAAAAATCTGTCCTGTGAAGACAGAACATCTATTCATAGTTTTCATATTTGATAAAGTAATTCAAAGACCGCAGCCATATACACCGTATTATTTTTAATACACTGAATGTCCATTTACTCTACAATCTGTCCTGGCTTGCAAAAGGGAAACTAACAAAATCTCGAAATCCCCTCTTCAATTACTTTTGGAAAAGAGAAAACCAAGTAATACTAAAAATTGAAATTGAATCTTGAACAATAATATAGGTCAGATACGGATTCACATCAATTTTTATTTACAGGATATACTCTATGTATGATATATATCAATATATTGAAAATGCATGCAGCCATTTTAAAATTAAAATTACTAGCTCAGACGTCTGTCATTTTACAATCTTATTCTGAAGTTTCAACTGTCCGATGACACAGGTCCAGGCACAGAATCATTACGTTTCAGGCACTACCCTTATGATAATGAAAATAGGTAAATCTCCAAGTAATCCCATCAGACAACTTGATTTTGCTGTAAATAGAAATTAAAGGTTGTAACATTGAGGTAAACATTTCTCAGTTGCAAAAAGAGATCTAAAAATTTTAGAGCATATTTTGATAGTTTGGAAATGAAAACATGAAGAAATTTGGGGTTTTGTTTGTTTGATTTTTTCCCAGAGAAAGAGGAAATAAAAAACTCCAACCCCTTAAAAAGGTGTTCAGAAGCTCATAAGGAATAGTGAATTGGGTAACTAAACAGAGCAAATGTATCAACAGTAAATGTGGCTGACTTAGCTGGTAGATTTTGAAAAAAAATAAGAATGTAAGTACATACTTATTACTTTATAAATTCACAAATGGACAAGATTCACATAGTTTAAATAAAACACTAAACTGGAGATAGTGTAGAAAGTAAAGAGATATGGCTATCCAGGAGTCAGAAAAAAAAAATTACTTCAGGCTTGTTAGGTTTTCAGGAACTACAAAAAGAAGTAACTTGACATCTGGTTTCAGATGCTGTGAGTAAAAGCAAACTCGGGACTCAAAAAAAAAAAGTATATTATGAAGTATATTAAAATTGTAACAGGTAATGCATGATGATTTTTATGCAGTAAGCTAATTAATAAACAACATTAAAATTATCAATTTACACAAGTTCCCCATCAAGGAAAGCACTGACGAGGCATCAAGTGGCCTAAATGCTCTAGCATTTAATTAAATGCCTAAATGCTTGAGCATCTGAGCCTCTGAATTAAAAAAGCATTTAAATAGAATGGTGGAAATACTACAACACTTAAAAGCCGCAAAAATATATATGTGATACATATATATATATGTATATGATGATAGGAGGTAGAGTGGTATTTAGGTCATGACTGCTTCATAATTGATGAAGTTTAGGGGAAAAAAAAAAACATGACACAGACATAAAAGGCTATTATATAAGGACAAAAACTAAACACTAGGTCCTCATAGCCTCAGGCGAATGCTTGTTTCACTTACCTAGGTTCTTTTGTTTTCCAAACTCCCCTAGTTCATTTTAATTTAGTTTCCAGGGATAGTCATCCCAGGATTGTAATTTATTTTTGGATCCTTTGTATGTTCAAAGAAAATCTTTCTTTCATTTATGATCCCACTTCACTGCATCATCACAACTTTTGAAAAAGATCTTTAGATGGTGAAGCGCAATATCTATTTAGTTTAATTTTTTCATTTCAGAATATTAATTAAAATGTCACTTGCATTTAAATAGAAAATAATTACATATGACATTGTGTTAGAGAACCAAATATCTGGATCAAATGTTGCACTGTTCTCAAAAGCTCTTTTTTCCTATTCCTTCCCTCAATAAGCAGGTGTAAAAAATCAGAAGGTTGTGAACACCTGCAATGAGCCTAGTGTATTTTCTATTATATTAGAAAACCCATTAGTAAAATATCATGCTTTCCCTTTTGTGAGGGGAGACCCTACTCTCTGCCTCTCACTTTTTGTTAGTTTGTTTGCTGCTGTTGAATGATGGTTAGCTGCACAAGTGAAAAGGGCATTCCTTTACGACTTTAAAGGCAAAGTAGAAAAAATGACATTAAAAGCCTGGCTTGGATCTGATTGATGCACTCTTATATTTGAAGTTCACTCACAGCTTTGTGCTAGAAAACCAGGGTCACTCCATTCAGTGCTTTAATGAGACTGTGCATGAACACTTGCAGCTTTGTAGGCCTTATTTTAATCAGAGATTGAGAAACACTCCTGACTGATAGTCTCCAGGATCAGATCCAGACAGAAAATAACGTCCTCAATTTGGCCTCTGAAGGTGGGTTGAGCAAATCTTTGTGATGTATTGGAGTATTTGCTGAGTGCAAGCACACGTGATATGGTTCCTGTTTCTGTCGGCAAATAAAAATTTTTCACTCAGCAGGAATAATCAGACCTAACTCGAGAGGAGAAATAACAAAAGCTCAACAGCCCTTAGCAACTCAGCATGGCATAGAGGGATTTAAGACTTTAGCATTTTATCTCTATCAGTATGAAAATGTATGAGGAAATGTGAACTTTGGAAGTGCAAATAAACACATTTAACACATTGTAAACCACATATTCTATGACTCTTGGGTCTCTAGTTTTCTAGCCTCCATCTCTTAAAATAATAAAGCTCATTCATTAATTTGGATTTAAGTTAAATCAATTTGTTTTGACAGATTTACTTTGAAAGTAAGAAAGTGTTCACAATATATTTAGCATTTCTAAAATGATAAGGGACAAAAATATTGTTCTTTTAATAATGTTTTTCTTTGCAGCTCCTGTTTACTTCCCTTCTCTTTGCTGAGAGATTAACTCAACCTAGTGCTTGAATTTGCTGAGGATATGATGGCATTAAAAATGCTAGGTAGCTTACCTAAATCTAAGCTAGATGCATTCTGCAAAAGTAAAAATCACTGCAATTTTAACTAAAATATTTACCTTTCTTCCTAGAAAATAATGTGTCAATGCATGTGGTTCATAATCATGAATGCTTCATCACAGAAACAGAGACTTTGGAAAAGAAAAAAGAAAAGAGAAAGAGAAAAGGAAGAATTTTTTTACATGTGATAGCAGACCACTAAAGAAACATAAGAAAAATAAATCCACAACCTTATATTAAAATTGAAAATAATTTGAAACAGTGAAATTTTCATACAGTTTCTCATTCTGCCTGTAATACTCTATTTGCTTTCTGTATCACCCTTTTTCTTGTTTAATCTACAACAGTTGCATCTTGTCCATGTGCTATGATCTACACCGTGTTATCTGTGCCCTTGCAGCAAACAAAGCTGTATTCCTGTCTCCTCTGAACTGCATTCTAGGGCTGGATATCACAACCTCCTGCACTTGCATGTCATCCCTCAGACACATTTTCCTCCCATGGAAATGTTCTAAAAAGTATTTATTCATAACATCAAGAGAAGAAGAGTGGATTTCATAGCCAAGTAAATAAATAATAAGGAAAAAAATGAAAAAGGAAAAGAAAGCTTGCGATCTGCCCTAAATTTAGAATGGCTTCTTTACTCCAGATTTCTCTTCAAAACACAGTTTTTGATAGAAATGTATCATGTAACCTATGAAGAGACTGCTTCTTGTTGGAGCAATTCAGAAATGTAGATTTAGAAAATCAAGCTTATAATGGGAAATGTAATTAACCCTAAAAAGAATCAAGGGCCTGAAATAAACTAGTAAATTCCTTCAAACTGACAGACTTAGAATTCCAAAATGGCACATTTCAATTTCTCTACCAGGATTTGCAAAGTCTTTACCTGTTAGCACTGATTTTGGTGTCAAATGCCAGGCTGTTAGGATCACTAACTGTTTTCACTCCCAGTAGGCTTCTTTGCCATTACTTTTTCCATACAACTACTAAAAACTTTTACTGTGTAGATCTAGCTGCTAACCACTTACTCAGAGCTGAAAGCAGCAATCTGTTATGAATCATTCTGTGCATATTAGAAGACAATGGGCTCTTTCACATCTACTTGTTTAATTCTTTCTCTCTAGACAATATCCCTTATTTCAATTACAATGTTTATCTTTTAAAGGCAACTTACCCTCCCCCTAATTGCAGTATTCCTAGAAACACCTGGCACTTTTTTCCTTCATACTTTACAGCTCAATATGAAAAACATTATCCTTAAATCTTTGCTATCTCATGGGCCACAACACTGAAGAAGGTAAATATTGTTGCCTAGACCATAATTTACTGTCCACATCAACCTGACCTATGAGAGATATGGCATTCCCCTTTTTAAGCCCTTTGCAGAGTGTCCAGGATGCTGCATTGTATTTCCTAAAGGCAGATGTTGAATTTAAGTAGCAATCTCTGGCTACAATGCAAAAATTCCCTAAAATGGGGCAGTTAAATCATCCAGCAGCAATGTGGCTGAGTTTTCAGTGAATAGCATATCTGAGAACTTTGCTTAGAGACAGGAGAAGTTCAAGCTGAAGGATGAAATCCAAACCAGCTGTATCATGAGGAAAAACCTTCTTTCAACCAGAGAATTTGCAAATATTGACATCAGGGGCGTGCTACTTTGATTCTGGAAATAAAGGAAAACTTTTTTTAATGATCCTTGAGGATTCGTTCCACAAGGAAGGAATATCCAAATTCAGGATATTCTATGATTCTATAAATGCTGTAATTGACCCACTTACATTAGCTTAATCTTAAGGAGAGGATCTCCTGCATTATCTACATCCTCATGGAAATCAGCCTACTGCCATTTCCTTAGAGAAACATCAACAGCATTGGTGTTTCACCTTCCTCCTGAATGTCCCTTCTCATTTCAAGAATGACAATTGCTTCATACAGCTCTGCCCTGGGAGAACTGTACTGAGGAAATTTGGAAATATAGAAATTATTACCTCTTCTCAACACCAACATAAAACCATTCTTTTACTTATTTGCTTGAGACACCAAAACATTTCAGAAAATATCAGCTCAAGTTTCAGTTATTTGGAATTCTACTCAACAGGAAAAATGAATTATGATGTCTTTTTGTTTAGTAAGCTGATATTTGTTTAATGTTCTATTTTCCTTTGGAAACAATCATCTTCCCACTCCTCCTTTTTAAAATTACCTTAGGGCTTGCTTGATTTCTGGGTGACTTTCCAGTTTTTATGTCTTCTCTAGCCAGACCTTATCCAAAAAGTCCTCCACTTATAGCCTTAGTTCACTCAGAGTTGCCATAATTGCAAATCTCCATATATAAAGCCTAGCATCTTGTGCCTCTATAAAAAGTTGATTATCTAATATAGTGCTTTGCCTTTCATATAATTTTTCTAACATCAGTTCCACTTAAGATACTCAAATATAATTTTTTTAAATATTAGTTTTATGTTACATTAAAAAAAGTCCCATTGCAAACATTATTAGCAAAATATCTGTTAGAGGGCAGTTCAAAACAGCCCAGTACTTTTGAAAAGCCTGTAACTGATTCAGTTACCTATATTAGTAAACTGAAAATAAAGGATCAGAGACAAGAAAAGGTGAAGTATGGAGAGGCATGGGTGGATATTGATTTTAAAACAGCTCTTATTCCACAGTTGCTGACCACCTATTTGTCTTCTCCTTCTTCCTGAATTGTATTTTCTGCTTTCCTCAAATATCACAGGGAAGCAATAAATGTATGGATGAAATAATAAAGGATATGAGAGTATTAAAAAGGTCTTGTCTAAGGAGAAATTAGCATGCTTGCAAAGACAGGGTCAAATTCCCCTATTAATATCAACAGTAAAACTTTTTTAAAATCATTGCAGATGCAGTAACAAAACATAAGAAAATGTGCTCTTAAAAGCTGGCAGGATCCATGTGCTGTGTAATGCATGGACTTGCTTCTGTTTCCAATCCAATAATTTTCTTTCTCTAATGAAGCAACTTATGAGGACGCTCACAGTGCAACTGCAGTGATGTCTGCCTGTAATAATGCAACATAATACAGCATCCCCAAAACTCTTTTCCACATCATCAAAGCACATAATTAATCACACATCACAAATGCTACTTTACCAAATACTTGTATGGTTGTGTAAGCAGCAAACAGATTGGACCTGTCAATACTTCCATAAGAAGAGATATCTAATATAAACAAAAAATGAATTATTGAGATACTTTTATTTAAACAAGTATAAATAAAAACAATTTTTAATGTTATTATAGCAAAGCTACTAAAATTATAAAATGAATTCAAATTTTATTAATGCAATAAAAGACGAACAGACATCCTGAAAAAGAAAGAGCCAGCAAAATTCAATCTTAAGCATATATGAAGCACAATACATTAAACAGGCACCAAGTTATTAAAACATAGCAAGCAAGGATTAAAAGGAGCATGCCTTCCATTCTTAAACAAGCATCAGTAATAAATGACCTCTCCAAACCAAAATATTTCTCAATCAAGTAAAGAAAAAAAAAGGAAAAAAAAAAGGAAAAAGCAAAGGTCTAATTGCCATGTATACTCAATTTATATGTCATGTCTTATTAAAACCCAATAAGTCTGTTTTCCTTCTTTGGTTCAGCCATCACATTTGTCAAAATTTTATGATAATTCATTCCATCATTCCTCAGACATTTGAATGGCAGACAGTCATTTGGAAAAAAAATCCCTGTAATCCTACTATTCATGTTAAACTGCCTCCAGAGAGTTTTTTAAGGTACACCACATCATGGTAGGAGCAGAGCCCTAAACTTCTCAATTTCATTTATGATTTGCTGCCTTTTTGGAAAATGACAATAAATTGGCTCTCTACTATTATTGACCTCTTGACTTTTGAACTCTGGCTGTCCATGCCTTAACTTCGCTTGTTTAAGTCAGCAGCTATCATATCGCTCTGATCCTCTCCCAGAGGTTCTGGAGATTTAAGTTTCCTGAACGGTTAAGCTCCCCCTCTAGTGTTCACTGCTCATCACATTATTCCTCCAAGAAGAGAAGAGACACGTCACTTCAGTCGCTTCATAACTTCTCACAGAGATAACTTCTTATTTTTAGCTTAAGACTTTAATGGCAGTAGCAGGAAAGACTAAGCAGAAACCTTTAAATGTGTATTTATTTCGCTTCTTTCAGCTAATATTGTAAGAACAAACAGAAAATAGCAATGAGGATCTAGTCTGAAATTAGTGTAAAAAATGCATGATTTTTCAGAAAAAAAAGATCAAAAAATAAAAAAAATCTAGTGTAATGCAAAATATCTAAAATAGCTGGGGTACAGAAAGCAAAAAATAGCATATAATTGTCTCAATTTGTTCATAGGTGAGTGAGTTAATAACTGAAAATCAGGTGTGAGAAATCTTCATTTAAGTAATTTCTAATGAAATATGGGAAAGGGTTTCTCACATATCTCTTTTCTTACTAAGTCTTGCTAGTGATCTGCAAAATACATCCTTTTTTGCTTGAGGGTCAACATATTCATATATATAAAATCACACAGATGATCTGGATTTCCATTCATGAAACAAAATCTAAATGAACATAATTTAGTTATAATAATCAAAATCTGGAAACCTGAAAGGTTAAAATTTCTGTGTCTTTGTTAAGCACAGCCTTGGATCCGCATCTAGACAAAACCCAGAATTTATTGTACTATGAAACACTGAAAAAATAAATCCCTCCTTTTCAAATTACAGTATGTCAGCATATCATCTGTAAATCTGATTTGGCTTAACTTCAAATGCACAGTGTTTAATTTCTTGCTTAAAGAAATGTACAAGCAGACCCTGCCTTCAAGTCCCTCTTTGCAAATCCAGAACATAAAAAAACCCCAAACAAACCAAATTCTTCACAAAATATTAATAAAAATGTTATTAAAAATATTGTTAAAAATTCAAAGCACCAATGACATACTGTGACAGAAAATTGGTTTTTATTAGCCTGGATAATTTTTCTTGACTGATATCTACCTGTGATTAAGATATGCCATATTTCTCTTGTACCAGCCATTGTTTAACTGCACAGAAAAAAAAAACAGATGTCAACTAAGCCCACATTTTTTTTGTATTGTGTCAGATATGAAAACATCTATTAAATGATCTCCAAGCAAAATTCTGATGGAGCATTTTCCATTGTTATAATGACTCTCTTGCAAAAAAAGCTTTTGAAAATTATGCTCATTGAGGCAAAATTTTCTTTCAGAGAAAAATAAAAATCATGCCATGTTTGATAACCTCTAAATGACCTTTTTAACTTTTGCCTTTTCAATGTGCTTTTCTTCTTTTTCCCCCCACAACACTAAAAATTGCAGCATGCAAATTTTGAAGTAAAAATGTAAAACTTACCTGAACAAAATCAGCCACTTTAACGGATTTAGTATTTTTTCTCTTTATATTCTTTCATTAACAATTTCAATATCTGGATTTTTCCTTCCAAGTCACACTGAAAACTTTAGCTCCCTGATGCAATGCAGAATTCTTCCCTCTGTGTCTCTCTGCTAGGTATACACATCAGCAAATCTGGGGGTACTTTCAACAAAAAAAAGTTTCAGAAAATAGATCTGCAAATTTTGGAAGCATCTTAAAGTTGTTTATTTTGTTATTGTGCCAGTCAGAATGTATTTAGGCTAGTTAGATATGTGAGCTGCAAGTATATGTGGATTATATCTGTGCTGAGGGATTTCTAGCTGAAGTGGACAGAACTATAAAAATTAATCTTAGGGCTATTTCTTTACAAAAGTGCAATTTCTAAAGTACTATGGAAATGAGCTATGTAAGAGCAAAGGTAAAACATGGATTGATTATTTTGGAAGAAAGAGAGGGGTTAGTACGAAAAGATGAAGGATGATCCTTACTACCATTTATTTTGTGTACAGGACACTTGGATAGAGAGCTAAAATATAATGAGAATTGACTAATGAGGCATTAAATCATCCGTAAAGCAAACACTAATGTCTTCCTTATGAAGACTTAACATGCAAAATAATACACACTTCAGTTCCTCAGTGCTAATATAACAGTACCCATCCTGCCCCACTGTCCTCCAGTGAACATCCTAGAAAATAACATGACATTGAGGCTGAGGAGATTGTCTGGCATCATATTGGCTGATATTCCCAAAAATGGGCAGATGATCATCTGTGTTGCAATAGGGACAGCGTGATTCACAGACCAAAGAGATAAGTCAAATGAGAAACAAAACCAAAGGCAGAACATAAATAGGGCTCAAAGTATAAATCAGCATCTTAATCGGTTTCTAAATTGTTCCTCTGACAAGAAATCATAGGATTTCTTGCTGTGTGAAGAGGAGACAGTCAGGAAGATGAAAAAATAAAGACACAGATATTCAAACCATCACACAGAATTCCCTTCACCGAGGAGTCAGAACAGAATAACAGACACAGCATTTTATCTGAGTACTTGCTCCTGAAATCTGGTTTCTTCAACAGTAAAGTCATAATAAAGAGATATAAATATTGTTTCAGACATCTAAGAATTAAAGATGGCATGAGCTTCAAAATATGTATTAAAAATTTTATTGACTGGTAGTGTAGAGATAAAATGAATAAGAGAAAGTTTAAAAATAAAGAAGGAAAAAGAAATTTTGTCTATAATTTTTCTCATCAAAGAAAATTCTTAAAAAAATTAATAAAGGAGATAACAATAGAACTGATAAGGAATTATTTATTAAAAATCATATAATGTCTTATTAATCAATTATACTTCTCTTGAAGGATATTATGACTTAAATGTGTTTAAACATGCAATTTAACATACTTCTGAATTAAAGAGAGAAACACAACAAAACAAACCCCCAAAACTACAGATAATAATATTGCAGTTATAACTCCTACACAAGATTAGAACAATTCTTCACCTAACAATTTACTGTGTTTGCAAGGTATCCTGCAGAAGATATTTGAGCATCATTGAAACAATAAAGACACAGAATATGGATTCGAGCTTTGTTTTCTATGCTGCTTCTGTGACTTTGATCTACTCAGAGAGTGCTTGAATGCCTCAAGTTCATTAAATCATTACCCAAGAAATTAAATGTGATTGGACAACACTCTTACCTTTCAATGAGTAAAACCTGCTAAATATTTGAATAAGCTTCAGTTCTCATAAATTCTTTTTTCGTTTGTCACCTGGAATTTTTTTCGTTTATCACCTTTTCAGATTATGTGATATGGATATCTGTCTATAATCTTTATAGGGCTGTAAAAATTTGAAACCTGAAGTTTGTATAAAGGTTCATTTGGTACCTGGAAAATATTTTCTTCACTAATTTTTCAAGTGTAACTTATTTAACTGCATTATATTGTCATAAAATCAGGAATGAAACATCCTCTTGTAATTCAATTAGCAGTATTTCTGGCTTGTTTATGACAGTGGTGGGACATAATGCTCACGTTCTTTGACTCTCTTCCTACTTATTTAAAATATGACATAGGATATTGCTTCATTACTATATATTCATCTATCTTCTACTACTTTTTTTTTTAATTAAGACTACATAGCAAAAGCATTTTCTTAATACTTTTATTTCTTTATTTCTTTTTTTTTGAGATTGTAAGGGAAAGAGTTTGATTTCCTGGCTAGTTTTCTGTTTGTTTGTATCATTTGGTGAGACAGTTTATGCATGTGCATGTTTGTTATATATGTATGGGAAGGAATTATTTCTTACAGATTATCTCTGAGATTTATTTTTCTGAGAATTATTTCTCTGAGAATTATTTCTCGGGAGCCTAACTCTGTGGTCAGTTTTGTGCTCTTCCTTATTTCTTGTGCGAGTTAATTCCATAGTCAATGCTAAGCCTGTGAAGTGGGTAACTAAGCACTCCTCCTGTTAGTCAACAACTGCACTGAACTGCTGCCATGAAAGGTCAGGGAAGGAAATCTGCTCTCTTGGATAGCACAGATCAAACCTTTAGAGGGATTTGGGCAGCAGATCAGAGACCTTGAACTGGCCACTTCCATCAGCACAATATGAAATGGAGAGCAATAAAAGTAGAACTGACTACTAAGCAAAATGATTGACAGACCTTCTTGGTAGAGCATACACACCCACCCTGCCTGAGTTACTAGCTGGTACTTTTTCTGGGTGCTTTTTTTACTCTTAGATATATTAAGCAGCAATAATATTGTGCTATATTTTTCTTCCTCTTTAATATTCACAGCAAGTAAATGCAGATCAAACCAAAACACATAAGCACCAAGACTATCAATTTTCCTTAACCTAAATACTCTCTGCAGCAAACAGTGCTATCATTTTGACATGTTTTTTCTCTGTAAGCTCACCTTTTCAGTTTTCTTGTCTCTTAATTTTTTTTTTCCTTTCTTGATGAGTCTTATCTGTATCTTATCTTGATTGATTCAGAGAATCAATCAAAACTCCTTTTCCTACCGCAAATGAATCAATCAATTTCTTATGCCTGACAAGGCCTGTTACATACTACAGAGTCACAAAGCATCCATTTATGCTTCCTTAAGAACATGTTTTCCTTTGTTTACCACAAAGAGATTGCCAAATTCTTCAGAGGACAAATACACAGACATCTGTTACTAACTCCTATAACAGGTGTCACTATAATCTAATTTCTGGTATCAGGCCTGTCTTTAAAATAGCTTCTCTACCTTGACATATATAGTCAATAATGGTTGTAAAAATTAAACTGTACAGAGATACAACATTTTCTTCACATTTCCATAACACTATGGCTATCTAGAGAAAAATTCTCCAGACCGCAATCTTTACTTTCATATTCAAGCTGTACCACCTCAGATGGGTAGTGTAGAAAGGACAGTTTTCAAGTAATTGCCTTCTCTTCTTTTTGTAATGTTGAAAAGAAAAATAGCTTTTTCTGCTTTGCTAAGGCGCCTGACACCCAGAGGAAGATGATGGAGAGGAACTGGGATGATGAACCCCCTACTGGTTTTCTTCAGCCTTTGGGTTAATTGAAAAGAATGGTAGGAAAAGAGCATAACTTCTGCTTGTGGCTGACTTACTCTGAGCTTTACTCTGACTCTCTTATGAAAAGTAAGACTTTTCAGTTTTCTAAAACTTAATAATTTATTATTAGTTTTAGTGGGCTATGTGAAGTTTAGGCTTATTCTTTTCAGATTAAAGGATTTGATGGGCAACTTCTCTATAACTCCTTATGCAGCCCTCTGCTTGTGAAAGTAGAGACAAGTATACAACATTTGAAAACCTATGCATCTACAAAATTAGCTTTTACAATTCTTACATGCAAAAAGGTTGCTCCAAATCTGCTAAAGAGAAAAATGTATGTATACTGGCGCCTAGTTTCCTAACTCAAATATACTGCAATTTTGAGACAATTTAAAAAAAAAGTCGATAATGAATATGAATTGTTTAATGGATCTTTTTTTTAAATTTGCTTTGACCTGTTACCCATCCCTTTATGTTAATAGACAAGGCTGACAGAAATATGGATGGTCATTCCAGAGCAGGTGCTTTTCAACCACTTATACGGGACAAATTGCCATTGAGATTTGTTCAACATTAAAGTTTAAAAATAAGCATATTTTGCATCTGTTAAAAGTACTGGGTTGACCACCACTGAGATCTGTTCAGTAGCACAGACAGCAGAAGTGAAAGTTTTCTTACATCTATTTTTTCGATGGATTTTAACCTTAAGATGATCCACAACTGAAAATGGAAGTGTATTCTCTACATCCATTTGGTACTTAAAACTTCTTTTCAGTGTAACAATAACTTTAACTTTACTCTGAAAAATGCATGGACAACCATATTTCCTGTTGATTTTGGAGCACCACTAATGAAGTGTCATGACTAGTCAACTAAATAAGACAGCTGTTCTTTAATGTGTACTTTGAGTGTGATTTTACTTAATATACTGAATGAATTCAAAAGTAATATTTCCCATTATTGAAATGGATAATTTTTGAACTAATCTTCCTGATTCTTAGAGACAAGAATGTACAGTATAACTCATTTATGGGCAGGAGTTGAAGTATCATTAAATTAATCTGACATTTCTTCTGATATCAGACAGGCTTGCCTTATGCTAGGGGGAAGCTACAGCACTCTTAACAGTTGTCCATATTGCATTTGCTCTGAAGAAGCTTGATGAAGTATGGACTTGTAGGAGTCTACAGAAGTAATAGTGTGAGTACAAGGTCTTTTTACCTAGAATTGAATATCCTGGTAGTTATCAAAATTGGAGAGGGAAAAAAAGTCCAGAAATATTGAATATTTTTCATCATCAAAGAAAATAAGTGATTAAGTAGAAAAGCAACAACGGGGTGGGGGAGGGGGGGAGGGAGAGTGGGAGAAGTGGTGTATGTGGTGTGTGTTAAGCTTTTCCATAGTATCCCCTATGCTTTGAAACTCTTGGTAAGGAAGCTAACGAAAGTAATCCCTACTATGTTTTTAATATCCTGAACTTTTTCAGAACCAGTCAGTCTCCTAAGAAGTAATAATGTTATTCAACATTTCTTATGCAGCTAAATTTAGGATGAAATAAGGAAAGCCACGTCCAAAGGAAAAGATAAATAGAGCCAATGTGAAGATCTTTAAGACTATAGTAAAAAATAATAAAAATATCTTCTATTTAAGAAAGCTAGATAATGAATGTAGAAAAATCAACTGTGATGTTTAGCTAAATCTGTGCAAAATTTTTATGTTTCTTTTTCTTAAGAAAAGTTAGAACACTCAATTATCATTAAAAAAAACCACTGACTTGTCTTCACAGTGTGAGACACATCAAATATATTCTAACTATACCTTAAATATAATGCCATTATGTAATGACTCTCAAAATCACCAAAATGCTTAACATCTAACTGGGTCTACCATTAATGCTAAAAACAGCACAAGAAAAGCAAAACAGTGTCTGTTTACTGTTATGTTCCTATGTCATGTACATGTTTCAAGACATTTGATCATTTTCAATCTACCTACAGTGGTACATATCAAACAGCCTTGAATAGTAGATAACTCTAACATTTGAACTTGCTACATGATACACTGATATAAACTGAAATGTATTTTCTGACTTTAACAGCTAATCATACATATAAAAAAGTGACCTCCTGAGAAAATTTTTCACACTGTACATTTTATTTTTCTGACCAGGAATATTTTTACAACAGCACTTTAAAAGGTGCAGTGTTGGGTTAGGCTGCTCTAGAGACTGAGATGATGTTCTGCAGGGTGCATTTTAATTTAATTACATTTGTGCTGGTTTATACCAGATGCAGTATGGCCCATTCAGAGTATAAAATTACTCATCATCCTACATCCTGCAAGTAACACAAAGCTACTTGTGATTTCTGTATGCAAACAGTTTGGTAAAACCAGATGAGAATTGTTCTGCTTTGAACCAGCCTCAGACATAGCATAAGGCTGGACATTGAGAGCATAACACTGGTTAATGTAGATAGTACTGTATGAAGGAAACACACTAACAGAAGGAAATGGCATGAAACAGCAGGGATGCTTTACTCTGATTTATCCTCTCAAGACTTGGAGCATACAGGGGGCAGGATATCCTCTACAATATGTTTTCAAGTACAGCACAAGAAGCACATGTCTTCCCCCAAACCGTACCTATGGTTTTCTCCATGCAGTAACCACAACAGCCTTTTCACCATGTGCTGGGAACCATGAAGGATTTTTACTTTTCCTGCTTGCAGAAAGTTTAGAAGATTCTGGAGCAACCTCCAAAATCTGGAAGGCTTAAGTAAAATGAATTGCCAGGAAGACCTTGAAGTACCTGTTTGTGAAAGCTTTTCTAATATGTTTTCTGTCCATATTTTCAGAAGAAAATATTGATAGTGGACATCTTGGTTTTGTATATGTAATTGAAATGTTTTGCTTCTCAAAGTTCACCATACCTGCAAATATGGAGCTGTGGCTGCAAATGACTTTTATAATAAGGACTAAGAGGAAAAAAATTGGATGTTCAGATTTCTGTCAGTGCTTGGCTTTCAGTACCTGAACATTCCAGTGTGAGCACTCCCTCCTTTTATTATTTGTCTGCATAGAAAAAGTGTCTGAAGACTGACAGCCTGACTTGTAAAACACACCATAAATCCTGGCAAATATTATGAAATTATATTTCCTAACATACAAAATTAATTGACTAGTTTCTTCCATCTCTTGTAATTGTTTTGTCCAGTAAAACACTAAAAAAATTCAAACCACTAAAACTTTTGCTACAGTTTAACATGGAAGCCATCTATAATCCCTAATTTATCTGTATTGCTGACCCCCAATCACACAAAGCTTTTTGTATGTTATCTAGTCTTCATGATCAATACAAGGTTGAAATCTTGAAACCCAATGCTATGTAATCTCGAGATTAGGAATTCTGAGAAGAATGAAAAGAATATATTTTGATAGGATGAATTAAAAAAAGGGTAAGAAGCAAGATGGTTTATCAATGTCAGCATTTTCAAAGCAAGGTCAACTTGACAGTTCTTTGCATTAGCATATTACTACATTTTCTTTCTAAGAGTTTTGTGAAAACACCAATAACATACTGCAGATAATGTTGCTACACAATTGAGAAGTTACCCTCCTGAAATCCTTATTCACTTGCTGATTAGAATTCTAAAACAGCAGAAAGTTTGTGAGGTAAGAAATGATAGGCATATTATAATCTGTAACATTATGCCTGATTAATTTAATTTTATTGAACATCTCACTAAACAGTATTATAAACAATTATTGATTTTATTCAGTACTTATTATCACACAAAAAAAGATAACAAATTAAGAACATACTGGGGAGGGAAAAAATATTATTTTCAATTAATTGATAAAATGTGACTTCAGTGAACCATTTGCTGCCTTGATGTTCCTAGGTTATTTCACTAGGTGATTAGTGTATTATGTTGTTCAGATTCTCCAGTTCAATCCTGTCAATAAAATGAAAATTACTCTAAAACGTGTTTAAGGAGAAAAAACCATAAGTATGGAAGCAACATAAGAAAAAACTATGACTTGAAATAAACAGAAGTGCATAAAGAAAGTGGATGTAAGATAGGGTTGAATCTTAAGGCCAATTTATGCTTAAATTAGAATCAAATAACCATTAAAATAATTTACAGATGATATCTGGGCATTGAAACTGGATTGCATTAGAAAATTTGTTCTCCGTTTCTTGGATTCAACAAGAACACCATTGCCGTTCCTAAATTGCTTCTGATGATTTGCTTTGGTATTGTAATGGAATTGTTGTGCAAATATGGCTTGCTACATAAAATTAGAGTTGTTATACTTCCCCTTTTATAATTTATGCTAATCTATAAGGAGTTCACTATGTGCCCAGGAGACATAGAAGATCCTGCCCACTGATGCCCCACAGTCTGTTCAGGGATGGAGATTTGTTCTTATCTTTGTCAAGCAAACAAAACACATACACACGAAACAAAACCAAAAACTTGGTTGGTTCTTTCTGCCTGTTATAGAAGAAGACATCAGCTGAAAACATCAGTTTAAAAAACCCCTAATTCTTATGTGCTTAAAATATAAAAGAAAATCCTGATATTCAGAAAGGTCTGAACTATTCTTTAAATCTGTTATTACTCATTATGATGAAGTATTTTATCAAGATCTATATAAACATAACCTGATGGATCTTGTCAGACTGAATTATTAAAATTTTAGCAGAAAGGAAAAAAGACAACTGGTGGACATTTCCACCTTTTCTGCTTGTGATGAAAACCAGTATGTTTTGTGTATTTAAAATTAAGATTAGAGGAAAATCAATTCATCTGTACAGACTTGTTCCTTGGTGTATAAAAAAATCCCATTGAAAGTGGCAGTTTAGTGTTTAATTACAGCTGTTTTGGTGTGACTATTAAGAAATCTTATTCTGTTGATCAGTGTAAAATATTTTTATAACTTACCCAAAATCATATTTTCTGTTCTCTGATTCATTCATTAACAGAAATAGCAGATTGTCAAACTTAGAGTAAAATCTGTGTCCATTGGTTGAACTTTAAAAAATTGTACTCTCTTTTTATAGGAAAAAATCACCTATATATGCTCCTATTGTAGATTTGTAATTTAGGTGTTATCCATGCATGAAAAAATTTCCTTGCACAAAAAATCGGAACATCCAGAGGTGTCTAGATCAAACTGGAATATCCTTAGAGAAAGTATAATCCAATATATGTCAACATCAAATAAGATGATCCAGCTATATGTTTTGTGATGAAGGGAACACTGGAAAATGAAAGATAGGAGTAGTGTTGCAATTATATGTTTTGTCAGTCAGTACATCACCATGTTTGAAATTTTACACTGATCTCTTTAAGTTTCTTGTAGAGCAAGAAAATAGGTATATAGTCACTTTTGTCTGTACTAACATGAAACAACAATACCTTTAAACTCCTATTCAGAGAGACACAGTCAAAAAAAGTTTTCATTTTGTCAGAATCAGGAGCAGAAACAAAAGGTCCTAATGAAATTATCTGTTTACAAAATGCTAAGTGAGATTTCTTTTGGAAAACTGCCTTAAATCCAATTCTGTTTTAAATGTAGCTTGGAAAGCTGTCACCTGAAGCTCACCTGAATGCAGTGACGTGACTTTTCAAAAAACTCCAACAAATCTAAACCTGAATTACTGTTTAACTCTCCCATCCCCTCTACCTCCAACTTTGCTCTGGCTGTCTAAAGAGCCCTGGAGAGATAAATCAAAATCTGAACTGTAACCTTACACTTATATACTTGTTAAGTGACATTTTTATGGTATGTTATTGCTAGAAATTGGATTGCTTTTAAACTAATGTTGTCTGGCGGGCAAAAGTGAGTGAAATCACAAAGCCTGGAGGAACACTAATTACTTGTTTTAATTAGCAGCAACTTTCACTAGAGTATAATCTCCCTACAGGCCACTTTTTGGTAGGTGTGGAAATTTAAAAAAAAAGGTACATAGAAACAAACCAATAATCTCTTATTTATTCCTAAATGACAGCTGTGTTCTTATTCCAGTGTAGGCACATGCTTTAGAGGGAGCTGCTCACTCCAGGGGGAGTGGTGCCTGCAGCACTGGCTGCTTCACTTGGAGACCTTTGGCAAACAGCTGCACAAAGCAGTCCCTTATTTTATGCAGCTACATCATAAAAGTGCTCCTTTTGTTACATTTCCTCCCTTTAAAAGGACTTAATCCCCTTTTCGGTTCAGCCTGTAGTGAATTCCTCAGAGACATCTCACTTGTCACAAGAACTGCAATGGCCCACTTGGCAAATCTTTCAGCCTTTTTTTAATTCCTTACTTTTTTTACTTTCCACATTAAATCTCACTTTTCATTCCTGTCAACACAGGGCAACCCCCTTAATGACGACAGAGAGAGAGAAATTTCTCCACTCCCCTCTGTGTCACCATTTTGTTGCTGAGGGGCATCTTGCAGGTCCAGAAATCAAACAAGGTTTTCAGCAGGTGGACACACTAAAAGTCATGGGCAGCCTACTGGGAACTGGCTTCCCGCAGCAAATTAAGTCGCCCATGAAAACTTTTCATTTACAGGGAAATGGATTTATGGCTGGTTTTAATGTCCAAAAGAGCTGGAGTACAGGTGCTCCTTGTGGAGGGTATGTGAGTTTGTTTGGCTGGATGATCAACACAGATGTTTATTTTTTTGTTAGTAAGTGACAAAAATTTCAAGGCAGAAGAAAAGAACAAGTACCTCTGTTTTGATTATTGCTAAAAAAGGTCAAGAAAAAATACTAATATCTTAGTTGAATGCTGTTTGGAGTTATAAGGACTTGGTAAAACCCACCCAAAATGTAAATATATGTTGAATTATAGAAGATATATTTATATATTACATGATGTATATAAACATATAGAATCAGATATAATGATCCCTTTAATCTCATAAATTAGGAAACAAAAATTTTACTTTTAAGAAGAAAAAAGAGGATGTTCTCAACATTTGTGTACTTTACATTGAAGTGACTAAACTTCTTGAAACAAGATGACTTCAGCACTTTACTAAAATTTCAGGTTTTACTAAACTCTAGAACTATGCCAATTTTTGTCCCCTGTCTGGAGAAGATACCTTTGATGTTTTCACCTGCCATTTATTTTTCTCTCTTATATGCAGAAACAACTAGGAACAAAAGGAGCAATATTTCTTAATTATATTATAGTATTTATATGCTAATGCTTTTTAAGTGGAATTTGAGAAGGACAACATAGAAACATGTTCTCTAATGACAAACATACTTTTGTGTTTATTTATGCACATATATGTACACATACATGTATATTTTTGAGACATTGTAGAAATCAGTCTATAATATCAAAGTTGTTGAGATGAGTCATGACATATCTCTATCAGTGGAGTAAAGAGCATGGGAAGAATATGCTACCAGAAATGCAGGTTACAGAAGCTGGAGTGACAGCTGCCACATCCTGATCAAAGTATTCATCTTTTGGTCTTAATTAATCTGAAACAACGATATTGGAGGGGGAGGGAAGAGGTGGTGGGGAGGAAAGAAGGCATTTTTACCTACTACTTTTTATTTGTTTTGTATTCCACCTTACAAAGTGGCAAGCTGGTATTATAATGTCTTTATGTGAAAGTGTTTTACAGCTTTATCCTTTTGTTACAATCTGTCATGTATAGGCAGGATTGCCACATTTTGTAATATGCCCCAAAACACTGTGGTGCACTTCAGGCATGAAAGCAAATAACTGCTTTTGTAAAAAAAACAAAAAACAAAAAACAAAACAAACAAACAAAACCCCCCACCCCCAATGTCTAGAAGCAAAAATCCCCACAAGCTCAGAAGGAAATAAAAGTCAGAAGAGAAAAAAAACAAAAGCACTGAGGAAAAGATCTGGATATTATCACACAATGGATTCTCATTTGTGCCATTTTGCCTAAGAAGGAAAAGTGTCTTTCCCTAATAAATAATATTTTTACCAGCTGGGAAAAAAAGAGGAGGGATACAAGTTGAAAGATATTCACTGTACACATTAAAGCAACATTCCTGTCATTGTAAATGCATGTGACCAACCTGCATCCTCAGTGGGAGGTGGGAGACAGCTTTGGGTAATAATACAAGGAAAATTACAAAATGTATTTAATAATAATATTCTTCTTTTTCTTCATCATCATCATCATCATCATCATCACCATAATCATCATCACAACAACAATAACAACAACAATAATAATGATAACAATAATGCCAACAGCTACCACTCCTATTACTACAATAACAACAGCAATATTAATAATCTGATTTCTTTGCCCCCCTCCTCAGGATGGTTTTTGGGCTAGATTAGGTAGTGTTTTTGACCACAGTAGATATCTGCTGGATTTCATTTTCTCTTTCTCTGTCTGCCTGAGCTGGCTCCAGTGAGCTGGTTGTCTGGAAGACTGAGACTCAAGGAAGAAGAGATTTGAAAGAAAAAAAGTAAACATTACCAACAAAGACTATAATTGAAAGGGGCTTCGTGAACAAGGGGTGTTGTCGGAAAGCAAAATAGGCGAGGGTGGGGCTGCCTGGGGCTCTTTGTCTGCGTGCAAGCTGAAGCTGCCTGTTGTGCTGCATTGTACTAGGCAGGAATTTACCATCTCACAAGCAGGCAAATAGCTACCTCTACAAACCAATCGAACTATAAAGCTTAAATATTTATAGCTATTTATGACTCAATTTTAACTATTAGTGGCCACCTCTACTTTCAAGACCTAGGAGTTTCGGGGTTTGTTTGTTTATTTATTTATTTATTTATTACATTTATGTGTTATACTAATTGCTCATTAGCCTACCAAGCATTATTCCGAAGCTACATGCTCTGCCACCCAGAAATGATGGAGGGAAAATAGCACTATAACAGTTATTTTTTGTATGTACAACACAGCAGTATTATAGAACCACAGTTTCAGATTCCTTTCCTGAATGGTTAGAAATATTTTAGTAGGTTTTTAAATTTAAATTTCCCACAAAACTGTTTTTTATCATAAATTTGGTGTCATTTGATGTGAATAGAACAGAAACAAGGAAAATACAAATGGAAAAGAGAAGAAAAGTGATGTTTTAGAGGGTAGATAGTTACTGCTAGTTAGTTGCTTGGAACTGTTTGAAGCAGTTTTTTCAAAGATATATATGTTGTTCAAGCATCACAACATTAAATGTTAAAGCTTGGAAAGAGTATCAGGGATAGCTGTCATTACATCACTTTTAATCTCATCTATATATGTATGGAATCCAAACAGAAAATTATACATTTTCATTGATTGCACAAGCTTAAGCTGATTCTTTATATTTTGAATCTGTAGCATGTGTATCAATTAAAAAAAAAGCCAATGAAACATTAATGTAATAGTTAAAAAAACCCCAAACACTTAAAAATCCCTCCGAAAACCTTGATTACATTTTAAAATGTTTTCTTTTGCCAAGGTATAGTTTCCTAACTATGGTAAAGACAATGACAATAATTTTGTTAATACATGTTCTGTTTTACCATAATAGCCTCATAACTGGTGGAAATCTCACCACTCAAAGGCAGTATGAAAACAAGATATGAGTTAAAAGGATGTGGGGAAGTTTTCACTTTGTGGAAGGCATGATTTTTGGACATTTCTTTTCTGATTGTACCTTTTTTAAGGATAGAAAGATCCCAAGTGCCATATGTCAGTAAATCCTCTCTCTCTCCTCTCCATACAGCAGATACACTTCAAGAAAGATTGTGATAACTACCCTGCAAGATCAGCATAAGCTCTGCAGTTGTAAGCAAAATTGCTCAGTGTGAAGTATACAGCAATGTGTATTTGCTGCAAAAGTACTAAGCTAAACATTCTTCTCTGTGATGCAGTGTACTCACACAGTTGTATATGTGAAGGGTTAGTCTCTGAAGCATCTTACAAATTGGTAATTGTTGAGTGTGTCTAAAATGGTATTTTTGACATGAGAGAAGAAACTGCTTTTTTTTCATAAGTTTAATAGAAAAGGGCTAATGATCACTTTCTGTACTTCTACATAAGCATTTTACATCTATATCCAATAATGTCTTTATTCCACCTGAGAGAGTTGTCAGGAAAATAAAATGATAACTTGATCTACATTCCAAAGTGATGTATTTAAGTATTTCTCACTTATGACTTGTCAATGTTGGAAATTTTCAGAACAATTCTTAATGTTAAATTTCTGTTGACCTTTTCCCTTTTCCATTCTCAAATTATGAAATAGGAGCTGCAGGAAACATAGTACCAATTAATGGCAACAAAAAGAAGACATTACATACATACTTGTCAGTTACTAAACACTGACTAAGGCTATATGAAATATTTGTGTAAAAATGTGTGTGATTTTACTAGTTTGAAGACTAATAGCAAACAGTATTAAATTCCAAATGGAGGACTAACACAAAAAGTGTTTACAAAAATTTGCTTCATAAAATGTGTTCATGTTATACCAAATTTGATGTCCTTAAAGTTAAGTAAAGCTATAGGGAGAATTTACCATGTGAAAGTTATAGTTTCTGCTATGTCTGAAATTAGAGAACATATTGATAATGCTTCATCATGTACTTAAAATCTAGAAAGGCCTAGTTTCTTTTTAATAATGTCTGAGGTATCACTTATTACCTTCTGTATGAATTTCAGAATTTTCTTGAGAATTGCTTATATTTACTCAAACAACAATAAAATAATAATCCTCCATATGGAGGTTTGTACCATCTGTGATGTCTTTCTCTTAGTTGTCTAACTTCCTTTCTTGTTACAATCAGGATCTGGAAAATCCAGAGACTAGGAATAGCTAAACTATTTCAGAGAGAGCTGGATCCAATACTTATCAATCATTGGGACAGACTTTAATTATAAAATGTTTAAATAAAGTTAGTTGCTGATCAAATCTGATCAAATCTGTCGTAATGACTGATAGGAATTGTAGTCCACTCACTTACAGACAGCTATTGGGGTCATCAGGACTCTGGAGGCTACTGCCTTGCAAGAGCATAAAATAGAATTCAGGTTGAGGAAAGTAATACACTTCAGGTTTTCATTTATCTAATCTGAGGCCTTTGCATATTTAATTTATGGTGACCCTGGAGAAATGATTACCTCACAATTCTCTCATTACCTTCAGGCAGTACAAGCATCCTATGTATTTGACTTTTTATTCTGGAAGGCAAAACAAGAAGATAGGTTCAAGGTTCACAAGCTGGTAACTGGTAGCTCTTTATACAAAATTTGGAAACATTGAGGGTGCCAAGAACCACAGATTCTACTCTTCAAACTCTAAGCATTGAGAAAACCCTCATCGCCATGAGAAAATTATTATTACTGTGAAGATGCATGAAGCACACATAAAGTACATATTTTTGGGAACATGAGGTTCAGAGCTTGGAGGAGGAAGAAACCTTTTCTGCTGGAGGTAGTTATTCTGTAACTTTGAAAGAGAAGAAAAAAATGTCCCATTAGCAATGGAACAAATTGAATGTGGTTTCTTGAGGAATTTGATAGGGTTTTTTACAGCCATAATTCCCACTGCACCCCTCCTATTCCCATACTGAGATGATGACTTTAGGAACAAAATCTTACCTACCACCCACTCGTTTGGCAACAAGAACATCTTGGCGTGTTTTATGCAATGGAAGCACTGACCCTGCACTGAGAGTCTGAGAGCACTGTTTACTGATAATCTTGTAGTACAGGAATAAATTGGGGCTGCCTTTTGTACCCAGTCACTAATTTTCAGGAAACTTACCAGAACTGAGTTATTTTTTTAATATTTTGTCTGAAATGGTACAATTGGTCAAAAATTACTAAATGGGAACTACCAGGCACGCAGATGGATAAGACAGCCTTATTTTCCTGGAAACCGGACTATGTCTTCAAATTCCAGCTACCGTTGCTGTAATTATTTCCTCACATGCATAAAACATGTCAGTTAGTGACCTTCACAAAGTTCAGTTAAGTGACCTGGATAAGACATAGTAAAGCAGGCTCTTCAGTGTCTAGCAAGAAAATTAATTCTCTCATTCTGAATGATTACCTGTTGAATGATGCTTCAAGCATATCTGCAGATCATAGCTTCTTCTACTAAATATAGCAGAAGTTTTTTGACTTAACTAGTTATCTTGGAAATAGAGGCTTGTCTTTTACTTTTCACTCACCCACCTCCTTCACTTATGATATTAAACCCATTTACCTGCCTGTCAGCTTGTCAAACACAAGTTTACATCTATATTCCTGCACTTATGTGACTCAAACCCTTATACACTAAACGCTTTCATAGAGCTGGTTTGTAAAAAAAAGACCACCTTGCTCTCTCTTCAAGATTAATATTTGTCATAAGGCTTATATGAGATCATCCAACTACTCAGCCAGTCCTCTTGAAGGAACAGACAGCTCTTTCTTTTTTCTGTAAAACAATTCCCATGCAGATCTGAGAGTAGTGATCTACATATGCATATTGAAGAGACTTTTTTTTTTAATGTGATTTTGAGCAGAAGGACTTTCGAGGTTGAAGTTGCTCCTGACAGTTTCCTCCTTCTCCTTCTCTTTAAAATCTTAAATGTTGTGAATTAGCTGTCATAATGTATCCTGTAAAATTTTTTAGGTCTGGTGCTATCTTGTGAATGAAAATGCAGATTTCAACTGAAAATGCTCTCTTATCAGGAGAAGCCCATTTTGTGATTATAAGAAGCCTTCATTTCTAGAATATTTGAAAAAAAAAAAAAAAGAGTAGAAAATAACATGAGAATGAAAAAGATATTCTTTCTACTTTATCAGAGCAATAAAAAGGTTTTCTGCATCTAGTAATTATGGAAAATGACTAGCCTTTGTGTATGAACAGTTTTTTGTGTATGGACTGTTCTACAGATACATCTTGCTGCTGGAAAGAACACCACTGACCCCTCTGAGCAGTGGGAAGAAGCTCAGGAGCTTCTATGAGCTCTAGTTAAGAAGTGAGTGATAAAAAGGAGGAGTCCATTTTAAGAGTGAACTTGAAAATATTCTTCAGAGGTGTAACATTCACATGCCAGAGTAAATACCACAAAGCATCTTTTGCTTCTGAAACTTAACTGCTGTCATAATGACCATCTGTTGGCTGTAGGTTTCTAACATTCCCTGACCTATGGCATTTATGACAAATTACACACCAAAGTGTTAGAGACATCTTGTTAAAATGAAGCCTGAGGCCCGCAAGTTCTAACCCCTATTGTCTTTAAAAGCATGGGTTAAATGTGAACAAGAAGTAGTTTAGACAGAAAACAGACATAGCCATGGCTAAAAGGAAATGAAATCCTAATCCCCTAACCCTTTGACTTTTGCAGTTTGCTGCACAGCAATGTGCTTTCAACCATTAAACTACCTTAACCTTCTGAAGAGCCAAATCAGTTCAAATTGAGTGAAAATTTGCACATTACCACACAATTTTTGATTGATTCCTGTTTGAAAATTTTATGGAAGACAATTTAATGCAATACTTGTAACCAACAAAATTTGTTTCACATTCACTTCCAGTACATGTAATATTTGGTGTCATATAAAATCAATGTAAGGAACACTTTTCAAAGTCACTAGTTAGTCTAGCTGTAAAACCCACTGGTGCCAGTTAGATTTAGAGAGACCTCTAAGTTTTTTTTTATGGATAGCTAATATCTAGAGGAATTAAAAAAATACGCTCATTTTTTTAAAAGCCTTTCTTTGATTCATTCAACAGCTTATCCTGTAGTGTTGCTTCTGGGCTTTTAGTTTAAAGATAGCAGGAACACCATTCTTGTTTCAAAATGTTAACTTTCATATCCATCTATGTATATATATAGAGATGGATAGTCATATATAAATATATATATAAATATAATTTTTAATCTTACTTAAAACAAATATAACCTATATTAAAGTGAAAAGGAAAAATTGCAATTTTTTAATCTAATCAATGAAAAACTTCTTGACTTTTAGCAAATAATAAAAAAAATACCATAAACCCAACAAAAAATCCCTATATGCTCACATTATATCTGCAGCATTATGCATTGAAATGTCAAAAGTAGTAAAATGACACATAAGGATGGTTTAAAACAAACACTTGTTGAAGTTTCAAAATAAAATTAATATTTATATTTTTTCTCTAATCTAGAATCTCAATTGAAATAGCATAAGTCAGCACATTGAAAAAAAAAAAGTATCACAAAATCATTATTATTGTTAGTTCCTGATTAACACATGAAAAAATGTTATGTGGGGCTGGGTATCCACAATTGGATCTCTAAAGTCTCCATACAATGCCACATGCTTTAAAAAACTTTTTGCTACTGTATACCATTATCTTTATACTAGAAAATGAGCTGTGAAAACAAAGTAGGCATTACATGATTTGGTGGTTGGACCAAACACCATCCTGTAGTCATGTAACATGATAATGTTAAGACTGCAGGATGGTGGCTGGTCCAATCCCTCTAACACTTCAGTATTAAAGCTATGAGTGCATACACCACCAGAGCATGAGCACAAAACTCCTGTCACCTAATTTTGCTGCATAGCATCTCCTAAGCTAGCATCCCTACAAGCTTCTGTTACCTGTGTTTCTTTCATCTTGCATCTTCAAAAAGTTGGTTTTGTAAATCTGCGATGTTTCTATCAATTTGCAGGCTGCAGTGATTGACTTTGTCTTAGACTATGCCTAGGTAGGCATTGACTTCTTTCCTAATGTAGTGCTGTCCTGACATGAATGAAAACTATCAAAATGGCTATTGGCAGGAATGAGAGTTTATTTTCACTCATTTGCCCACCAGAGAGTCAGCTGGGATTGTCAACTGGTGAGGAACAAAAGAAAAAGACTACACAAGGAAGAGTTGCATGTAAAATAAGAAATCGAAGGACATATTGGATACATCAGACTCACGATTCTGGCAAGAGTTTAAGCAAGTGTGAAAATCACTCTTTCTGCATTTTCTGATTAAAAGCTGTGTTTAAATTTATTATGCTTTAATTTATTTCTGTTAGAAAAATATCAGATATGCTCTTCATCTCCATAAAGGTCCAGTAACCTTAATTTTCTGCCACATGGATTTACATGGAAGGAAATTCAGGAACATCCTACTTAATGCTGAGTAAATTGCTACCTATAGAGGTAAAATACCTCCTGAGTATTTTTATCTCACTTTGAGAATGCAGAGGAGACAGTAAATTATTTGCTTCTGTGACATAGGTTGATAAGATTTTCTTCAAATTTTCATTTCACAACAGTGTAAAAGGCAGAGTTTGATTATTTCTTTCTCCTAGAAAGAAAAAGAGAAGAAAAGGAAAAGAAAAAGGGGCTGAAAAAGGGATAACAGCTCGCTGAGTTCAGGTAACATTGGGAACAGAAGATTTGGGGTTTACTGTTGTACTGTGTTTTCACTTTCTAGTGTGAAAACTAGAAATTATTTCCTTTGCTGAAACGATTGTGTTGTGGCAGTCAGAAGACTTGAAAAGTACAAACACAAAGCAATAAACACACAGTACAACAAGTAAACAACAGAAATACAACTGATAAAGTTAAATTCTATAACTATTAATTGTTGAAAATAGAAATTTGGCAACTGCTGAGACTTAGGCCCAGACCCGCTTTGAATCACTGAGGCATGAATCTCAAACTTGTCTTCCATGTTGTCTAATGAATGTAGCACCCACCAGTCAAAAATCCTGGATTTGATCTTAACATGTTCTTGAAGGCTGAGAAAATTTACATATTCAACCTACTGTGTTCTTCTTTTCTACTCCCCACTATTCCTCAGAGGTTTCATTTGGATGATCTGTATTTTTTAAAATTACACTCAAAGGCCATAAAAATCCCAGTCTAAGCTAATTATTGAATGGAAATAAATTAACATGTTTGAGCAATTCTAGGGTGAAGAAACTTCAAGCTCATTTAATTTAACTCTTAGATTCATTACAGTGCCTTTCACATTCTTAGGCAGAAAAATAAATCAGTACTGAAGAGTTACAGGTGAAATGCCTCAGTAACTTTGTCACTGTCAAAGTACATTTTATTTGACCTCAGATACTGAGCATGAAAAGCCATGAAACTACACCACATAGAGTATATCCAGACTCCTAACAGGACAAGTACAAGTTTATAAGAAATAGATAGAGAAAACTTCTACACCCACACTAGAACCTATGTTTAGGCTATTAGGTCATCTAGCCTTTTGAATCACCAAGAGCACTTCATACTAGCTTAACACAAACACTCCTAAAAATTTTTGCGTCTGTACCCAAACACTTTGATTTTCCAAGTAGAGTATTCATAAGGACTAGGAGTTCCTCTCCTCTATTCCTCAAGAGATAATCAAAATCTGAATTTTAGTATATTCACTTTATGTGTCCTCTAAAAGGCATATCCAAGAGGCTTGAAATTTTGTGGAATAGACCTCAAAAAACTTTATCATTTTGTAAAACATATCCAACTGCTCTAAATCAGAATAATTTAAAGGCACTGAAAAATATAGGACATTGATTATGTTTATAAATCGCTTTCTTTATGCATCTACATCTACTGTGCTGTTCTAAATTACTTTGTCATGAAGCGTTTGAAAGTAGAGAAGACATGGAAAAAAGGATAAAACAGCTATGAAAGAAATAGTCATATAGACACAATAGTCAGAAATACAAATTGTAATTACAGCATTAATTATGAGTTATACATACCAGTTCAAACTGCAACAATACATCAAGACATTAAAGTCATTACAAATACTGTACCAAAGAAAACTACTAGTAGGAAGGATCAGGATTTTACATTCAGTCCTGTCTGTCAAAACCCATTAATCAAAACAATTAATATTATTAAGGAGACTTTTTTAACAGATATACATTTTCTAAACAAGTTAAAGACCTTCCTCTCCAGAAGTCACAGAAAGTTGTTTGGCTGCCTGACCAAAAGTTGCAAACACTACTTTGTACTTTATTACAAATGATCTTTGCAAAAAAAAAAAAAAAAAAATCTCATGAAGCTGTCATGGCCTCTTCCCTCACCATTTTTTTGTAATCTACTAGATACATCAAAGCAACCCTGGTGCTACCTACAAATAGTAGCAATAAAGACTTATTTCACATGCTATGTAAAGGTAACATAGAACAAAAATTCTTCCATATAGGTTTGAAGCTTTTTAATAAGATTTATAAGAGCAGGTTAGCCCTTCTTGCACCCACTATGATCCCTGACCTCAAAAGACATTCAGTACAACCAAAGGCAGGACATGTTGCAACAACTGCCTTGGGCTTGTCCCATGTGGAAGATAACAGCCTTATTTTTTAGATCTGTAGGTCAGATACTGCTGCAGGAGAGCACTGAGACCATAAAGGATGTTACGGTTTCCCCCCATTACCCATTTGAGCTCATCTGTCCTGAGGGCTTCTCATGAAAGCTTTGCTGCTCCAAGCATGGCCTGTTTATCTCAGAAGCTTCTGCCTAGAGAGATGCTTTGGTAAAGCACTGCTTTTGCAAAACCTTTTGCAGCAAAAATCTATCTTCTTGCTATGGTGAAGTTGGTAAATTAACTATGAAGTTGGTAAATGGTTATGCCAAACAGAAAACATCAAGAGAGGTGCTTTTATAGATAACATCCAAACAGAAACAGTAGACTCAGTTCAGCTATGCTGGAATTTTCTACTCAAAACCTCAAATTTTTGCATACAACTGATTTAGCCTAAATGGTTTTGCCCATACAACTGATTTAGCTGGAAAGCAGAAGGGACTCCAAGCTGAATCCTTAAGCTGTGCAGTTCCTTATTTCTTTTAGGAAAAAACGTTAAATAGTCCATGTTCTAAAGGAAGCATTAAAAAAAAAAAAAAGTCTCCAAAAAAAAAAAAAAGCCCAAACAAGAAAAAAACCCAAGTCAAACCACCACCATTACCATTACATTATTTTATGACACAGAAATCCTGAAATAAAACCAGACTGAATAGCTACCATGTTATTCCAGTGGTCTCATATTACTGGGCAATATTTTGTTACAACTAGAAAGATATACTTAATGGAATTTGTAGTCTCCACACTTACAGCTTATCCAGGAGAAGATAGCATTGTTCATACTAAATTATAAAAGCCTGCAGGATCTTCATGGGCTCCCTTTCCTTAACCTCCTTATCTCTGCATAAAGAAATAAAAGGACTTTTTTCACCCTCTCCCAGCAAGAATGGTAAATTTACTGAAAATACTGTAGACACTGCCTATGAATAACTGATGTCAACATATACTTGAAAATAATTTATCTATCCTAGTACATAGAGAACAAATACCCTGTAATTTTTGTATCAAAAATAAAAAATCAAGCAGTGAACATAGAAAAAAGCTGAGTATCACAGAGATCTAAATTTATGCTCTAGTCAGATTGTGAAACCAGTCATTTCACAAAATGACTGAAAATAGTAGAGAAAAATTGCATGAGATGTTACTTGCCACTTATTTCAGTTTTTTGAAGTAACATGCAAAACAATTTTCTGCATGCATTTAATTAAATAAAATATTTTATATTTATTTTAAAAGTTGACACGCCTGGATCCTGTGACCTCTGGGCACGCCACAGGGTCAGGAGCGGGATAGCGGTAAAACAGCTTCCCATCAACGGCGGGATGACACTCAGGCAGCTTGGTTTCCAAGAGGGTTTATTATAGGAAAAGGCAGGTTGGGCAGCAATGGTGGGACAACCACTCTGGAAGGGAGCTCTCACTGAGAGCCCTGAGCTGAGGGCAGGGTGAGGATTATAACTGTGGTAGAGAGGGCGGGTCCAGGCAGGAAACGTCCAATGAGGGAAGGGTTCAGGGGCGGAGTCAAGGTTGGGTGATAGGGCTACAGCCAATGAGGATAAGGGGAAGGAGTGGTTTCAGGGAAGGAACCAATCGGGGTACAGAGAACGAAGAACTTTCCAGAACTGGGGGATGGCTCACATAATGATGGACAGGAACAAGGGGAAGGTATAGCAAAAGATTGACAACTGGGGAGGTGGGAAGTCACACACTTGTCACCTCCCATGGTAGCTCAGGGGGACTGTCTCCTAAGTCCCCTCCCACAAAAAGTTATCAAAATTAACTGTATTTTTTCCAGAAACAATGTTTACTTTTGCAGTTAAGACTAGCCTCATTCAGGTTATTACATTTTAGCATATCAATAGCCCTTCTGTGTCTCTAAGTATTTGAATGAAATGAACAGAAAAGAAAAAATATAGAATCATAAAATATTAAGAGTTTGAAGAGATCCTTAAACAGCATTTAATCCCAACCCTTATACTATTGGCAGGGACACCTCCCACTAGATCTATTTGCTCAACCTGGCCTTGAATACTTCCAGGCTTAGGGCATCCACCACCTCCCTGGGAAACCTGCTCCATTACCTCACTATTCTCACAGTAAACAACTTCTTTCTAATATCCAGCCTAAATTTCTCCTTTTCACTTTGTACCAATTATTTCTTGTCTTACTACTACAACTCCTGATAAAGCAGATTTCCAGTAGGCCACCTTCAGTTACTGGAAAGTTGCTATGAATTTTACACTTAAGTTTCCCTTCTTCAGTCTGAACAGCCCTAACTTTCTCAAGCTGTCCTCTTAGGGGACATGCTCCAGTCCTCTTATCAACTTCTTGGCCCTCCTCTGGACTTGCTCCAACAGCTCCATGTCCTCCTTCTGTTGGGACACCAGAACTGTACACAGCACTCCAGGGGGTCCCCACAAGAGCAGAGCAGAGGGGCAGAATCACCTCCTTCATCCTGCTGGCTGCACTCCTTTGCAGCCCCGAATGCGTTCGGCTCGCTGGGCTACAAGTACGCTGTGGAATTTTTCATCAACCACCACCACCAAGTCTTTCTCCTCAGGGCTGCTCTCACTCACTTCTCTGCCCAGCCTCTAGGTGTGTTTGGGATTGCCACGACCCAAGTGTAGGATTTTGCACTTTGCTTTGTTGAACTCCATGAGGTTTACAGGGACCCACGTCTCAAGCATGTCAAGGTCCCTCTGGATGGCATTGCTTCCTTCCAGTGCATCAGCTGCAACACATGGCTTGGCATTACCAGCAAACTTGCTGGGGGAGCACTCATTATCACTGTCCACTTTGCTGGCAAAAATAAAACAAGAAAAAAAATTTTGTACTGTTAAAACTTTACAGTGGACTAAGAACGGAAAAAATAATCTTCTATATGATGCAGTATATTTGTACATCCTTAGATCAATCTCTTAGACAACAGTTTAAAAAAAGAACAGAAAACTGAAATTGTAAATCAAGCTTCCATATACTGAAATGTCATACTGCCATGGCAAATATAACTGGACAACTGTTAGAAAGCATTCTTCATATATCCCTAAAGTCAAAATTTCTGTATCTCTCTATATATCTAGCTAGTTAGCTATTAAAGAAACATATTTAAGCATTTGTCCAATTTTCACAAAGGTGAGAGGATCACTTTTTGAACTTGATAGAGAATGAATGTTACTCAATCAGAATGATCAAAGAGATCCAAAACAGTTTATGCACAAACATATAACATTTGTTAATACATATATCTCAAAGTCCACTGTGATATGAAATCAAAAGTATTAGCTGTATTAGCTGAGTACTTCAGATACAAGAGTTGTGACCCTTTTGCATGTAAAGGGCTGTGTTCATTTTCCAGGTAATAAGAGACAACTTTTCAGGCCTAATATATTTCATCATCAGAATTAATGAAGTTTCATCATCAACTTCATATTAAGGAACTTATGAAGTACAGTAGTGTCTGACACTCTAATTCATTCATTAAAACACTCACCTGGTCAGCTAATATTGCCTATGTAGCTTATGTGTGCTGCATATTGATGATCTGTAGAACTATTGCATAATCCATAGGCTGCAAAAATGGTGTTTAAACTAGAATACAGGACTTGGGAGTTTTGTAAGTTGAGTTCATGTTATCACATGCCACTTCACACTGATTTCACATTACCTTGTAAAAACAAACCCCTGAAATTTTGACTTTATTCTTTCCTCACTGTCTTAGAATTGGTTAGAATTTTACAAAAATTCTACCAACAAGGCAGAAATTGAAAAATCTGCATACCTAACTACAAAGTTCAATTATCAAAAGCTAAAAGGTCTGTTCCTATAGTTTATGCTGATGAAGTTTAAACAATATAACCCCCTTTTCTATTAAAATGTTAATTTGCTAAGAAATGTTACCACTTTTCCTAAATGCTTTGGATTTTAACATGCAAATATCAGATTTTGAAGACCAGCAGCCTCACAGTGGGATACAAAATCTGTGAGCCTGGATAATACCTTCAAAACATTCAGAATTGACAACAAAATATCTTTTTTGGATATGCCAGAAGGAGTTAACTGTGATTAATTGCTTTTTACTCCAGCTCATTTCACAATTATGATATCTGTCAAAGAATTGTCAGGATGAAACAATATATCAAAGCATAAATATCACTAATAAAATGGCACAGGATGATATTCTGTGACTACCTAAAACTGAAAGCATTTTATTGAAAACGTCCTTATTTTGTTTGGCAGTCATCCATGACCTCCTACTGTTGACAAAACTAGCAGCAATTCCTATTTGAAGTGTACCAGAAGATGATACTGCTCAGCAGAAGCTGCTGCTTTAGAGCATTTAGAAGATTTATCTCTAAATTAATATTTTCATCTAACACTCTCACTATACACCTTACATAATCTTTAAATTATAGGAAAATGCTAGAAGGGAATTCTGAGATTTGGCAGCTGAAGTAATGCTGGAGATTTATAGCTTTCTGAAGTCTACATTTGTGACTGACCCAGAGCACACCAGGGCTGCTATTTCACTTTCCTGATTCATGATAAGTGTAGCTGTCTCCAAATAAGCCTCCAGAGCCCATTAGTGCCCAGTTTGCTCCCTTATGGTAAATATGCACATATCTAGCTTCACTTTTTAATGCTCTGTTGCTGTTAAGTTGAATAGAAAATTTGGCTTTCTTTTCCTCCTTTAAAAATAAAATTTTCAATTACCCAGGTAGAGTTTACTTTAAAGACTCTAGTACACACATTTATTTTTTTTTGTCTAAATATTAAAGGGAAAAAAATGCTATTTATACACTGAAGACTGCAAAATCATATTTTACTTGATTGATGAATTTTGTCTCTCTTAGTGTAGTCCTCTAGCTTCCTTTCCCCTAGCTTCCTTGCATTTGTTGTGTGAAGCATATACAAGTAATTAACAAAATCTTTTGCATGATGATATGAAGGTAAGTATTATAAATAAATAGAATACACATTCATAAAATGTTAAAAAAAATTACTAATGCATTTGTCATCAGTGCTTCAATTTATTTTTCATTAATAAAATATACATTGTTTTCCATTTGGAAAATTTACTAGTGGCAACACATTCAGCATGCAATTTTCTGTCTTTAGAGATGAAATCTTTGTTTAAGTGTCAGTGATGGGTTTTTTGTGCCATTGTCTGGTCTGTCAGTTTGGATGAGCATGTGTGTTTAGGGGTGCAAAGATGTGTGGCCACATCTGCTGTGCAAAGCCGTGAACTTACAACTCTCCCCACCACTACAATGTGTTGCACTCGGAGCTCCTTTGCTGTGATAGACCTGCTGGTGGTTGCATGCCTGAAGTGTCACAAGTGTCAGGCCTCATTATGGTCATGATAATCACTCTGAAACAACCACTTATTTTGACCACTTAATATTGAAGGGTAGGAAATTAAAGGCTATATACCTAATAGGTTTTGTGATATTCAATTGATTATACATTGGGATTCAAAACCACAGTGCAAAAAAATAAAAAGGTCTGTTAACAAAATAATGTCCCTTGTTCTTCTAGAGAATATTTTTTTTTAAATAATACCAGTAACATAATGCAAACAGTTGACAAACATTTAGATGGTGTTTTAGCAAGCCATCAATTTATTCTATGAAATTATTTCTATAGAATTATAGATCAGGAGATTAACAAATCACAAAGATGCCTTGTTTTTATTCTTTTTCCACATTTATATCTTAAAAATTCCATTGTCTTCAGCACTCCATTGGGCATAGCATTCAGTGTTTATGTTAAAAGGAAACAAATCTTATTAGTATTCATATCACAGGCTTTTTATTAACTGATTGCAGAAACAGCAGCTGTCAAATTTAAATCAGAATATTTTTGAGTTATTTGATGCTAAATGGAGCTCAAACTTGCACTTGCAGTTTTGGTTTTAGGTATATCTATATGCTAGTTACATTATCTTTTAGTCACTGCTTGATTTTACAGTTAATTTTATTAATAAAAGTGAAAAAGTAATGACTTTAATAGGAAGGTGGAAATTCATGCATGATATAGAAATAGGAATTCTGTCAGAAACTCAAGTATTTGAAGGGATTTGTGTTCCACATTGAACTTTTCTGAGCACATTTTCTTACTTATAAATAATTTCTTTGGCAATTATTTTTCTTCACAAAATTACTTCTTAGCAAAGGTGTGTTAATGGTTTTGGAGAAATTTTCACTACAATCAAGTTACAGGTGAACATCACTAGTTAAAGAATACAGCTGATGATCTTTATGAAATTATGCTTACACAAAACCTACATCTATTGTCACTCTAATAATACTCTGCAGCCCAATACGGGATAAATCAATTCTAATCTAGATGGGCCTTTTTTGAGATCTTAGACCTGTATGGCTTCATTAATTCAGATGGTATATGACAGTTCAGAGGTTTCTTAAACCAGCCATAATTTAAAAAACATACTTCTGTGCCAATTTAAGATGCATTCTGTTTTCAGGTTAGAATTCCCGTCTTCAGCCTGAAGTTAATGGGCAGCAAAATTAAAATAAGTGGACTCAGTTTTCATCCTGAAGTTTAGGGAATTACACACAGCTGTACTCACTCAGAACACAATGAAGGTTGAGAAATTTTATGGAACCACCTTTATAAAATTCCAGTGTCTTCCAAAATATTTCAAGTACTATTAAAAAAAAAAAAAAAAAAAAAGAAGGCAAAAGATATGACAATTAAGGATACAAATAAAAAAATACAGAATAGCTTAAATATACACTGTCTTAAGTTTGATCCATTTTATTTTTCCTATAAACTAATGAACCAGAATTGCTGTTCTACATAGGCAATGCTTGTTCACTTCTTTCCATCTCTCTGTGAGACTTTAACACTTGTAATTTGTCTGAGGTCCTCTCCTTCTCTTTTACTGTCTTTCTCTTACACCTTTCAAAAAAAAAAATAAACCTCTGTTTCTCTCAGCAGGCATGACATCCTCTGTAAAGGCGTTGGTTACTCTATTCTGAAGAATAACTGTACCTTGTCACAGATAAAAAAATTAATTACCAGGTGATAACACTACTACTTCCTCTACAACTAGTCTGGAAATAGGAGTTTAAATCTTTAGACTATAAAAATCCACTGGTACACAGTTAGCTAAATAGACATAAGATTCTTAAATTTTGCCTATGTTAAACATCTGAAGGATGTATAGAAAAGTACTATGGATGCATTGTCATCGGTTTGCTCTCATGTATGGACCTAAGAAGAAAGCACAGTGCTGTGAAAGATCTCACCCAGAAACTGCGTGACCACTTTAGCCAGAGATTAACACATCTCCAGAGAGTACCTTTTAAAAAGTACTGTTCCTTTAATATCCTATTTTCATTACCAATGAGTTCAGTACCCTTCAGGAGAGTCCTTAAAGAACAGACTGTAGCAAACTTTCCTGGCCATAGCCCTAAAGAAAGTCATTGAAACAGAACCATATTTAACTCTATGAGAGAGTAACGATTAGTTAAAAACCATATAATTCAGCTGCCTGAACATGTGAAGACTTGTGCCCTTGATCTCCTGAACTGATATAAACTGAGTTACAAGTAACTCTGAGGTGATCTTGCACTCTGCTTTGATGACATTAGTAATAAACTTTTGTTAAAATAAATAAAAGAACTTATGCCAAAGGGCGTTAAATGTCACAGAAAATTCACATTACTTATGAAACTTCTAAATTCTGATATAATCTGAACTTTGCAGCTCAAGCTGTTTTATTTAGAATTATATGTAGACAACAATTCTTTAATTAGGTCAATTAAAATGAATAGTTTAGGAACAAAAGGAGAACTAGGGCACAACAGAAATACTGGAGAATGTCTAGATTAGGATGCAGCAAACCCTATAAAGCAGACTATGTTATAACATTATAAATCAGCAGCTATTCATAGTGACAGGCTTTTTAATTACTATTAAAATCATGCATTTTAAAGAAAAAAAATTAAACTTCAGTATTGAAATAGAAGTAATTTTCCACCTCTGACTTTGTGGTTGCTACAAAGAGCAACAGAGGCATGACAGCTTCCAAGAAACAAAGGTTTCCTGCCAAAGGAGTATGAAAGAAGCAATGCTTTCCCAAAACCTGTGGTATTCTTGGAAGGTGAGGAAGGGACACACTAGTTATTCTGAACATAAATATTCTGTGACTAAGGACTGACCCAGACCAGCTGAAACACTCTTTTATGAGTGACTTTGAAGAAACAAGTTGGGACTTGTCCTAAAGAGAGAAAAAGCCCATTACTTCTTCAGTAAATGAATTAATTGTCAAAGTGAAACCTTTAAAAATAATTTTATTTATTTTTTGTTTATTTTGTTTTTTTTCAACAAAAACCGACAGATCACAATAAACTACGTAGGAATTATAAGTAAAGTGAACAACATTCACTTTGAAATATATATCTGTATACTCTTCTCCAATGAAAGTGTCATTACCTCTTTATTAATTTCCATGTTTAAAGAAATTTTAGCTTCTCTGAAGGATCAGGGTGATATTCAAAGCAGATAATGTGGGCATGTGTACTGTGTGATCAGATAGCCTGCAATAACATGTAACCTAGGAAAAAAAATAAAATTTCCCTTTTAAAAAGCATTTGAATTTGTTATTGCTGCCACATTTTAAATTTTATTGCTTTTAAGGGAATGTTAAGAAGCCATTCTACTTTCCACAGAAAAGTTTTAAAGTTAAATAAGTAAAATTAGGAATAAAATGTTGATATTGGAAATGGATGTGTAAATCAGAAGTGATTTTTTTAGCAAAATATTTTTGCTTCATGATATCTCTAAAAGTCTCAATGTCAGTATTCTGAGTTATATTTTTATGTGCTAGATATGTGTCTTCATATTTGTTTTGATAGAAAAGTAGACAACAGACTATTTAATGGACAATATATTCAAGATAGTAATGAGGAGATAGTACCACCACAGCTAACTGCACACAGATTGGAGGGTCACATATTTATTACCCTTAATGAATCTATACACTTGATTAAAGTTACTATCTGTTATAGCACTAAATAGCTTTGCATGGGAAGCCAGTTAATTTCAAACAGATTTAAGAGAGCCATTCTGTTCTAAAAGAAAATAACTTCTGGAATTTTTCAAAAAGTTAAAAATTTTCTTATGAACTCCTTCCATTATCTTCATATGCAAAGAAGACTAAATATAAATATTGCAAAAGAAAAATAATGTATCCAAATATTAAATCCTTGATGGAACAGTATTCCACAAAATATTGCAGAAACTGGATTAATTTAGCCTGAAATTTCCATTATCTAGTTTTCTACTTTTTTTTTCTCAGATTCTTTCACTTTTTTTACCACCCTAACTTTTCAATTGTTTTAAGTGAGTACTCCTTCACCTAAAATGCCCCTAGTTCATGAATTTCTCAAAATTCCCCCTTTCTCATCTTTGATCCTGTCAGTTTTCCATTTCAAGATTTTGTTTTCAAAATTATTTGTCTTCATTCTCCAAATTCCTTTCTGTTAAATTTTCTCTGTCCTGTCATAGGTTGCTTATTACCAAAATCTATTTTTCTGTCAGGAAATGTAATTATCTTTCCCTTTGTTAGCTTTCATAAGAATTCACATTAAATGGAAGCCAATTTGAAGGGTAAAAATACAACTCTACAAAGATCAATAGCAGATCTTGTCCTGCATCATGACCTCCACCAAGGAATGCAGGTGGCATCACCAATTTCAACCTACAAATAAAAGCTGTGCTGATAATTCAGAAAAATGTATTCCCATTTCTAGTTTAAAAGATCACAAATTACTCTTGCCCCATTCCAAGGCATTTTCCAGTGAAACTACATGAATAACAATCCATGCATGTCCCATATGGAATCTGCATAAAACAAGAATAATAGGGTGCAATTTGTAATTCTTTACCTGTGAACTATCCAACATATAAAGTGCAATTTCCAGCTGAGACAAGCTTAGCTTGGCTAGGAAGATAAACCCATTCTGGCTCAAGCTGCTGCCTATGCATGAAGCAGAGTCATATTTTGAGCTTTAGCTGTTGCAACATAGAGAGCAAACACAAGATGTACAGAATGTAGAGCAAGCATGCAAGTTGTGATAGAAAAATAGCTGCAGCATCTAACCTCAGATTATAACAAAGATGTTTTAGTCTCAAATGCCATCTGCTTTGGAACACAGCCATAGGACAAATTACAACCAAGTTTGAAAATAGGCATATATAGAAAATACACTTTCCTTGATGCATTATCTAACCTTATTCCTTGGGGAAATATCTATATGTTTATACATCTTACATTGCTCTTTTGCCATATAGATTTTTTTTGTCATCACTCTTGATGAATAGATACCAGAGAGTAACAACTGTATTATAGGATCAGATTTAGTAAGAACTGTCATACTCTTTGCTTTTGTTCTGCATTCTGGAAAAAGGAAAAGATTGTCTGCGCCATCACACATCCTTGAATCTCTTCTTTCAGGCTAGCAGTGTGAATATAAACATCTGGAATATAATTTATTTCTTCTTTGTATCACCTTTGCAATGTGTTAAGGGCATGTGTTTGTCTTCTAGTAAAATATATTGCACCTCTCTATCTCACTCTTACAACTCTACAGTATTATGCTACAATGCTACAGATAGATTTTTTCTTTAATTCCAGGTTGCTTATATTATTTTTATTTTTGGCTTCTCTTTATGCCCTCTTGCAAAGTGTCACTACAGAAAGCATGACCATAAAGCAGCTTGCATGGCCTGTGTTTTTTGTCACTCTGCCTTTCAGGCACAGGGATGGTGTTTTTCTGGGTGATTGAGAGCATAGGTCTTTATGCACAGAGTAATGACCCTTGTTTCATTCACCACCCGGGCATGTTTTCGTATGGAGTAACAGACATTTACTTGTCTTTTTGTACTAAAATATGAAAAACAAAAAAAGAAAATTGCCTTCAGAGTATTCCCTCCCACCCCCAAAAATATAACCAGAGTCCAGAACTTAAACATAAGGCTGGATAATTATTAGAAACATATACATTTCGCATGTATATTCTGGGCCAGAAGTCTAACTTCAGCAGGTAGCCAAAGTCACAGAATTCTATATTCAATCATAGTGCAACGTTCAAAACACCCATTCCCATTCCAGAACTTCTCATAAAGAGACAGTATTCTCAAAACACAGCCTTTTAGGATGCATAGGTTATTTCTCCATGTAATATTCAGCCACAACTGGATGAGCTGTGCAAAATTGAAAACTAGATTTCTAAGAAATGATATTATCAGTTCAGAGCCGAGAGCAACACTGAATGCTGGGACTAACCTGTTTCTTCAGATGTAATTTTTCTGACACATGCCAACTGTAATCTCTTTTTTCTTACTGTTTCTAACAAGACCTCTTTGTGGAAAACTAACTCCAATGAAGATTAACTGATTTACAATCATAGAATCATTTCCACTATCTCTTTACATTTATCATGTAAGTTGTAGAGCATGACAGGTAAAATCCTGTTGCCTGCTTTGAACTAGTGAACATTTCTATTGCCCATGCCACAAAACAACTAGGAAAATGTTTAATGCAACAGTAAAGTTCAGTTTTTTACCAGCTCTCTGAAACAATAAATTTTTGCCTTCAACAGCCTACATTTTTTTTCTGAGAGAATAAAGCATTACTCTTTGTGAGTGATAGCAATCTGTTTTTCTGACTTGCAGGAATACATTAGCCATGAAGCTCTCTGCACATGATTATATTTCTTAGCTTTGAAGAGACAACCATTAAAATATATCAATGAAAAATAACGTCTTTCTTTAAATTAACTAATATCTGTTTAATGAAGCTCAGTTTATAGTGATTTTCTGGATGAAGTGCTTTTCTTTCAGCCTAATTATGTGCACAGCTTTCAGACAACAAGGAGTGTCTTTAACATTAGATAAGAACCTAGGCTTTTATCTCAATCAATAGTCTTTAGCCTTTGAACTCATGTCAGAGAAAGACCATTCCGTCACATTCAGTTCTACCTGACCTCTTCTTAATGCACACTGCCATTTACAGAAGGAAAACACACAGATATAGAGTATATGACAAAGTGAAGTATTCAGGGTATTTTGTGTACAGGGGGGATGGGATCTTTTATGGCTGTAGAAATGGGTGACTGAAATGATGATGTTAAAATTTTCTTGTTTCCTTTCACTGGGCTTTGTGTATCTCAAAGGAGCCCCATATGGTGCTCTTTGTCCGTGTCATTACCTCGTTACAGCCGCTGTCTGCCAGCCAAAGGTAGAACGCTGCAGCTGTAGACAGCGATACAACTGGAATTGTCTAAGGTCAACAGTGCCGTAATTACTTTAAAATGTCAGCGTACAATAAAATACAACAGTTCATCTGGCAGAAAGCAAATTAGCTTTGACCATAGCGTAATTACCCTTTTCTCAGCACCATTAGAAGAGATCAAATCTCCACATTCAGTGTTTGAGGAAAGGCCATCAGAGTACACTCTACCTGACAAGGATGCACATTTGCCATTTTGAGATGTAATGAATTGTCCCTATAATAGAAATTTTTATATTTGACTCTGGAATTGAAATGCGTAATAACCTGGCTTCTTCATATTTAACCATTTCTACTCTGAGTTGATATGCATTGCAAAGTGAAACTAGGCGATATCAACACAATGAAAGCATGTTAACCACTCAATCAGTAGAAAACTGAAGCAAAGTTATTTTTATTAATTGGTTTAAACTTAATTGGACAGCCACTCTTCTCACCAACACAGGTGTATATCTGTGATCATTTTATGGAAGCAACTGATGTGACTCTGGATTTATACAGAACTGGTTTGTTATATTGTTTGGGCTACAGAGTTTTTTACCTAAAGGAACAAAGAAATTAAGAAAGCAAAACACTGGATACAATAAACCTTACTAAAATGATTACCTTCAATTTATCTTTCCAGTCTCATCTTGTTAAATGAACATAACCTTACTTAGAGTTCAACTTCAAATCCTGATCCTGATCAGAACTTCAGCTAAAAACTATTCAATGAGATGGGGCTGATGAACCTGGGGTACTGGGACAACTGCCTCATATTGAAGCAGCAACTTCTTCCAGGGATTTTTTTACCAGTATGTTCACATATATGTTCACCAGTGACGTGTTATTCTGGTTAAATGTGGAACAAATGGCAAGAAGCAGACCTGTGACTACAGTTGCTGTAGGGCAAAGCATGATGCCTTGCATGCATGTTCAATATCATTACTATTTAAGGGTTTTGAGAGTGATCTAAGCTGATTTGAAATGACTTGCAGTGTCTGAACAGTGTTCTGTTGTGTGGCTCAATGTGGATGCACATGGCATAGCTATTTCATACCAGAAGTCCCTGGCAGAGTATTTACCAAATTCCACCAAATGAGGCATTATTATGCATTGTGCTGTGGGTTTTATTTGTGTCTGTAGATGTTAAATTTACAGTGTGCTCTTGTGACTCTAAAACTAAGCCATGAAAGATTTTATTAAAATAAAATCTCTGAATATGGCTGGTAAGGAAGATAAAAATGTTACAGTGCATGCCAGAAATATGGGAAAGCACTTAAAAATCATGGTTTTAAAATACCTTTGCTTTGGAAAGCATGTATTTTTATACTTAAACATATTTAAGAAGTGTAATACAGCAAATAACACCTTGAAAACTACAAGAATATCTCGACCTAGTTGCAATACTTTGACAGGTTTTGACCAGCTCATGTGCCTACAGTATTCGTCCTGTGTCAAGTGTCACTTACATATCCTTGAATCATAATTATGCAATGATATTTATACATACAATATGAAAGCAAACAAAGCCTTTTTTTCATTGAAATGAATTCTCAACAGAACAGAGCAAATAAGCACAAACCAGAAAAAGACTGAATTTTTTTCTTTGCTTAAAAAAAAAAAGAGAAATGTGGGGGTGGGGGGGGGGGGGGAAGGAATTACAGTTCTTTCTCTGTGGCTTTACCTACTTTGTGCCCACAGCCAAAGCAAATGTGTTTCACTACATATACATGTGCATATTTGAGGGTGTTGCTGAAGATCTAATTCAGCTTTCCATATCATTGAATCTGTAATTCAATCTTACTCATGTACTCATCAGCACTTTCACTTACAATGGAAAGTTAATGGAAACTCAGTGTAGTCAAGTGGGAATGAGGAGGAAAATACAAAAATAAACAAAGCCAAATCACCAAAATTAGGTCAGAATAGAATTCAGCTCTTTATCTCATTTTGAAAGTCTATGTAGAAATGTATGTATAAGAATAAAAACTTTGAAAATTGGATTATAAAAACAACCAGTAAAATAATAATAAAAAATATAGAGAGAGAAAATAGTGATGAGAGGTAAAAATAACCCACATTATTTTAGCAGTTTTCTTTATCAAAATAAGATATATAATAACATTCATTAATAGATATTTTTTCTTTACTATCATTTATTCATAATTTTTCTACTGATTGTAGGGTGTGGTGGTTTTCCATGGGAGGCATTTGTGGAAGTGATGTAAAGCTTCTGTGTGATTTACAATCTGAACCACTAAAAATCTGTACACACCTCTGTGAAAAACACATGTTAAAGATGAAAGAAAGTTAAGAACTTTGCCTTCCAGCTGGAAAGAGGTAACATGCCCAGCCCAGCCCCTGTCACAGCCAGGCCAGGCCGGGCAGCCCCTGCCCCGCTGCACCCCCCCACCCCAGTTGTCTACTGGGCAAGGGGAGAGGAGAAGCTCAATATCATAGACTGCACTAGATCTTAAATATCTTTGCTTTCTATTTAAAGACATAGACAGGTAACTACTGAGAACAAAGAACAACATGAAGTTGTTCATGATGTTCAGCATAGCACACACTACACTCATAATAGCACTTCGGTTACATAAAAACCTTCCTATGTTTCTAGAGAAATCCTGTCACATACAATATTAAACATTATTTACATTTAATTAGGCAAAATCAAATCCTCCAAGTTAGTTCATTAGATTTCTCTGAGGCCAGTTGTTTATGTTAGCACCAAATCATTAATATGCAGCTACTTTCATAATTATAAGGCTGTCAGATAAGAAACCTGCTGCCTTTGACAGATAAAGAAACTTGGAGATATTCACAGATATAAACCCTGATTCAGCTCTATCCTGTTTGGAAAAAACTTAGCTGGAAATGCAGAATCACTTCCCAATGCAAACCAGCTACACAGAAGAGAAACAATGAATGAATGCCACATTCATATGCCTTAGACAGTGTCTTGGTTTGAAAAGACAGGCTTCTGCTAAGGAAGACAGGAGCGTCCCTTGAAACGGAAAATGTAAACCCTGTCCCACTGAATTATTAAAATTTTGAAATTAAGGTGCTATCAGGAAAAGATATGGGAGCAGGAATAACAGTTCTTTATTGGGGAAAAAAAAAGGCAAAAAAGCAGTAACATAAAACAACACTGACAGTCAGAATATGACCTGGCACCCTGTAGGTCAGGGTGTTGGTAGCAATCCCATTAATGGTGGCTGCAGTCCTCCTGGAGTGACAGATGTGGTTCTTCTGAAGCAGTGATCCTGTAGAAGGATGTAGCTTGCCTCTGAAGGTCCACTGGTGGTGTAGATGGGCCTGGTCTTCCTCTGGGAATCCAGTGGAGAAGAAAGCTTCTCTTCTGGGAATCCAGTGGAAAAGGCTGCCTGTGGTATTCCAATCTCAGATTATACCTGGTTAGGAATGCTTGGCTCCTCCCCCTGGGCAGAACATCTCACAGTGGAATGATGTAATTTTACTAGTCATGCAGTGAGACTCAATGGCCCATTAACAGAAGATATCCCTCTGGAGGGAGGATGGATTTTGAAAGAGATAAAAAAACTGCCCCACATGGTTTTAACAGGTGGCCCAATTAACAGAAGACAATAGCCCTTCCTCTAACAGATGGCAATAGAATAGACACCTCCATTTGCAACCTAAGACAGACAGGAAAACAGAATAGAAAATAATGTCTGCAAACTCTTACTGCATTTTCAGAAAGAAGGAAAATACAAAGATGTTGAGCTAAATTGTTTTGTATAATTCTATATTTTCAAAGATGGTGAAATCATACTTTCATATTTAACAGGAAAGATTTTTATTTTAAAATGGATCGTCTTCCCACTCTGTGGGCAATTGGAGCTCCATGCCACTGGCCCTTTATATCCATAATATAACTGGAATTACATTTTCTGTTTCATTAATCATTGGCTCGTCCTTCTAGTTTGTGTGGTCTTTCATGGGAACCTTCTGGAACTTTTTCTTTTTGTCCACATTACATGCGATTTTTAGATCTTAAGTTATGTGCAAAGGTATCTCTATACATAATATAAACATATAAATTACATCTTCATCCTCCTTATGTCAAAGAAACAGGGAGACATTCAGAGGCTGCTCTGAGATCATGTGGGTATGATGGTTTCAAAACATGGAACCTAAACCATCGCCTAGAGTATGAAAACACATGGGTGTGTGCCAAAAGTCACGTTTGTCAGCTGGATGAGGACAGAAGGGAACATCAGCCTGTGGTACAGGGGCTCCATCCTAACCTCACCATGAGGTCATTTTATGGTGCACAGCTAGGTGTTCTGCACTCTGCCTCTGGAATTTTTCAATGAGGTCATCAAAGGGAAACTTTTATTACATATCACATATGTAATAAAATATAATATAAAATATATTCTGCTGCTGCAATACCTTTCCGGATTAAGTACAAAAAGATACCAGCTACCATTAAAACCTCCTATAATATATAACTGGAACAGTAAGCAGTCACAAAAACCTCATTTTGCTGAAAAACTTAATTTTAAGTCTTATGTGACTATGCTGGTATATTCATTAGTTTGACAAAATCAAAACTTAACATATTCATTCATTATCTAATGTGTGTCTAAGCTTCAGCAGTTTCAGCACTTTCACTGCTTTCTGGTATTTACACCAATGGACTAGGTAGAGTTATTTTTGAATCTCATGCATGATCTATCAGTCTTTTTCACATTTAAGCATTGTAAGCACTCTTGTATCAAAAAAATCTTTGCTAAATCAATGAGAATTTTTGTTCAATAGATAATGGTCTTCAAAAATGTAAATCAGTGAAGTAGAAATTCCTCCGTCCTAGAGGAAGAATAGAAAATGTCTGAAAGTAACATTTCATAAAAAATTGTGTGCCCTTATATAGTATATTTGGCTTCCAGATGATGCCTTACTAAGACATTTTTAGATGTAGAGAAGCAAAAGGTCAGGCAGAATAAAGCTATATTGTGCAGACACTCTGCAAGAATTGAATCTGTTTTGTTTATTAGGGGACACGAAAATCCTGACAAAATATCTTTATGAAAAAGATATAGTAAGCATGTCCTTTATGAGAAAAAAATAATGGTCACTGAAACTAGATAAAAATAAAGGAGTTTACTTGTTAGGTGTTGTGTAGCCTACATAATGAACTTAATGAATAAGATTAAGATATAGATGAGCAATGCTAGAAATGTATTCTTGGCTATGCATGTGTATATTGGAATTTCCACTGGTTAATAAAAGAATAGAGATTAATCATTAATAGATTATGCATATATTTTATATATGCATATCTATAAGGGATTCACCATCAACAAAAATATCCCTTATTTGGAAGGTATTGATCAAATCTTCCTCTTCTCCATCAGTAAAGCACTGTAGGTGTTTGGCAGTCTCCATCATTGTTCATCCCACACAAGATTTTACCCTGCCTCTATTGGTAAACATATAGCATAACACTAATCATTCCCTTAATGTTGTGATAGCAATTTTCCTCTGTAGTATATATTGTGCTACCTCAGACATATTATATAAAATACCACAAAAGACAGAATAAGGATCTAATTGAAAAACACAACCAGATAAAGCAGCAAATTAGTTTTTTATTCACTAGCATGTTTTCCTTCCTTTCTTCAATCCCTATCTCTAAAGTTGCACAATTGAAACTCATCTAGGGGTGCCCACTAACATCTAAAAAGCAAGCAACACCTGCAAAAGGATTAAGAAACAAATAAACCCTTAGTAAGCAGAAGCAGACCAATCAAACACAGTGACAGAGCAAATTCAAAGCTAACCACATGCTCATTAAAGCAATGGCATTTAAAAAAATTTCATAATGTTTACATAAATCAATTGAGTGAAAAAGAAGGAAAGCTCTTTGTCTGGGTTTTTGCAAGAGTAAGGAAGTTAAGACAGACCTGAGCTCTGTTAAATTACTCCTTCTTGAGCTAACCCTGCTTGCCTGTTGGCTTTCAGTTACAGAGGAGTCAAAGAGCAGACCTCTAAGCCATAGGGTCTCTTCTTCAAGGCTAGGAAGTTTTAAAAAGCAACAGAGAGAAGTGTTTAAACCAGAAGGTGTCATTCAGCACAACTCATGATCTCATTTGGAGTGTGGATACTTATGGAAGATCCAAAACCTTGAGTCAGAGCTGGAGAGCAAAAATCTCAAAAGATATTTTTACAAAGCTTCAGCATAGCACTAGGAGGCTGACATAATTTTGCTGAAAATTTTTGTAACATCCCATCCTCCTAAACACCACATAACCTGGGTGCTTTATATTATTTTATTTTCTTATTCTTTTAACCAAGTGAACTTCTTCATGAGCCCCAATCTCTCATAATTCCTGTGCTGAACAAAGTTAACCCATGTCCTTAAGAACAGAATTCAGGATCAGATTAGTATATGTTAAGCACTACAAATTCTCCATGCTTGCCCATCAAGTTCTCACATTACAAAATCACAAGTACCATTTTCCTATAAAGCACTTTTCCTATAAAGCTGCCTTTTAGTGAAGTGTGACTGCTACTGTGTACTATTTTGAAATGGCTTGGCAGAATTGCTAATGTTCTCATTCCTTCAGGAAATTTTCTAATACTTGTAGCCTTTTCTTGTTTCTAATTAGGCCAGTAATGGTCCCTGAAGTTAAACCAATTAAAATTATTTACTGTGACACATAGTGTGGAGATAATTATCTGATATCTGAATCCAACTTCTGCTTACTTTGCAACATTACTTAATAGAAAATGGGGAACCTGATGCCCATGCTTTCATTTTACTTGTCTACCAAATGTGTTTTCTCTATAGCAAACTGTTCAAATAAAGCATTAAAATCTTCGTCGTGTTAATCAAAATGTTTAAAATCTACTCACACTCCTTTATAGTACTGAGAAGCATAAAAAATTCTCAGACATAACCTTTTACATGATTGTTGCTGATCAATGTAGTATTATACCTACATTGTGCATAGATAATACAGCTTATGTAGTTTCTAAAAACATTTCCAGTTTTTTTTGTTTCTCTTGAAAACATACATGGAATAGAATAAAGACATGAAATTTTTATGCTTATGGACACAGTAAGGTTATTTTTTTTCAATAAAATGTAGTAGTCTCCAGATTTTAATTTACATGTCCTATTTCCACAAGCTGACTTTTTTCTGGGAAAATTATGAATTGATATGAAGGAATTTTCTAGTGTATTATGTTTCATAGTTAAGCCTTTTAAATTTAGCTGAAGTTCACTTGGAATGTACTAATTTCAGAACCTCATCAATAGGGGGAAAAGACATCAGACAAAAAGAAATAAAATATTTCACAGGATAGATAATGTTTTCCACAGAGTAAACACTACCAGACAATCCCCCTTGAGGAGAAAAAAAATCCTCTGTATCATGACTCCTGCATTTGGAAACAATTTGGCCTGATTTCAAAATGAAACTGGTTGAAGTCTTCACACAGAAATATGAACCAGTAAAAGAATTTATATTTTTGCGGAAATCTGTCAAATGCCACAAATTGCAATAATATAGAAAGGTGTTCAGCAAACTACAGGGACAAGCCAAGAATATTTCCTCATGACAAGATACCACTCTGTTAGCACAGGTGTGGGAAGTGCCTCTGTTTGCTTTGCCAGGTTGTCTGAGCTTTGTGGACAATCTGAAACCCAAATAGACTGCTTATGAGTTTGTCTAATTCAAATTTAGCATCACATTTTTGCACTTCTCTGGTAATTGAAAATGTATACATGATCTTAGTGTGCAAGAAATATGCAGTACTTGCAGGCTGGGAGAACTGAGCCGGCTGAAAAAAATTCTAAACAGGGAGCAACACAACCTGGTCCCCTCCCTGCTACTGGGATGTGATTTTATGGGGTGAAGGTAGAACAGTGCTTTATGTTCTGCTTGTCACTGGACTGTATGGTAAGTCAGCTCGGGTGGCTTACCTACCTGCACTTTGATTTTTCATGTCTGGCTGATAAATCCCTAGCTAAACATTTGAGGCATTATCAGGTAAATTGTGGTCCATGTATGATGCACATGAGGAATTACCAAGTTATAAACTCTTTTATTTTGTTCCAGATTTTAGTTCACTAGAAGCACAGAAAAATATAAGGAAAATATATTTACACCCTTGCTCCCCCCATTTCTTCAAAGATTTCAGGGTAACTACTTAAATTGAAATGCATAATAAAAAACCATATTCTTACATCATCATTATCTCATTCCTTCTACTTCCTTCAATTTTCCATACATTACAGTCTTCAATGCACCACCAACTTGCACTTAAATGAATAAAGCAATTGAAAACATTGATAGACATCTTTCTCATGGGGAAATAATTTCATATTTTGGCTAAGCTGTCTGTCCTGATAAAGAGGATCAAGTTACCTCATAGACAGTAACTGCTCTGTACATCTTAATTTACTTCATATTTCTTTCACCCTATTATCATTGCTAAATAATTCAGATACATTCTTTTATTTTACTGATCACTAAAGCTAGTTAATTCTTGTCTTCTCCTGATACTATTGAAAGAGAAGGAATGTGTAGCAATTCTTGTCATGAAAGAGTTAAAAACTTCTCAGCCTTTACTCTGAAAGGTTTGTTCCTATGCCCTTTTAGACAATGACAAGCTGCTAAGCATAAAACTAATTAACATTTCAAAAAGTAGTGTTAATCAATAGTACACAGCTCAATCGGGAGCCTTGCTCTGTCAAGTTTTTCTGCTTGATTTTTTATACCATATATTTTCAAATTATTGTGCTAATTTCAGATGTTTTTGCTGGATTGAGAACATGGTGAAACACTAAAAGACTCAAGTCACTAGAAATACATAACTGGAATTTATTTTAGTATCTCTACTAAACTCTAATTTTTTATTCTGCTCTTCCTCCTCCATCCCTCCCCCACCATTCTGTTGAGTGGCAGACTTGATTCTCATTTGATTTTATTGTTGTACTAAATGACACATTATATTTAAGATAAGAGTTTATCATCATTGTCTATCAGGAGAATGCTGGTGAAATCTAAATTAGACCCCTTCTAAAGGTCTGTTTGTGTGGTAGAGTTTTTTCTGCCAAAGAGAATAAAAAAAGTTTATTTGTTATTTTTGCATTTCCTGTTTTGAAAGCAGAATGATCATCATAATTCCAACACACAGAAACTGAGGGAAATTTTCTGTTTTAGATATACTTGATTCCTTAGGCCTACTGTTGCTCATATGCATTCAGATATGATTTAAATGGTAGAGCACTTTAGCTTCTGCTACACCAGATTGTACCAGAGCATTATCAACGGTAATAAATTCAATGTTATGCTCTTATTATTAAGATGACAATATCTGACAGCTATATATTAGTGAAAAATTAAGAAAGGTGAAGGAGGGCACCAATGAAGTCTTTAAAACCGTAAAGGTGGATATTTTGTCTTGGCATTTTTGAGCATCAATAAAAGGAGTTGACCACAAGCTGATTTATGTGGTCTGTTTTCATGAATTTCATGCTGGAAGGAGTTTAATGTATAATTATTGTGCTGCTGTGGACAAAAATTTACTGTGAGGAAAGCATTCTATCTTTTCTCATATTTAGTAATTTGCCCTAAAAATTTGAAACCTGTTGTTAAATTTCCTCTAAAACACTCCTGCTAGCAACTGGGTAATGATCAAAATCATAACATTTACAGAGAATGCAATCAAGGTTAAAACAGTAGACCTGAAACACTTGAGGGCAGAATGAAGTAATCAAACTAACTAAAATTCAGATTTACTAAGATTTAGAGGTAATCCCTAAATCACAGGATCATGCCCCTCCAGCCTCAGTTATTAGGTGAATTCACTGAAGTGCTATAATTTCTACATCTCTATGGAGGAAACGGGGACTCAAACTCCAGAGGAATGGAGCAAGCCTTGTATTTATATTATAAATTTATAAATATTCATACATTGGTGTATAATTATATACCAGTGCAGACATAATGGACAAACCTGATTAGTAGAACCTCTCCTCAAATCAGACTTTGATATGGACAAGGAGTAACTTGCTGTGAAGCCAAATATCATATTGGAAGATGCCCATCTTATAGGAATGCTAATGTTTTTTGAACTGGGTTTCTGAGAATCCCACTGACTGAGAGCTAAAGAGCTAAAGAGCTAACAGCTCTACTGTTGTTTTTCTGGGTCTACAGGTGACCTCACACATCTGAAAAACAATTGGCATAGTACCTTGGAGCCAGGAGAGAGACTGTGAAGAGATCAACGTTGAATAATATAATTATCATGCTGGCTTTAAGGGAACCTAGGAGTATTTTTCATTCTTCTAAATGCTGAGATTCACCTCAGACATCCTCAGGCCATTCACATAATTTCTATTAGTCTTACAGTTTTAGATCTTTAATTTCCATTGCATCCTGTTTGCATAATGGCTCATGAAGAAATATTACTGCATAGGCAGTAGGCCTAAAGGAAAAGGTGTTTATACACAGATCTGAAAAAATAAGTAATATTAGTTTAATTTGTTTTGACTATTTGTTATTAAATTGAAAGTTGTATA